>NC_092608.1:4455833-5091666 GCF_047663525.1 Anas platyrhynchos | reverse complement strand
CTTGTTCTCTGTGCAGAGAGGCAAATGCTGCCTGCTAACCTACAGCTGCTCAGCCTCCCCTACAGGCCAGTTTCCTAAGGATAACCTGGTTCTCAAAGGGGTTGCAGCTCTCTCCATGCCCATTTGCACATAGAAGTTCCTCTCCCTCAGTTCCTCAGCCCAGCTCCATGCTGGAAGGGCTGCATGTGACAGCCGAAAACCAAGATCCTCACTTTCAAGTCAAAAGAAGAGCTCCCAGCTTGGCAGATATCTCAGAGATCATCACAGCAACCTCCCTTAAGAGCCTCTCTGCCCTCTTCCCCAGTGTCCAGTGGTTTGGCTTCCTGTGATGCTCAGCCCTCTCAGCAGACCCTCTCTTTAAGCCGTAACCCGCATTTTTGCTGCAGCTCTAGGGGAATGCATGGGTCATGGGAAACGAGATTTGTGCCAGCCCTTGAGCTCGCACTGAACTCACAATGAACTCGAGAGAGACGGGGACTTTCCCATCTCTCTGTTAGCGCTCAGCCTTCCAGCACCATTCCTGCACCTCGCCGTCCTCCTCCTTCAGTCCTACCCAGAAAGAGAAAACTCCTCAGTCCATGCCACCCTCAGTTCCTAGCACACCATTCCCTTTCCACAGATTTGTCCATGGCTACTGTCCTCTATTGCACTACAATATTTTTACCTGCTATTTTGAGGATGTGCATGTTAAACGTTTATTGTTCATTTAAGTGATTCTCGAACCAGGAATATCCCTCCCACTTTACAGTCTCCTTGAGAGGTGACAGCTCCTTGTAATGAGGTGGGGGAACAGAGGAAATGAGAACTTGATCCTGCTCCTAGCTCTGGCACCAGCATTTTCTGTATCGGTGATTTGCTTGGGCTGCCTCCATTTCCCCTGTGACTGCCTCACAGAGGTGCTGTGAGACTGAGCCATCTGACTTAGATAAAAGACTTCAGATGAGAGGAACTAGGAAAGGGCACAATTATCTTGTGACATGATGCCTTTGAACTTCCTCGTAACCAGGCAGTGGCTCAGCTAGCGAGATCCTATTGTAACCAGCCTCTGAGCCCGACTGGGGAATTGAGCGGTGTCACCGTAACTTTGCAGTGCCTCTCCCCAAACGTGTTTGCAGTGCGTCCTCTCGGCCAGGATGCCTGACCCCAGCACAGTCCCGCTTCAATCCCTGTCCATCACACATTGTTGGCCTTGAGACTCGGAGCGCTGGGGGGTGACAGACATATCCGGAGAGTGACAGACTGCCCGAGTCAGCAGAATGCAGCCTGTTGCCATGGAAATCCGAGCCCCCCTTTTTCAAGCATCTGTGCAGCTCAGGGGAATGTGGCCAGCTCCCACTGCGAAAAATCTTTGTAAAGAGTCCCGCGGAGAGTTGGTTTTGTATCCCACAATTGCTCTTTGCTCCCCAGCCCAATTATGTGTTCTAGCAGGAAACGCTGGACCTCAGCTTGGCTCAGGATGCGTGACGTCAGGATGCATTGTCTAACAGCTGAGCCTGCAACCAAGGGCACGATTTTCTAGTACAAAAACTCTGCAGGAAAAATTTCGTTATTATTATTTTTTTTTAATATTGGAAAAGATCCATTTTCACTGCTGTGCCCCAGGACATCACGAAGTGTTGCCATTGAAAGCATGTTTTGGGGAGATCTGCTTATCTGAATGTGCAGAAGTTGGATCTCCGAGGCTTGTTTATTGTCCACAGCATTGTTAGGCTTTTTTGGATATCGACAAAGGCATTGTAATAGGTGGGACACCTAAATAAAGATAAAACCAAGCGGTAGGACAGTGGGGTGTTGATGGAAAATTCCAGAAAACAAACCAACATTTTTGGCTACAGCATATCTTGTAACTGCAGAAAACGGAAGCACAGCACAGGAGTTATTAATCATTTCTTTAACATTTCCAAGCTTCCATCACGTGTGCCACTCACACAGATCTGGGCAGTTTTATCACCAAGAATACTTCTCTGCGTGTACAAGTTCCTGATATCCTGTGCCAGCTGTGTATACCACTGATATATGTTGGCATGTGCTCAAAGACAAATGTGTTCACATGTCCATCAAAAACTTTTGTCAGGCCTAATGACCTGCCCTGTTTTCCCCATAAAATGGCTTTGCATCCAGAAGTTTATTTTCCCAATCACATCGACCCCCTTGGTTCTTAAGACATACCAGGTATTTACCTGAGGGTGCTGCTGGTGGAGGCTCCTGCTGTACAAGGCAGGTAGTGAGCACTAGGGGCATGCCTGGGCTTTCAGAGCCTCAGACAGCATCATTAGCCAAAGGCCACACGTCCAAGCTGTACAAAGAGGCAGGGGGTGTGATGGAGAAGAGCCTGAGACAGCTCTTCATTGAATTGTTTTACATGTGGCCCTCTGGGAGTGGCCAGTTGTTCAAGGAGCTGTGATAATAAGCTCTCCAAGGATGCTGGCTTTGTGACATCCAAAGCACAGGCATTTGAGATCTTCCCCCAAAAGGCCATGACAAAACACCCTCAAGACTTGCTCTCAGCCTTCATTCCAGTAGCTCTGAAACACACTTAAAAGTCTAGCTCAACGTACCAGGTTTCTCGTGCTGTTTCTTACCCCACAGATAAGCAATTGTCAAATGCTGCTGGAAGAGATGCCTGATGCCTTTTCATCATCAATGGCCCAAAGCCCTCCCCAAAGGCACTGCACCCATGAGATAAACATATAGAGAGAGATTGTTGAGCATACCCCCTGAAAGCCACGGTTTATGCTCTACAATTCCCTTGCCTTGCAGTTTGAAAAGTTCCTTCTGAGCTTAGACATGGAAATCTCTCACAGTCCAAACAGCCTCCCCAGAGAAGAAAGAGATTTACTTCCTCTTTGTCTTTCCCAAAGTCTTTTTCCAGAGAACTACAATAAATATGACAGGCACTGTAAAACCCACCGAGTATGCTATTTCTGTTCCTCTTCCCATCGCTGCCAGTATAAATATCACCCTGAGCTCTGGGAATCAAGAGCCCAGATAAAAGCATGCTCTCATTGGGCTGGGGAACTGCATCCTCCAGGAAGAGGGAGGGAGGGCGTTCCAGGGACACCACCAGGAAATATTTTCCCTTTAAATATCACATTTTCTCTCATGGATTCCAGCAAACTGCTATTATGATGCACCCCAGAGGGTCACTGTAAAGACAGACCACCCCAACCACTCTCTTGAACATTTCTGTAGCTCTCAAGGCTGTCTGTTGGGGTGAGCCCTGCTTGTCCTTCCTTCCCTCATCCTGCTAACAGAGCTGCTTTTCTCCATACTCTGCTATGGCAGGCAATTGGATATCTTCAAACTAAGGCTGCACACTTTCACACAAATCCTCCTGCAGTTCTCAGAGGACTTGAATCTCTGCCCAGTCACTTTATAGGCTAGCAGGCAGGGTCACAATGGTCTAATCTCATAATTTCCTTCCCCCAAAGAGCTTGGAGCAGGGGGCTCTGCTCATAGTTTTCATACTGTTAGGGCTAAGCACCCCTAAAGGACCTTGCAGCCCTTCTTACCACAACAGAGAACCACCACATGAGCAATTTCTCTCTTGTGACCTTCCCGTTAGCATCCCTGACTCCAATTCAAGCACCTGCATCTCCATGAATTTGCTTCCAGATTACCATGAACTCATCTCCAACCTCATTTTCATTTTCTTCTTTTTCTCTTTGCTTGTGAGGCTTTACCTGTTTGGCAGCTTCATTATAGGTGACCTTCAGCACTGGCTTTGTTTGGGAGATGATTTAGAAACAAATTACTGATCTATTTTGTTCATCTCCTCCCTCTTGCTGAAGGCAGCATGAGCAGCACTGGAGAGGATGTCTGAAACAGCACATTTTGAACACGTTATAGAAGGAGAGCAGAATGTCATCCTCCATCACGTTGCAAAATGAAGGGGCCAAAGTGCTCTTGAAGAAATGCCAAAACAATTGCACAATTTATTGCAAGGGTACAGGTGAGTCCAATTTCGATCAGTGAGGAAACAGCTCTTAAGGAATCGGGGGCTCAACTGAGAACAGACGGAGGCTGCAGGGAAGTGTGGGAGGCAGGTGGCTGTTCGTAAGGCAGGATTGCTGTAGCACATGGGCAAAGCAGAAGGAAGATGGACCTTGTTGTTTTGGTTAAGTATCATTGGAACCAGTGAGTAGACCTGCTGTCTCTGAATCTGGCTAAATCAAAGAACAGTTCCATGTCTCAGTTCGGTACAAACTGAAGCAACAGAGGTCACTGTTCAAATCAGACAAAGACAAGGGTTGAGCACAAGCTACAGCTCACAGTTGTGAATTTTATTGTAGACTAATGGTTGGAGGAGCATTTCTGTGTGTGTGTGTGAATGAGAAAAATATGAAAAAGATGAAGAAGAAAAATAATCAGAGCTGGAGTATATCACCAGGAGCAGTTAGAACATCAAGGGAAACAATCAAAAAGAGAGAAGTGATACTAGAGAAAAGTGTGATTATAGAGTCCTCCCCTCCTAAGTGTTACTAAAAGCCAGAGAGAGTTAAAAGCAGAGTAAGTGGGGAAGCAGGAGTTGGGGAGTCCCTGCTCTTGTGGTGTAAAGACTTTTCAACCATTATAGCATAATATGTAGAGCGTATACAAGCAGCAGACCCTTAAATAAGTTTCAAAGATCTGAAACATTGGATCCACTCATGAGGATCCGATTCTTTTTCTTTTTGGCAGTGGCATCCCCATTAGCCAACAGTACCTGAGCAAGAGACAAGCACCTACAGAATAGCACTGCTGAAATTTTAGTGCCCAAGATGCAGAACTCTTGGATTCTCTTGGATCCTCAGTAAGGTTGGTAAGTGAGCAGCAATCAGTGACCCCAGGAACAGCTGAGAGCTTTGCAGAACTGCATTCTTAGCCTGGGAGCTCACAGCAATCTGTAAGTCATACGTACGGTCTGCTGTGTGACAAACATATTGAGAGGATCTATGTGATTCTTAATCCGCGTAGGCTCAGGAAGAGACAGCATAGACAAGCTGAACTATTTGGGGAATAAAATTAGTAGCAGGCTGTGTTACACAACCATTTCAGCACAGTGACTTATCAGTTGAGGAGAATTCAATTTACAAACAGAAAACATACGAGGAAAGTCAAGACTGTAAGCAAAGCATTAACAGAAGAGCGCAGTAATGAGACGCTCATGTAGGAGGTGATTGGCTGGTCCACGTGGCAGAGAGCAGCACAATGTGGCTACAGGGAAATAGCAGGAAGAGATTAAGTGCTGACACTGAAGTGCTATTTCCAGCTGACATTTATCTCTGCCTTGGAATTCCCAGTTGGAGAGAAGAGGTGACAACAAACAGGAGAAATTTACACTGGCCACTTTATGCAAATCTAACCTTTCTGCACCTGCCAGGTGGGAAGCATTTATTTACTCTCTGGCTGGCTAAATTGGCAGAAGCAGCGAATCTGAGCAGAATACAGAGAAGGTCAAAGGAATGTGGCTCATGACTGTAATTTCAGGACCTGTTACAGGCATTACAATTTTAATGTGGCAGTTGAGAGATATACAGCATAGGCAAATGAACTGGCAGAAGACAAGTGCATGTGCCAGTGTATTCTTCCACGAGGATTTCATTGCTCACTGGTGCATAGGCTCGGAGATGCTAACCTGTGTTGCAGCCCTTTCCTGTGTCTTGCTCATTAAGGACCTCAGCAAATTCCTCTAGCTCAAGTACGAAGAGTGATTAATTTCGGACCATGCAGATCTGAGTTCAGTCTCCTTTGTCACAAAGACTTATCAAGATGCGAAGATGTAAAGCTGAGCAGTTACTGCGAGATGTCCCAATCTGGGTGTGAATTTGTTACAAATTTAAATAGAAAGATAACTTAAATGTACACTATCAAAATAACGAGTTCATACTGCACTCTAACAAGTGAAACATAAATTCTTGCCACCCTAGAACAAGATTGCCCTTTTTTTGGCATGCTAAATATCTTTGCAATATATAGTCATGTTCAGCTTTTTACATTAAAAAGACTCTTTTTGTTCACATAAATAAAATGAAGCTGTCTCTTGGGTAGGAAGCAACACAAGAACTCTGTCCATGATACAGAAGACCAGGAAAAAAGTAAAGGCTGTCATATCTGGCTAAAAGTATAGCGGCAGACTTCAGATGGGCTGCAGGTTCCTTTGCACCATACTGAAACATGGTCATGACCCAGGAAATTAAAAACAATGCCCTAAAAGTAAAAATATCCTGAATTCTCTGTCGTCTAGCTCAAGAATGCAATTGCACAGCCCTGCTAGCAGTGCGCTGCAGATGTACCCTGCTGAGGCACTGCTTCAGTCAAGGCACAAAGGATAATGCCACATTTTCCAGCTCAGTTTGTGCTAACCACCAGCATCCCCCAAAATCTCACTAGCACCTGTACAGTCAGCACAAAGCCAGAGTTTTCAAACAGGACTAACAACTTAGGATCGTACGGACATAATGCCTTCAAGGGATTCATTTCTGAAAAGTGCTCAGATCTTCCTGCATCTTTAAGGTATCAGTGGCTGGGCACCCAAGAGCACTAGATACATACATGTATAGCTAAAAGGGCTGCTGACAGCCAGCATGTTTTAGAACTTCCTGAAGGCTCTTGATTTCAAAAGCCAAGTCACTTTATAACCCACCAGATTGGTTTATCAAACAGGACACTTTCATCAATAAGGGCTCACACTTTAAGGCTTCTGACCGTAGGTGGCACCGGGGTCAAATGTCCAAGCTTTTCACTGCCCCTGTGAAAGACAGGAATTGACTTCTGAACAAACCAAACCATCTGTGGCATCTTGTTCCTCTGAGATCTGCAGGGTTTTAAAAAGAAGATGAAATAATGCAACATTCACAGTAAACACCACTGAAATGGGCAATGTTTCAGCACGTTCACTGCTTCCTCAGCTGCTAAACCATCACTGTGCAACATTGGGACCAAAGCAAACAGCATTACACTTCAGGGCCTCATGCAGACAGAGCTGACAGGTTCCCAACACTGTCCTACAGATTTCAGGGCTCTTTCAGCAGCTGTCATTCAGCCTCGTTTTGCTCAGCAAGAACCAACAACAGCCTGAGGTGATCTGGTTGCAGGGCACGCCAGGGGCATATTTCTGAATGGGGCACACCCTCACATTGCCCATGCCCTGCACCTCTGTCTGGCTGTTTTTGTGTAAGAAGGGAAAAAAATAAAAAAGAAAAAAGAAAAAAGAAAAAGAAAAAAGAAAAAATTAAAAAAAAAAGATTTATGAAGGGTCAGAAGAAGAAAAAGAAAGAAAGGCAGAGAAAGAAAAATCCCACAGGATAAAAGAGCTGAGAAATTCAAGGTAGTTTTAAAGCAGTTAGTGAAGTCAAGAGCCCAAGCTGACCTGAAGTCACAGCAGTGAGAAAGGAAATGGACTTTAAAGGACTTAGGCTGAGATTTTCAAAGCCTTTTCAACAACTTGGATGTTCATTTCCGTTCATTTTATTGGATTCTGGCCAACAAAATCCTGTGGGCTGCTCTAATTCTGGAGGTCTGAATTCTGAAAAGAGGATCTAGACTTTGCTTTATTGTTTATAATTTTTTATAGACCTCTATAAAGAATCAGTAAAAATAACAACCCTTTCCTACATCATCAGAGATTCTGAAGGGTCAAGAGTTGTAGGCTGCAGAAGAATCATCGCCGAGGATAAAAGGGAGTTACAAAGAGACTCCAGAACAGTAGATGGGTGTCTGGCATTCATGATCTCATGGCTCTGTTGTTTTCCCCCTTTTTCTACCACAATGGCTCCTTAAAATGCATAGTGTTAGATCAGATTTCCCCCAAATTACTGGAGTCACTGCAGCACTGTATGGAAAAGCGGGAAAATTATGCTGTCTTAGGAATTTTCCACCTCATTCCTATCACATAGTTATTTCATCACCTTACAACACCTTGGTCTGAAGGCAGTATCCAGCCCCAGGCACACTGCACTGGACTGGACTGGCAGCTCCTCCACGGGACTAAATGCAGAGAACTGGCTGCCACAGAAGTCTACAGTATTTTGAAGGAATTCTCATATCCCATAGGCTCACGGGCTTCTCCCATCCCAATTCCTGACACCACAAACAGCCCACCAAATGCAGGTTGTTTTCCTTTCCTGTGCAATAGTGGAAAACTGTTTCTTCTGTTTTACAGTTCTCGTGAGCTCCAGGTTACGATGGCTTGGGGCTTCGGTTCTGTCAGGCTGCTGGCTGCCCAGCAGGTAAAGAAAGCAGTAAGTGGAAAGTAATTGATAGCAGCAGGTAGCTCCAATAAGTTTCATAATCAATACAATTTATAGCTGAGACAGGTCCAAACACTGAAGCAGGGAAGCCCAGCTTAATGTGTTTATAACCTTTCTCATTTCTTTTTGTTCATTTTTATGTCCTTACTTCTTTCAGTAGTGTTCAAGTACTAATTTCTCCATGGACATAACAAGCTCATGCTTCATTCACCATTATCTTACAAATGCCTTGTAAATTGATTTACCTGTATGGCAAAGGGGAACTGCCCTAGATCTCTAGGACAGAGGAGAGATAAGACACGTGGCCTTAATCTCAGCAGGAAGTAATTTAATTTTTTTGTGGTTGTTGTTATTGGATTTAAAGTGAGCATAAATGAGTAAAACTCAGATGAAAAAGAATTACCCGCTGTCCACTGTATCCTCCCCTCCCCCCAACAAGAAAAAAAAAAAAAAGGTATAGGGAGGAAGTGATCATTAAAACAGAGTTTTCATCAATAACTGGTTACTTAATTTCCAGCATGTGGAGAAGGAAGGATGACTTCAGCAGTTCTGATGTCAGGGGACTGTACATAGATTTCTTACATGCACCTTGTATAGTTTTTCATGTCTTAATTTCCCCGCTCACAAACCAGGGATAGAACATATCATTCCCTCCTCGTGAAGGGTTTCTTTACCTCATGCACACTGAGATCATGCAAAAAAAATACTCATTATTTAAATACATGTTCTCTCTGTACTAAAAAAACACAATTTGCAACTGTTCCGGCAGGTGACATAAAACAAATCAACAATAAATCAAACAATTATGGCTTTCTGACAATGACCAAAGACTGCATCAAGAAAGATGGGAGATGTTTCCAAGTATTCTTGACGGATCCAAGTTTAGATAGTTTACTGCTCACACCTAAATGTTCCAGCTGACTGTGCCAAGGACCCTTCAGACATCCTGCCAGTCTTGTTATTGCATAGACACACACTCACAGTTCTGAACTCTGACAGCCTCTTCTGTCGTGGTGTTTGTGTGAGCTTTAATTAACGTGGTAAAAGGATCCTCAAGAGGACAGGTTTGAAGGGCAGGAAAGCAGTGATAGAACTAGGTGTTACAAGGGCTTTCTAATGCTTTTGCACAGACATACTAGGTTGCAGGAAGGAATCAACTGATATTTTCCCCATGGCACAGCACAAAAATTACCATGCAGTCCCAGAAACGTGTGCTATGTGTAGCATCTCCTACCTGAAACCCACTGGAATGTCCAGAAGTCCTTTTGCACATCCTTTTCCAGTGAGTTGGGTATCAAATCTTTCTCCTTCTCAGCAACTTCTGCTTCCCAATATGATTCCTCTAGAATAGGAACAACATCAAATTGATTACATGGAGAAAGTGGGTACAGAAAACTTTGCTCTGTATCAAGAGCATTTTTCTTCTTCCTTTTTAGCTGAGATGGGAAATGGAAGAGCTGATATTCAGTTCTTTCAAAACTTTTCACAGAATCATCACAATATTTTTCAATACAAAGACAAACAAAAACAAGTTTTAACCTGAAAAAAAATGTCTGTCTTGTTAAATATAAAAAGCTGGTATTTATTTCATATAGTCAGACAGATAATAGTCATACTCCAAATCATGAAAAGTCTGTATTTGTCAACTAACAACACTTTTTTTGGGAAAGTTTTCATTAAATGCCACTTTCCAGTGAGTAAAAAACACACATTTTTGAACATAATGCTAAAAACAGTCTCAAGTGAAAGAGTAAAGCTCATTAGAAGGCCTGTTCCAGCTGAGGAATCCAAACCAAGGGCATCAGAACTCAAGGTATCCCATTTAAACAATCACTGGTCCTCAAAGACGGACTAGCAAGCAGCCAGAAGGCAATCTCTAAAAACACAGACTCCCTGCTGCTGCAGGACGGAGGCACAGTCATAGTCAGATGGCTACTTCTGAAAGTTTTTCAGAAGAAATTACCTCAGCCTTTTTACTCTGAGAACCATGGCCTCCTTGAGCTTACTATAGGAAGGTTTTCTTTGTGACAGGGACAAGTTTCATGGGACAAATCTTCTTAGGGGATAAAAATGAGAAGCCTGCCGTCAGGACCCAGACAGGAGTTTAAATTCTCCCATGTGCAAAGATCCAGCCCCAAAAGGCCGAGGTGTTCCCCAAGCCCCATTGACCAGCTCTCAGGAGGATGCTGAGAAACATTTGAGCCGCTCATTGTGTGATTCTGTGAGCCTGAGATCCTGTTCCTGAGCCATGAGCAGGGACATTTGTCTTCTTCCCTGGGAGCAGTGCAGAACCACCCATGCTTCGTGATACGCATCAGAACAGGACTCCTCAAGCAACGCCCAACAGCAGCAACGCCAGGAAGAGATACTGCATCAGGAAGAAGATTTCCCTTTCGTTTTAACACATTTTAAATGAATGAATAATTCATCCTGGATGACTTTGAGCTGAGGCGACTCTCCATGTTACCACCTGATTATATGTTCCATAAAAAGAGATGACAGCAATTTATCTCTTTTCTCTTGCCGGGTGGGCTCATGGGGGGATAAATATGCTGCCACCAAACTGGAGTGATGAATCATCCCTCAGAGCAACCAGCGACATTTTTAGTGATTTGGCATTTAGTGCTTCCCAGCGGGAGTGGTAAAGAGAGGAACATCAGCATAAACCTTCAGGAAAGGAGGGAAAACTCTGGGCAATGGAGGGCTTTGTTCCCTCTGTTCATCTCCATAGGATTAATTCGTTGCTGAATACCCAGCAAAGGCACCTGGGCAGAAGAGCCTTTCTCCTGAAAGCGGTGGAGTCTGTAAAGATCAGGTGCTCACACCGCTGTCTGGTGTTAAGGAAAACAACTAATAAGTCTTACCCTGTTTTATTATTGATTGAACGGTGGGGTTGGGCTGGAGAAGAGCTCCGTTCGACATTGCCCAGAATCATGCTTCTTTCCCCTGGGTCACTTGTCTAACAAGTTGTATAGCATGTGCCAGCCTTTCAGCTGGAAAATGGGAGGGAGAGAGATTTGTGCTGGGCATTAAAGCACGCTTAAAGGCGAGAGAGGACTTGAAGAGGGTGCTGCTGTGGCTACAGGGGCTCTGTTCTTTTACCCATTCCCACTTAGGCCAACCTGAGCCTCTCCCAGGAGGGGACCATTAGTTCTGCATGGGGCTTTTTGGATGATCTGAAACCACCAAGCACAGATCTTTTAGGGGAAAATCTGAGAAGCAAGGGCTTGCTTTCTTAAACAAGATGCCCTGATATTACTGCAGTCCTTTATGGGACATCCCTTACATTTATGGGCATATAGATAACTGCTGTCATGCTACAGCAAGCCAAAGGCAGCCAAGCGCCCAGTGCTCTTGCCCCCAGACAACACACCCTGGCTCTAAGTTTTCTCCCCTTGCTGCAGCCCCTCTCCCACACAGCCTCATGCTGTGCTCTGCCATCAAATGCACCCACCAGCACAGCAAATGAAACATTTCCTCGTGCACATATTGTGCTGTGCACATCCACACCTCTGGTGCCTTTACCTTCACACTTTGTTCTGCTATTTCTGTCCTCCTTGCTACTCCCAGCCTGCAAGGGGCTGATACAGCATGTAAATGTGCTACAAAGACACATCCTCCCCGCCCCCGTGCTGGCTATGGGGAACATAAAACACAGCGGAGATTGCTGCTATTTTATTATTTATGAAGCTTTGGTTATTTCATGTATAAATAATCCATGACTGCAAAGTGTTGCTGGCACTGTAATTGAATATTCATGAGGTATTTTTGTTGAGAATTTTCACCATCGTTGCAAACCCAGACACAAAACTAAAAATCATCATAATAAAAATTTCATCTGTCATTTCACAGTTTCAACCTCTGGGAAACAAAATCTCTCTCTCGTCCACCCTGAGGAATTCCTGAGACAGGGGAACGAAGCAGTGGGGTTAATCTGGAAGGCAGGTTCATGCTGCATTGGAAAGAAGCAGGCACATCCTGCATCCAGCTCTGCCTGCTGTCCCTTAACGTTGTCAGGATGCTTCATCTGTGGATGTTTGCTGTCTGCAAGGAGCAAATGCAAATTTCCCCCTCTCCTTCCTAGAAACATCTCTCTTTTCAGGTTTAATCTTAGCCAGAACCTTGATAGAGAAGCACCCAAGTGGGATTGCTCGGCAAGCAAAATGGAAGCATGTTGCTGCCACCCTGTGGAAAATGGTAGCCCCCAATTTTTGGGACCACTCTGGAGATTCACAAAGCTACAGCTAGTATGGTGGTTACAAAGATTTGTGAGGCAGTCGTTGTCCTGATGAGACCCAGGGGTGAATAAACTGGGGATTTTCCTTGATGTAATTGTAGGATCTGCACAGCCGAGGTTTGGGTGCCTGCAGGTATGATCGATGCTGCCTCTGCTACACCCGTGGTGGACAGGAGGCACGTGCAGCATGGGGATGGAGCACTACTGCTGCACGGGCTCTCATGGACACTTTGGCAAATTCCTGGATGCCTGCAAAGAACAAGTGCCTCTTGCATCCCAGGATAGCCTAACGTGCAGCTTTTCTTGCTTGTCATGCTGAGATTCCCTTTTTCTTCTCCCAAGGCTCTTTATTCACTGTGCCCTTCAGTTCCTTCTACTCCACCCCCAAAAAGGCAAGTGGGGACCAACCAAAAGATAGCAGCACTATCCAGACACTTCCCTTCCCCTGCTTTTTCTCCATAACTTCTGGTCCTACTAGTGAGGAGGCTCTGCAGCTGCCTGCATGGCACATGCCCCCTGCCCCTTATCATCCACTGTTCCAGTTCCAGTTCTCCCCTACATGTTCCTCCATGTGATAGCTCCTTCCTTTTCCAGTTCTGTGAAAAACTGCATTGCAGAGAAAGCAAACAGCAATAGAAGAGACAACATGTTCCCAGCCCTTCTCACCCAGCCTCCTCGAATCCAAAAAGGGGCACACGAGCACCTAGCAGCCAGCTCTGAGATCCAGAGCCACTCCATTCTGCCAGGCCCACATGCATGTGGGGTATGTGAGGCTATGTCCCATCAGCGCATCACAGATGGGGACAGAGCTCTCAGAGCACTTTGCCTTCCAGAGTGATTTATGGGCCCTGTCAATCCAGCAGACTGAACTGCAGAGACAGCTGGAGCGTGCAGCACAGAGCAGCAATCCATCACCACCGGGTGGGAGTCACCCAGGAATCTATCAAGAGCTTCATCATGGTGACATCTTTGCAGAGGCAGAAAGAGAAACAAAGGAAAAAGGAGGCAGAGTGAGCCAAGAGTGGAAAATCCACCTGGCTTTTCTCAGAACTTCAAAGCTACAGAAGAAAAACAATATTACAGATACAACAAATATTTTTGGTGTTTGTAGTGACTCAGGTGGACCTGCTTTAGAGCCACAAATGACGTTTCACACAGCTGGGCAGGGTGCTCTGGTGCCAGCCATATGAGCAGTAACCAGAGATTGCTTTCCCATTTGCTAGTTACAGAGCTTCGTGGTAGTTATTAATCATTTCCAGGTATGACAACTGGATGGTTTTGATGGCAAAGGCATTTTATTGCTGGGGAGATGCCACTGATGATGCCCTGTACTTGAAGAAATCGAAAGCAAGCTGCAGCATTTCACTGTATCACAGAATTGTCTAGGTTGGAAGAGACCTCAAGATCATCGAGTCCAACCTCTATGGCAGTGGGGTTTGTACTGTAACCTAAACATGACTCCTCAGCAGGAGCCAACCTGCTGCCCTGAAGTGCAGCCACACGTGTGACCCGAGACCCACAAGGACATCTGCACATATGAAGTCACAGTAACATACAGGATACTTAGACAAGGCCCCCAGATTCCCCCAAGTCCAGAAAAATGTGTGTACAACAGCTCGGCACATACAGAGGACAGGGGCACACACAGAGGTGTAACTGCGTGCCATCTATCAGCATGGTAGGAATACAGAAAGCAAACGCAGAGACGCACAGAGATTCACGCTCCCCTGTGTGGTGCCATGAGCAGTGCAAGAGGGTACGTTGTCTTTCTTTGATCTACAACTCACCAGTAAGAGATATGTCAAGTTCTCCAGTAAAAATGCTTCTCTTTATCCCCAAACTCCGTAAGAAAACCAGGGAATGTGATTTCTCCCAAATCGGTTAGACATTAGGGAGAGAGGTAAAGAAAAGAAGTCAGCATCTGCTCTTGGAGAAAAGCAAAGCAATTTACCTTTGAATAGGAAGCAGCAGAACAAAGCGCATTATTTCTTTTTGCTCCAGAGACAGACACTGATGTTGTTTTGAGTCATGCTGATTACAGGTTAAGCAAGTGTTCCCAAAGCTGAGGAAAGATAGAAGATGTGTTGGGACCTCTCAGAACGCTATAAATCAGTTGAAAATCTGCCAAAAAAATAATAAATCAAATGATCAAAAGGATTCAGGAGCTGGGAGCAGGGGCAACAAATGCATTTGGGCATCACAATGTGGATTAGGCTCGGACAAGAGTAGGTATAAGAGAGACGGGGGCGTGGGTCAGGGGGAGGAAAGGTCACGGGAGGAAAGCAGAGGTGGGCATGAAGTGGAGCAGTGACAAAGATTGCCCAGGAGGCTGAGGGCAGGATGCTTGGACTGGAGAAGAGGAAGTAACTGGGACTGTGAAGGAAGCATTGGAGACTTCTGACCCGGGTTTGTTTCCAGTACTTGGAATCCTCGAATGATTTAGATTGGAAGGGACCTTAAAGATCATCTAGTCCAAGCCCCCTGCCATGGGCAGGGACACCTCGCACCAGCCCAGGTTGCCCAAAGCCCCGTCCAGCCTGGCCTTGAACACCTCCAGGGCTGGGGCATGCACAGCTTCTCTGGGCGGCCTGGGCCAGGGCCTCAGCACCCTCATAGTGAAGAATTTCTTCCTTGCAACTAATCTAAATCTACCCTCTTTCAGTTAAAAGCTATTACCCCTTGTCCTATCACTACACGCCCTTGTAAAAAGTCCCTCTCTATCTTTCTTGTAGGCCCCCTTTAGGTACTGGAAGGCTGCTGTAAGCCTCTGCTCCAGGCTGAACAACCCCAACTCTCAGCCTGCCTTGACAGCAGAGTTGCTCCAGCCTCTGATCATCTTCATGGCCTCCTCTGGGCTCACTCCAACAGGTCCATGCCCTTCTTATGTGGGGGGCCTCAAGGCTGAACTTGTCTCCTCTGGGGTCCTTTGTTTGCCTCTGGAAGAGCCTCTCCCTGGTTCAACCATCCCACAGACAGCGGGTACCCACACGCCCTAAGGAGATATTAAAGTCTGGGGGTGTGATTTCCAGTGTCACAGGAGCTGCTTTTACAGCACAAGACAGGCTGAGCTGTATCTAGCTTACCTCCAGCAGATTCTCCGGTGCCGTCTGAGTCACACGGACTATGTGGAGCCATTTGAGTTTATGATCCTTTTATCTCTCTGACCAAGGGATCATAAGCTGCTTCCCCCAAGAAGAATAATGAAGCCTCATACATTACACATCCCCCAAAGGACTTAATTCCCCTTAATCTAAGGGGAGGATTTGCCTCCAGTCTCCAGCCCTTTTATTATCCATTTGTTGCTCCATCTGTAGCACAGATCATAAAGGATTTTGTTATTTTTTAAGTCAACCTTTGCTTGGGCCTCATTAAGGCCTTGCACAAAGTCCCAGGCTGCTCACAGCTCAGAGAAACAGAGTAAGACGGAGGCAGTGAAGCCTGTATGGCCTCATCCTCCCTCATAACAGCGCACGGCAAGGACAGGGGGATGGCTGGCTCATAACCAGAAAAAGGAAATGATGGGTCAAGAGAAACACGGCAGTGGCACTTACCCTTCCCTCAGACCCATGCTTGCAGTGAAACGGGATGTTCTGACAAATGAGGACGGTCCTGCTCTGCTGAATTTCCTGCTATCCACACTGCAGAAGTGGCAGGAACAGCAGCCAGCGAGCCAGGATTCCTCTGTGCTACACAAGGTGCAAAAATATACATGTACAAAGGAGGTTGCTCCTGTCCCCCAGAGCACGCCCAGTGCTCAGCTTATTTTTAAATATGGATAGCATGCACAGCCTGCCGCTATGATGGGCTGTGGCTACTGGAGGAGCCTGGCTCTGAATATATTGCTGTGCTGCTCTCTGCCTCTCCCTCTAAGGCTGCAAACTGGGGCCTTACCATTCAATACAGTGGATTACTTTCTAGGTGCCATAATGGTACAACTGAGCACGTAATGGGGATTCGAGAGGGTTAAACAACACACTGCTTTCTCTGCTTTCATAGCATCTGCGTGCTAGCCAGAGGGGATACACGTCCATGTAACAGGCACTCCTCCAGTGCAGTTGCCCTGACTCCTCTATGAGCTGTGTGCGTATACATGTACACACTGCTGCCCCCAGAAGTGCTGCTGCTTTATTTCCTTCCTTTGCTGTTCTCCTCACTGGGCTAGAAACTGGCACTGAACCGAAAGTAATTTCCTTTCTTTTTAAATAAATAATAATTTAACAATGCATGCTGCTGAATTCATTCTTGCATCAAAGAGGAGATGATTGCACTTCCCAGGCCGGAAAGGCAGAGAAGGGAGGAAGACACAGCTTTATAATTAAATTTGCTTTTCCTCCTTTCTTTGTGCATCTCATTAAAAGAAAGAGTAGAAAAATGAAAGAGAGAAAAGCACACACTGAACCTTGTTTCTCAGCCTCGGGAGAAAGGCAAAACTCTCTCTTGTTTGTCTTTTGCTGCTACTTCCATGCAGCCTCACGGATAACCCAGGTGAGAGCCTTTCAGTTGGGTGGGGGTGCCCAGCAGAGTAGGAGAAAGCACAGCAGGAACAGCACAGCCATTTCTGCTGCTGTCTGGGGAACGAGCAGAGAGCTGAACCCCAAGAACTTGCCGTACATTTTCTTTGACACCTGACACACGTGCCATGCTATTAGGGGCACTATGCACACATGGCAGAGCCAAAGTGCCACAGCAAAGGGTGCTGTGACACGTTTAGGATTATTAGGCAAGCTATGTGGCTCGCTGTGCTGACAGAGCATCTGCTCTTCCTGCCTGCTCTGTCTGGGGCCTCAGTTTGATATGCCCAGGCTGCCCAGAAGCACCCCACTCACAGAAACGACTGGCATAAAGCCCCCCCGTACCATGATTTCCCTGGCAGGCACTGACTCCTGCAAGCTATGGCACTAGCAGAGTTTGAGGAGCATCCCTGCAGCTCTGACCAACCTCCCCTGTCCGGCGTGTGCTGGGACTGGGGCCCTGGAAGCCAGCCTGGATCCTGCAGTGTCTGCCTGGAGGGAACCCCCCCAGGGACTGGGGATTACTCACCCTTAAAGAAACTCACTGAATAAGCGAACAGCATGAAACACTCTCATTCAATCAATGCAAACAAGCACACTGCAACTCTCTCCGTAATGACCCTACACTCACAGCCATCTTTCTCAGTGGAAAAATAAATGATTCCGTACTAAGGAGGCTTTGCCAAGTATAGTTTATGAGAACAACAGAAACACTTTCCTTAATAAAAGGGAAGCTATTGGAACTTCTGTACTTAGATATTGCTCAGGTTAACTCCTTCAGAACATCCTCTGATCTCTGCTTGGGCTATCTCTGTCATTGCCTGGGTGCTACACAGGCTTTCATCCTGTGCATGGCATCCACACTGGCTTTAATCCCATGGAAGGACATCCCCTGAACTTGAAAGCAGCTCCCTTTCAGCAGGGACTTTGGTCCAGGAGCTGTCTGAATTCCATATCTCTCTCTTCCCCTACCTTTTCTCCTTTTGTGTACAGCAAGTTCTCTTTGCACCTTTACTATTTAGTATGGCAGAAGAGGAGGAAATCACCTTCAGCTTTCCTTGCCATCTGCATCCCAATTGCTCCGGTGGGATTTGGGCTGCATTCCAAATTGTTCCATTTGCAGTGGATCTGGGGCACAGGGAGGACAAGCTGACTGTGACATGTCTCAGTGGATAAGACTCCAGAGCATCTCGCTTCTGGAGCCTTTCTGTTCTGACTGCAGTAGTTACGGCTGGCTGGGGCTGCTGAGAGCTCTCCTTAATGTCACCCCACAATTTACCTGCCAATCTGCAGCATGGACTACTTAAAACAGAAAGCCCCCCTACAGACAAAATTCAAATGTGGAGAAATAATAAAAACTACAAAAGTGGCATTACTGTGCATTATAAAATAATGAAAGTGTTTTTTTTTTTCAATTTGTTTCTGCCCCAGATAGTGGCAGTGATCAGCACTTTACTAAAGATGCTTCTTCCCCATCCTGGCATATGTTATTACTGTTATTAATAGCGAGCCATTCCCGGGGGCAGCACTCTGTGCAGGTACATTTATTTCCTTCACAGCCCTGTCACCCCCTTGCTGGTGCTCCAGCTCCCTGCAGCACACCCCACTACGAGGCAAGGGAGGCACATGAACCTCAGGCAGCAGCCTACCACACTCCAGACACAGCCCAGCCTCATTCTGTCACTCAGGATGTGCCTGTTGTTAGTTTTATATCACCCAAATTGCATTGCAGGTTCCTCATACCACTGCTATTTCCCTGTTCCTTTCTCCTAAATCAATACTGCCCTTAGGAGGGATAAATAGTTGGACACTGCCTCCTTCCCTCTGAGCCAGCAGGAATGGGAGTTTTCAGAACTTGCTGCTCGGCAGTGAGGCAAACTTTCTCCCAGGAAAGCAAAACTTTCTTGTTTCTGAGTGCTGACCTTCTGTCCTCTGAGCAGGACTCGACACGTGCATTTCTTGGGGCAAGGGCAGGAGGGCTGCAACAAGCAGGTACTTGCTTGGGTGTTACATCCACGCAGCCTTGGGATCCCAGGCACTCCCTCACAGCAGGCCCAGAGATACAGACATGAGCAAGTAATGAACTGGGACTGAATATAATGTGTAACAGAGATGGAATAAGCACCCTCCAGCCAACCAAGGCGAGATAAAATGGACAACTGTATGCCTCTGATTCTCCACTTCCCACTGTCTAACTTGCCTACCTCAACTGCAAGCTCTCCGAGGAACTGACAGCGTGTCTCAGCATGTAATACAGCAGGAACATGCCCTTTGGGATTGCATGTCCTGTCACAGCAGAAATCACAGTGATAACTCAGCCTCAAATCTGGCAAAACAAGAGCAGGGGAAGTTTCTTGAGAGAAACTCCCCACCTGCACAACGCCCTGAGTCTGGGTTCAAAACACACAAGGTACATTCTCTCCTGAGACAAATGTGCCGAGCGCCTTCTTTTCCTCAATTTGTAGGATGTAACAACTGCTGGGGGTCTCATTTCCCTTCCCTACGTGGGAAGAGGCTCTGTGCAGTCACCAACGTGCTAACTCCGTCAGCAATGCCATCCAGAACTTGTGAGCAGTGGAGAAATCAATACAACCGGGCAGTTCAGCTGCTCTTTGCCCACTGGCCATGTTTGTCAGCAGCACAAGGGAACAGTGTGGAGCCGTTTAATAACACAGCTCATTAAGCTTCTGACAACAGGATATGATGGAACTGAGGCCTCAAACATTGAGCCTCACGAGTCTATTTGTATGTGCACTTTCAGGTTGGGTATGTTACATTTCCCAGCAGGTGAGGAACGCGTATCAGGCACAAGATCCAGAGGGAAGTTCCCTGGGGAAATGCTGTAGGAATCCCCCTGAGGGAGCAAAACAGAAAGCTCAGAAAAGTGCTTGGAAAACAGCTTACATGAAGCAGGTAGCAATGACCTAGAGGTGACAGTTTCTTTGTCTTCCTAATGGCAAGAAAGAGGGCAGAGCTCAGTTTTATCAGGGTACCTCCAGCTTCTGGCCACTCTGTTCCAGGTCGCAGTTTTCCTTGCCCCAGGATCTTGGCTCTAGGCTTCTCTGTTGCTTCAAATACCAACACTCATTGAGAAGCAGAGTTGTAATGAACAGCCAGAATCAGGTTCATAGCACTCTGTCGGTTGTGTTGAAAAGTCTTGCTGCAAACTTAGAGGTGGTTTCCACATGAGGAGAGCCAAGACCCTGAACCAGCCAGCAAACAGAACAGCGAGGAAACAGACCACCTCATTCCTCTGAGCCTAGCCACCTAAGTCATTGTATGCTGTTAGCAAGACACCCAGCACCAATTCAAGCACTTCCAGTAACAGATCCTCCACTACAATCCTAGGTAAGCCGTTCCAATACTTCATTATTACATTGTTGAAATTTTATTTCCAATCTAAGTAAGACTAGATACCCTTCTAGCTATTTAACTTCAGCCACTGGATCTCACCATGGCCACTGTCTGTTAGATTAATGAGCCTTCTATTATCAGAAATCTCTCTCCTTGTACTTAAAGGCTGCGATCAAGTCACCTCTTTAACTTCTTTCGTATATACCAGATGCAACTCCTTGGCACTGTCACATCTCACAGAGTTGTGTAAGGATGAATATGTACAAGTCATGACTCTGCAATGACAGAAAACAGACTTGCTGGAAGTGTAGTCATTATTCAGAGCTGTTCACTGAGTTTATCTGCTCTGGACATAAAATTCTGATAAAAAATCACTGGCTGGAGCAGCTGTTCCATTGCGGTTGGTCAGCTAAGTCAGACAGAACAGTTTCAATTGAAGATCATGGAGGTGTATAAATGTTCATGTTGACTCCTCCAAGTGCTTTTGCATGCAAGCTGAGATTACTTTTCAAGAACTCTGTATCAGCAAAATGCATCTGCTTCAACATTTGGGGAAAGAAGTATCAGGGACAAATTCAGAGTTTCAATTTTTCCCTTATATTCAGGAGTGGTAATATGATTTTGGCAGAGTGGGCACAGACTCAGTGACAAAATGGGCTCCATATTTTCAAAAAAGCTCAGCACCTGGGTGAATCCAGGCTGCTCTTTTGAAAACCAGGCATTAGCAAGTTAGGTAAAATCATGCAGTTTAATCATAGTGATTATTTACAGTATGCAGCCTGCTATGCCATTCTCATTCCAGCTCTTTGGCTGTTGCCACAGCTTTCATTTTGTTATTTACGTTTCCCCCTTGACTTCCTCTGGAAATGTGGCTACTTATTTCTCTTCTCCCTCCACCTCGTGAGAGCTCATAAAACAGCATGACAAGCAAAGATCTGAAATACATTAACACACAGCAATGCCGCTGAACCAGAAAAATCAAAATTAACGCAGTTTGGTTCTTGCCTGCCCAGTCCTGGCTTTCTTGTTCTCCACACAAACATCCTTCTCTCAGCTTGAAATTAGCATTCCTTTTAAATATTTTCACACTCTAAAATTGTTCCTAAATGTGCATATTAGCAGGTGGAACAACTTACTAAGTTACTCTTAGCAAGCTAACATTCATCTCAACAAAAGCCTATTACATTTAATATATATTATACTTCTCCTTACTTCCGAGGATCATAAAACCCAGGAGCACTAATGAAACCAACATACTGAGTCTTTACCTGGAACTAGAGAGATCAGGGTGCCAAAGACAGGGAAAAAAAAAAGCAAAAAAAAAAAGCATACATTTAAGGTGTGGAAGCACATTTGTGCAGGAGACCTTTGTGTAAGTTTAGCAAGACCTACATGTTCACAGGAGGTGGAGAGATGCTCCTTTCATACAGGTTTCCAAGCCAAATGATGGTTATAAGAACTTTCAAGACAATATTTGCTTGATCTGAACAAAAAATAAATAAAAAAGATGAAAAAAATGTTGTTCTGGGGAAATGGCACCAGAAAAAAAAAAAAAAGCCAAGTCTGTCATGCTGGGTCCTTGCTGTCAGACATTGAATTTAATAGGGCAACACCTTGGGTCTCTAGGCCACCTTTGACCTTTGATGGTGACAGAGCAGGTCACCTTTGGTTGTGCCAAGAGGACAGGGCTCCAACTTCTGCCCAGGCTGCTGGAGGGCACAGTGCTTGCTCTGACAACTGGAAGGAATTTAGTACTGCTCCAGTTAAATCACCTGCAAAAGCAACACGAACTGCACTTACGAAGAATCTTTTGCAGGTGTCAGTAGTGTCTGTACAGAAGAAAACCAATGTAGTTGGGGGGGGAAATGACCTTTGCAGAGCTCTGTCCATTCAGGTTTTTTCACACCTCTTGCTGGTATGACTACCTGGTAAAACATTACCACCAGCTCCGGGGCAGAATATAAAGTGCCTTTCAGCTGCAGACCTGTCAAGGACACAGGACTATGGTAGGCAGGAGTCTGAAAACACTCAGCTGCAAAATGGGAAGGGGGCTGGTGTTAGGTATTAGTTTAATCCATATCTGAGACAGAATTGGGTCAGACTCCTGAGAAGATGCACACACAGCACTGGCCTGGGAGGGGGGAGCCGGGAGCCCTTGTCTTACCTACTTACCAGCAAACACACTCCCAGCAGTGAAAGGGCTTTGCTCAAGACGTGTAATGTACAAAATCCCACCTAGTAACGCCCAGAAGGTTTAAATTTGTTTTTGCACTGTTCCTGGGTTGTAATTGTTAAGCAAGGATCAAAGAGATTGTGGCAATGTAGTTTGGTCAGAGAAAAGAGAGAGCAGGGAGGGTTTCTAAAGGATTCAGACAGCTGAAAGATATTTAGGTGTGCTTGGGACACTTTGGGGAAGTGGGACTGGGATGGGGCTATATTCCAGCCTGGATATGCACCTACTGGGCACTGGGGACTGCTGCTGGGCTGCTGCTACTGTGATGGCAATAAGGCAGTGTGAGGAGCAGGGATGCCCAGCTGGCAGCCTCCATCACCAAGGGGAGCACAGGATGGCCCCTGTGGGACACACAGTGCTCGAGCCGCGTGTGTCCTACTCAGTTCACTGCTGCTACTCCACAGGAGAGAAGGGGCAGTGGGAGTGCTTCAATACATACCTCTGCATTGCAGCAAGTATGCAGAGCCCCAGCACCCCGCAGAAGGGGAAGGGACCAATGTGTCTGGCCCCACCCCGGTCCCACCCACCTTCCCCAAAACCACAACTCAGAAATCCACTCTGGCTGGCAAGTCTCTCCCCTTCCTCCTCTCCTCCTTCTACCTACCTGTTTGCCAGGGATGGTATAACAGGGGCAGGGGATAAATCAGGTGCTATATCAGAGTGTTCTGTCCCTGACTGTGTAAAGAGCAGCTTTTGTGACTTCCTGATGTGATTTACCATACAATGACAACCTTTAATGTCCGCCAGTGTTATAATCTACTTTATCTTAATACAATCTTCCCCTGCTGAACTCTCTGGAGTCTTAACTGCTATTTTCAATGGAATTTTTTTTATTATTATGACTTGATACTGTGATTACTGTCGCACTCCCGCTCTTTGTGGAAGGGGAAATTAATAAGTTTTTTCTTAAGCACTTTGCACCAGAGCTGAATACCAATCAGCCCCCAAGCTGGGTCCCTGCGCCTGCTGGATTCAATTATGATCCTTTGCTCTGACTTTCCAAGACACAGCCATTTTCAGATCAACAGCATGTCAGCACATCAGGCCCTGTTTCACTTGCCAAAGGTACTCATTGTGGGGAGGAAAGGTGACAGGCACTGGGTGGGGGAATGTGTGGCTTTTCCACCACTCTCCTATGACTACCACATCTACAGTGATCTCCACTCACATGCCCCTGTATCAGGGCATTTGGACTCATCATGCTATAGAGAGGAGGGTCTTCCTAAACTTTTACTCTTCTTAAACTTCTATTTTCTTCTGCTCAAGAGAGTCTTCTGCCTTTCTGGTCTCCACAGGCCAGCAGTGACCTGGTCTGCAGCATTTACCCAGAGAAACTGTGGATGCCTCATCCCTGGAAGTGTTCAAGTGCTTTGAGCAGCCTGGTCTAGTGGGAGGTGTCTCTGCCCATGGCAGGGGGGTTGGACTTAGACAATCTTTATGGTCCCTTCCAATCCAAACCATTCTATGATTCTGTGATTTGTATAAGCAAGCAGTAAAAGGAAGGCTTACCCACAAAATGCTGCTTCTTCCATGATAACATCATATTTCTTCCAGTACTGAGTGCATTCGGTCTGTCACTGAAGTACTTCACTGTGAAAGATGGCTGGCTGTCCCGATTCCTCAGCAATACACTGCGATAATTGAAAGGCAGAGAGGGCGTCATTGCTCCATGCCTTGAGTTAGATTGATCCCACTTTGCCTTTCACCATACTGCTAGCTATGGCACAAAGTGATTTCCTTCTGCGAGGTGGCATTTCACACCTTGTTTGGACAGGTGTAATTGAGCACATAAGGATGAGGACATGCAGGGGAATACACTTGAGCTCTCATTTTCTACAGTTTTCCTTCTAAACAAAGGCCTGAAACAGAGGCACTGGGTCGGTATACCTGGCATCCTACAACTGGGAACACACGAGGAATGGATGTTTAATTCAGAAGGCTCCACAGAATAGATACCCAGCCTGCCTCAGTGCAAGCAGCCACAGGCATTTCCTAACTCTCTGCTAAAAACACCTAAGGTATAAACATCTAGATGGAACTGACTCTGAAATACAGCAGAAAGAGATCAGGGCAGAATGTGGGCATTGTGTGTGTCCTAAGCTCTTGGGGATGATGCTAGAGCATTTGCCTTTCCATTTCCAGTTCTTTCAGGACCATCAAGCCCCCGACCTGCCAACAAGCCAACTGCTAAGGCAGCACTGGCTGAGTGAGCAGCCAGGCTCAGAGCCCAGGCAGCAGAGCTATTGCCAGTATTGACCAGGAAAACTGAAAAAAGTGAACATACTCTCTGTAATTAGTCAACTTGATGGATGTCATCGGGTTTGTTTGCTTCCTGCAAAGATGCCAATAGCCTAACAGAGCACACTTCCCCATTATGTAATAAAACCATACAGGTAATTAAAAAACTCCTGGCAGGACTACAAACAAGAACATTATCTATGAACTGTTTCGGTGGAGCAAGAGGAAATGGAAACTGAAGATTCCACTTCATTTGAGGGGAGACAGATTCAAGGGATATTTGAATAAAAGCTGGGCCAGCAAAGAATCATATATACATCAACATCACCTTCTTTTCTGCTACAAAATACCCCTTGGCTATTGCAGCATTGCTAAAGGTCCCAAATTAAATTAGAGCCTCTGTGCACTGCTTTTATTCTATATCAACACCTCCGAGATTTTATAGAAAAACAGACAAAAATAGGCACGTCCTATTTTTCAGTTGAGAAGGAGAGACACGGGAGTTGTCCTCTGTCTCACCAGTCAGTTCCTGAAGTGCACAGATACCTGTTCTCTTAATGTCTAATCCAACACCCTGCCAGCTCACTCAGCCCCACTTTACAAGGAGCAGAGGCTGCAGCTGAGCACTGTGATGGAAAAACGCTTGGAAAGCAAGCAGCGGACAGCAGTGGCAGGGTTTGCTTGCTGTCAGATTCATCTGACTTGGCGTTACGAGGGAAAGAAGGGGCAGTGATGGGATAAACAACCTAAAACTGTGGGCTAAGCAGGAGGTTTGGTGAGGATCTTGCACCCTGCCTGAGCTAGCAGTGAAGAGCCCACTCACGAGCAGGGACAGAAAACAGAGGAAAGGAGGGAGAGTGCAGGAGGTGAGAGTCAGACCTCAGCACAGTTCCCTGTCGCAGTGGCCTGTGGGTGGTTTCAAATTCCCTTTTTATGGCTACAGCAAGCAGCTGAAGATGCAGCTGGAGAATTAAATAAGCTTACTGGCACACTGACAGCTCATTAGGTATGTAAGCCCAGCAGCACGCAGCGCAGGCTGGTGCAGAAGAGGGCACAGAGCAAAGGCTTTGCAGCGGCAGCGCTCTTGCAGGGGTACCCCAGCAGCACACCACACCGGCTCTGAACAGCTCAGCGAGGACAAGGCAGGCTGCCCAGGTCATGGTTCTTAGGATATTCATAACTGCAGCAATATCCTTTCTTTCTACCAGGGCTTTTCTCCAAAAGAACTGACTCTCCAGGTGCCTTGCAGAATATATCAGGCCCCTTTTTGCTCATTACTGACATGCCGCCTCCACCTCAGTGAGCCTCTGATACTTATCCACTGACAGGGGCAAGAAGCAGAGAGCGATGTGTCCTATTTAAATGCACTCAGCACCTCATCACACCAGTGGCTGGCAGCGTAATAGCTTCATACAACTCCTGCTGAAGCCAGAAAAATCTAAGTATGGGCTTCAATGAGAGCCTGGAAAAAATCACAGATTTATGACAAGTCTTTGCCAAATCCTGTAAATCACTCCGATTTCCTTCCTCTGGTGTACCTGAGAAATATCACCTTCCTATCAAGGATCATGAGCAAGCAACTGTGACCTTAATGCGCATCGATATTAAAGGGCAGGTGCCCCGGACAGCAGCTTAACGGGAGATTTTGGGCAGAAAGGTCGACCAGCTATGCCACACGCAGCACAGATTAGAGCAGGTTTAAGTCAGAAAGCAGCATTCGAGAGCTAAGGGGACAATTTTCATCCTGCTATTCCTGTCGGTCAGAAATCAATTGGGAGGCCTTAGGTGACCTTTCCCTGCCTCAGTTTCCCCTCGATCACAACGCAATTAATTTGTTAATGCTTCTGCCTCATTAAGGACTAGCAGGCGGTGCTCTGGGCATGTGGGCTAGTTCTTTGCCAGGCACAGAGCCTCACACGACGTACCGACAGGAGCACAGATCACAACCAAATGGGATGCTAGCTATGCAAGGGGAGAGGCAGAGACACAGATTAGAGCTGTATCAATCGGGTGACTCACCAGAATCCAAACAGTCACCAGGGCTTAAGTGCGGTTTATTTATAGCTGCTGTGAGCACAGAGCAGCTAGATCGCACAAAGACAGCTGAGAGAGGAAATGTGTTGGTTTTTTTTTCTCTATTATTTTACCCCTGGGGAATGTATCTTGCTCACAGGAAGAGATAATTAAATCAACAATTAAAGCCACAAAGATTCCTGAGTCACAGACAATAGTGCATTGTATCTGACCTCTTCTGCCGTGCTTACAAGGCCCAGAAGTGATCTTGCTGATCTAAGAAACGCAACCCTCTGGTACAGGAAAGTCACAGGCAGCCAGAGCTGAAGTTGGAAGAAAGCAGAGAAGCAGCCAGGTGGGCTGGAGAGGAACAGGGTGTACAGGGACTGCACCACTTCTGCACCGCTCAGCCAGGGCCCTGATCTTCCTTGGGGGCCTTGACACTACAAATAATGAATTTTTCAAACTGCGCGTTGACAGAAATAGTGTGAAACTACCCTGAGGTAAGCAATTTCTTCCAACACTGCTCCTTCAGGTCTAGGAGACAGGCAGTACCAGCCAGCTTGGGAGCTAGAAAACAGCTCTATAGAGCCTGCCCAGCAGCCCCAGAAGGAATAATGCCACTCACATTCTTTGCCAGCAAGAGCTCTCTCTCTTCCACTACTGCAAGAAAACAGCAGACCCCTTTAACCTCGATAAATAGTTCTTACAGTTTACAGAAGCATCATTAAAGAAAAATGTAAGCATACAAAAGAAAAAATAAGGCAGAATTTCTCCTAGCAGTCTTTTGGTGGCAAAGCAGCCTTATTAGCCGATAGGAGAATTCCCAATGCAGCCTGTGTTCTAAAACATGTGGGAAATAACATCTCTCGGTGACTTTTCTCTGACACAAAAGGGTTTGTAACAACAGTGCTGACAGGATCCGAAGCTGGAACTCCAGATTTTCAGCTTTGACAATGGAATTATTGCACATTATTCTTTCTAAGTGAATTAAACCCATTAATCATCATAATTAGTAATGCTCTGTGTCAGTGATATGGTAACAGAGCTAGTCATTATACCGTGCTATTAAGAAACTAAAGAATGATACCACAGCCACTACACGCTGCTGCTGCCACTGGCTGCCTGCGGAGGAGGATGTTAATGCCCAAGGCTTAAGAAGGACTCCAACATCAAAGAGATACGAGGTCGGCAAGAGATACCATCACTCCCTTGCTGGCATTCAAGCCCGGAGGTGCTGTGAAATAGCAGAAGAGCACAAATCTATCCTTGGTGTGGTTCTGCTTGAGCCACGTCAACCATGGCAGAAATGATTTTGGCCCACGAGGCTTCCCTCTTGATTTGTACCTAGAAAAGACAATGACTGTTGAGTGTGACGACAGTTCCAGTCCTGTGGCACAAGGGATGGGATGGGTTGCAGGATAAGTCTGCAAGGATGCTGAGCTTTGGCACATTTACCCCAGTGCTGCTCTCATCAACATTTCATCACCACGTATACTGGAACTGCATTAATAATGTGGCTACCAAATATTAAATATCTATCCATTAACAAATGACTGACCGATAAACATTTATCGTGATGGAAGTGTGCTATACTAACCCATAATACATAATACTCAGATATTGGACATCTGTTGAGCCTTTACAATCTATTTATGAAGTTTGGAAAATCTGATTGTAGCCCACTTGCCTTTGTTTTAATTTAGTTACATGCACGGGCTGCAAGTGTCAGGGGGTACCCCTTGTGCTAGGTGCAATGCAACCTCAAAAAAAACACCCCTGATGATCCCTGCCCCAAAGAGCTTACTTACCAGGTAAACCACAACAAAAAACTTTTTCAACCAGTTATTCTTCCTTATTTTGCAAAATATCTCTTGAGAGAGGGAGATTTTTTTTTTAATCTAACAGATTTGTTACCTGAAATCAGTTATCAAAATGTTTCACTAATTTCATTTTCTATCCCACTCACTAGTCAAGCTAGGTTGCTTAGTTACAATTGTCATTTTGAATTATTTCTGCTTCATTTGTCTGATTCGACAAACAATGAGTTCCCTGATTGATTCTGATGTTGATGCTGACAGAAACTGAATTTAAAATTTCCTTCCTGCCTGGTAGGACTGGATGGTATGAACATTGTGGAAAGAGAACACAAAGGAATCAACCTCAACACCTGCCTTATACAGAAATGATGTTCCTCCCTGTGACACCAGTGAGACAACTTGCCTGGGGTGTGTGAAAGGCAGAAATAAACCGGTGCAAACAGATGAGTATTTGCCCTTTCATCCACGTATACCTCTGCTGGGTGAGAAGCCATTGTCCTGCAGTAGCTGTCCTTATCAGTCGTAATTCCACAACACGTTCTTAGGACAAGTGCCCAAATTATCCATAAATTTGGCATGTGGCAGACCCTCACAGAACTATGTGCCTTGTTGGATTGCACCTTAAATGTTGTTAAAAGCCCCAGCCCTCAGCTCCATGCACATAGCAGCCTGTTCTCCAGCACCCCCTTCTTTAACACATGCTCCACTCCATTCTCTTCACATCACATCACATCAAATCTTTCCTCCTTACCTTGCCACCCCTCCCACACCAGCTTCTAAAAACTGCTTCTTAAGAATACATCTGGGGCTCCGAAGCCAAGTATTTCCTATATTTTGAGCTCCATCTAGTGATGTAACCGAAGCCTTGTCTCCAGCCAAGCTTCACACTGCGTGCAAGGTATTTTGTGCTGGACATGAGGGGTGTGGGATTGAACAGCACTGGGCAAGAAGCCTTTCTGTCCGAGAAGACATCAGTAACTACAGCTTGTCAGCATCTCACATGGCTGTGTGGCATAGGCTACAACATCACAGGAATGTTCTTTCACTGGCTGTTGGGGGGCTAGGTAGAAAGCTAGAGGAAAATCCAGGGTACAGCATAGCCCAGCAGATTCCCAAAGGATTGCCTTTATATTCAGCACGACAGCTCCTGGCTCTTGCCCTCAGTGGGACAGCTCTCCCTCTCCAGCTCCTCTTGCAGCCGTAGGGCTGTCAGGAGCTAACCACGTTTTAGCGGTGCCTTCTCACAGGGAACGGGCTGGCCTCCCAGCATTACAGGAGGATGCTTGGTACTTGGCTGAACCATGTGGACTGTGCAGCCTGGGGGAACAGTGCTACCACTCATCGTGTTCTGCAGCAGCAGAGCACTTTGGTTTCCCAAGCCACCAGCACAAGGCATTCCATCAGCACTTGTTAAATTGAGCAACAAAGGCCAATTAAATGATGTCGGAGAGGAATAAACCAGTGTTTTTCCCTGCTTATCTGGCTGCCTTCGTATCTGCATGTAACACGGATGTGCACAGCACAGCACCATGGGTCAGGGGACAGTCCCAGTGAGCCCAGGATCTCGTGGCAGCTCTCAGGCTGCTGTGGGTGCCATCCCACTTCTCTGCAGGGTCAATGCAGCATCGAGCTGTGTGCCTGCACGGAAGCAGAGCAAGCCATGGTCATCTCACCCAAAGAGAAGTTTCCTCAGCTGTGAGCTTCCCAAAGCTTCGATCAGGGATGCTGCAAAGTATCTTCATTCTTCCAACCAGATCAGCTGAAAAAGTTTCTCAGCAGCAGGATACCAAGAGCTCTGTTAGCCTCCCGTGCTCTCACAGCGCAGTCTGCTCGGAGTACTTCATAGAGCATCTGGGGAACCTGAGACTTCAAGCACAGAGGAAAAGGGGGGCTACAGAACAAATGTGGATATAATCCTGTTCCTTGGGCTTTCAGATATCCATACTGACCACTAAACTTCCTTGCTTTTTAGTGACAATGAAAATGGATGGGCCTTGAGGAACTATTTATGGAGGGAACAGACATTAAAATAGGATGGAGGCTAGGGAATGGAATGAGGATCCTCTGTATGGACCCTCAGATCTTTCCAGTTCCAGGCACAGCACCTCTGGAAACAAAGCCAAGGAAGTCTCTAGCATATTTCTCTCTCATTCCCTGCTCAGAAGCACTTGCTGCCATATCATATTTCATGATTTTTGACCTCTTGCCCCCACGCACAGCTAATGAGCTGGCACTGAGGCTGACACACTTTTGGAATCACAGGCAAAGCTCTGAAGATCAAAGAGGATTAGATTCCCAGCAGGGGAAGAAATACAGCTACTTGGAATAAGACAGAGAACTTTCTTGTAAGCCTGCAAATCTCCAAATTACATCCTTTCCTCAACATCCCTTCTCCACTAAACCCTCAGCCTGCTGTTTCCATTAAGCTATCCCGTAGTGCTCGGTTGCTTCTCTTCTCTTTGGTCTGTGCTCAGCCTTCCTGGGCATGGTGTGGCTGCCTAAGGTCCCAGGTCATTGCAGTGCTGAGTTCTGAGCATAGGCTGCACTGAGATCTGCCTCAAACCCCAATACAATGAGAACCGTGACAGAAAAATGCAGATCCAAAGAGAAACGCAGGTTATGCATCCTCTAGCTGCTCTCCCCTGCTCTCCCCCACTTTGGCAGAATGGCAAATTTCGTTTCCTGGAGACGTTTTACTGGGCCATCAGCGGGGAATCAGGAGCACAAATCAGATTATTTATTGCCAGCTGAAATCGCAGAGGTTCCACAATAAATTGGAGTGCAATCTCGTTTACCTGCTTTATCCCACTCCCGCTTTAGAGTAACAATTTCACAGTCAAATCTTTTGTTTAATATTTAAAATGTTCTACTTCCCATTTCTTCTGTCGAGGGAGATCACAATACTCTGAGACAAAATGTTCAATAGATTCTCAGATGGCAAAAAAATAATATAAATCGTATCCAGATTGTTCCTTAATTTAAAGTGATAATAATTTACCAAGACATTCTTAGTCAAAATAAATGTATCTGTATCTATCTGTATACATATATATCTACAGCGTTTAGGATTTCATCCCTCATTTTTGTAAGATTCATGAAAGATTTATGAGTTATTCAGCTACTCTGAGTTCCTGGAATATTGCTAATAAACCTTTCCCTTATTCCTATTGTTACATCTCATCAGCCTCTCAGCCATTTCAGGCTTTTGAAGCATACAGAGATTCTTTTTCGTTGAAGAATTTTAATATCTGCTTCACTAAGATGAACGTCAAGTTTTGTTACTTGGTCAAATCCATCATTTTCCACTCTCCAACACAACTTAAAAGCCAGGCAGACAACACATTAATCCCTTATTAAGACAGGAGTGGAGTTAGATGAGGGGAACCTCTGAAACCAGATAATGAATCTCTACAAATGCTCCAGCCTTTAAAGAATTAAGCTTTAAAGGTAGCTTTCCCTGCAAGTCAATTCAGGACTATTATCATCTCAAAGGATGGACTGATACACATCCCACTCTGCCAAATGAAAGTCTACAAATGCCTTTAAGGGCCTATCCAGGCATGAGTCTCATGCAGCAAGAGCCATGCTGAGATTTTTATTTTGTTGACTGCTCCCCAAGAGAGGATTCTCTCCCCAGACCTACTCCCATGCCCTCCTTTCTCCCTGCCACCACTTGTTCTCAGCTCCTGAGCAATTCATACCAGTAATTTCAAGGAAATCTCTGAATGCTTGTGGATTAGCCACAAACTGCTTCCTTAGCAGACCACAGACTCTCAGAGCTCAGAGATAGCACTTGGTGTAACTCCTACTCACTTCCCAAAGATAAACTGGCATAACAAGGATGTCTGCGTTTAGCCACAAGACATGTTCGTGAGCAGCCCGCAATGCCTAGGATTTTCTCAAAAGAAACCAAACACCAAATCGAGGTAGCTCTAGTTATCGTTGCCCCAGGAAATAAAACGAAGTTAACCCCATCAAACACAGTCTGTTACCTACAATCTAGATTTTTCAGCTCAAGCTTCCAGCTCTTCATGCCTTATCTTCAAGGCATTTTCCCTCCAAGCGAGGGTCTGAAGAGGCTGATACCGAAGCGCTGTTCAAGGTCAGGAACATGGCTGCTCAGCCTGCTAATAGAGACACGGCGACGTTCCTCCTGTCAGCACTAATATAGAGATCCACGCAGCATCTCCAAGAGGCTTCAGTCTGAGCAGATTCTCCAGAGCACATAGCGGATGAGTCCTTTAGATTTTAATCCTTTTGCTTTTTAATCTTGCTTTCCTCGCAGTCTTATCATGCGCTGCAGAGTTGCCAGTGATTAAGCCCGCAACCGAAGGAGGTGAAATTGCCCTGTAGACAAGAGCAGAATAAAAGGAAGGAAGCCCTGGTTCTGCTTCTTATCAGCAAGCACTATCCCAAAACCAGGCCTGGGGAAATCACCTAGGGAGAAAAACAACTGAAATTCCATCTTAATTACTGATAGAGCTTTCACCACAGCAGTAACTGCGCACCTCACCTCGTTACAGACCTATCATCACAGCTCTCTGGCACGATGAGCAGAACTGTTATGCCCATTTCATGGCACCAAGACCAGGGAAGGGAAGGAACTGATCCTCCGTCAGACACAAAAGCTGCCACTAAGCACAGAATTTACCATGCAAGTTGTGGACTAATGCCTTAACCACTAGTTCCTGCTATAATTTACCTCCTAAGCATAAACTTCAGTAGGAAGCAAGCCTTTAACTATCTCGGTAGCATTTTGCCTCTCTTCCCAGGACAGATCACTGCAGTGGGCACAGACCTGCACTAAATATTACTGTTGGAGGCTCCAATCCTGAGAACCCCTTCCCACAATGTCTCAGAGGAGATTTTGCTTGTAGCAACATACACAGCCTCAGCCAAGTGTCGTACATCATTATGGATCATCTCCTCTGGACCCAAGTGACAATGTGCTCCGTGCCCTTCCTGCCTGATGTTGGTGTGATGCAGCATTGCGGGAGCTCACGAGGGCAGAGGGACTCCAGACTCCTGGGGATTAAGGAGCCGGCTTTCCACAGACTTGTCAGAAATGAAGAGAACTGACAACTCTTGGGATTTCGCTTCCTTTTTACTCGGAGAGCATTCTGTCCTTAATTACAGTTGGCAGCCACAGCAACCACCTCATTTGGCTTTGTCAGGGCTGAATTTGACTGCATTCAGAATGGGAAACAATACGCCTTCCTTAAGCTCCTATCACCTTGGACACACGTCCAAAGCTGCTTCCTTTGTGAGGAGTCCCAAGGAACAGGAACAGTACAGGGGGAACTCCTTTGGGCTTAGAGACTTCTCAGCACACCTCGCGAAGAATGACCCTATTATCCTCCTTACCCCTAAACCCATTCTCCCTTCACCATGAAATGAATTACGAAACAGGAAAAGTAAAGGAGAAGCAAATAGTTTCATCTCCTGGCCTTACACGTGGTACACCACCAATTCATGGGTGGATTTGAGCAGGCTGCTTCAGTGCAGTGCTCCCAAATGCCCCGGGGAGATGCAGCACCACATGGCTGAGAGTCCAAGGACAGCCGTTACCCTCCGCTGGGGAGCATCGAACGAGACAACCCGTGTATTGCAAGTGCACTGGCATTGGCATTGCACAGCGATTCTCCTGAACGCTCTCAGAGCTGGAAGAACTGACATTTACAGCTCCTGCCAGACGAAACACAGTCACACCCTAGAAATCCTGTTTTTACAGTGTTATCGATTCCTCCCAGTTAGGCAACACAGAGAGAGAGAAACGCGCCCACGCATGAGACAGAGTTCAAGCGAAGGGGATCTCAGCTGCTTCTCTTCATGGCACTCTGGTATTTCCTTTCCAGCATGCAAATACCATCATAGCACAGGTTGTCTCTGCCCAAGTCTAGGATTTTACTGAGCATTTGCAAAAATAACTGGTATAAATTTGAATCTTGGCAAAGATCACCCCTTTGCATCTCCAAAAAGTATATCCCACGTTGTTTCATTCTGGATTTTTTTTTTTCTTTCACAGCAAATTAAGCACAGTAAAGCTTTGGAAAGCCTGTCTCTGCTCATTGCCCATCAGCATACCAGAGACCCCTACCATGGGATATCAGAAACAACCGCTGTCAGACAAGTCTCCTGCTGCATCCAACACAGCAGCACTTTCAAAGTCTGCAAACAGAGAGGACAACCTGGGAAGCTTTGCTAAAGCAGCCTGGAAACTGTGAAAAATCTGCGTCCCTTTCTTGCTAAGCAGACTGCAGTGCAAAGAGGCTCCTTACATCTCTTGCTAGCAATAGCATCTGGCTGATGCGGAGAAAGGCAATGAAAGTTAGGGAAGGACCCTTGTAGAAAACCTCAGGGCCACACAACATGGAGGAGATAACCAAGACTTCATGTGCCCTGTAGAAATGCTCTGAAGTTTCAAGCACAGGGAAAAAATAAATAAATAAAATAATAAAATAAAATAAAATAAAATAAAATAAAATAAAATAAAATAAAATAAAATAAAATAAAGATTTGCAAATTGGGACCTCTAGGCTATAAAATGTAGCTCATGATAGAGCAGAGCTCAGCTCTGGAGGTTTTTGAGGTCTGGTCTATTTGTCTGACTCATGTCCCTGTAGCAGTCTGCCTGCCAGAGGCGAGAACCTTTCATCATTCTCTTCTAAAATTTTCCAGCACAACTAAGACCTTGACACAGCGAGATGGAGAGAAAAGAGCCTGTACCAAATCTTCAGAAAGAAGGCACCAAACACATTTCGAGGCACTCTCAATCTAGCATCTCCCTTTATTCCCTTTTCAGCAGCCCTGGGAGCAGCTGGGATTTTAAGCACTCAGCACACTTCAGCACAGACTGGAGGATAGAGGGCATGGGAAGCACAACAGCAAGGAGCTGGGGGCTGACAAGAAAAGCATGAGGGATGCAGGTGTTCTGAGCACACGAGGTTTATGAATGACTTACACAGTAAGACACCATCCATTATACCGGTGCTGTCTCGGCTGGATTAACTCCTGGCGGGCAGGAGGCAGCTGGAGAGATGGATTTGCTTTTCTGTCACTCGTGATCAAGCCCAGTGTTCGCCACTCATTCAAACAGGTACGTGTGCTCTGCTGCACAGGAGCTACTGACAGCTTCACACATTTCGGTCTGCCAGCCATCTCCTGCTTTCCTACCAGACTTTGGGAGGTCAGCACAGGGAACACAGCACTGCTGCTTCCCCCTCAGTGCCATCCTACTGCTGCTTGTCTGGGACAAACTCTAACAGAACCAATTGAACTTCGAGGTGAGCAGCCTCCCTGCTGTCTACAAAGAGCTTTAAGATGCTGGAGGGAAGGATTCCCCCAGAGCACGGTGTTTACCAGCAGCACAGCACCACATCTGATGTGAATCATCACCCACCAACGTCACAGCCCCTGCAATCAATCCCGAAGTGTACAATACAAGAAGAAGAGGATGATGCCTGTCTGTTTTTTTTTCCTCCAGCCCTCCTAGCTAGTCAGTCATCACTTGTTTGTTGTTTGCGAAGGGAGTTTTTGTGCTTGTGGATTTCTGTTCGTGCCTCTGGATCTACAGTAATCCCATAATTGTGATGCCAAGCAGCACCTGAGGACAATTTTATCACATTCTGCATAATGTGTAAATACCATTAAGTTAGACGGATTTTCTCATTAATTCTCCATCCCAGTGACAAGCCAGGAATTAACACAATTGATTTTCCAGTCCCTGCTCATTATCGATCATCCAGGAACTTAGTCACATCTCATCTGTTCCACCTGGGTCCCAGCATTTATTTGTAGACTTCAACATAGATTAAACTAATAAAAAACAATGGGTGTAGCAACCTCTGTGCCCCAAACCCAGACGAGAACAAATTATACATGTTCCTAACTCCTTTGGTGGGAAAATTCCCACTACAGACCAGTATCCTACAGAGAACAGGCAGCGGGCAGGTTAAGGAACAGCCTGTTGTACACTGCCTGTTGCTCTAACATTTTCCAAATGATGGAGCACACCTCCACGTTGATCCCTAAAGACTTACAGAAAACAACAGTCCATAGGGTGCTTGTTTCCCAGAGGTGCTCTGTTTAAAAGTAGTGCAAGCAGTAGTGCCTGCAAGGGCCCTCCATGATTCAATCCACATTCTCCTCATTCTTGCCCCGGAATTCTTCCAGCTTTGCTGCTTGTCTCCAGTGACTGTAGAACGGGTGCTGCCTGGCAGTCCTGCAGCAGTGGGGAAGACACGTCTCACTCAACAGGTAAAGAAAAGAAAGTGAAAAATTTGGAAAAATGTCTAAGGCCAAAATGAAAAGCAGTAAATATATCAACAAAAAAATCATTTCAGATCTATAACAGGTTCTGTGAGGCTGCAAATGGAGTACAAGAACAAGTGGTGGTACAGAAAGGAATAATCATAGAATCATAGAATATCCTGAGTTGGAAGGGACCCTTAAGGATCATCAAGTCCAAGTCTCACAGACCCAAATCACCTCCCTCTCTCATCCATTGCAGAAAGAGCCATTCACTCTGGCTGTCGCAGATTGGCTGAGTACTGAATGCTTTTGCTTTGCTAAATAGTGTAGGTAAACCTCTCCTTGACCCAATGATCATTTTAAACCTTGCAAAGGTTTAAATGCCCACCACTATCAATATAAGGAAGCATCTGTCTTTTATCTGCATCTGCAACCCTGTCTTCAGTGTTGTTCTCGTGGATAGCTCTCAGTTCTGTCACGCAGCAGTGAGTTCCATAAATCAAACTGGAAGTGGCGGGGCAGGACGAGTAAAGACTCCTCCCAGGCATTTGAAAAGCACAGCTTAATCGCCCAAGCCATCTGCCTTGCCTTTGCACTACAGGGCCTGTAAATAAGTGTAGTCTTTCAGAGCCATCACCTAGCTCTCTTTGGCTCATCCAGATCCAGAAAGTATTCAATACAGGCTCAGAGATGGAATTATCTGTAGATAATAATAATCCTTATGGAAGCTATTTAAGGCAAATTCAAATCTTTTTTATTAGGTGACTTTTGAAACTTCCAGCGCAGGGAGGTGGAACAGGTCTGGAATATTAAGCACTAAGAGGTTAGAAGGGATATTTCAATCTGGTGGCTGTTTCTCCAGATAATTGGATTCCTAATCCCTGTAAGGTTATGATCTCAGTTTACTCTGCTGGGACAGAAGGTGCCCAATTAGTCTGATATGACATGACCCAGCACAGGCTCCAACACTGCCTGCAAGAGGCAGGTAACAATCTGGAAATCATCACAGGAGGGGGAAAGTGAGGCTGCTGCAGATACAGGCAAGTCAGGTGCTGACAGGTTGGCTTCTGTCTTGGGTTTCTCACTGGAACAGCCAGTGGCATACGCCTCTCCTGCTGTGGAACAATAGCCCACAACACCTGCAAACACAAGGAATGATAAAGTCCATTCTCCAAAGGGTGCTAGCTTACATGAGAGCCTGCTCCTGCCTAAACAGAGCCAGAAAAATACATCTCCAGCCCAGATCCAGCAGTCCACAAAGAGGAGCTCAGAAGATAACTTGTCTAGGTAGTATTCCTGCTGTGTTGTCAGGGTTTTTTTGAGGTTATGGTGCTGACAGGCAATAGCATTTAGCAGAAAAGCATGGGGATGTGGAGGTGCTCTGTTCTTTACAGAGAAACTGTTACATCACAAAATTATCTCTCAAGGACCGTGAAGTGTTTGTCTACGGCACAGAGGAGCTTGGAAATACAGGGGAACCAAGCTCTTGTAAAACATCTTCATAAATGGGATCAAAGCACAAAGGACAAGTCGAACACGCTGTTCCCATCTCAGGAGGAAATAAACAGAAAACATTGCTGGGCTTACATATAGTTTTAAATAAAAATAAACACACATATATATTATTTTTTTAAAAAAAGAAGCCCAAATCAACAATGGTTTGTGAGGGTCAGTTCACAGAGGCCCATGAACTTCACAGTCCGTACTCTATCTGATGTCTCCTTGGTAGCACTGCTGCTATCAGCAACCACCAAATGTTTGGTGCAGGGACTCTACCAATTAACAAGGAGAAGGAATGTGTCTCTGGAAAAGAAAGCATCCTCAAGGAACTGCTCATTTCTAAATGAGACACTAGACAAAGACTGGTGCTGAAAGAGGAATAAAAATCATGGACAATCAGACAAAATGCTGTCACCTTCCAGGTCTCTAAATTGGCTGTGGCAGCACAAGGAACATTGTGAAAAGTACATCCAACCCTCATGGCTCCTGGGGATAAATCAGACAAACCCACTGGCTTGTTCATATGGGTAAGACTTATTGCACACAGATGATTTTGCAAGTTTTTAACTGCACCTTTTGAGCAGCCAGGGATCTGTCTGAATCCTCTCACACACCAGTGCTGTCTCATGGATGACATTCTGCTTTTTTTTTTGCCAATTCACTGTGGACCACAAAGGTTTGCACGGCAGTAGGTAAAAAGAATTTCTAACAAGTGTGCTAACAGCCTGCATGAGAAAAATACAGACACTTTTTAAGGTTATGCTGAAAATAAAACAAAGAAAAAAATCTGTCAGGAACCAAGACTTTCTCCTTTATCAATGGCTGAGCTCATTTCCCCCTACAGCCTGGTAAATACATCCATTCGTGTGCAACCAGTTTTATGGCAGACTTCAGACTGGAACAGATTTTTATAGCCCAACCTTGAACTTTAGTGAGCACAGAATCCCAGTTGGTGAGACAATAAGATAAGCTGCAGCATCAGCCTGAGCCCTGCTCCAGGACAAAGCACGGGGACCAGCATTAGGTGATGCAGTGAGCTAATGGGGCATCGGGGACAGGGCTGAGTACAATGCTTGCTTGCTAGCTGGCTCCTTCATGACCAGCAGGACTCTTGACACATCCCAGCAAGGATTCAGACCTTGCAGATCTAGGACTATGCAAGGATCTGGCAGAGCCTTATTCCATTTCCAGTCTTGCTTGCCTATACAGCTCTTCCAGCTCATTTCCCTCCCGCCTCGCAACCACATATACCTGCTATTCTGCCCATCCAGGATGTCTACAGTGAGCAGTGATTGAAATGATATTCATGAGCTAGGCACCAAGCCATGGGACTCTTCACTGTCACTCACTTAGCAGTGACTGGAACAATTTATAGCAAATTGAAGTGTAAGGACTTGATAATGAAACTATTTCATTTCCATCTCTGATTCAGCTGCCACCTGTAGAACTGCAGCCAGGAATGGGCTCTGAAAACGCATTATAAGGCCATTAGAGCTCCTCAAGGCACTGCCTTCATCTTTATGCCTTTACTTCTATGTCCACCCACATCAGCTTTGTTGTTGTAAATGACTCCTCCTCTAGCTGGTCCCTGAAGTGATCAAGGTCTCCGGGCTGATTTATTACCCAAAGGACACAGAATAATGCAGCTGTCTGCACCTTTTACAGACAGTATCATGTGCAGAGCTCCCAGCACTCAAATGTCCTTTCCTGACCGAGAGGTAAAGCTGAAGTAGTGCCTGCTGGAACTCCGTGCTCTCTTTGGACTTGTTTCACAGCAAGGACATGAACAGGCCACAGGCTGTCTGACCATCAGCATTTTACAAATGCAAGCGTTAGTGTTGTGAACAGCCCTCCTGTCACTGCGGCCAGTTTCCCCCGACAAAGGGCCTCAAAAGAATTTCAACTTCCCCCCACAAACAGTTAGCAGGAGAGTGGTGTGTAGGATGCTCAGGTTTTGATTGTAAGAAGAAGAATGTACATCAAATTCAGTTTTCCCTAGAAAGTACAAAGCCTCACTGAAGTAAATGCTGAAAACATTTCTTCCTTTTAACTTTTTCTTCATAAGATGCTTTTTACACGAGCTGGAATGAAACAACACTCCCTCCCACACACAGAAGCATACAGATCTCTACAAAACAATCAGCTTGCTTCTCCTGTGGGTTAGCTTGCTGGAGAGATTGATATTGGTTTTGTTACGTCTCAATCCTCAGGAGACAGACAGAGCTTCAAAATTAGATGCTTTTCTTCACCATCTAGAGATGAATTAACTCTCAATGGGAATCTGCATCACTTTCATACACATTTATGCATTCATTCCTTCCTGACTCACAGAAAGCACAAACACCTTGGTGCCACTGCCTCCAGCCCTCTTCAGTCTCCAGGTGCATCTCACGTATGTATCCACATATCAGAAACTGCAGAAAGGGAGAAAGGAATTTAGGACTTGGCTGTTTCTGGCCACGAGCATTGTTCAAAACTAGAGTCCTAAACACAAATAAACTGGGTACAGACCAATTTCTTGTTTATGGTTTCCTAGGACATCTTTCTGAACAAGACAAGGAGAATACCAGTAGACAAATACAAAGAATTTCTAATCTCAGAAGGCACATGCAAAGTTTACACACTGGAGCAAGTCACCATCCCAGGCTCCTCAGTCATAAGAGTCACATCATTGTGTTTGTAAAAATGGTGAATATTTCTGGATGAAGCAGCACTGCATAAAATACTAAAATTCCCTGCATATAAGAGAGAGATCAGCAGGATTTGTGCACTTTTTATGCAAGGATATTGACAAAAGAACTACAAAGCCTGGGATAGTGTAAGTTCAGCTTCCCCTGCTCATCCTTTCTCTTGAATTTGAACAAGTTAAAATCCTGGGATCCAGTGACCTTGAAAATTATTAGGGATACGGATTTTAGAATTCAGGCTATCACTGCTGAAAGAACAGAGGCAGGGAAGTTCTGTGTGAACGCTGACCCCTTACTGCTTACAGAACAGCATGTGATTCCTGCTTTGTGAGCCAGTTAAAAAAAGGGAAAGAAAAGAATATAATAAATTTTCTGGCACAAAGAAGTAAGAGAGGATTTCAGCTTCTGAGTATCATAAATATATCTGTCCTCTCGAGCCCCTTCTTGATCTTTCCCCTTAATTCTCCTCCCACTGTCCATGTGCAAATGTTGTTCCACCTTTGCCTGGAACCCTCAACTGCAAAGGTCTGAGGAAGCAGGGACACTACGGGGGAATATTGCAGCAAGAAACTTTATAGAAAGCTTACAGCACATCACTGGGGAGGAAGCTTTGTGTTTCTGGGTGGCTAATTAACTTTTACTTAAGAATTAATTTAAAGAAGGAAGACCAGATGAAGAACGGCATGGCACAGCACCAAATATACTCTTAAAGCTTTATTGCACTCCAGAACATAAAAAAGCAAATGAATCTTTAGCATGTTATTCCCATCCTCTCTTTTATTTATATTGACTGGAGCTAAGGTTTACACCGCAGTGGAGCTGTTCCCCACAGGATAAAATACGACTCAGCTGTGCCATACAGCAGCCTTATGCCACACAGAGGGTAATTAATAATTTATCCGAAATCATTTCATCAGCCCCTGGGACAATGGCTAACAGGACTGGGAAGGTGGTTTATTAAACCATCTTTTCATTGGGTCAAAGTTTGAGAAACTGCTTTTTCCCCCAGCACAGTGATGCTTCACAGCCTTATTTGCAAAGAGAGACTGTGCAGGATGCAAATGGGTTGAATTTGCCCACGATAAGGAACAGGCATTCTGTTTATCCCTTTACCACCAGCAAATCAGTCGATTCAGGGAGGGGCTTTTTTGGCTTACTGGGACAGCTTAAAACATGTATCTTCTCCATTCTTTGTGCTAAATCAGTGACAAAGCCCTGCTTCCTGCACTGATTGAAGCACTGCCTGGAAGAACTTCCCATCCTCCCCTAAAAGAAGAGGAAGAAAGGAGACTCTAGCCTTCCTTGTTAAAACTGCTGGGCTAGGCAGCATTTCCCAGTGAAGGAACCGGCTACTGACCCAGCACTAGGTTCCCTCAAACAGGGGGAGCACCAGAAGGCTGCACGTGCCACCCGTGACAGGAGGACTGACCTCTGGTTCTGCAAACATCTTCGACTTGTCAGCCCAGGTAGCTGAACACACGGGCTTTGTGCCTGCTTCACCCATGGGCCAGTGCTAGACCTCCATCACTCCCAGTGCTGGACATGCACATTGCACCAGTTACAGCCATTAACTTCCTTTACCAGTCCCTTATTTGCAAATTTCCACATCTCTGCACGAAGCAGGTGACCTGTCCAATAGGTATTAACAGGAATAATCACCATCTCTCCCTTCTATTTTCCACAACATGCAGAAGCTTTAGCCTAGCCAGGACCTGCAGTAAGACAAAAATCGACTTCTCCATAGCTTTGAATACCTGCTTCTCTTAGGCTAATATAAAAAAACTCATTGCTTTCCTTGTTCTTACAAACTTGCAAAACATAGCAAAATCAGATCCTGCAGGGGAAGATTTTAAGTCAAATAAACTGCTTTCATTGATTTTTTTTTCAGCCTCATGAAAATATCGTTTCTGCACTAGTCAGATTTGGACTCTGTTAAACCAAGTACCTATGTGGGCAGTAGAACCACTGAAGTGTTCTGTGGATTTGTGTCTCAAAGCTGTGTATGAACTCCCAGATGCCTGCTAGGGGCTGGGTCTACCTCAGCTTTTCAGTGTATGAAGGCACTTTTAGGGTCACCCTACTCAGCACAGCTGTGTATTTTCTCAAAGCTTGACAGAATTTAGTATTTCTGAAACCTCTGCCAAGTTTTATTAAAATGGGCCTATGGCTCCACAGCTTTCAGGATAGGATGGACAAATGTGATTCTTTCACATTGGTGTCATTTTCTTTTGAAACATCCAGTACCATTGCTTTTGACCGAATCCACCTCATGATTTCCCAACAGGAACAGATGAAGGAAATTGGGGCTAGAAGAACTCTTGACAGAAGCAGGGAGATTCCCAGGTCAGCATGCAGCTGGATTACTGCTGGGTTGAGAAGCACCTACGCAGTAAGCCCAAGTGCAGTGGACTTCAGGAGCATTTTGCCTGTTGCACAAATCCGCCTCTGTAAAATCCAGGATCTGCTCTAAGAGGAGATGATCAACCTTCTGTCCTTCCCTTGGGTAAATACTGCATGAGCTTTGCCAAAACATAATAATAAAAAAAGAGCAGATACCAGGATTTCCCACCTAAAGGAGCACATAATATTACTGCCAGAAGAGCAGAGCTGCCCAGTGCTAGTCTGGTCTAGGACAAGACTCCTGAAAGGCAACAACAAAGATTGCATGAAGCAGATTCTAACCTCTTCTCCCACTGCTGAGTTCTCATTGCTTTCAAGCTCTTGGAGCAGCATGCCAGTGTTTTTGTGAGGTCTTCGCTGCTTTCCTCGCTCCCTGACAAACTGCCTATGTGACACATCACTCGGCCAGCACATTCACCTTGATTCATTATTGACAGAGCCATCTGATTAATGAGCAGCTTCTCCTCCTTGTTGTTTTCATGAAAAGCAGCATAATGGTGCCATAGATTTTTAATTCATCAAACCACTCTGGCAGCTTTACAAGAAGTCAAAAGAGGACAGGCAGGTGTTATAGTTTTATTTGAATTTGTTCTGTTTTTAAAAATTAAAAACATTTGGGTTTTCACGTGCCGAGGCTGTGAACTGCAGTGTGCAAACTTCTCTTCCAAGATAGCACAAGCATGAAGTCTGGGGCAAGATTCCTTCCAAAAGGATAGATGCACTCGGTCACCCACGCTGTGCCTGCAGACCAAACAGACTCAAACTCTGAAGCAAGTCACGCCCACCATCCAAAAGATTCCAGAAGCCCATTCTCTGCTTTCAGTGAGAGAGCACCCTCTCGGCTGACCCCAAAGGAATACTATGTCCTTCAAATATTTCCTTCAGACAAATCCATGGGGCCACTAAAACATCTGGATTCAAAGGTGGACTTCCCTGGGATCTATGAGACAACTGCATAGATAGGGTGAGCACTGACAGTATTAAGTGTTACCAGAAGAAGGTGTAAAAGGAAACTTGATAAACATGTTCATTTTGGGTTGTACTGTGAGTTATACAGAAGTGCAAAAAACTTATTTCAGGCAGTAAAGCATGGGCATTACTCCACACAGTGTGGGCCTATGTTTCCTTTAGACATATAGCCGCAATAAGACAGCCATGCTGAGTTTTATTAAACCTTATGAATTTTTTAGCAGTTCTGGGAGCTATAGATTTTAACTTGGCTAGATACTTAGAAAAATAGCTTAAAAAAGCCAGAGCAGCATTTCATTCCTTAAATATGTAATTCAGCAGGAACAAAATTCTAAATATAAAGCAACCAAAGGTGATTTAAATACAAAATAATGGACTACAGACCTAAAAGACAAGCCAATATGTGAGGGAAAGGGCCAAGTTATTAAGGTAACAGACTAGAAAGGAGAACTGTTATGTACTCTTCTCCAAGTGCATGGCCTTGATTAAGCAGCAGACCCAGTCTACTCACCTAAGAAATGGGAAGAATATAGCCCAAGCCTTTAATAGCACTATAGAATTATTAAGATTTTCCAACAACGATTCAAGATGTGAGTGTTAAAAGTAATTGCCTGAACAGAAGTGCATCTTAGTGTCCATGGAGTGTGCAGACGCTGCACTTTTCCCCCACACTGATGGTTATTTTTGTATTAACCGTGACGCACAGCTTGGCCCCACTCTTTTGAAAGATGCTCTCAGCATCTGACCACAATAAGCTCATTAAGCCATCAGCAAAGGTTTAAAAGTATAAGATAGAGCTGACTGGCGTTCTTCAAATGCCTGTTTCTGCCATTACCTGCCTGGGTCAGAAGCATCTGTCAAGCCATAATCTGCACATTAGAAATTCATCTGCAGCCATTTACTTTCAAAATGGAGAGGAGACCAGAGGAGACCCACTGAGGTACCAACACTAACACCAGACCAACACTAAAATTTTTTACAAATAGAGCTAAACTGGATTCCTGTGGAGACAAAAAAAAATGAGGTAGTTTTAAGTATGTATTTGGAAAGTCTCCCTTCTCTATAGTCCTGCAGATTTTTGATCCACTATCTGAAAGTGGGAAAACAAGCTGCTCCTAGCTGCCATGGCTGCAAATAAATCCTCCCAAATAAAGAGAAGTGCTGACCTGAGCCTGTGCAATCCTTAAAATCACCATGCTTCTTCCCCAATAACAGTACGGGCTGCTGCGGGAAACATTTTGCAACTCGGTAAAAGTGGACCTCGATTCTAGACCAACCTCGTAGAACAGCAGCCCCCGTGGCAGAGCAGCTCAGCCTCCAGGCACCGCAGGATGCCGCAGCGGTACGGGCAGAGCGCTGCTGCCACCTGCGGACAGCCGGAATCACAGCCTCCTCCTGGGCAGCCCTGCACAAAAAGCTGCTCAATTTTGCATAAATTTCCAGCATCTAAACATTTCCTGCGAGAGGTCCAGTTTCTTTAAAGGGAGTTTAAGCTGACCGTCAGTATACTAGCTCGTCGGGGATTTGTTTGCAAATGCCCTAGAAGAAAAGCACTGACTGTCAAAACAGCTCTTAGCAGAGGTGAAAAGAACAAACAAACACCACCTTGGGCCAGATCTGTGACAGCACCACAAAAGGACTGCACACCTACACCACAGACCAGAGAATAAAGACAAAGCCACTTTCTGGTCCTTTCTGCTTGCTACCAGAACAAAACAGTGTGTGTTACGAGCAAGTGCAGAAGAAGTCCAGCAGCAGCTAATCACCCAACAGGCTAACCTGCAGACACTCAGCAGACTGGTTTCGACATTCAGAATAGCTTTATCATATTGCTTTGAAAAGATTTCTGGGTTCAGCCTATGTGTGTGTGGATGCCATGCTGTTCTGCACTTTATTCTCTGAAATTATCTTCAGATGCTACCACCTTGAGCACACTCTGCACCTCAGAAAGGCTGACAAATATTCCCCATGCCTCACTGTCTCTTCTGACTAACACATTTGTTTCAGCATCAAAAAGAAGACAATGTTCCAATTCTGAGATGGAAAAACTTTGGGATTAAAGCTTTAAATCTACCCTGAACACAGCTCATCACTTCAGCTCCTGCACCTCTCACAGTGTCCCTGCCCCACCTCCACAAAAGATCTGTACACGCACAACTTCAACAGCAGCAGCCAAATTCGCTGTCTGCTTCCCAAGGCCGTGGTGGAACCAAAACAGTTTGTGATGTTGTGTATTCCTCCCCCTCCAAGTATGTATATAATTCTTTATCATTTTCCATTTATCATTAGCCTTACACACAGAACATTTACTGTACAAAGGACATTTTATTCAGAAGTGTAACATCTGAGGGGAAAAAAGGGGAGCTGTTGAGAGACTTTATCATAAAAATGTATTTACTGATACTCCTATATGCAGTCTCTCAAAAATCAAGTTTAATGAAATTACTGAAAGCAACTTCAACTTAAAATATTTTTCTAGATCTGATGGAATCAGTGGAATAAGCACATATGCAGTACGTACTGGGGTGCAAATCTAAGTGAGGGTAAATTGTATCTGCTTCCTAAGAAGCTGGCTCAGGCCACAGCTCTGTGCAGTTGGTCAGAAGAGAGCAGCACATACTTTGTTCCAAGTTTAAAGGCAAGTTTGAGTCAAAATAGGGTGGGAGAAAGGAGGGAATTGCTGCAGTTCTGAGAATTCTTCAGGTATCAGCAGAAGGTAGCATGTCTCACCTGCCTTAAAAATAAAGGGTCTCATTAAAAAAATGCCAAGCCTCCTCCTGTGACAGTTAGCCTGACAGGTCTTTATTGCAGTCGATCAGTGCTATTTCAAGGATAGCAAGTGAAACAAACAGCACGGTGAAGGAGTGGCTATCAAGCCAGCAGCCTGTTAAGTGAAAATATACAGCACAAAGAAAAGGTTTCCACCTTGTAATGACTCCAAGGGAATAACATTTCCTCCCAAACAGGACTGAACATCAAGCCCCAGAACGTGGTGAAGAGGAAACGCTGCCGCAGTCGATATAGTCCTTGGGCATAGCTCTTCACTGACCTGAAAAGGGACTTTAAGAGAATATAAGTGGTTTCAGTTACACCCTCAGGTCTCTCTATACTGGTCAAACTACTTTAACCACATATGAAGAAAGCCAGAAAGCACATAAGACAAATAACAGCCTCCTTAAGCTAATTGGGCATGAATTTGTATAGCCAATTGCACCAGTAACCAAGGCAGTAAAATTTAAAACCATGCTTTAGGCTTTATGACACACAAGGGGAGGCATTATGCAGCCACAGTCCTACAGAGCAAATAAAACCACCGCGAGCCAAGAGCAGAGACCATGGCACTGGAAGAATGGCAGCTCACACAGGTGAGGATGAAAAAGTCCATCTTTATTAAAAAGATTAAAAGTTCAGCTGAAACCGCCTTACAAATGCTGAACAGTATGTGGTACAGAGAACTGCATCAAATGAAATTCTGCTCGTTGATGAAAACATTTCCACTACTCTGATGTCTGCCATTAATGTACGGTGATCACTGCTACTGAACTTTGTACCCGATGATATGAAAGGACAGGACTGTGATTCATAAAAGGATTCTTCCACACAAAAAGGGTATGAGCTTTCATGTACTTAAACTACAACCACTGCAGACAAAGACCCTCCTCGTTCCAGGAGAATTCACTAATATATGTGCAAAACCAGAATAATATAATTTAACACAGCATAGTTAACAGTAACATTCAGACGTTCTATTGGATAAGAAGAAAGGCCAGAAGGTGCTTTAGGACACATTTACAGGTGGGCCCCAGATCTGCTCATCTACCAGTGTAGATGCATCACATCCCAACACAGCTCATCAAGAGAGACCTGTAAGAAATTTAAAAGGTTTATATTCAGGGAAGGTAGCATGGGACAGGGAGGAGAAAGATTTGGAAAGAGAGCCAGCATCCTGATCACAAAAGAAACCAGTAAAGGAGCCTCTCTTACTACTCAATGTCTGTGTGGAGATTATTTTGGTCTACTTACATCAGTTAAGTCACCTGTTAGGTTAGTTCATACCCAAACCTCTTCCTAGTATTAGCAAATAATACTTTTGGAAAGCACAGAGATAAAGCACTTTTTGCTTTCAAAGCTATGACAGTGATGTCGGCTCAGCATCCCTTGTGAGGTAGGCAAAAATTAGTTGTTTTCTGGTACACAAAGTGAAATGACTTCCTCAAAGGCATGGTGAAGAAAGTGTGATGTATTATCAGTATCCCCAAGAACCTGGAACGACACCTTCACAGACAGGGAATTGTAGGCAACCAGCACATGCTAGGAAGCAAAAGCATTTTAGACTGATTTTAGTCTCCTTCTTACTACTAAATTGCTCTGAAACTCCCCTCCCTGAAAAGTGTTCTATAAACACACACACGCTAGTGAGCTCTTCCTTCATCTCTGTAACAAGCAGCACTGGTCCTCCAGCAGCACAGACACCCTGCACAGCCTAGACACAACTACAGTTGCACATATTACTCCAACAACAATCATTTTCTAGATCTTTCTCTCCACCAGTTCAATCACAGTTATCAGACATATGACCCATGTCTTAGTTAATTTAATGAATTTAGCTCAAATACTCTACTTGCATAGGAAAAACACAACTTTTCTGTTAAACTGATAGCTATATAAAAACAAACTATCATAAAATAAAGCACACAACTGCTACAAAGGGTAACAACAAAGCCATGCTGAGATTAATTTAATAAACCCATCTATCTATGAGTTTAAGATTAACAGATTCACAGGCTCAGTCCACATCTCTAGAAATGCTTTTACTGTGCAAAATGTGAAGTGGGTCTCAGAGCCAGGCTCTTCTTTATTATGTAGGTACACAAGAACAAAAAAACAAGAGTAGATGTAGTGTTGTGTATGTCTGTATTCAAAGAAGTTTCCAAAAGCTTCTGGATATCTGCTTACATCTACCTGAGCTGAAGTTTTGCTTTTTCTGATGTTTCTAATCTGAACAAGTGTTTTGCTGTAGGAAGCAGCAGACAGTTGCTGAAGCCCATCTTTTCTCATCTTGGGCCTAGTCAGATTAGAAAAATCACTTGCCCAATTTTATTAAAAAAACAAACCTGTAGCTTGTAAAAACTTGTGGGCAAGGAATGCTCCTCATCGTCTACAGCTCAGCTATAAAGGAGGAGATCAACAGCTGGATAGCACATAGCCATAAAGTCATTTAACCATCAATACTATGTAACTTGGCGTCATTAACTCAGCTTCACCACTAGCAGCACACTGCCCTACCACAATATTCAGTACTCTCAGATGTGTAACTTACCTAGGACAGATGGAGGATGCTAAGTTTATTGCTCATGTTTAACAGCCCTTGATAGGGTGGTTAGCACACTCCTACTTGGTTCAAAAGCAAAGCTGTGCTCCAGGCACTAACAGCGCTAGTGCAACACCAGTATCAGCTCCTGTGAAGCTCTTCACAACTCCTGTAAACACACGTCTCACCAGAACCCTACATGCAGGAAATAAAGACTTCTCCTTCAACACAGGAGAGAATTCAGTTGCCACTAAGTAACACAGAATGGAACAAATTTATCTTTGCACTGAAAGTCACTGGATTTTTCCCAGTTGTGTTTGGCATGGTTTGTTTTTTTGTACTGCTCCATATTTATTGAAACAATCAGTTCTCCAAATGTCCAAATAAGTATCAATGGGTGACAGCTGCAGAAGGAAATAAAACACTGAGGTGCAGGTGGAGGAAAGGAGGTGGGGAACCTCACTTCAAAGATCTTAATATTTAAATGTGATTCAGTCATGCAAAAACTGGACTCCCTTAGAAAAAGTCTGCTACCAAAGATGAGTTCTTCCTGTTCCCAGTTCTAATTTGTATGCAGAGCCAATGAAGTAAGTTTCACAAACCCTGTATCTTTCTCCTTTGCTACCACATGGGCTTCTTCTAGGTCTTGCGTTAGGACATTTGATTATAATACTACAGGCCTCTGACTAAGGAGAGAATGGCCATCAAAAAGATACATTTTTTAATCTGTTCTCCCACTCCATTAATCCCTGTCCAATCAGAATTTTGGCACCCTGTCCATCAGCTCCCCTTGAACAGAAGGTTGTCCTTTCAGCTAATTCTAAGCAAATACAGAAATGGAAACTGCCTGTTTTTCTGCACACTGAGGGCTATTCAGTTGCATGGTTTGCATTTACAGGTTTAGCTTTTATGGCAGAATATAAATTTACTGGTTTTGGCTTAAAGCTTGTGCAGTGGACTAGTTGTGCTCCATTTTAGCACCAACACACCACAGAAATGCGTAATTTTGAATTTTCTAGGCTGTAAGAACCAAGCAGAGACAGTGAATGAATCGGTATCTAGTACTTTTCAAGGGGCTTGGAAAGAAAAACCTCAAAATTTGGCTAGGAAATGAAAAACAGCAAAAATTAAAACATACAACTGATGAAGATGAATTACGCTCACATAGGAGTGAAGTAATAGCACCTACATCATTATGATGCTAAACAAACATTTGGCAGTGTTTTCTGTTTACCACGCAGGAGCCACTGGACTCCTTGACCATGGTACGGAGTGATAACGGCAATCGCCACGCTTGCGAAAGGAAAGGACAGTTTACATGAGACTCAATCTTACTTCATTAACAGAAAAAAAAACACTCAACGTCCAGTGGCAGAAGGGTGGCCTTCTTTAAACTCTTTTTTGTCCTCAGGTCACATTGCTACTCCCGAAGCAGAGCCGTGCAGTTCCCCCCTTCCAAGGAACTGACAGGGGGCTTCTCTAAAGTCTTTTGTACAAGCTAACCAAGACCAGAAGTGATGGAAGTCACGTACAATCAACAGCTCAAAACAGTCTCTGTTCTTCCCACTGTCCATAACAGGTCAGCTACCTGCATCATCCCCTGTTAATTGGCATTAATACTGCATTGTGAGGCCTGACTCCACAGCTCTGTTACAGTTTGGGCAGGGCACCAGGCGGTGCTAGTGTGATACCAAAAACATAGAAAAGCCCCAAAAGGAGATTGAGCTTGGCTGTCCGCTGAGGAATTTTGTTGAAGCTTTGACTCCGAAATTGCCTCTCCAGTGAGAATGCCATCGGGATGGTGAGTAGCGGCAAGGCCATGCTGATGGTGTAGCGTGTGGCCAACACACAGAAAATCAGGTAGGGTAAGAAGAGCAGCATGGTGTAGAGAATATAGGAGAACGTAGGGCCGATGAGGATAGCCAAGGTGACAATACCCGCCTGCCGGTCAGATTCCATATCTCGGGTGTTGTTGCTGTGCAGGATGGCCTCAGTGCTGAGCGCTAGTGGGACAGCGTAGAGTAGTGGCGAGACAGACAGATAACCAACCTGCACAGCATGGGCAAACATGACGGCCAGGGGCCCAAAGGTGATCAGGATCACCACGTCTCCAAGTGCAACATATTTAAATCCAATTCCTGTGGCAAAACACAAGCATAAAATGAAGCATCAAACAACTCAAGTGGCAGAAGAGAATGGATTACAACAGATCAGCCCTTCCCACAGAAATACTGCAAATCAACCAGCAAATATGTAGCTATGGCTGAGAAGCATCTTTCCTTTTTTTTTTTTTATTAAAGCCAAAAAGAATGAAGGAAATGTAACTTGTTAATTTCTCCAGACTCTCATGTTTGTACCTACCCAACCGAGGAAAACACTAACAGGGTCTTCTTACTCAAAAGAAACACATACTGTTCTACATTCTCAATGAAATTCTATCTAAAGAATATCAACATTCCAAATCAAAACATTCCACCAGTGGAAAAGAACATCTGCAGTGAGCTATACAGCTCAGGAATGTGAAAAATGCATCACAAGAAGTTTCAGTGACAGTTCTGAAGAACACCTAAAGCCATACGTAAATAATAATGCCTCGTTGCTACAGTCCAACTGAAGAACTTGGTGCATCCGTTCCCACAGCAGTCAATGACAAAGAACAGCAGTTAATGGACCAGTGATCTAAGAAATACCATCAAATACTTTTTATGGCAGTTAACTAGACCATTTGGGTCTTCCAGAAGCCCTCTGATAGGTCAGCTCATTCTGTCCTGGTTTCAGTTAGAACAGAGTTAGTTTTCCTCCTAGTAGCTGGTAGAATGCTATGTTTTGGCTTAGGATGAGAAGAGTGCTGATAACACCCTGATGTTTTAATAGTTGCAGAGCAGTGCTTACACCAAGCCAAGGACATTTCAGCTTCTCATTCTGTCCTGCCAATGGGCAGGCTGGGGGTGCAGCAAGAGCTAGGAGGGGACAGAATCAGAGCATCTGACCCAAACTAGCCAAAGGGGTATTCCATACCATCTGACGTTGTGCTAAACAACATATTGGGGTGGCTAGCTGGGGCTGGGCTGCTCAGGGTTAGGCTGGGCATCGGTCAGCAGATGGTGAGTAATTGCATTGTGCATCACTTGCTTTGTACATATTATTAGTAGTAGTACTATTATCATCATTATTGTTATTATTATTTTCCCATTTTCATAAACTATCTTTACCTCACCTCACAGGCTTCACTTTCTCATTCCTCTCCCCCATCGCAGAGAGGGAGGGTGAACAAATGGCTGTGTGGTGTTTAGCTGCCGGCCGGGATAAACCACAACACATTCACATTCAGGCTCAACACAAACAGGATTCAGCACTTACCTCCAGTGTAAAGGAAGGAACTGGAAAGTCCCCCGAAGTAAATCAGGGCCAGGTGCTCCAGCTTCAGCGTTGAGACAGCATAGAGCCCCGCAGCACAGATACAGCCCACGGTGTAAAGAAAGACCCCGAACCGGACTACATCCTGCGGCTCCAAAATCTGGTCCACCAAAGTCCTGTCATCACTCTTCTTGTGATCGATGCCTTTGGAGAAGTCATAGTAGGTGTTCACCAAGTTGCCAGCTCCATGCACGGCCAGGACGGTCACGGCGCTTCCCAGGAGCAGCCGCGGATCCAGCGCTCCCTCAGCCCGGTACGCCAGCGCGCTACCGAGGGCCACAGGCGTGAGGGAAGCACTGAAGCTCCAGGGCCTCAGCGCCAGCACGTAGGCCTTGCACTTCTGCCTCCAGGTACCGGGAGGGCCGCGCTCAGCCCCCGCCAGCACGGCGTTGGCCTCGTTCCTCTCACCGCCCCGGGGGCTCTCCGCGCTGATGCTGACCTCCGGCTGCACCGGCCCCATGCTCTCCTCGACGCCTCGCCTCACAGCTGCGGCACCTGCAAGGAGGAGAAGGGCTGTGAGGGGAGGAGAACCGGAGGAGAAAGGGGACGGCCCTGTGGGGCCCTGAGGGGGTCGGGAGGCGCCTGAGGGGGCCCTGACCCGCTCGCACCCCAACGGCCGCCGCTGCCCCGTCACCGCCACAGCCCCGCGCGGGGGGTTCCGCCTCAGGCTCCCGTCCCCGCGCCGGGCCCGTGAAACACCCCCAAGGCTCCGCTACCGAGCAGCCCGTCCCCGCCGCGCCTCACGTGCCGTTACGGTAGGCGAAGGCCTCTCCGCCGGGCGCCGCCCCGGCTGCCCTTGGGCCCGTCATGGGCGCCCGGACGCATTTGAGCGGCGCACAGCGGGCGCGGCCCCGCAGCGCGCCTCAGGCTCCGCGCGTGCGCACAAAGCGCAGGGGCGGCAGCGGAGGGCACCCGCCAGCCGGCGCGAGGGGAGGGCGGGCCTCCGCCTCACCAGCCCCTCGCGGCCGGCATTTCTATTGGCCGGACGCGCCGCCAGTTACAGCCAGCCGGCCTCGCGATTGGCCGGGCGCTGACGGGCTCTCCTTGCGGTTCCTCGGGCGGAGCGGCGGGGCTAAGGGGCGGGCGTCCCTTCCCTTTTCTCCGCTTCTATTGGACAGAGGCGGTGCCTGTCAAACCTTTCCCGCGAGCCCATTGGCCGGCAGCGACCCGGCGGGCCGACGGCTGCGGGGGAGGGGAGGACGCAGGGGCCCGGAGCGGCGGCGGCGGCGGCGGCCGGGGCGGAGGCGGTGAGTGCGGCTGCGGAGCCTCCCCTCAGGCGCTTCCCCTTCCCCATCCCCTCAGCACCCGCCGCGCCGGCTCCCCGCGCCCTGTCAGCGCCCAGCGGCCCCCCAGCCTCCCCCTCAGCCTCCCCGTTCCCGCTGCCGACCCCCTCCGGCTCGGCCCTCAGTGAGGGACGGAGCCCCCCGGGGGGGGCGGCGGCCGCTCGCTGCCTCCCCTCAGGAGCCTCTCCGGGCTCCCAGCCCCGAGGCCGCCTCGCCCTGAGGGGTTTTATGGCCGCCCCGGGGGGATCTGGGGAAGGGAGTGAGGTTTTGGGGCCCTGCTGTCAAGCTGGCGTTTGTGTAACCTGCAAACCGAGGGCTCAGAGCTTTAAAATGGTTTTTTTTTGCCTGAAAAAGCACTCGTGAGGAAGTTTGGGTGAGCGGTGCGACAGCAAGCATCCCGGCGCAGTGACTGGTGTTGCTATAAGTAGGCTGCCCCTCTCTAAATATCTCCTGGGGAATGCAGCGCTTGTCAGGCCGTGGCTAGGGCCTCCCTGTGCGGGTAGAGCAGCGGGGTTGTTGTGGAGGAGCTTGGGTGGAGATGGTGCAGGAGTCAGGTAGGGTAACGGCATCCTCGTGGGAGTGGTTGTGCCTACTTACTGTGCAAAACTTAATTTTACCCTGGTTTGTGTTCAGCTGTTGCGTGACCCTTGGCTTGGAGTTAGGGTGCTGTGGGTCGGGCACCAGACCCACTGCAGGATCTTGTGGTGTTTAAGGAACTACGGAGCAAAGGGTTTGGGAGTGGGTGTCACAGCCTTATGCAATGATAAGGTCTTATCACAGGGCTGTAGTGTCTCAGGAAGCTAGTTGTTACTTGTACTATTTCATGCTTTTTTGGGACAGCATCCTTCATGCAATGGGTTATGTATTTTGGAGTTAAGAAGTCCAGAGATTTCGGTAACTAAAAGCAGTACCACAAAATGTGTCTCTGAAGAATTTACAGGACTTGATGCCCCGAGCCCCAGCATAACACCATCATGTCGGGCACCGTATCCATCCTCCAACAATTTGCCAATGGCTTGAAGAGTCGCAGTGAAGAGACGAGGGCGAAAGCTGCCAAGGACCTGCAGCATTATGTCACCATGGAGCTCCGCGAAGTGAGTGCTGCAAATAATTTCTCATCATCTGTCAGATGAGTATAGGGCACTGGCTGGGTGCTTTGGTAATGGACATGTTGGAATACGGAAACTGGCCTTAAAAAGGAGGTGGGGAGTAGCGCAGATCTCTCCTGTGCCCCAGCATTTAGAAGAGGTGAGCAAGTTGGTGACACGGACTGGGTGGTCAAGCACCAGAATAAATAAACTCAGTGGCTCTAGGGCACAAAGAAGAGAAACTCATTTGTGTTTGTGATGTATACAAGGAAATTAAATCAGCCATTTAAGTAACCTAGGAAGCATTGTCTTTATGGAGGTTTTGGGGCTGGCAAGGAGGGACAGAATGCTTTGAGCTGATGTGGATTTTTTCTTCTACAGATGAGCCAGGAGGAGTCTACCAGGTTTTATGATCAGCTGAACCATCACATATTTGAGCTGGTCTCTAGCTCTGATGCAAATGAAAGGAAAGGCGGCATTTTGGCTATTGGTAAGTAAAAGTACTTTATGCCTTTGGTGAGTTTTCTCTTCATGTGCCTCCTCTCTTGGGACAGATTTTCCAAAGCAATGAACTTTCGTAAGCAGGGTGTTACGTCTGACTGCTCAGTAAGCTGGGTGCGTGCTTGTTGCTGGGCTCTGAAATCTGTCTGTAAGTGTCAGCATGGGAGCTGCTGAGTGCTGAGAGTGGATGAAAACCTGGTGCTTAATGGGCACCGAGCTCTTCTGGGAGTCAAGCATCAAATGCGAGTGCTGCTCACGTGAAAATTCTGTTCTCGAGCTCAACTGAGAACAGTTTGTGCTCTTAATTTTATATGCATCACAGTGGGCTGACTTTCTGAACTCTTTTATGCCTGAGTAGATGGATTCTTGTTGTTTAAATTTACCTGCTTCAACAACAGCAGCTACCATCCCTGGGAGGGGCTCACATGGCTTTGCTTTGACTCTGATCAGCTGCTCTGTCAATTGCTCTGGTTGTGCTTTTGCTGTGACTTGGCAGAGCTGCCTGTGTTTTGACTCTTATGGAAATGAGCTTGGATAAATACCTGTTTTCTGAGCAAGTAGCTTGTTTTGTGACAGTTACTTTAACAACCAAATAGGAGTTGCCTATGGGTTAGGTTCACAGACATAATCATCCAATCCCAACGTGTTTGAAGACAGCGGAAGCCCCTTAGGTAGAGAAATCTTTGTTGACATCTGCTTTTAAGCTGACAGTATCACTTTAAAATTGTTTCTGTGAATTTAGTGCTGTTGAAAGGTGCCGGCTTGACAACCCTGGACACTGATGGCCTCTTTATCTACAGAGCAGGTACAACCCAGGCACTGGCAGTGCAAGCTTCTGCCGCACTGCCCCCTGCCAGCGGGCCTCCACCCTGGCCTGGAGAGACCACCTCCAGGGTTGATGGAGGAGAGCAATTTCCTCGGTCCATTCAGTCTTTGACTTCTCTACTGAGGTGGACCAGCCATGGTAGTTGCATGTGGATGGATGCCTTTCATTTGGGAATGGGTCTGTGATCCCAGGGTGGACTTTTTTTTTTCTTGAACTAAAAATGGGGAAAATCTATGAAGCTACTTGAAGCATTTTCCTGTCCGCTTAACAAGTTCAGTCTTGAAAGAACGGTGACCTTCTCTTATTACTTGATTTTTTTTTTTTTCCTGTGGATTTGCAGTTTAGGAAGAGTTAGTGGGAATCTTTAAGGAATGGATAGAGAATACTAACTCTCAATCAGGGATTACCTACTGTCTGCTCCACTGATTCTTGTGGACAACCTACAGCACTTGTCCCTTTCTCTACAGCAAGCCTTATCGGTGTTGAAGGAGGTAACGCCACCCGTATTGGCAGGTTTGCAAACTACCTGAGGAACCTTTTACCATCCAATGACCCTGTTGTAATGGAGATGGCCTCCAAGGCTATCGGGCGGCTCGCAATGGCTGGTGACACCTTCACAGCCGAGTACGTGGAGTTTGAGGTGAAGCGAGCTCTGGAGTGGCTGGGGGCTGACAGGAATGAAGGTCGAAGACATGCAGCTGTAAGTCATCCTTTTTGTTGTCGTCACCTGTTGTGGAACGGGATGGTTAAGCTTGCTTAACAGTGCTAGGAAGTGAGCTTGAAAAGCTGGGGAAAACCTCTGATTGGGAAACAGAGTGGCTGCCAGTCCAGGTCGAAGGATCTGTGACATTCTCGTAGCAGATACAGTGCTTCTTCATCGCTGCTACCTTAGAAATGCCCATTGACTACATGAGACACCATTGCCCTATGAACTGTAAAAGTACAGAGCTGGATACAGCTCAGGCTCACAGACATTAACAGTTGAAATAAACGGTGCTACGTTCTAGAAAATGAGTTTTGTCCGTGGATGTTCATCCTCACGGATTGTTACTGTTTCTCTCTCCACCTCCAGGTTCTTGTCCTGCGTGAGCTGGCAATCAGCGTGCCTACCTTCTTCTTCCAGCAAGTGCAGCCGTTCTTTGACAATATTTTTGTGGCTGTGTGGGATCCCAAACAGGCCATTCGAGAGGGAGCTGTTTCTGCCTTAAGAGCCTGCCTTATTCTCACCACTCAACGGGAACCAAAAGAGATGCAGAAGCCTCAGTGGTACAGAGTAAGAAAATAACTTTATTGTGAAACAGCTTCTTCAGAATGCAATGCAAATGATCAAGTGCCAGTTTCTATGAAAGTTAAGCTAAGAACCTGCTTCACTTGTGTCAAAACATCTGCTTTATCAGCAGAAAACTGCCTCCCCTGGAAAAGGTTGGAAACATAATGGATTACAAAATGAGTAGTTCCCTTAGCCCACTCTAAAAGCAAGCAAGAAAATTAATTTTATCAAGATCCCATTGCTTTATCTGCAGCTCATCTTATGCTCTCGAGTCTGACCTAGTTTTACAGGCACACAGTCTTCCATGTATTGTCATCTTCTCTTACTAGCAGATAAGTTTTTTCAACGCTAGTAAAACTGACTGTATTAGGCAAAGGTTCTCCTGCCCAATCTTCAGCTTTGCTGCCATTGCCACATGGATTCAAGCTTCATAATATCAATTAAGGTTTGAAAAGTGCAGGCAGATGTTGTGAACTTTGATTCGTCATGGTCAAGTAAGCAACACAGATATTGATGAAATTTGTACCATGGCTTGGCTGGCTGTTTGATTAATGCTGTTAAACATACTCTGTTGCAGAGTCCACAATTTCCGTGTGATTCTTAATTCCGTGGTATTATATTCTCCTCTTGTTCAGGTCAGGTTTGTGGCTATTGGAAAATTACAGGATGTCAGTAACTCTTGACTGGCAATATTACTCCATTTTCACAGGCTTTGCCTCTGTTATGGTCATTGAGCTTTTTCTTTTTTTTTTTTCTTTCCCCAAGCATACATACGAAGAGGCTGAGAAGGGTTTTGATGAGACTTTGGCCAAGGAGAAAGGAATGAACCGTGATGACCGAATCCATGGTGCCTTATTGATCCTCAATGAGCTAGTGAGAATCAGCAGTATGGAGGGAGAGGTGAGCAAATGAACAAGAGGAGGGTTACAGCTTTTGGCTGCCAATTTATTGATTAACAGTCGGTAGCAGCTCAGCAATCTGTGGAAATAATCCACTGTGTTTGAAATGGGGTTGTTGGGCTGAAAAGTTATCTGAACATGGACTCAGAGTATTGATTATTTTCAATTGAGGGGTGTTGGGGAAATAACAGCAGCATGTTTTGGCTGCATAGGTGTCAAGCTCTGATGGAAAGTGTTATTAATTGAATTAATTAAAATGTAAAAGAATTATACAGAATGCAGTCTCTCTTGTTTCATATCAGATACCGAAATATTTTTGCTGAATTTTGCTTAGTTGCTGTTTTCCAGCCATTTGGATATCAGTGGTAAAGGATGCTGCTCAGGAAACGTAGGTAGCACTAGATTGGGCATCTTTTAGCTGGCTACCAAACATGCTTTTCTACTTTGTCTAGCGCCTTAGAGAGGAGATGGAGGAGATCACTCAGCAGCAGCTTGTGCATGACAAGTACTGCAAAGACCTGATGGGCTTTAGTACCAAACCTCGCCACATCACTCCCTTCACTAGCTTCCAGTCTCTTCAGCCCTCTCAGTCAAATGCTTTGGCTGGTCTGCTGGGGTACAGTGCCCACCAAGGAATCATGGGCTTCGCAACCTCACCTGTGCCAGCAAAGTCTACCTTGGTAGAAAGTCGATGCTGCAGGGATCTAATGGAAGAGAAGTTTGATCAGGTAAGTGTTCATTCTTGTCTACCAAAATTCACAACGCTGGTTCTTGTCATATAATTGCCTGCCTAATAAGGATACAGAGATCAATGCTGCCTAATACTGAACTGAGGTATCAAACCTGATATTCTGGTTGTGTCACTGTCTGTTAGAGCAATGGTTTAATTTCTTTGGAAGCAGTCTTGATTATCTGTCTTCCTGATAGGTTCTGAAGCCAAATGTCAGTGGAATGCCTTCAGGCACCCAGGTAATAAATGGTCATGCATTACTACCAACAGCCATCCTTCAGAGCTCAATCTGTGTCCTTTCAGGTGTGCCAGTGGGTTCTCAAGTGCAGAACCAGCAAAAATTCTTTGATCCAGATGACAGTTCTCAATCTGCTACCACGGTTGGCAGCTTTCCGTCCTTCGGCATTCACAGGTGAGGAGACAGATGGCTGGATGTTAGTGTTACTGAAATTGGACTGGAAGTTAGCCAGCTTTCTTTTGTCCAGATGAGTTTGTGCAGGCGATGCAGCAGTAGAAACATTGTGCTTGGAAGATGAGCAGATAAATTCTTCCATGCAAGTGGTGGAAGGACAGGTGGTTTTTTTGTTTGTTTTTTAAGGCTAAAATGTTCCTCTGATTTAGTGAATGGATTGAAAGTTATTTTCTGAATTCTGTAATCAGTACCCTAAGAAGTAGAACCTCATTTTTGTCTTTTCTCAGTTCAAACTTATGGTTGCATTCTGCTCTCTTGATTGCAATCCGTATAGACCTAATATTATCAGCAGAGTTGTTTTCCTCTTTCTGTTACATCTGCCAGGAAATCTCAAGGTAAAATGGGAAATAGCTGCTGCTTTACTGCAGTTCAGTTGATTTATCAAGCAAGTTTAGAAGAACATCTGAGTTGGAGGCATGTCATTAAACTGATCCAAGTAGGTTGGAGAAAGTTTCTGTTGTCTTTGTTATAATGATTGATTGGAAATTTAGAATAACAAGATGCTTGCTTCTTGTTCCTGTATAGAATCTGTAGGAGGTGTCGTGGATCACCTGCTGCAGTGTTCTCTTGTAACTCTTTCATTTTGGTGAAATTTATTTAAAATTTAAAAAAAAAAAAAAGCCTTCTGGGCTTTAGAAATGCTATCATATAGCAGTGTGTTTGCCACTGCTGGTGTCAGCAAATTTTATATTGCAGTGGCTCTCCCCTGGTTTTATACTTGTAAAGGCTTAATTGCGAATTTGATGCAACTACATAAACCTAAAGGACCTCCAATATCTGTTTTGTTCTCTCTTGGTGGCAGCTGATCAGTATCTTCCTGACACTATGAACCATGTTCTAAGCTGTGTGAAGAAGGAGAAGGAGCGTACAGCAGCCTTCCAGGCCTTGGGTTTACTTTCTGTAGCTGTGCGATCTGAGTTTCAAGCTTACCTGCCAAAAGTCCTTGAAATCATAAAGGCAGCTCTTCCACCAAAGGACTTTGCCCACAAGTAAGTATTTGAAGGTTAGGTTTGAGAAGAAACTGAAACACCAGTTTTGTATAATTTTTATCATATGGAGTGATGTTAAAATCAAAGGTATTTTTGTTAAGATGGACAACACAAGTAGGATGAGAAAGTGTTTAAAAAATAGCAACTTCTCTTAACTTCTGTGTGGTCCCTTTTCAGGAGGCAGAAGTCTGTTCAGGTTGATGCTACAGTCTTCACCTGTATTAGTATGCTGGCACGAGCCATGGGACCAAGTATCCAGCAGGACATCAAAGAGCTTCTGGAACCTATGCTGGCTGTGGGCCTGAGGTAAATACAAGGCACAAGTGCATGTCTTTCTGTCAGCCACTGGATGGCATTGTTGGCTATGCAGAAGGAGATCTTAAAAGTGTTCAGATTGAGAATGAAGATTATTGCTTTTAAGTAATCTGTATTGCTCTTTCAGAAGAGTAATATGTTTTAAGCATCATATGTCCTTTGAATTTCTTAAAAGCATTGGTGTCTGCTTAAAGTAGTCTTAAAAAAAAACAACAAAAAAAATAATGAATTCAAAAGCAGTCTCTTGCTTCCTACGTTCAAACACATTTGGCAACAACCTGCAAAAATTTAGAAAGCCTCTGAAGGCCTGCAGATCCCTGCTGTATCATATTGACGGGGAAGGAGAATGCTGAATATTTGCACCTAGCTTCTTTCACCTTCAGAGTTCAGCCTGATAGTTCCTATTGGAAATCTCCTAGGTCGTGCATATGTCGATATGGGAGGGTATGGAGAAATCTAAGTAACTCCGTGCTATGTGGATGTTTAATGTTACCACCTGGAATTGAATTTAGTTGGTTTTGTGTCTAAAAAGCACAAGTACAAGGAATCACTTAAATTTGTAGTAACGTATGCTGCAGTCCAAGTGGTTTGCTCACCAAGTTCATACAAGAACTCTGTTTATATGCCTGAGTTCATACAAGGACCCCTATGCTCTGCTGGTAGGTGTTGCTGCGATGTGCGAATGCCCACAAGTATCTTCTGATAGAGAAGGCATAAAGAAAAAGGTGAAATATGCACCTCTTACTGTTTCTGTTCTAATGACTTTGTCTGCATCTTACCTTCAGCCCTGCTCTAACAGCCGTGCTGTATGACTTGAGTCGTCAGATCCCCCAGCTAAAGAAGGATATCCAGGATGGGCTGCTGAAAATGCTCTCCCTTGTTCTAATGCACAAGCCGCTGCGACATCCAGGCATGCCAAAGGGCCTGGCTCACCAGCTGGCCTCCCCCAGCCTCACCAATATCCCAGAAGCCAGTGATGTGGGTAGTATCACCCTTGCCCTGCGTACACTGGGCAGCTTTGAGTTTGAAGGTAAGAAAGCAGAGGAGCAGGGGGTATGGGAAATAAACATTACTGCACTGGAGCACAAATAGCAGGATAACTCAGAATATTCTCTTCAAAATCCTAGTCCCAGTAAGACCAGTATTCAAGGGGTAAACCTGTATTAAATTCCCATCTTCTTTCTAGGTCATTCGCTGACTCAGTTTGTGCGGCACTGTGCAGACCACTTCCTGAACAGTGAGCACAAGGAGATCCGGATGGAAGCAGCCCGCACTTGCTCTCGCTTGCTCACGCCTTCCATCCACTTGATCAGTGGCCATGCCCATGTGGTCAGTCAGACAGCAGTGCAGGTTGTGGCTGATGTTCTCAGCAAACTGCTTGTGGTTGGAATAACAGACCCAGGTTAGTTTGGGGTTCAGTGAAATGGATTCTCCTACTGTAAGTTCATTTTGCACATGAGCAGGTGAAGATATAATGGTGGTGGTATAGCTTGATCATATTTGACATTAACTTAAGAAACTAGCGTGTTTCTCATGGGTAAAACACTGAGGTAGTGTCTTATGCTGGAGAAGCTCTCGTCATATTTCTGAAGCTGTGAAGAGTGTTTGAGGCCAGTTGTGAATAAGGGCAATAATAAGAACAGTTTATGGCATTTAAAGAAAAACAAATATGTTCTTGCAGACCCTGATATACGCTTCTGTGTGTTGGCTTCTCTGGATGAGCGATTTGATGCTCACCTTGCCCAGGCGGAAAATTTGCAAGCTCTTTTTGTGGCCCTGAATGATCAAGTATTTGAAATCCGAGAGCTGGCCATCTGTACTGTGGGTCGCCTGAGCAGCATGAACCCTGCTTTTGTCATGCCTTTCCTGCGCAAGATGTTAATCCAGGTAATGGAGAGGGATGGCTGCAGTGAGAATGGAGTATTTGGTAATTGAGATTAAAATGGTGTTAAAGAACTGGACTACCCAACCGTAGTGAATGCGGGGGGAGTGGGTGGATATATTCATCACCCAGCTTAGCAGGTTTCAGCAAGTCTTTCTTCTTGATAGATGTACTGAAGCTCTAGGGATGTATTAAAGAGGAGAGGATAGTAGTCAATGTTTCACCCACATTCGTCTTTCCAGAGTGCTTTCAGTCTGTATTGAGGAAGAATGTTCTGTGCTGCTTTTAGGTGAATGGATGGTATTGTTTCATCCAGGTAGATCAGTACTGAAGCCATACATTCCATTTAATGTCGATTAACTTTAGCTTCATTTAGACATAACTGACTGGACAGAGTGTAAATGTAGAACACCATTTACAAGTGCTGAGATTGCTTTTTCCTTCTGTTGTCATTGGACAGGAGAAAAGGAAATCCAAAGAGTTTTTACCTACCTTTTATCTTCCCTTTCTTATGCTTCTGTTGTCTTTTTTTTTTTTAAAGATTCTAACAGAGCTGGAACACAGTGGTGTTGGTAGGATTAAAGAGCAGAGTGCCAGGATGCTGGGTCACCTGGTTTCTAACGCTCCACGCCTCATTCGTCCGTATATGGAGCCTATCCTTAAGGTACAGTCAGGCTCTATCCTTCTCTGTCTCCCTCTCTCACAGACACACATTTTCTCATGGCTTTGGAGTGAGATGATATAGCAAGTGAATGCATGACCCACAGCCTTTGTCAGAAGCTGCTGTTCTGCGTCATCGTAGCAATAGAAAATCAGATTGGTGTGGATGTTGCCTACAGTAATGCATGTATAGCCTAACATAGACAGTGCAGCCTAACTTCATTCTGGATTTGCATAACGTATGTAAAACCAAGTTTTCATTTACTGTTGAAGTAATCACCGTTATACAAGGTCAGCCCCTGAGGGATTTCGGGCATAAACAAAAGGAAAGAACATTTTGGGTACTGTATGTACAGCAAGAAGTCTTCTCAACATATAATCTGTTCCTCTGTCACCTACCAGGCACTGATAGTGAAACTGAAAGATCCTGATCCAGATCCAAATCCAGGGGTGATTAACAACGTCCTAGCTACCATTGGGGAACTTGCACAGGTAGGGATACTGCAGGTACCTCTTGACCATGCTTGCCAGTTGTCAAGCTTCTGGCAGTGCTAGACGAATAATTTTTTTTGTCATTTTCAATAGGTCAGCGGGCTGGAGATGAGGAAGTGGGTAGATGAACTCTTCATTATAATTATGGATATGCTACAGGACTCCTCCTTGCTGGCTAAAAGACAGGTAAGTTTTTGACAATTTGATAAGGGACTGCAGTGCTTCTTCTGAGAAGTGCTGCAAAATTAACTTTTTGAAGGAAAAGAAGAAAAAAAAGGCGAAGCGGTATTTTTGGAACACTCAAACTCGCTCTTGGTGCCTATTTGAATTGTAACTGAGTAAGGGCAATTAAATCAATCACCTGGTCTAATAAATTGTTGATTATCACTTTCCTTACTATGACTTATTAAAAACACTTGCTATAGAGGCTTTCAAACTACAGACTGGATTGTAGCATGACATACTAGTTTTGAGTAGTGAATTTACTCTTCTCTGCGTGTGATCATTCCAGGTGGCTCTTTGGACACTGGGACAGCTTGTGGCTAGCACTGGTTATGTGGTGGAACCATACAGGAAGTACCCAACTTTACTAGAGGTGCTTCTGAACTTCCTGAAGACCGAGCAGAACCAGGGCACCCGTAGAGAGGTATGAACACAAAGCTGTCTCACGACTGTTTCTAGCAGCTCTTTCAAGAGCGCTTTCAAATAAATCCCTCTGAATATCTATATTTAAAGAAAAAAAGGTGAAAGATAATTGTTGTGGCTGATAAAAGTACAATAAGCAAAACTAAAAGGGTAAAAATTTGTGTCAGTGAAATGGCCTCCAGCAGTTGAATGGAAAGGACAGGTGCTTTCTCCAGGCAATCCTTTTATATCCAGGTCTCTTCTCTTTAATCCTCAGCACCTTTCCAAATACCTGGATTCATGTGTTGACTTTTGCATTAGTGATGCATTTCTGATTAATTTTATTTCCATTTCTCTTTTGTCAGGCTATTCGTGTGTTAGGGCTGCTGGGTGCTTTGGACCCCTATAAACACAAAGTGAACATTGGCATGATTGATCAGTCACGTGATGCTTCAGCTGTCAGCCTCTCAGAGTCCAAATCCAGCCAAGATTCTTGTAAGCATCTGGAGAAGCATCTATTTTCACTTCTCTTTCAAATGAATACCTTTGTGATCTACAAACAGGTCTTTATTTTTAATTTATGTATTACCTGTTTGTCTTTTTCTTCTGAGCAGATTAGCATGCATATTTCACTTAGTACTTGGATGCTCCTGAAATGGTATTGGAGAGAATTTAATACGTAGCTTGTGACACTAACTTCTTTCTCCTAGCGGACTACAGTACCAGTGAGATGCTGGTGAACATGGGAAACCTCCCTCTGGATGAATTCTATCCAGCTGTCTCCATGGTGGCACTGATGAGAATTTTCCGAGATCAGTCCTTGTCCCAGCACCACACTATGGTAGTTCAGGCCATCACCTTTATTTTCAAATCCCTTGGGCTGAAGTGTGTGCAGTTCCTGCCCCAGGTCATGCCAACGTTCCTTAATGTAATAAGGGTTTGTGATGGTGCCATCCGAGAGGTGAGTGTACTGGGGATCGTTCCTTCCCTCCTGTTCCCCTGCCCTAAATCAATAATACATTTAAAAGCAAACGCAACTGGCTTTGGGCATTGCTGTGCTATGTGTTGCTGTCAAGCATGCTGCAGAAGTGAGGTACAGCTCTGCTTTTTCTTTCCTACAAGCATTTGGTAGAATATCCAGTGGAAACAATTTTTCTGCTGCTTATTAAAATAGTTGCTTCTGAGCATAATCCTCAGATGAACAAAACCTGATCCTGTTTTTTTCATTAAGCTAGTCTTTTTCAGGAAAACAGCTAGTGCAGCTCCCAAAGCTTTCAGCAATCTCTGCATTAATGTACTGTTGCAAATAGTTATTATATAGCAGAGGTAGATTCTTTAAGTTTCTGATGCAACCATGTACTTTGACTCATCTGTGAGGAAGAAAATTGAATTTGCTACAGTCTGCTAACATTCAGAGCAGTGTGGGTGTTGATTCCACAGCAGCATTTTCTCTTCCTTCCCACTTAAGTTACAGTTTTAGAAGGAAATGAGAATTGTGTGAAGATGAGAATGGGCCTAATCTGCATCTAACCAGAGATGGCTGCTGTTTGCTGAGCCTTTTTCTCAGGCTGCTGAAAACAATCTCTGGGGTGGAAAGGGCAGTTTGTACTGGTTATTGCTACTGTGTTGTGTACATGGGATGGGTGTTCCCTTGCAGAATCCCAACCCTGCTATAGAACCACTGTTTTCTCCCAGACTGAACTGCTACTCAAATTGGAAGAAAAACCTCTCGTGCCTGGGGTTGAAACTCCTAGACCTGACTAATCTGATTTGCTTGAAAGCTATGCAGTTGTGCACACTCTGTTTAAAAATTTTCAGGTAAAAGAAGATGGTGAAAGTGTACTGGGGAGAAGAGCTGAGGTGGGTACACGTGACACTAAAGCCTAAAGGAGGCAGGTCCTTGTCCTGTATTTAAGCACCCTCTCTCAACACCAACAAAAGGCACAGTACAGGAGCTCAGAGTTCGTTTTTGGTAAATATAGGTGTACTGCTCTCACTAAAGAAGCTGATCTTATTTCTTACTCAGTTTTCACAAAACCCTGTAATCTTTCTCTGAGCTCCACTTTCACTGTATCTTGTCACTGTAGTCTTCAAATACTGCATGAATGAATGAAATTTAATATTATAATAATTTACATATTCCTATTTTCCTAGGAAAAAGACTATATACATGTGTTTTATGGACAAGGAGATTTTACCCACGTTATTTCATATAAATTTCCAAAATAAATTCATTGCCATGAGTGAATGAAAGACTGTGTTAGGGGAAAAGGAATTGCAAAGCTGTCATAGTATATATGGATAAAATTGTCTCAGTCAAAATTCTCTAATGGTATCAACCATCCTTCAGAAAAAATTGTGATATATCTGGCAATATGTCAAGGACCAAACTCTCTTTCCCAGTAACTTTTCACCAATACATCTTGGTGGGGATGAGGAAGAGTGCAGAAGGAGTATCTTAAAATGTGTTCCAATTTTGCTTACAGGCAGGGGGAAAAAGCTATGGGCTAAATTTTTGGAAGCATTCTTCAAAGATGAATTACAAAGCTCTGTAGTAGCAGAAGTCTTGGAGTTTGTGCTTGCAAGTCTATTCTGACACATTCTAAATTTGCTTACCTAAATGTTTGTGTGCTTGACTGTATAAGGCTTTGAGCCCATCATTTTTAATACAAGTTTAAAATAAATAATAATAAAATTACCCCTGAGATGAAGCTGCTAAGAATTTAGCCCCAGATTTTGAGCATATAGAAGCTTTGCATGCTGTTTGTTCGTTAACTGAGCTTGCAGTTTGCTTGTGAAACACAGTTCACCCAGAGTTTCTCTGATGTTTAAATAACTACATTGATTATTGCCCATTTTTTCCTTCCAGTTCCTGTTCCAGCAGCTAGGGATGTTAGTGTCCTTTGTGAGAAGTCATATTCGGCCCTATATGGATGAAATTGTCACCCTCATGAGAGTGAGTACAATTTTTAAGCCAATGTTTCACTATCAGAAAAGGTGGATAAGAGCTTCTGTCATTGTCAAATGCATCAATTCCTTCATAAGTTAAGCACACATTCCGTTTATTTGAAGCAATAATTGCATTTTGAAATAACATCTATTTGGAAAAATAATGTATATTATTTTGAGTAACGGCAATAAGAGCAGCTCCTGGGATTTGCAAGTGCCTGAATTCTTTAGAGTTCTTGGGGTTTTTGTATTTAGTACTTTATAATACATAGTTTTAACAAGAGGTGTTTGGAGTTCATAAATAGATGGCATTTCATTTCATTTTCATGTACTGTTTGCAAACACTTAGAGGTCAGGAAAAATCTATTGCCTAGAGGTTGTTTTTAACAGCTCTAAACATACTGGAGAGGCACCAAATGTTTTTAAAACAAACCAGAACCACCCACTTATGTAACTGTAAGAGAAGTATAGTTCCTCCCTGCAAGACTGAATTTAACTAGATACTGTCTTCTACAAGCTGCTTTTCTTGCAACTGGTACAGCTCAGCTGAAAGAGAACCACTTTGTTTGTTTGTTTATTTCTTTTTCTTCTGTAGGACTTCTGGGTCATGAACAACTCCATACAGAGCACAATTATCCTACTTATCGAGCAAATTGTGGTGGCTCTAGGAGGCGAGTTCAAACTCTATCTGCCTCAGCTCATTCCTCACATGTTACGGGTCTTCATGCATGACAATAGTCAGAGTCGTATTGTCTCTGTCAAGGTGAGTGGGAAGCTGCAGCTAGCTGGGTTGATTTGGGGTATTGCTAAGGCAGGTGCAGGCTATGTGCCTTATTCCAGAAAGGCTTCTACTGCTGGTGTGTTGCAAGCAGGATGCAGTTCAGCTTAGGGTGAAATGACACAGACGATAATGTGTTTAAAGTGCAGGGTCAAAGCAACTTTTCACTGGATACTGATTTACTTAAAATGCATCTTTCCTGACTCTGGGTCACATTGGGTCATTTTTCCCTCCAGCTACTGAATGCAATCCAGCTCTTTGGAGCTAACCTGGATGACTACCTTCATTTGTTACTACCTCCCATTGTAAAGCTATTTGATGCCCCAGACGTCCCAGTAGTGGCTCGCAAGTAAGTGTTAGTAGCTCTGCAGACTTTTTTTTTTTTTTTTTACCTGTGATATTCAGGTTCCTCAGTAGTTGTCCTGGCCATGTGTAAATGAATTACTGCCTAGTTTCTTCCACAGGTTTTCTCTGTGTTAACTCATTATGGAAGGTTATTCTCAGTTGGGCATCACAGCACTGTTATTACTTTACTTGGGTATAGACAGTATTTTTCTGTTTCTCACCTGCCAGAATTTTAGTCTCTGCAACTTGCAAGCTGTCCTGCAAGTGATAGCTGCATTCATGATTTTGGTGACATGTTTTTGCTATTACTGTTGATGGCTAGGAAGTCTGAGCATGAATCACTAATATTTTAACATTCTGTTTCTCTTGTACTGTGAGAGATTAGAAGTCTTTCCTTCTTTCTGCTCTGACCTTAGAGCTGCTCTAGAAACAGTGGACCGCTTGACAGAGTCCCTGGATTTTACTGATTATGCTTCACGGATTATTCATCCCATTGTGCGAACACTAGATCAGAGCCCAGAGCTACGAACAACTGCAATGGACACACTCTCCTCTTTGGTATTTCAGTTGGGAAAGAAGGTAATATTCTTCTAAGGCTTGCAAGCTTATAGAGGCAGGAATTGTCGCAAAGATCAAGAACTTAAAGTTGATTGTAGTACACTCATTCTGGATTTTTAAAGAAAACATGCTTTCCTGCTCTTAGTTGGTTCTAGAATCAGGAGTTACTGAAATCAGACCTTCAGAATTGTTTTCTTATAAGATCAGTGAAAGGTAGACGTTTACTGTTCTTGGTGAGACTGAGTAACCCAGATTTTGATGCATTCCCCTGTACAGTACCAGATTTTTATCCCGATGGTGAACAAAGTTCTGGTGCGACACAGAATTAACCATCAACGCTATGATGTTCTTATCTGCAGGATTGTAAAGGTGAGCATAAGGATACTTTGGGAATGTTTTCATGTTGAAACTGATGTAGCAGTAGTGAAGGGAGGCTTTGCTTCAAGTTACTCATAAGATGAACAATAGTTGTTGCTGTATGTGTTAAAATATCCTTATAGAGCCATACTTGAGATTACAATGGGAAAATTGATGTCAGCTGGTATCAGCTACTTCCTATAGAAAAGTCACTGCAAGTTCTAGGTATGAACTTGCGCTTGCAACCAGTGTCATTACTTTTTCTCTTGGTTGTTTTTAAATGTGGATTTCCTGAACTGTTTCCACAAGTGCCAGGATTTAATACTAAGGTAACAATGTCTCCTTTTCTGTAATAGGGCTCAGGTTTCAAAAACTCAGTAGTTGCTTTGTAATTTGATTAGTATAGGACAAGCAGCATGCTGCTGTCCCAGACCTAGGAGCAAGATAAATAGGAAAGAGTGCTTATTTTCTGTCCTTTAATACTAGAAGCTAATACTTATTAAGTTATCTTAAATGGAAAGGGACTATCATTTGAGTTCACTGGTTTATAAGCTGTAATAATCATTATGAATCACAGTTGTTTGCATCACAACTTGAGCTGTAAGATTAGATAGTGCACTGACTTTGTCATCCATTTGGCTTGTAGAAAATTGTTTTTATGTGTGTGGGTGTGATTTTTGTTGTAAACCATTTTATTGTAGGGTTATACTCTAGCTGATGAAGAGGAGGATCCACTGATTTATCAGCACCGGATGTTAAGAAGCAACCAGGGAGAAACCTTGGCCAGTGGTCCAGTGGAAACAGGTCCAATGAAGAAATTACACGTTAGCACCATCAACTTGCAGAAGGTAGAAGTTCAGCTCTGCACAGCAGGAGTTTGCCACTGAAGGGAGGACCTATTGTGTCTCAACTGAGGAGTTTGTCCAGTGCATCTAAACAACGTTTGTTTACATCTCTTTTCTGTTGCTAGTTCTGGACAAGAACTAAGGTCAAAGTAGTGTCTGAGACTCTCTTTAAAATCAGAAGGTTCTAAGCAACGTAAAAGATAGGAGCAGTTGAATTGCCAGGCTATTAACAACCATGAAGTAATCCTGACACTTTCTCTATATGGGAAGTATGAACAAGGCTTCCTTGATTACAAAGAATCATCTATAGCTTCTAGACACATTATTTCAGAGCCCCTGCCTCTTTTCATTAAACCACTTCTTTTATATCTTCTCTTATATTCTCTTCAAGCCAGCATAGATCTTAATAGCTAAGCTACTTTCAACAGTAAATGTATGCAGCACTCGGTGCAATAACAGGATGGATTAGTTTGAAAATGCTGGATTTAGAAATGTAATTCGAAATGCATTAAGTATTTTTAAGCTGATCTTTCAACAGTGGTTTCATCTCTTGATGTATTTTTGTAGGGAAAGAATTATTCATGTTAAATATTTGTCATGACAGGAATACATTTAGGGAAGATTTCTTAGAAATTAGACTGAACAACTGCAAATGATTTGGACAAGGTAAATGGATTTCAGGGAATTGAAAAGGGAATTTCAGAAATGTGATTTGGAGCTATGAAGAAGTAATTCTGCCTGGTGATGGATTTCTTCTGCTTTTGGATTGTGCTTCATTTGAAGTTAAATTGTCTTGCTTTATACTTCAGGCCTGGGGAGCAGCAAGAAGAGTCTCCAAAGATGACTGGTTAGAGTGGTTAAGAAGACTGAGTTTGGAGCTGCTCAAAGATTCCTCCTCACCGTCCTTGCGCTCATGCTGGGCCCTGGCTCAGGCGTATAATCCCATGGCTCGGTAGAGTATTTACGTGTTTTTCAGATCACTTGAAATTACAGATGCAAGCCAGAGATCATAAGGAGAAAGTTACTTAAAAGCTGTTAGGTTCCATAAATAGGGATAGATCCTGCTTTGGGACAAATCAAATAGTTGGCAACTTGATTTTATTTCCAGCCTTCACAATTGGCAGCTCCATGATATGCACAAAATCTTTCAGTGGAATTCTTCATATTAGTTGAGAAATAACATAAGGCACATAAAAGCAAAGTTGGAAAAACAGCAGAGTATGAAATAGCTTCAAGGATCTGCTGTGGGTGGATAAAAATTCTTCTGAAGGGAATAAGCTGCTGGGCTTTATTTCTTTTGCAACCAGTATCTGGCGAAACTTAATGTTGCTGTAAGGAGTTGCTTGTGTATCTCTGCATGATGGCATAGCCTTGTCATCTAAGTGCATAAGAATCTGACTACTGCTGTTCATCCCTGGTTTAATTTTGTCTTAGTGTAAGCTTTATCACTTACAAAATAGAAGAAGAGACAACGTGATGAAAGGTCAACACTTCCTAGGGAGGCAGAAGTAATGCTAGTGTCCTCAATGCATATTTACAAATGCATCTCAAACCCATCTCACAGTATTTTTTCAGTGTTAGCAGTGACAAGGGCTCTAACTTTCTGTTTTTTTCATCACCCTGCCTTGTCTCTTCTCAAGCTTTGCCACAAATACAGTCTCCAGCTATTGCGGTCCTCTAGTGAGCACTGAAAGTGTGTGTCTGTGTGTGTGTCCAGAGAAATGACCAATCATCCTGTTCAGTGCTGCTCTGGAGAGTCTGTCCTAATGTAAAACAATTGCTAGCATATTATAGTACAACGTTGTACTATGGTAGTGTCTCGTCCTATTATGTATTCTTAAAATGCAGTATTTGGTGCAGAAGTTAGCTTTTGTAAAAGCTAACCACTATGTATCGCAGGTAGAGAGATGTATGTATTTTGTAGGTAGTTTTCTCTTGAGTAAACGGGCAAGTCCCCTGTCAGTCCCCTGTACTTTCTCAGCCCTACCTCTTGCTCTTTTTGTTTTCCTTTTCAGAGATCTTTTCAATGCTGCTTTTGTTTCATGCTGGTCTGAATTGAATGAAGACCAGCAGGATGAGTTGATCCGAAGCATTGAACTGGCCCTGACTTCTCAGGACATCGCAGAGGTTACTCAGACGTTGCTGAACTTGGCAGAATTCATGGAGCACAGTGACAAGGTAGAGATGCTGTCAGGCAACTCTTTTTTCTAATTCTGGCTAGCTGGCTGGTATCTAGTATATGGAAAGGGTGTGAAGAGTTCATGTATACTTCCCTCTCTCTCATACTCAGTTTGCTTTTGATATTTGTGCTTTTACCCAGGGTCCATTGCCTCTGAGAGATGATAATGGCATTGTCCTCCTGGGTGAAAGAGCAGCAAAATGTCGAGCATATGCCAAGGCCCTTCACTACAAGGAGCTGGAATTTCAAAAGGGTCCCACCCCAGCCATTCTAGAGTCTCTTATCAGGTAGGACCACAACTGATGAGGTTTCTGTTTTCATACCAGTACCCAGTTTAGGATACCATCAGGATGAATCTAGATAATTCTTAGGATTTCATTTTCTGCCACAAGACTCTGTTGTAGGCTCACCAACTTTGCTTGCATGCTCCTAGCTGCTAAGTTCTGCCCTTTTACTATGTGATTAAAATTCCAATAGAAGCCACAGGAAGTGGAAAGGATGAGGAAGTTTTCTGATTTCCACCCCTCACCCTTCAGGTTCTAATTTCTTGGAGTTGCGCTTTCTTGTTTTTTGTTTTGTTTTCTCCCCTTCCATATTCTTTCGTCCTTTGTCCCCCGTTACATTTCTGAGGAAAAACACAGAATTCAGTGTGTTCCCTTTACTAGTATCAGTCATTTGTGCAGCTGTTACCTCTGTATCAAAAAGCAAGTTAAGGAGCAAAGACTTGAAGTAAGTCAGGGTTAAAAATGAAAGACAATTTTTTATTAGAAATTAAAAAGTTTAGAAGTTTTTAAAATCCACTTTATAGACCACGGTTAAAGTAGTTCCAACTATAGTTCCATGCAGTTGAAATTTACAGTATTAATAGTCAAACGTACATAAAGCGGTTCCCGAGACACTATCTCCCATTTCACACAAGACTGAACAATTTAAATTAGACTCAAGTCCTCTGTAAGGTGAATAAAAATATTAACCATAACTATCTTTTCCAACGTATTCAATCAACAGTATAGCTATGGAAGGAGTCTTTGTTTTTTAAATATTATTTGCAGCACTGTGTTATATAAGGGAGAAACAACATACTGATTTACAACGTGAAATCTCTTAACTTTTAATTGGGTAATATACAGAACAGATTTTATTATTTCTCAGTCTGGTATATTAGCATATGATTTAATAACTTCTGGTGTGTAGTAGTATTTTGCTTTTTGGAAACGTTGGTTTTAAGTGTTGAGTTTAAGTTGAGGTTGTTGGTTGGGTTTGGGATTTTCTTGGCTAACTTACTGTTCTCCTTGTCCTAACTGACATATAGCACACCTGTGTTCTAACATGAACGTAATTTGATGGCAGCCCAGGAAGCTGCATTTCAGTTGTCAGGCTTTAGGCGGTCTCTGAACAGGAATAAGTATTGCAGAGAAAAGTCCTTCCTCCGCAGTTCTGCCTGCTGAATGCAGCCCTCTGTGAGGCCTTATTTGAGACAGTAGCTGGAGATAGCAGTAACACGTCAGGAGAGAACTTGTACAATATTAGTTTATCCAAAGTTTTTTAGCTTAATTTTTTTCCTCTGTGGGAATGTAAGCCATTTACCATGCTAAAGAAAGGACATCAAGGACAATTCTCATTGGTGAGTCCTTTCTTTAGAAACCACTGCCATTTTTGTGATTTCAGTCCCTCTTGAAAGGAGTTACTCAGCAATGTTTATTCTAGACACTGATGGAATGGGAACAAGGAGGCTTTCTTTTTGCAGTCCTTGTGTAGCTGGTTAATGCAATCCGCTAGTTGCAGCGCTAGTGAGAACACCGGTAAGTTTTCTGAAGGTGCTGTAAGTGCGGGAGGTATTTTACATTTTGTCCTAAACTATTATAACACAGTATTTATCCCTTTGGAGGGTCTTAAGAGGATGAGATAAGTTTGAGCCCTGATAACACTAGTGAATGTCTGGTGTTTAGTGTTCCTCAGTGACTGTGTGTGTACATAGTTTGTAGTTGTTGCGCAGATGAAGTGGACAATTATATGGTGGGTTTCGTGTTGACAGCTGTCCACCTTCTTGGTAGTGGCATCGCTTAGCTGTATAATCAAATATTGCTTTCTTCTATGGCTTGAAATCTTCTGGTCGGATCTTCATCTCAACCCTTTTTAGGGAATAGGTTGATCCATGCCACCCGTACCAGGTGATACCATCCATGTTTTTGGTGTGTTCTCCTTTGCGGTAGTAAACCCCATTCAGATTGGAATCCGTGCAGCAGTTGTACCAATATCCACCTTTGCAGAAAACAAATTAACAGATTCCGGGTGAGCCATTTATTTAGAACAGGTATGTTTTCTATTAATAACACGAATTATCTCTGTTTGCTAAGGAAAGTGTCCAGAGTGCATATTTAATTCTCAGTCTGTGGCCCTAATACAGGTAAATGGAAAACTTAACATAAATACTGAGTACATAGAGGCTTTACAGTCAAACAGTTAAATTAGTTCATTAGCTTTTCATTTAGTTGATTGTTCCTCTTAAAATATTTCCTTGCCATGTTTCTGTCTCTGACTCTGAAAGTTAGCATAGGAAATAAATTTGGCTTCTTAGTATGGTCACGTTAAGGCCACTAGAAGATTTCTGGACTGTCACTAAGCTGCATTATTTTGGGATAGATATCAACAGTTTTATTTGTGTGTCAGACAGGGGTGGAACAGAAAATTTTAAAGTGTAAGGTGCAACGGAGAAAGTTATATGAGGTCTGTCACAAAGATGAAGATAACAGATCGAATGAAGAGTGTAACTTCCTGAGAGGTTTTTAATAGAGTAGAAATAGAGATTAGAATTCAGGTTGAACCTTGAGATGGGCATAGCTCCCCAGGAGAGTATTTACAAGTCCCTAATACTTGAAACTTCATTAAAATATTTAAAAACAAAAACCCTTTTAGATATACTGAAACAATTTCCTACATCATTGAATTGCGCCAACATCTGAGATAGTCTGGCAAGTAAGCCAGTAATAGGCTGGCTAACAGTATGTGGATGTGAAAGTGGGCACTAAATAATTCGAAGAGCACTGATGTTTATAACATACAGGCTGGCTGTGCTTAAATCATAGGATCATATCACAGATTCATAGAATAGCTTAGGTTGGAAAGGACCTTAAAGATCACCTAGTTCCAACCCCCATACCATGGGCAGGGATGCCACCCACTAGATCAGGCTGCCCAGGGCCTCATCCAATGTGGTTTTGAACACCTTCAGGGATGGGGAATCCACAGCTTCTCTGGGCAACCTGGTCCAGTGCCTCACCACCCCCTGAGTGAAGAATTTCCTCCTAAATTCCTCCTAATTTCCTAAATGAGCTTTAACAGCTGGATCTCACGTGTAACTGACAAGCATGTGACCAGTTCTGGAATACCTTTCCCTTGATTTTGCCATCTAGGTGCTAGGTATTTTGCAAGAGTCCTGTGCGCTCAGCAAATTACCCAGGCAGCTCACTGAGGCCACGAAGGCATTTGGGTGCTTTACCTTTACGGAACTGGGCACAGTCATCCACACACTTGTCGTTATCCTTGTCCTTTGTGCTGAAGGCTGTGTTGTTGTGGTACCTGAGGGAGTCACGCCCTGTGTTGCCGGTGTAGTTCCCCACAAACAGACGGTAGCTGTTTAATTCATTGCTCAGGGTGAATTGCTTGTACTGCGCATAGCGTATGTTACCTTCCCAGTCCTGTCACAGAACAGTGAGGAAATAAACCTTAGAATAGGTTTGAAAATAATCCACAGTCTAATGATATACAGCACACATTGCATGTCGTTTCTCAGTCCTAGGTTTTTTATGCACCTTTTCTATCAGCAGGAATGCACTGCTGAAACTTCTCTGCTAAGACAAAGAAACTTCCCTGAGCCAAGCCTCATATTTCCAAGTCTTCTCTGCACTGATAATAAACAAGATGTATGGAAACCTAGTGTGCACCTCATACATTTAACACCCTTGTTTGATAGTGTGCTGCCTCAAGTCACTTTGTTCTCTATGAAAGAGCAACTTCTAGATTTTCAGCTCATCTTTTCCCTTGTACATGGCCCATCCTTCAAAGATACTGTGCCAGCCATAAGCTAGTACAAGTCAAAACCAAGCCATTATTAGACTGTAGAAATTTTGGGGGGTAATACAATGCAATCCGTCTTGTACACAGACTGAAAAGAAGCGCTGCAAAAGGAGAAGACTCAGCCTTTAAATCTTTATCAAATACATAAGTGAATCTTTAAATCTGAGGTGGTCAGCAGGTAGATTTCTGTCTGCAGTGGATTCTGCAGGATTCTCTAGAGCTCATACATTCCTGAAGATACAGTCTAAGTAGACTGAAGGCTGTACTAATGACTTTGCTTGCTGGAGAACATAATTTTGCCTTGTCCTTGAATCTGTTACTAGGTCCCTCCTACCTTCTTCTCCTATAATTAAAGCATGTAGATTCCTTGTACCTTCTATAGAGATAGGAGATGGTATCTGCTACAAAAGAATCACTTCATAAAGAAAGAAAAGAAACACTTCTTTGGCTGCTGAGACTGAGAGCTAATTAATTACCTCCAACTCCACTCGCAGAACAGTGGGCCGTCTTGAAAGTCGGTAGATGTTTTCATTTCCTAGCCAAAAATCTCCCCGAATATTGCCAAATCCTTCCTTGTACTGTTTCCAGTCCCTATTGAAAGATGTCAAACCGACTTTACGTCTTTGGATGATAGTCCAGCCACCTCCATCTGTCTCCATGTCACAAAACACCTAGAACAGGGAAAATGTAGTGCTTACCAGTAGGCTTAGGAAGCTTAATTTCTTCTGAAACGAGACAAGAAGCAGTGCTGTTCTAGATTTCACAAGTTGAAGAACTTTCTGTTTTGTTTAAAAGCTTTTTAACAAGAAGAAAAATTCTGCTATCTGAACTTTTTCCATTTTTCCTACTCAAAACTACGTCCCTTCCAAATTTGCCTACATAAAGATGGTGGTTCAAAGTGCAGGGCATCATAACTCATGCTCTCTTCCTTTCTGTAGTAGATAAGGGTTTTTCTGATTATATTTCAAAAGACATGCAATATACAGTGTGGACTTGACATCCTTACCTCCAGCTCTGGACTCCCCAGAAATTCATCAGGAGGTAGCTTGTAAACCCCAGAGATTCGGTAGTTCCTCTGATAAAGTGACGAGCAGTCATAGACAGCATCTACTTGAATCGGAACCAGAAAGTAAGAATCTGAACAGCAAGAATAACCCCCCTCCTATATGTACAGTTTCTGTAATGCTTAGTTTTAGTACAAGGAGTAATTGAGAGAAAAAGACTTCCTGCAAGTCTGTCTTCCTGAAATGCTTTACTTTTGATCGATGCATCCATTAGAACGAGAGGCGAGAGCACTGGGACCTCAAGTGATGTGTTTGTTTGGTGTGTGTGTACTGTTTTTTATTTTACCTCTCTTATCCAAAGAGAGATCTTAGTTTTCTTTTCATATTGCATGTGTGTGTGTTTTGGAAGGTAAGAAGGTATTTATTTACTGTCCTGTCGTCTGTCAGTCCTCCCCTTGCCCAACCACCCCCAGAAAATAAAGGCTTATCTGGTAGAATGGATAGGCCTGCTGCCAGGTGCCTGTTTTGATTGTGTGCTTGGACAGGTTAGCTGAGTTTGTGGGTGAGGCATATTAACTTAGCAGTTTTTGTACCAGAGCCTGTGACTGAGGCAGTGACTTTTAAGTTGCAGTCAGTCTCTGCAAGCCTCCTTTCCTTCCTGTGCAGGAGCTGACTTGAAGCTGGTGATGTGCACAGGTATTCTTCTGAGGAAGATAAACTAGGTGAAGCAGGGCTTTATCCATTCTGACAGTTTTCAATTCAGTACAGACTAAACGTCTCTTACTTGGTGGATGGAGTGAGACATGTCTGTTTAAGTACCTTCTGGGCCAGTTTCTTCTGTGTTATTTTTTCCATACCTTTACTACAGCTCCAATGAGATTCATTCATGGTAAAATCTTTAAGACCTACTGTAAACAGCGAGTGGTGTGTCAAAACTAACCAAATGGAACTTCTTGCAAGCAGAATGTAGTGAATAGATTTAGAAGTTTTTTTCTTTGCATTAAAAAAAATAATCCAAATTATATATATATATTATTTTTTTTTGCAAATGCACTCATCCCAGATGACAGCAATTTTTTTAAAGAAGTTTTAATCTTGTTGAAATTAATTTCCTTTTAAAAGAAAAGCCAATAAAACCTAGAAATTTTTTTACAGGTATGTGAGCTACAGAATGCACCTGCATTCCACATTTATTACAGGCCTGTGCAATCACTGTGTGCAATAAAATCTTCCCCCAGGGAAGAGAGAATTTTTGAACAATTTAAATGTATTTTGGCTAGGCTTGTATTGCAGCTTGCATCATCTCTACCATTGGATTTTTGAGAATTATTCAAATAATGGATCACACTTTTACTCTGGCTCAGAGATAATCATAAAGACACAATTACAAATCTACAGTGATACTTAGAGATCATTTCTAATTGTTTTATGTCCCCTTATCAGCACTGTGAGCTCAAAGGATATTACTGCCAGAGCCATTCCCTGACAAAGCCAGCTCCCTTTCTTGGAGTGGTACTTCAGTGCTCAGAAAATGAGGTATTAGACCAAGTTCATCACTGTGTTAGCACACTATCCTCAGTTTTTCCACTCCCTGATAACAGACATACAGGTAATAAAATATAGCTGGATCTTTGGACATCTGACATGAAGTTGAATTGCTTTTCCTCAGGATCACCTGCCTATGGAAGTACTTCAAGCAGAAATATTCAGAACGCATACTTGATAATCACATTAGTGGGACATGCTAGCATTAAGAACTAATTATTATTTAATTTTTTGCATTAAGAGTTGCATCTTGGGAGCTTGGAGTCTCCCTCCTTACCAGCTGAAGTTTGTGTGACCGTCTGAGCTGCCTGGAGTTGCATGATATCTATCTGGTTGTTCATTTCAGAGTATTTGCTCTCAGCATCAACGAGGCGGGACTCCATCCGCTTGGTGCTTCCTTCCAGCTCCATCACTTGCATGACCACATTCACCCAGTCACCTTCCTGCTTCTTGCTCAGCTCCTGCAGCATTCTGCTCAGGTTGGCTACTTGCAACTTGAGCTCTTTAATCTCATCACAGCAGCCTGTCATCTTGGACTGTGCATTCCCATTGATCGTCCTCCTTTTGGGAGGCTTTTGCAGCAGTGCTGGATAGATCACCACAGACACGGTGATAATGCAGAGCCACGCCAGCTGAGCAGTCGATCTTCCTGGCATTTTTGCTTACAGTAACAGAAAAGTTCCAGCTGACTGCAAGTCGTCTGAATGCAGCTGGGGTAGGTATGAAAGTTTTAGCAAGTGCCACAGCAGGCTGGTACCTAGCTTTCTTCCAATGAAGTGAGTCTCTGAAGGTGGAGCCTGAAGAAGCAGCCTTTTTTCAGACCCCTCCTGTCAGAGTCTGTGCACTTCAGAAGTTTGTCTCTGAGCATCTTAAATACTATTTTTCTGTTTACTTCCACTCCCCTGGAGCTATGTGGAACTTTCTGGCTCCTCCCAGTTCATCTGTTCATATCAGGTGTTTACAGAGTGAAATTGGAACAGGTTTCAGCCCAGAAAGGTTGGGGAGAGCCGGCAAGACTTCACTCAGCTCTGTCCCAAAGGGGTGTGGAAGAGGGACAGGAAATGAGGAAACTTTCCAGTAATTATTGCCTATTGGATTGTAGCCCTCTTGGTGACTAACTCTGGCACTACACTAACATAAGAGCCTTAGAGGTCCAGAACGTGAAAAGTCTGTCCAAACAACATGAGTTTTAAAAAGTTCAAGGAAGGTAGCTCCCTAGCAGGTACCCCTAGCTGCAACAAGTCCTACTAACGTATTGCCCAGAAATTGTGTGTGGGGTAATAACTCTATGCAATATTCCTGCAATATTTCTTAATTTAGGGAATATTTTAACAAATTCACCAGTTTAGCATCTAATCCTCCTCTCTCTGGACACTGTTTCTGAAGTACTTGTTTTGTGGAATTCAGTGCTGGTCTTACCAGAGAGGGGATATCTAAGGGTGGAGTGCACAGAAGTCTGCAAAATAGGGAAATCAAAACCCATGCTTCAGTTTACCCATAGTGGACAAGCAAGAGGACATTAATGTGATAGACAGTGATTCAAATTGACAGGAGATGGTTGTGTTTTTTTTTTTTGCCTTTTTTTTTTTTTTTTTTTTTTTTTACAGGAACCAATCAGTCTAACTCCAGTGTACTGGAGGCTAGTTTATTAACACAATTTTAAGAGAGGAAGATCATCTGTGGGTAATTAAAATGCCCATGGCTACGTAAAGTCTAAAGAATTACTGAATCTTTAGACATTCAGAGTATAGGTCAAACATCAGCTGACAGAGATACAGAGAGTTCCCATCTCTGCTTTTATATCCTTGAACAGTTAAAAAGTTGAGTATAGCTGTCTGAAGTAGAAGAACTTCTTCAATGGGTGCAGCCTTTTTGCAAAAGGTCTACAGCTTTTGTTTTAGATCCTTGTGGATGTGTTGTTTGTCCGCAGCTGGGCTGTTCTGCAATTGCAGTGCATGTGGGTTCTTGTATCTCCTCACAAAGCTTCTGATTGTGACAACTGGCAGATAAGATGCAGTGAAGGGGTAAATGCCGTGAAAGCTTCTTGGTGTCCACGAAAACAAAGTAAAGCTAATCTTGCTTCTTTTACAAAGAAAAAGAGAACAAACGCACCAGATGTATTTTGCCATCTAGATTTTTTTTTGCTTGTCCAAAGCGGCTGCAGGATTTCTGCTTAATTAAGATTGCTTAATTAAGCATTGCTGATCTCCCATTCTCTTTTTTAGAGAAATGGGAAACATCATCTAGTTGATGCAGTTCCTCTTCCTTTGTAGCTTTGTTATACTTGTTGCTAGATTTTTTTTGTTTCACCTCTGAGTTGCACCACAGCTGGCAAATGGCTTTTCTGTGGAACAGAAATGAGCCTGTTCCCCCTTCCCCTGGGTGCAAAGATTTGGGAGGATAAAAGCATCAAAGTACTGGAGGGGTGGAACACAAATACAAATGTTGTGTAACCTTGACTCCTTTCTAAGAGGAAGAAGAGAGGATCCTCTAGAGGGGATCAGAATTAGAGATCTCTAAGGCAGCATGGGTGTCTCGAGGTTTGTTGTGGGTGACTGCCAGTGTGCTGTACTTCAGGCAGAAACCCTTTAGTCTGTAGTATCAGCTGGTGGGGCTACCGTGTGCTGTCGGTGACCTGAGGTATCACCAGAGATATATGTAAGTAGAATTTCATTAAAGTACTGAGGACACCTCTGCTTAGAGCAGACGGTTGGCTTTAGTCACATTCTTGTCATGGGCATTCCAGAAGCCTTCCATAGCAAAATTGCTTTACTCCTTCAGACCAGAAAGTGCCACTGTGCACGGACGAAAGCATGACCTTTTTGTTCTGCCTCTAATCCTGTCTGAGCCCTCTTCCAGCTGGAGCTTCTGTCATTCCCAGGGGCAAATTCTTCTCAGGCTGCCTGTGATGAGAAACATGTTTTTGTGGAAGCTGGAACAAAGAGCAGGACAAGCCAGACTTTGGCTACCCCACCCCAAGTAGTCACCCTGCTAACACCCCCATCGTATTACATAGTACTCCGATCCTCTCTGCTGCTTCTCTAGCTTACCAAAACTACTCTTTGTTTTGTGCAGTCTGAATTTCCCCACACGCATGCTCACATCATGAGGGGCAAATCTAGAAAAGGGTAGCCACTGTCCTTGCATTTCCTCTTGATTTGAGTTTTGGAAGTACTAAGCATTCAGGCAAGCTCCTTGTTGCATCCAGATGTTACAAAACAGTGCAGAAAGGCTTCTGAATCCCCACTCTAAACTATTTAATTGAAAATGAGTCAGACAGGGTTTTATTGCAGATTTAGCCCCTGAATAGTGTATCCTAATGCAAGATATCTTTCTCCTGCATACTTTGATTTGCCTGTTTTAAAAAAGATATACTTATTTGCTCTATCATTTTGTGTGCTGTTACACCTTACAGAGAACATTATGCAGCACTGGAAAAGAGCATAAATCTTCACATCTGTCATTACTTTCGAGGAAGCATTAGGAGAGACTTGGACAGACATCTCTCTTGGCAGAGACTTCAGCCTTAATGGAATTTGACTTCTTTTAGTATTTGAATCTCTCCCTGTTGTGTGGAGAACAGAATAGCCGTCTATTAGGCAGCAGTACCTATTCATGCAAGTCATTGCCGTATAAGATCAGCTGTAGAAGTTGATGATCTATAGGAATTGATTCCACTGGTGTGTACTGGTGTATTAAAAAATAAATAAATGAATCCTGAATTCAAGTTGTATTTTGGAAAGTGGCATAGCTGTGGGCATATCTAGGGAGAAACTAGTTCCCTGGTTGCTGAGTAGGTCTTTGTCCTACTTTTGTCTTTCCCCTGGCACTAATAGAGAAATCTAGTCAGAAATTAATTGCCTTATTTTTCTTCCATTATATTTTGTAGGTAGCGATACTCTGCTACATGGTAGCTAAAAAGATGAGCTCTCAAGGTCAAGAATATTAGGCAGGTCCTTTTTAACTTCATTAAGGCTGTTGGTTTGAAGTGGTTGGGAGAATTAAGTCTAAACATCATCACAGTTAGCGTGTATCCTATGCCTGTGATGTTGGTTGACGTTACCTAATTAGAGAAGTGTATTAGTATTACTTAATTAGAACTAGATATCTGGCCCCAGAGGGCCAGATTAAATTAGAGGTGGGTGTAAATGACTGCCTTCTCTGGGAAGTTGTTCTGGCAGGTGTATGTGAAGCCAAGAGAAAGAAGAAGAAAAGCTGTGCCCCATGGCTGTTTATTTGGTAGCTAGTCATTGCAAAACCCTTAATATATATCCGGCAAACGCTTCGAATTTAGCATTCCTGGTGCTTGCTGAGATGGCAAAGACCCTCAGCAGCTCTCTGCTGGCAGACCTCAGAAGTCCATGCTTTGCCAAGCTCTCCGAAACTCTGCTTTTCCCTTCCAGACAGCCAGGAAGCGTGAAACTGTTTACCTCTCTCTTTAGAGATACTCATAAATGTTCTATCATTTACTTTGCTAAAGCTTTGCATTAATGACTAAATCCCTAGTAAAGTCAAATAAAATTGTAGTGTACTGCAGCTAATTATAAACACCTGAAGTTACTTTGGAACCAGTGAAACGAGAAAGGACTTGATAAGAAACGAGCTATGTACTTCCTACAATGACTTGTGTTATTTCATGTTGATCTAATAGATCCTTTCTTGCATAACCAACACACAAAGACTCTTTCCATTTCACCTCTTTCAGCTAAAAATCTTCCTTGGCTATTTTTTGCCTTCCCTCTCTTCACTGACTCTGGTTAACAAAGAGTAGGCGATATAAAACATCTTGCAGCCTGAGTAGCAGTGCTGGTAAGAATTGTCTTATAACAATTATCACTGCTTTTCCTTTCAAAGCTTGTGAATGCCCTTCTTTGCTTTGCAAGTATTTGTATCAAGATTGAGAACGTGGCCAACTGTAATGCCTCTGAGCATGTGGTGCACTCTTGTTGAAAAGGTGAGGTGAGGGGCTAGCCTGGTCTGCAAGGCAATCAGTCACCACAACTGAGCAGCTCATTGCTGGCAGTGTTTTCTCAAATCTATTCATTCCTGGCATTGGAATAATTTTTAGTGGCATGATGGCAATGTTGTTTTTTGGATTGTTGGGGGCTGGGGGTACAGGACATGACACAGGGCACATTTGGTTGTTTTCTGAAGTTTGTTGAATCAAGAATTCAGGGATGCCTGAACACAAATAAACTGTAGAATTGGGGAAAAGAGCCTATAAAGCCAATTTCTTGTGCCAGAGGATTATCTGTTCCCCAAAGTATCCGCACTGTATCAATGCCTTCCACTTCTAATCCCGGAAGCAAGCCCTCAACATTTCAAAAGGAAAAACAGGCTTAATTTAGGTGGGTAAAATCTGAGAGATAGAGGTTTAATTTTAAACAGAGTTGGGGAGACTGAAAAAGAAGTTTGGCTACTTGTCCAGACATTGCATACAAGCTGCTTTATTGCAAAAATCAAGTTCTTCTAATAAGTTCTGAGATGCTTTTCAAAGATAGAAGATGTGTGTGTTGTCTCACAGATAGGCTTGGGACCTCTTGAAAAGGTTTTATTATTAAAAAAAAATATGTTTAGGGAAGATGTGTAAGTGTTCAGTCTCTTGAAGATTCAATATATTTTGAGTGACAGAATACCGTTAGAGACCCTCAGAGATAATGGATGACTGGAAAGCACTCAGGATTGTACAAAAGAGAATATTTCTAGTAAACATTAGACATCATGCCTGCATTTCATCAAGGAGAAAATCCATCATTTGAGTGTTTTTCCTGCTGAAGCTGGTAAAATTGTTTTTTGTTCCCAGTTCATGTCTGGTTTCTGTTTAAACAGCCTTTAAAATATACAAGCAATAGGAGTGTGTTTCTCTTAAATAACGTCCTTCTTTTTGTGATTCTAGCTTAGAAGTGAATGCTGAAAACTTACGTTTTTATTTGATGTCTTAATAGTCAAACAATAGGGTCATATAACCTTTCACTGCTATTAAAGTAGCTCAAGACTTTTGTCCCAAGATTTTTATATCAGTAAAGCCTTTGACACCATCTCCCACAGCATCCTCGCAGCTAAACTGAAGCAGCGTTGTGGTCTGGACGATCAGGTAGTGAGGTGGGCTGTGAACTGGCTGAAGGGAAGAAGCTGGAGGAGCTTAAGCCTTTCCTGAAAGTTGACATATGTAACATATGACCTGTCAGGCCTATACCTAACGACTTCTAAGAAAGGGAATTGTCATCTTCTTTTACATCCTGCTGCTGAGCCATCGTGTTGGTGGGTAGTGTGTGGTGTTGGTGGTTGTTTTTTGTTTTTTTTTTTTCTTCTAGGTTCTAAACAAAACCGAACAGATTAATTTGTTCTTCCCTTATTGAAGAACTGATCTTCACCTTAGTATTAAACTTTGTATTACCCAGAATTAGGAACAACTGCAAGGACACCACCCAGTAAACAAACACTTCAGTTACTCTCTGCTGGATTAGCAAGCAGCATTGTTTCTAAAATGCTTCCACCTTGTCCTTTAATCCAAGAAGACTGTAGGAACTTTTTCCAGGTACAAGAAGAACTATATCCTCCTGACGTCCAGCAGCAACACTGTGGCTAAAGTCCCCTGGAAACTCTGCCTGGCTGGAATATTAGTCCTTTGGGGCTTTTTTTGTGTGCAAGGATGCTTTTCTGTAGTGTTATTCATTCTGTCCAGTCCCCAGCGCAATATCTAGAAAACAGCTTTGTAATGGTTTTAAAATGTTGTAGAATTTAGGGTGATATTGCCTGAGCACAGGCCTCATTGTATCTGCAGGGAGAGGGGCAATGCTGTAACCGTGGGAAGATGAAAGGGAGGGAGCACAGAATGGCATGATTTCTGAACAGATTTTGAATGCATTAGCAGAGCTCCACATGGAAATGCTTTTCCAAGAGAAGTACAGTCTGTTGGCCCACTATCAGAATTTGTATGCAGAGTTGTGGGTCTGTTAAAAAAACACATTTATCAGCTGCTGCAGCAGTGATTTTGGGGACCTGTCAATATCTGTCCAATGATCAGAGCACACTGCATCCCACAGATGAGAAAAAGCAGAAATCCAAGCTCTGTTAAAACAAACAGAAAAGCCACAAAACCACAAAGTCAGAACTTAATTAATCCACAAACCATTGCATATTCTTTTGTGTATAAGACTGAAAAGCAAAAAGATGCTGTGTTTACCAAGGTTTTATTGCTCTGAAGAAAGTCTATGAATATTCAGCCATATCAATAGAAGCCAATTTGCATGAATCTTGCTTTGGAGGGATTTTTGTATTCTCCGTGACAGTTGACATTCTGTGTGCAGGTCTGTTTTTGCCAAAGCAGTAAATGTTTTCTATTCCCTCTATTTTGTGTAAGCACTCTCTTAATGTGCTATAACAGTACACTAAATATCTGACAGCTTTCCCAGGCAGTGGTTTATACTAGTCTATAAAATTACTTATCTTTACTCACCGTGTGGGTTAGATCACTTATTACAAGAGTAATTTATGGTTAATAATCACAACGCAGTGTTGTATCTCCTGTTGTGTATTCTTTTAAAGCCAAATCTTTCTCCTTTCTCTTTTCTTTCCAATCCCTTTCCCTAAACCTAACAAGACAAAGCTTTGAGTATGAAACATTTCATTCTACTTTGGACAGCCAAGTACAAAACAAAAAAAAAAAAGAGTAATTGAGTGCACCAGGGAGCATTAGCAAAAGTGCAGTACTAATTGTTGTAGAATAAAAGATAACGGCCAATTTGTCAAGATGCGTTGACAGGAAAGATAAGTTGGAAGTAATTAACTGTCTGACATACTGGAAGTGATGTTCCTGCCAATGGCTCTCTAAATTATCAGGATATGAAATGTGACAGCCATTTATCACTTTTACGAGGCTCTGCTGTCTAGCTTTCCCCTGGGAAGCAAGGAGTAGCATGTTCTTTGACTGTTGTGCTTTAAAAAAGGCAGGGATGTACTCCAAGTGCTTCCCATTTTTGGGTGCCTATCTTCTAGAAATGAGACTGTGTTATGGTCTTAGCTTGACTAAGCCTGATTTGAAAAAGGAAATTTTATTTGACCTTTCCAGATACCCATAGCGTGTCAGCAAGTCCGGCCCTTTGGTTGTTGGGAAAGGAGACTGCAGGGACAGCAGAAAAGTAGCACTTTAAAACTTTCTTTTAATGTTGGACTATAAAGTGTTTTGTAGCATGCTCAGCTGTTGGGACATCACTTTGAACAATTTGCACTTGTTCTCCAATGCCAAAAGGAAAGAGGAGAGCAATGAGCCAGAGACTGTTCATAAATAAGCTTTATAAAATAGCAGGAGCTCGATTAAAAAGTTATTTTATTCTTTAAAGAGGCATCGAACTAAAGCACTAATAACCAAGCACTGATGTGGAGACAGCCGCTTCTGACTGTAGGGACAGAAGGGCAATGTGTGTAACTTCATAGGACGGTATGATCGTTGGTGAGAGCTGGCGTGATGGTTGCTGTTTCTGGCATGATCTTAAAAATTAGAAAAATAAGAATACCAGTATGGGTGTGCACCAGTGCAGAGGTATTACGTGAAAGAACATTGGATTGAATCTTTTCATTTTCTTGGGGACATTTTTCAGCTGCTCTAGTGATGTAGCTTTTTTTTCCTGGAGCATTAAAATCTTGACTGATTTGTAAAGAAGTTGGTGGTCAGTTTAAGAGAAGGGGAGGGATCTGTGCTGTAAGGTCTTTAGTAAATGCAGCTGGTATTTGATTGCTGGAAGGTCTTGTAGGCACAGAGGTGGATAAGATTAAGAAAAAGTCTCAGGAGGAAGTTCCAGCTTAAGAACATGAGATTCTGAGGAAATTAAAATGAAGAAATAGAATATGAGAAGCAGGTGCAGAAGATTTGCTCGAGTCCCTTTCTGCTCACTGTGTTAAACCCTGTTTGAATCCTTAAGTTTAGTGGTAGAAAGAGGAAAAGTGATAGCCAGGGAATTAAAACAAGGAAAAGGTCAAAAGAATCCTTTCCATCATAGTGGCTGGTGATTCTTTAAAGATGGAAGTCTTTCTTTGTAGGTATGCTCGCATGCATGCTGATTTGGCAATGTCTGCACATTGAGTACCAATAGTTATATGCCCTTCTCTGAAATCAGTTGTGCACAACTATGAGTTTCTGGGCCGTATGCTTGCCTCTTTGTGAAGTGGATCATCATCCTACACATCTACTTCCAAAAGAAATTATGAGTACTATAGGAATGACTTTGTATCGAAGTTCTTTTTTTTGCAGAGAATCCAAATGGAAATCTTTTGAATCAGTAGTCAGGAAATGCTCTGTGATCCAGTTTTATTTCCAGCATGTAGTGTGTTTGGTATAGGCTTTCTTGACAGTGCATCCAAGAAGCTAGTTGTAATGGTAAAGAAAAGCTAAGAAAGATTTCCATTCAGGTATGTTTTCTGGTGATAGGTGTGTACTCTGAATTCTTGTTCATGTCAGAAATCCCAGAAGTCTCACGTTCAGCCTGAGGTTCTCCAGCATGACTTCTTGTCTTACACTTCTCTGATAAATTTTAACTATTGGGAACTTTTCTCCTTCCTGTGCAGACTATTTAGAATTGATAATCATACACAGTCACTGTTTTGTGTAACGAGTCCTGAAAATATATGTAAGGAATATATGTGCACCTATTGTTTTGCAAATAGTCAGGGTGTCTCTAATGTGGTAAATGATTCATTTACTTAAAAGTTTGAAAGAAAAAGTAGCGTTTCATCAGTATTTCTAACTGACACAGAGAATTATCAAGGAGAAGCTCATACCAGCGCCTGAGCGCTGCCAGCTGTGTTAAATGATCTTTCTCTTTCCACCTCTGCAGCATTAACAATAAACTGCAACAGCCAGAAGCAGCTGCTGGGGTACTGGAATACGCCATGAAGCACTTTGGGGAGCTGGTGAGTCCTGCTGGATAATTCTGTTCATCATACCTAATGTTTTCTTTGGGGCTTTTTTGAGGGGGAGAGGGGGCCGGACACGTTCTGTGGTTTTTGTTTTTAAATTAATCACGTTGAGGTTATAGCCCATCTTGTAATATTACATCATTCAGAGTGTAGGTCCCTTGCTGCCTATCGGGAGGTGCGCGGTGCTCTTAGCAAGCACTGTATAAAGGGAAGGTAGCTGGGGAAGTCCGCACCCAGAGCTAGGCCCTGCAGTTCCAGCAGATGTGCAGCTGGAGGAAAATAAGACCTAGATCATCAAATGCTGTGCTTAAAATTAGTTTAATAATAGCTTATTGCTTGTGCAAGAACCTGATCTGGGGAAGAATTTCACAGCTATAGCTGACAATGCAGGTGTGGGAAACCAGCAACTTGACCAAATAAGTCATTTTATGTGAAGTCTGTTTTTCCTACGCCTTGGGAAAGAAGGGAGTAAGTTCCTGTTCTAAGCTTTAAATGCTTGAGGGATTTTGAGAAACTGCATCAACACCTTCCAGGTAGGAATTTAACTTTAAATTATGCCTCTTTTCTCCCTCATCTAGGAGGTACGTGAACCTATCAGAGAGTTCACAGATGGTATTTTTCAGAGTAGTATGTTGGCTAGTCCCTTACGGCTTTGACTGTTCACAGAAAGAAAACAACACTCTTCTGTATCTGTGTCTTTCTCTTTGTGACTTACCTTTTTTCCTTCCTTTTCTCATTAATAATAATTTCATTTGCATTCAGGGTCTCAAGTATCCATATTCTCCTGACAATTCTACTCTGTTAAAAACATTATTTTGCACTGATAATTCTTGCAGTTCCTTAAGGCATTTGGGAAGAGAAGGCAGCGCTGGGAGCATGGTAGACTAGCGTTTTTCATTAGGAACCACTAGCAAGTGAGAACAGGTATAAGCACAGAATGGTGGAACTCAGTCAGACTGAATTCCTTTGGTGTTAGGGTAATGTGAAGTTTCAACCTAGACTGGAAAAAGAGATTCGTTCTGGTAGAAGAATGGACTTCAGACAATCTTTACAGCTTCTTGTGATTCCTGGGGCGGATTGAGCAGAGCAGATTGTTACCTAATTCTGACCTCACTTTTAGCAGTAATGTAGTTCAAAATGCAGAGTTTCTCAGAATAAGCAATGAAAAGAAATTAAGAGGGTCTGCAAGCTCTACTTTCAGGAACTTACTTAAAATATTATGACTGAGCTGAGAAGTTAAAGGGCTGCTATATAAACATCCCAAGTAGAAGACCTGGCATGCAGAGCGTGGTTTATATTGATTTTGCCCGCAGGGCTGGGAAAAGAATCCACACTGCAGCATATGTCAAGACATGAGCTGCCAAGGGCTGAGCAGAAAAAATATTGGCAGAGATCAGGGTGGAAAAAATATCAAAAAATCAAGTTGTTTTATTTCTTGAAAATTAGAAACAAAATCTAGAAACAAGAGAAAGGTTTGTGCAGCTGATAAGGATTACCACTTGTTTTTTTTAAGTCTATGTTATTAACCATAGCCTTCACTTGTAAGGGTTATCGTTAGACCCCAACATCCTGCCTGCCTGCCTGCAGTCTTGGAAAATGGACTAGCAGTAGCCAGATGCACTGTGTGGTTTGTGTTTTTTTTTTTTCCTCAGTTCATCACTCCGTTCCTCAACACAGGACTGTTCTTCTTACTTAAGCATGTGCAACAATAGTAAATGAAATATTTTATAAATTTACCATTTTTCCTATTTCCCGCTTTTTCCCCCTTAGTCCCGTGCTTCAAAATGAAAAGCCTCTGGCACAGCCCAGCTACTAAGCTAGTACTTCAGTGTCAGGGAAAAGTGGTGGATGATGTTGGATTCATCTCTCTGGTAAACCTTTCTGTGCAGGCTGGGTGATACTTGGAATCTGTGTTTTCTCTGTATCAGAGAAGTCCATGGGGATATTTAGAATGAATGAAGGGCTAAATGATCACCACAGAGACAAGATTTTCCAGGAAAAGTAGCAGTAGTTAATACAGAATGGTGAATGCAAATGCTGCTATTTATTCTGATTTTTTTTCTTCTCTGTCCCCCAGGAAATTCAAGCCACCTGGTATGAAAAGCTTCATGAATGGGAAGATGCTCTGGTGGCCTACGACAAGAAGATGGACACAAACAAAGATGATCCTGAGCTGATGCTAGGACGGATGCGTTGCTTGGAAGCACTTGGAGAATGGTAAGGGGGAATGCCTGGAGATAGAGAAGAGGATAGTTATACTGGGTAGTCCGTCCTTTATTAAGATCGTCTGCAGCCTCTCCTCTTGCTGTTTTATATTTCCTTCTAGTTTCAGAAATTCAAGTTATCGTACTTCTTAAAAATCTTGCCTAACTCTTCTGTGGTTGCCATCACTTGGGTGATTTTTTTTGCCTGAATTCCTTCTTAATACTGCTTACCTAATAGTTCGAGCATTTCCAGCAATTTCTTGCCCTTTTCATGGTAGTCAGAAATGGAAGTACTATCTCTTAGTGTTTGGGGATGGACTGTCTGATAAGTTAAGGTCTCTCTTAAAGGGAATGTGCAGCCTGATCATCAGATCAACTCCATTTTTAAGAGAAAGTTATTAAATAGAAAAGACCTCTCAGGAAATGTTAACTGGGCAGCATTTGTCAAAAACAACCATAAAAGGAGCTTGTCATGGCCCTACTTTGTAAACTCTATTATTAAAATAGAAGAGATTTCTGCATTTACTTGTGGTCAGACCTTATGCCTATCCAGAACACACAGTCTTCTGCACAACTGCTATTGAAGTTGTCTGCTTCCCAGTAATCACCTGGGGTAAGATTATGCTGAACAAACTGCTCCCACTTTAAAATCCTCTTACCACCTCTTTTGCAGATGACTGCATTTTTTTTTTATTATTGCTCTTCTCTTTTAGTGCCAATTAAGCATTCCCTCTGTGTGGATATTTGGGTTTTCAAACCCTGTGTAAATGTGTGTTGTCAACATGTAACTGATTAGAGTAAGTTTTCATGAGAAGATGACCTGGTAGTGACTTACAGCCTACTAGTTAAGTAGGGGCTTCTGTTTTTCTCCCCGCTACCCTCAATTCAAAGAAGCTAATTGGAGAAGACACATCCTGTGCACTGCAGTGTGCAGTTCTACCCAGGGGCATAACTGATTTGGTTCAGGAGCCGCCTTTTGTACTGAACTCTTCGTGTCACTAGAGCTCTCTGCTGATGGGTCCTGACGTGAACCCATGGGATGGCACAGAGTAAGGAGATTCCTCTTCACTAAAGTCACTTCACTGTTAGAGAAACGGGGCTGTTTGAGAAACATAATTCTGACACCATTTTCTACTGTTTTTGTTTCTAGATGACGGTGAGGCATATTGGGTGCGTGTTTTTTTCAGTAGGAAAAAAAGTATTTTACTGGGCAGTTTTACAGTCACCTTTTTCTAGGAAGTAGGCAGTTTCCAGCAGGCATTCCTTCCTCCTGCATAACAAATATTTGTGTGACGTACCCTTTCTGAGCCTTCTCCTTTCTCACAAGTTAGCAACAAATATATTACAAAATAATTCCGTTCTTCTGTGGAAACTAGATATTAACTTAAACATGTTCTTGGAGACAATCTTACAAAGATCTGTGAGTTTGTCATTATGGATCTGTGTTGCATCTGTATGCAGAATAGTATTTTTGTGTATGTTTTCCTTCACAATGCGGAAGTGCCATTGCAAAGTGCTGTCTGCTACCTCGCAACTGACTACAGAGACATCATCCCAAGACTGAGGATTCCGTGGTTTGGTTTCTGATACTCTTCGGAAGTGTTCAACATGATTACTTTGTTCTGTTAGAGTCTGCTTGGCGTAGTATGAGATTTAATAGATACTGCAGAGCACCATTATTCCAGTACTCTGTGCAGTGACATTTTGAAAATACAGACAAAATTTTCTTAGCCATTTGTCTTCTGATGTAGTTATGTCTGCAAGATCCATACGACTTTATTAGCATCTTGATTTACTGCTGTTGCTAAGTTTGGCTTGTTTTGTTTATTTGTTTTTTTCCTGGGCTGTTAAGCTGTCAGGATGACTATCTTGCCTGTGGCAGCCCGTTGGGTCTGTTTGACTAACTGATCTCCCTTTTTGGGAGGGGAGAGGATGACCATAAAGAAGGCAAGTTGGCAGCTATTTCACTGCTACAAAGAGTATCCAGCCTGAGAAATTCTGGAACTGCATCACCCACAGTAATTGGTTTGGTTAACAGAGCATTCACAGTTGGTTTAAAAGACGCAATATAAAAAAATCCTGATCTTTCCTCTCTGTTGGAGATGAAAGATTCAGAGTCCCCTCTGAGATCTTGCCATGACAAGTCTTCATACTATGTTGCAGCAACACTGATTCTTTAATTTCAGTTTTCAAACTCTGTGTGTTTATCTAAAGTGTTTGATATTGTGAGCCATTCACAAGCTACTCAGATCATATATTCCTTGTAATGATTCTTGCAAAAAAAAAAAAAAAAAAGAAGTCCCTTGTTTGGTGACTTCTGTGGTTTTTTTGTTTGTTTTCCCTCTTGGAATATTTTTTTTTCCACTGGATTTATGGGCTGGATTTGACAGATCAGTTCATAAAATAGGCATTACTAACTGCTGAGGAGCAAATGCAAACTATTGTCTGGATTTGTTTTCTAAGCCTAGCAAGTTCTTAAATTATTTCTGGATGGTAGGGTGTATATTATCAGACTAGTGTGTCTCAGTTGGCCAAGAGAAAAGGCAAATCCTGTTCTCCACTCTGCATAAAAAGAATTGGGGCTGGTTGTCTTCCAGTATGTGGAAACTGATTGTTTAACAAGACGTAATTCTTAGAAGAGGCTTTTCACTGATTAGAAATTGTGGATTCTTCTTAGGGGCCAGCTCCACCAGCAATGCTGTGAAAAGTGGACACAGGTTAATGATGAAACTCAAGCTAAGATGGCGAGGATGGCTGCTGCTGCTGCTTGGGGTCTAGGTGATGTATCCTTCCAGCTGTGCGTGTGTGATAGCATATGACAGCCAACACTAGAAGCACAAATAGTTTTAACAATTGGAACTACAAATTATAAGAAACAGATGAATCAGCACAATTATTTACATTGGGATATGAAGCAGGTGTCATTCAACACTGAAACCCTTTGGAAAACCTGCACTCACATAAGGTCTTCCTGTACAGTGTCATGTAACAGAGATTGCCTCATGGGTCTGAGTAGATAATCAGTTGCTTACCTGGTCCTTTTTGCTTAGTTTTATACTGAACGTAGCTCAGGCCTGAAGTGAGGCTAATAGAATTCTATGATTTCTGGCAGACCCTTATTTACAAATTAGAACTGTCTATTGAGCATTTTGATGTGTTGTGTTGGCTGAGTGGACAATTGTAAGTGCAATATATCTATAAATGGTCCACATATCAGTGATGCTGATAGCTAGGTATTTACTAGATAAGCTCGTAAACCTCTTGCTGTCTGCCATCCATTGCTGAGAAAAGTTAGTCTTCTGCTTTGTAGGACACTAACCCATTCAGATGTTCTGGAAATGTCAGCATTTCAACTTTTTAATCACAATGAATGCAAGAAACTTCTTGATGAGAATAACAACCTGCCTAGAAGAAAAATTATCTGGTTGTGCTTGTATATAACTGCGCGTGTGTATGTATACAGAGAGAGGGAGAGAAATCAAAACATGCTTTGTTCAAAACTTTGGACAAGCTGCATAGCAAAACATAGTGAAAAGTGTCCCATAAACAGTCTTGCATTACATTAATGCAGAGCCTCTTAAACAATCACCTTGACTACACAGATCAAAAGTGCTTTGCTGGAAGTGGTGGATGGTTCCTCTAGGCCAATGTTTGGCAGTGGCAAAGTGATTCAGAGAATGTTAAAACCCCTGTGATTAGCATACCTAATCATGCAATGTTAACTGAGAGTCTTCTGACATCTGTCTTGAAGTAGAAATTGATTAATTGTAAAGATCAAAGAGAATTGATTCAAACAGGTATCAATCTCCTATCCAAATACTGTATGTAGAGGGAACCTATAGAAGTACTTACTGCCATACTGAATTCAAGCCTAGTCGCTGATGTCTAAGCACTGTAGCATAATTCTGCTCTTATCTCACAGAGAGAGCTGCTGTGTTGCTGAGGATATCTGTGTCTCTGCAGGTCAGTGGGATAGCATGGAAGAATACACCTGCATGATCCCAAGGGACACCCACGATGGTGCCTTCTACAGGGCTGTGCTGGCTCTTCATCAGGACCTTTTCTCACTGGCTCAGCAGGTAACTATCTTCCTTGTAGGCTTCCCAAAACCTAGTTTAGGATGAACTACATTTAGATTACATGGCTGCGTGAAAAGACATGCTGTTCTAAAGCAGTTGGCTATAACATATGAATTGCCCAATAATCTTTTCTTCTACTGATGTATTAGACCTTGGCAATGGAACTAGTTTTGTATTTCTAGAAACACAGCAGTGAATATCTGTGCAAATAGAAGAGGTCCAGAGCTGTAGAGCACAGAGTCTTAGTCATTCTTAGGCTTCTTTATTTTGTCTGTTTTTTAGCCAGACAGTGAAAAAGGATTATCTTAGCAGTGATTCCATTCTGTGAGATCCTGCTTTATAGAAGGCATTACTGAAGTAAGACATGCATAAGATTCTCTACGAGTATGCTGTGCACTTGTATCTGTTGCAGTTTTTTTAGAGAAGTGCTCATATACATCATGTACCTGAACTTCTGCTCTGATTTTTCTGGTAGCAGTGATAAATCTTAAATCAAGATGAGGAATCAAAACAAGGAATGAGTCCATTAAACAGAGCTGTAATTGTTATGCATACTTGCCATAGAGGAGATTTGCAGAGGGACTTTTTCCCCTCTGTAGATGTGAAGCATGTTGTTTACTTTCCAAGGGAGCTCAAGTAGCATTTCTCAGAATTCTGTGCGGACTTGCCAACTTAGATAAAGGAGTAAGTAGTTCAGTCTGCTCTGTCAAAACTCATACGTAGATTTGGAGTGATGTGCACAGTAAAATTAGCCCGGTATTCAAAGGGGTAGAGTTTGTGATTAACCTTTTAACACTTTGAACAGAAGAAACTATAGATAAAAGATTATGTAATGACTGGAACCAGAGGAGGACTTATTTCATGCTTGAAGAGCATGGCTTAGTGGCAGGGAGAGAAATGGAATTTGCAGATCCTGTAAAATTCATAAAAACCTGTTGGCTTATGTAAAACAGTGAAAACCATTTTCTGTCATGGTATTTTAAGAAAGAGACGTTTCTCAAGTCTTTTTGTAACCGACTCTCTTGCCCTAAAATGTAGAATTCTTTTCCTCCATACATGTTATTGATGGTGATCTCTACAGTGGCAGTAGGATTAGAAGTACTGCAAACTTTGATTTGGTAGAAGGATAAATTTCACAGACTGTTCAGGTGATACATGAAGGCCCCTTCTCCTGTATTACCCACCCCTGGACACAGCTTTCCTATCAATTCTTTCTACTGGTAATATCCTTTGCTGATTCTTGTTGGAGATTAGGAACAATGCCAGCTCTGTTCGTGTATGGAACAGATGAATAGCAGTTTGAACAGTTGGCTCTAGATAAAACACCCCCACCTTCCCTCAAAAATCTTTTTTCATTTCAGTGCATTGATAAGGCCAGAGATCTGCTAGATGCTGAGCTGACTGCCATGGCAGGAGAGAGCTACAGTCGAGCCTATGGGGTAAGCATCTATTAGCCTTCGTTCCCATCATTGCTGCTTCATAATATCTTGAGAAATTAGGTATAATTTCTGAGTAGTGTTTGTATCAAACATAAGACCTTTGTAGGCCCACAAGTTAAATGGCTTTTGTCATATAATTAGTACAGTTTCACAAGAACAACTTACAGATAAATTAAATAGTGAAATGAGCTCCACCCCTCAAAAGAAATAATTGACATTTACAAATTTTGAATCAGTGGATCATCTGCATGTCAATATATAGCAGCCTGTCCTTTACCTGTTGGGAGCTTATGTACTTAAGATTTTGATGCCAAAATACTGTTCGTTAATTATAGATTCGCCTGTAGTGATTGGGATGGAATGTGATTGTTTCCCTCAGGCTATGGTATCCTGCCAGATGCTGTCAGAGCTGGAAGAGGTTATCCAGTATAAACTTGTACCAGAACGCCGTGAGATCATCCGCCAGATATGGTGGGAAAGGCTGCAGGTACGTCTGTGTAAAGATCAAGGATGGAGAGGCTGATATGTCAAGCAGGAACAGCTTCCTTTAAAGTCAGTTCGATGGCTCAGCACCTCTTTCTCTTTCTATCCCAACAGCATATGTGCTTATATGGCTACGTGCTTTTTGTCTCCTCTACGTCTGTCCCTGTTGACTTTTAGGTTAGTCTGCCTGAGGTGTCCACTGATATGACACCTTAAAAGGGTGATTTCAGCCTGGAGATGGATGTGTACAGAATAGACAGGTTACTAGCTTCTCTAAAGCTGCTTATCTCAACGTTGGATCTCACTCCAAAATACTGGTTTTGATAAAGCTAGTTAGAGCTTTTTACCAGAGTTAGCTGCATTTTAAGGAAAAGGGAGTTCTCTCACAATGCTGGTAAACTGGTCAAAGAATTCACATGTGTGTAAAAGATTGTACTGTTCCTTTTTGGCCTCTTACGAGAATATTTCTAATTGATTAGCATTGTCTTCTTTTAAATCAAGTTTACCAATGCTAATTTTCCTGTGTTTGAAGAAAGTTTGTGCCTTTCTTACTGCCTTCTTGCAACAGAATTCCAGAGCACCTCTGAACATCTAAAAACAGCCAGATATTTTGCACTGCGGTTTTTTTATTATTATTAAAAAAAAAAAAAAAGCATAGTTGGGGTAAAATGCTCTAAATACACCAAATTTTGGTAGAGTGCATGGAGAAAATAATTTTTCCTCGTGCAGAGTTCTCTGCTGCCATTGCTATATGTGCCTCATTATGAAAGCCTGTTGCTGCTGCATGTTTTTTAGCTGTTTGGGAAACTGTGACAAAGGTTTTAGTCTCCCATCTGCACTCCTGTCTGGAAAAGCTCGGGAGCATTCCGCTGGGGTGGAGAAACTGTGACAGGAAGTGTAATGTCTGAATACAGCTGTTTATGGTCCCAAAAGCAGTACGTACAGTTCTTGTGCATTTTCTAGCTTCTTTTTAATAATTTTCAAATGCCTATTGGATGAGTTGTTTATTTGGGTGTCAGGGAACAAGCTTTGTCCAACTTCCCAGCCCTCAGTTTTGGGGAAAAATCCAAAAGGAAAAGAAACAGATGCTTTGATCCTAAGGTGCTTGCTGCAGTTGGGAATTCTCTTATTTACCTCAAAACTTAAATCTAAGTCGTCTGTGGATCAGTACCAACTTCAGAGCAGGTCAGAGACTTAGCGAGCTTCAACTGCAGTACTAAGGAAAAAGCCAGATAGTTCTTTATGTTGGCCTGCTGTGATTTATGGGTACCAGAGTCTCTCCATCTTTGGAAACATCCCTTCAGATTCTGAATTAGGCTTAATTCTCTGTGGAACAGATTGCAGATACAACACTAATGAGTTTTCTTCCTTTTTCTCCCAGGGCTGTCAACGGATTGTGGAGGACTGGCAGAGAATATTAATGGTCCGGTCACTTGTTGTGAACCCTCACGAGGACATGAGAACTTGGCTCAAGTATGCCAGCTTGTGTGGCAAGAGTGGAAGACTGGTGAGCATTATCAACCTCTACAACAGGTTTTTAGACAGCTGACTGTGTCATGCCACTTCAACCTCCCAGCTTCTTTCATTGCCTAAATGGGATGAGCTCTCCTGTGGAACAGACTGGTCAGAAAATGTTGAAATGCTAAAATTGTAACCAGCACAGAGTTAATGCTTGTAGCCAGGGTTGTTCTTGTGAGACTAGTATTATACCTGAGAGCACTTTTGAGCCAGTTTTTTGTTACCTGCTATTCCTGAAAGTTGTTATGTAGCACTGGTAATTATTAGCAATAGTGCTCTCTGATAAAGCACTCTTTGTCAAATCTAGAAAATGATGATAGTGTCATGAAATGTGACTGTTGAAATTGGATTGTAACTGTACTATTTAGTATCAAAAATATTTGAAACAGACTTCGCACACTACTGGCTTCTGAAATGATAATCTAATGCTCAGGTCCAGCAAAGATATACGATTTATAATGTGGCATTCTTATGAGTCCAGGAAGTGGTAAAAAGTCTGCTTTGTCTGTATTTTATATGGAGGGTGTGACTTTTTCTTTTTTCTCTTAGTGGCAGGCAGGTCTGGGGTGAATGTGAGATGGAGGTAAGAATGAGCATGTTCTAACCTGTTTTTTCCTCTTTGTAACTTTCTCTAGGCTTTGGCCCATAAGACGCTCGTCCTGCTCTTGGGAGTAGATCCATCTCGACAGCTGGATCACCCACTGCCAACAGTGCATCCCCAAGTGACTTATGCATACATGAAGCACATGTGGAAGAGTGCCCGTAAGGTACAAAAAGAACATAGTACCCTCTACATTTAATTGCTTAGGTTTTGTGCAGTGCCCATACACGTTAGATCTTCATAATCAACACAGAACAAAGGCAAGGCTGAAGGTGTTATTTTCTTCACCTAAAAAAGAGTAACTGCTCCCTTTCCTTAATGTTATTCAGTAGACAAGCTTTTGAAATTTTATTTCAAATCTCCATAGTGACAGAGAAGGCCTGACCCAACTTATTTCCTTCATGGGAAGATTATCTTTGCTAAACCAGTATCAGCTACTAATGGCATACAGCTAAGATTAATGGTCAGTAGTAGCTCTTCTGTCCTCACCAGGGTTTTATTGCGTAGGCTCAGTACTTGACTTTTAGTCCACTGTTCTGATTGCCAGGTCTTCACGCTGTACATATGGTCAGGGTTACACACTGAAAGAGGGAAGGAGGTTTTTTATTTCCAGTGTTAGAAGAATTTCACGAACAATTTGTACTCTAGCTGTTGAGTAGAACTGACTTTTATTAAGGACATGATTGAAAACTTCTAACTGAAAGACAGCTGAAAAGTACATAAGGTTTTGTCAGGGGAACAGTTTGGCTCTGAAGAGCCTGGAGTGAATGTTTTTGACATTGCAACACAGAGAGAATTTACATACTCAAATCCAATAAGCTTCAGTCTGGGTAACTTATCTTTTTTTTTAAAGATACATTAAAGCTTCCATTTATTCTCATGTTCTGCCACATCTTTTTTTTTTAAAAAAAACTTTTTCTGCCTTTGGGATTGCCAGCACTGGAGCAGAGCCACTTCTATGGGACGATTGCCATGACCTAACTATTCTTTATTTGAATTTAAAAAACAGAAGGAGATGCTGATGAGGCCCTGTTCTGTTGGCTTTGTAAAACAGTGTAATGGTCTCTTGCTTTCTTCATTCAGGAGTATATAGGTCATCTCTGCCTGCCTCTCTGACTAAAAGTGGGCTTTTCTTTTTGACCTGTGATAAAGAAATAGGGAAAAAAAATGCACAAAGATTAAGGGAGGGAAGAGAATATATTTAAAAGGAACTGTTATAAGATTTTGTGGAGCCCATGAAGATGGGAAAAAATAGAAAAGCAGCAAATACAAGAAGGAGAAACAGACGTGGCTGCAATCACAGCCTCTTGCTTGTTGAACGATTTCCTATTTTCCTGCAGCACATAAGCTGTGTGAATAGGGACTTTAATACATTATAAGTGGGAGTTTACAGTGCTGAGGGAGAAGTACTTTCCCCAAAATAGCACTAATCTTAGACCTGCATATATGTCCCAGTACTTTCTGAGAGCACGCGTCTGCTGGAAGGGCTGACTCAATGATTCAGACTTCTGTGGCACTTGGAAAGCATATGCTTAGTTTTGTAATTCATAGCTGAAGGTGTGGCTCTGTGGCAGAAGGAGCTAAGTTAGGGTACAGTGAAGTCTGCAGTCAAACTGCAGCGTCTGTGTGTACCAAACACTGAAAGTGTCTCGGGAATTTTCCTGTGCTGGTACCAGGAGCATTACGTGGCTGGGTGTATGCTTCTGCACTATTTTGAGGTAACTAAACAATACATGGTCAGATGTAGTGATGTGCATAGGCCAGAGGTTTAGGAGAGTGTGTTCACTTGATTTGGTATCCTAAGCAACAACCCAGTGAGGTTGGCTGGCATGGTATGAAATGACCATTTCCTCTAGCTGAGGAGTTTAAGTTTGATTGGTTGACCTAAAATATTTTCCTTACCATCACTTTGGCATTTGGCAGATCCAGCAGGAGACAAGCTGGGATCTGGATGGAAACCTGCTATATAGCACCTGGAGAGCTGCACAGTAATCTTTTCTTAAACAACAAATAAAAAGGTGGAGAAGTAAAACCCACTGCATTTTGTTCTAAAAAGGACTTCTGCTAGCAACTTCTCTGCAGACATACAGTATAGGAAAGCTGCATGCAGGTTTAGGAATTCAGTTGTTAGCGAAAACATACTGCTTTCAGTCTGGAGTGCTCTGCGTGTCTGTTTCTGGTGATTAATTTTCAATATTAATGGAAACTGAATAATTTTACCCTGTGTTTTGACTCCACAAGCAGACCATTGGGTGTGTCCAGGTACAAGAGGGGACACACAAATGTTTGGCAATGTCTTTTTGTCTATTTTTTGATGAATGTCTGGCACAACAACAGCATTACCATATTTAAGGTTATTCTTCCCTCCCATTTCTAATTAAGTATCTAGGTTATTAGTTGTGGAATGCTCCCACCCTTAATAATGTGATACTTTAATTTTGCCTTAGGCAAATCCCTTTTTCATGACAACTGATTTGTGCATGCTGACATTTGAACTGGACAGATAAGGCATTTCAGCTCAGGTGATTCTTGTCTCACTCTGAAGTATCTCATTCCTGTAGGTGGAACAGAAGTAAATTGGACTCTTCACAGCACATTCTGCAGTTTCTGACCTGAAATGACCTTGCAGATTGCAAGAGCTTTACTCTGATTGCTTCCAGTGAAGCATACACACTTTTTTTTCTTAAATTGTCAGTTTCTTTACCCCATAATTCTTCCCGAGGAATTTCAAAGCATGTCCACCTAGAATTTAATAGTGGAAGTTGCTTTAGCACTACTGCCCAATGTAGTCTGCTGGCAAGGGAGCAACATACATTTGTACTTCCTAGACAACTTCAGAAGGAATCTAGATTTTTCATTTGTTGAAATAACTCATAGCTTAGGTGCTGTGGCGTGCCCTGTAAACCTAGCCAAAGCTCGGGGTTTAGGAGGGAAGATCAGGAAGCTGCAGATTTCCCTTTAGGCAGTGTTTCTCAAATTGTCTTCTCCAAGGCATAGCATATTACAGATAGGCTTCCCAGGAACTCATTTATTAGGCAGAACAGACCTGGTACAAATTGATTCTAGAGTTATATAAATGGATAAAAGGCTTTGAAAGAAAACAAAGCTGTATTTTTTGCATTCAGTGAAGTCTTATTTCCTCCTTGTCTTTCTCTTGCGAATTTTTCTTTAACTCCCATGGTCCTTACCACAACCATCCTCCGATTACAGATTGATGCGTTCCAGCACATGCAGCTCTTCGTACAGACAATGCAGCAGCAGGCACAGCATGCTATTGCGACTGAGGACCAGCAGCACAAGCAGGAACTCCACAAGCTCATGGCACGGTCAGCACCTGGTCCTTGGAGACCCTTTAGCTGTATGGTGACACTGATGTTCTTCCTGAGGTTGCAGGTCCATGCAGATGATATGTTTCAGACAGGGCCCGCTCTTTAATTAAGAGGAATGGGGGATTTATCATTTAGATGGTAGAAACCCCTTTGGTACACATCATTATTTACCTCATAATTTCTCTAAGTGTTATGATGATACATCAGTATAAACAAGCTTGTATTTGTCCCTGGCAGCTGTTTGTGTTTTTCCAGCACTGTGGCTCACTGACAGAAGGCATAGCTCTCCTCTTTCTTTTTTCAGGAGATCCAGTCAGTAGGAAAGAAATGCTTCCCACATGCCTGGCAGATCTCTGCTTGGCAGTGTGTGCCCTTAGTACAACAGCAGTGCTTTGGGCATTCGGTGCTCAGCATGTGATTGTCTCTTAAAATATTGTTGTATTCAAAATATATCTCATAAACTCTGTTTTCCTCCATGAGCCTCGGGTTAACAGATCTGTTGTTTCCAATTTAAAGAAATTGCATAGCATTCACTACTGAACAGATTGTATTTTTTTTTTATTATTTTTAAGGGACGCATGCACTTAATTTAATTTTATGAGAATGGAAACCTGATAATAGCATCATCTTAGCTTTTTCAGATTAACTATCCTGGAAGACACGTTAGTAATGAGTTATTTTTCTTGCACAAGGCTTGCTGGAAAACTCAAAATTTAGAAAGGACAGCCGTGTAACTGTGATATTTAGTCTGAAGGAGCAAAGTAGTAAACCTTGCACAGACCTTCACAGCCACACCCTGCTGCAGTGAAAATATGTTGGTTTTCTTTCCTCTGGGAGGGGATGATTTAACGGGGTTCTGGCTTGGGGGAAGAGCATTCAGTCTGTTTCCACTAGTGGGTGTTCTCTCTAGAATTCTAGTTCATATGGTGATAAGTATAGATAGTCAGCACATATGCTGTGTGCCTTTGATCATCACTAATGAAGTCTTTTGATGCTTTTGCTAGTTAGTTCTGAAATGCATTTTATAACTGGGGACCAAAGTTTGATCCTTTCCTTGCTTTCTAAAAGTGAAACCAATACCTACTTAGCTGCATGCTTACAAGCAGGATGTAGGTGTTTTGAACCTTACGTGTTCATGCATATGCTCACTGTGTGTAGAAGAGGCCCACTGAGTGGGTTTACCAAATGAATACCTTTCCAACTTTGGATAAGAAGTCTGCCTCTTAAACCAGCAGACTTTGTTTTCATTCTAGGTTCTGTCTGAGTCAATAACCCTTTTGCTTAACCAGGTGTTTCCTGAAACTGGGTGAGTGGCAGCTGAACCTGCAAGGCATTAATGAGAGTACCATCCCCAAAGTCTTACAATACTACAGTGCTGCAACAGAGCATGATCGCAACTGGTACAAGGTCAGTAAGGAAAAAGGTTCCAGGCACAGTTGCAGGGAGATCAGTGAATCTGATCACATCCAATAACATAAGAAAGGAAGATAGCCTGTAACCATCTGCCTTGTTACTCAGGGTAGGATATGAAAAACAAGAAAGCAATTATGAGATCCTTTTTTTGAATTTTATCTGGCTGGTACAACTAGACCACAGTTCAGTTTCTACCCCTCCTTTTGGGACTTTTTTTCCTGTCAGTTAACCATGTAGGAGAAAGGATACTCTAAATGAAAAATATTTATCTTGTATATATCGCTCAGTGTACTTGAACTAGGAAAGGACCCTTGTCAGTAATTCTCCAAAGAGCCTTTGACTTCAAGGTTGTGAATTAACATTTGATGCCAGATCTTTGGGGCAGCCATCTCCTGCATCTCCTCCCATTACACCTCCCCTAGTCCTAGCATATTATTACTCGTTTTAAGCTTTGAAAAATTAAGGAGCATGGGAATGTAATCTGATTTAATTTCTGCTCCTTTGATACTGTAATGTCCAACATGAAGCTCTTAGCCAAGAACTCACCGTGATGTTAGGATAATAAGGCAATTAAAACTACAAGTGATTAGAGAAAGCAAAACACCGTGTTGTCTGCAGGGCATTACTTACCGCTCGTCTGTGGACTCAGAAAGGTTGGATTATTATCTCTAATAATTAGAAAGTACAGGTTGTAGACAGGGTTTCATCATCCTTATGATTTTTGTTGAAGTTCTTCTCTCCTCTTGGCAGGCCTGGCATGCCTGGGCAGTGATGAACTTTGAAGCAGTGCTTCACTATAAACATCAGAACCAGGCCAGAGATGAGAAAAAGAAGCTACGTCATGCCAGTGGAGCCAGCATCACCAGCGCCAACACTGAGGGCAGCAACAGTGAGAGTGATGCAGAGAGCACAGAGAACAGTCCCATCCCATCTCCAGTGCAGAAAAAAGTCACTGAGGTATTCATCTTCCCTGCTTACCTTAAGAGATTGCTACTTTTTGCTCAGAAATGAAAAAGGTTTATGGTGGGGAGCAAGCTACTGTGTAGGTTTGGTTTGAGGACATTGTCTGTGTATATATGCTCATAGCTACAGCAAAAGTGAGGAAGCTCAGGTTAACTCAGTCATAGGGGAAGAGGACTAAAAGTATAAATGACCATAAATTTTCTGTGAACAAAGATCAAAGGCATGGAAGGCTATCCTAGGCAATGCAATGTGCGTTAACAAGTTCTACTGTTTGAGCCCTTTGTGACAGACTTTTACTTACAAGTTATAGCAGAGCTGTAGCTTTTAGACTTCTTTGCTGGTCATAGTTTTGCCAACAAACTGAAGTATAAAAACATTTCACAGTATGTTCCCTCCCATGCTGCAAGACCTATATAAATGCAGATCAACGTAAATATATTTTGTCAAGCAAAAATAAACTTCAGGAGCAACATGGCCTGTGAGGAGTATAAGCAGAAGTCAACTATAACGTGGATTAGATTTGTTTCCACTTTTAGGATTCCTGTGGATTGATATTCCCGTGTAGAACTAATGCAGCAATTTTCATTCCAAAAGGATTTATCTAAGACCCTCTTGATGTACACAGTCCCAGCTGTCCAGGGTTTCTTCCGATCCATATCTCTGTCTCGAGGAAACAACCTACAAGACACTCTCAGGTATGTAATAAAAGTGAGTGAAATCTAGCTGATAAAGGCACATGGTTTAAGAATAGGTAGAACCTGTTTCTGCTGTTTTTGTTGTGGCTAAACTAAGTGAATGCTTAGTCCAAGCAAATATACGTTAGGTGGATGAGCCTTTGTCCTCCTGCCAGTGCTTGGTTCCTGGAAGAGGAGTTTCTTGGAAATGGATCTGAAGTTATTTGACTGGAATGTTTGGTTATTTTTGTTGTTTCATTCCTAATGAATGCGTTTCTTCTTTTCAGGGTCCTTACTCTGTGGTTTGATTATGGCCACTGGCCTGATGTGAATGAGGCTTTGGTTGAAGGAGTCAAGGCAATACAAATAGATACGTGGCTGCAGGTAAGAAACACAAAGCACTAAGGCAAATCATAGTTTTAGCAGGAGCTTGGGGATCTGTTACATGTTAGGCATCGTGATCCTTTGCTAAACAGTTCTGTAGGTGAGTCCCAAGAGCAGTGTATTTGCAGTACAATTTGTAACTGATTTAACAAACATCTTGAATAGACATGGGAGAAACATTCTTGCATTCATTTTTGTATTTATATGTAGATTAGTGCATATGAATGGGAGTGAAGATTCTAAAATTAAAAATAATATGCGTTCAGTGGTGATCAAGTATAAAACAACACTGCTGCTCTGTAATCCAGACAGTGAGTCTATTTCAGGATGGATTTCTAGAATGAGTCTTGTAAAAATTACTTAATTTCTTATTTGAACATTGCCCTTCCAAGACACATCTTACTTCTGTATCAAGGTCCTATAATAGTTTTGCATGATCCTTGTCATCTCACTGAGCCGTTCTGCATTTCGGATGCTGGTTAGAATTTTGCTGTGTTATTCTCTATCTCAAAAATGAACGATGGGCCTCTGTCTCCTTCAAAGACTGTGAGATCTCTGACAGACGGCAGAACAGCCTGTGAACTGAACACAGGATTTGACAGAGATGTTTGTTTTTGCTTATCTTTACCACTAGGTTATCCCTCAGCTCATTGCAAGAATTGACACACCTCGACCACTAGTAGGACGTCTCATTCATCAGCTCCTCACAGATATTGGGCGGTACCATCCCCAGGTAAGCTTTGGCTTAGAGGATGAATTTCATTAGACTCGTAGCCAATGAAGGCTTTTTCTGTATGTTCTATTTCATTGAGTCTAGATACCTGCAGTGGAAGTCACAGCAGGTGAGAATTGGGGCTGTTGCAGTTCTGAGGGACTATTTCACCTCATCCCTCCTCAAATAAAAATGGAAATAATAGGTAGATGTGCCATGCAGCAGGGCAACTTCTCTCCTTCTAATAGAAAATTGGATAGCACAGATCACCTTCTTAAATCTAATCTAATTAAGTGACTATTAAGAGGCTGCTCCAGAGATGATTTATCTGAATTCTTCCCACGGTGTGGAAAATCACAAAATGCTAAAGGCAGTCTTCTGTTCTTCCTGTTTAATACAGGCTCTTAAAGTCATTCTGCTATTCAGAACATTAGTCTTCTGAGCTTTTCAGGTTGGAAGATGTCAAACAGCAAGTTCCTACCATCTCTCTCAACAAGCAAGATTACTTTCTCTTGTCTGCCCCTAAGACTGCTATTAATGTTTTGCTAATCTTTCCATTTATGAATCTCTTCTGTATGGTTCTAAAACGCTATTGGTTTGTATCTCTTGTAGGCTTTGATCTATCCTTTGACTGTGGCCTCTAAATCCACAACCACCGCTCGCCACAATGCTGCAAATAAGATCTTGAAAAACATGTGTGAGCACAGTAACACTCTGGTACAGCAGGCAATGATGGTGAGTGCTTAGTGTACAGTGAGATGTATTGTGTTTCAGATTCAACAACCCAGAAATGATTGTTCAATGTTCATTTTGTTCAAGTAGAGGCTTTGTTTTGTTGTTGTTTTTTTTTCTTAATTTGTAAGTACTTATAGTATTAATATAAATTAATGAGAATAATTTAATATAAAAAGAACCTTAACATTCAGACACTGAGATCTTCTGTCTCCTTACAAATAGAGATGGAATAGATGAAGAATCATTGTTTCACAGAAAGATATTTTTACTTAATGAAAAGTGGAAACAAAACAAGCATAGCATGGAAAGAGTGATTTAATTCAATTGCTAAAACTTTATATGAATAAGTGAAAAGTAATGCTTTCAGACCGTGTTATACAAATATATACAAAATATCAAAGGCAACAAATACAGTGAGAAAAGCCTGATCAACTTCTTGGACGGAGAGAAACAGCAGAATTGTGGGAGTATTTGTAGCTCCCTCTAGCTGACAACAACAATTATTTCATAACCACTAGAAAAGAAAGTAGTTTTTCATTAAGTTAGCATGCATTCATAGTGATTTTTTTTGACTATTTAATCTTTTTTTCTGTCTCAAAACAGGTGAGTGAAGAGCTAATCCGAGTAGCTATCCTATGGCATGAGATGTGGCATGAAGGGTTGGAAGAAGCATCTCGCCTATACTTTGGAGAAAGGAATGTCAAGGGAATGTTTGAGGTGCTGGAACCACTTCATGCAATGATGGAGCGTGGGCCTCAGACTTTAAAAGAGACATCCTTCAATCAGGTATTAGCAAATAAACTTCTGTTTGCCCTCAAAATTAGGTGGGACAACCACCTGCCCCAGAAGAATTCCAAGAACCACTGCAATCTAATAGAAAGAGGAAGACTGTTGAGCCTGATTATGTTAGCTGCAGATTTCATTACTTTTGCTTGTTTCTGGATCTGTATGATTTTGGGTGACTATTGTATTACATGGGAACAGCAACACAGATATTTAGTCAAATATATTTGGAGTCTTAGGTCAGCTGGGTGTCTGAGGTTTGGAAAATATAACTGCTTTGCAGTTGACTCTTCTAACTCCAGCCTGCTTTGCTCTGTGATAACCTCTAACATGGATGGTAGACTTGACCTCTCTCAAGTAGGCAAAAGGAATTCATTTGAGCTTGTGAGTCTGCTGTTAAAGGGTGATTCTATTCAGTTGCCTCCTATTGTGATGTGCATTTGTAAGTAACTTTGCCTCATAAACTCAGCACCTGTCTTAGATCTGGGAATCTCGGGATCTTTAATTCCAACATGCTATAAAAATGCGGGGTCAAGTATTTGTAATGCAATTTGAAAATAGGCTGTGATGCTCTGTGTTGGTATTAACTGGTATCCACCTGTTCCACTGTAGTCTGTACAAATGTTTTTCTTGTTTTTCACCTCCTCTCTAGGCCTATGGCAGAGATCTAATGGAAGCTCAGGAATGGTGCAGGAAGTACATGAAATCAGGAAACGTCAAGGACCTAACCCAGGCTTGGGACCTCTATTACCACGTGTTCAGGCGTATCTCAAAGCAGCTGCCTCAGGTGAGCAGAGAGATTTAGTTCAGTTGTGGGTCTTACAGTGCGAATTGTCAATACAGATCTGTTTCATGTTTTCTGGTTATTCAAAACATTCAGTATTCTGGGAACAACTGCATGTGATTTGCCCAGAAGCTGCATAAACAGCAAACTTGCAGCTTACAGAGCACTTCCTGCAAGCAACAGAAGTATTGACAGCTGACTCTGAACTGTTCTAGGCCCTTTGCCAGCATGAACTCTTCAGATGTTTAAATGAGTTTTAACTGAAATGCTTAGGGGGATTATATTTCATTTGTTTTTGGTAGCTCACTTCTTTGGAACTACAGTATGTGTCTCCAAAACTCTTAATGTGCCGGGATCTGGAATTGGCAGTGCCAGGAACGTATGACCCCAACCAGCCCATCATCCGCATCCAGTCCATTGCACCCTCACTGCAGGTCATCACTTCCAAGCAGCGGCCCAGGAAACTAACATTAATGGGTAAGAGGTAGCAGTTTTTTTCCTTATTATTCTGGTATTTAAACAGTTGTTGCTTTTAGGTTGTACTGTGTGTGTGTATGTATGTGTGTGTATATATACATATATACATACATATATAAAGTAAAACTTCTCCAACTTTTCCATTGATGCGTTTCTTAGTAGTCTGGTCAGTCTGACTGCCAAATTTCTCAGTTGTTGGGTGCACTTCTGTTTACTCTTCTACGTTTGTTCAGCAATGATAAACTTTTGCCTATTAATTCTTTTGCAGGAAGCAATGGGCATGAGTTTGTATTCCTTCTGAAAGGTCATGAAGACCTTCGCCAAGATGAAAGAGTGATGCAGCTTTTCGGGTTGGTCAACACTCTGCTAGCAAATGACCCAACTTCTCTTCGTAAAAACCTCAGGTATGTGTTAGGATGGTCACTGAATGTGTTTATGCACAAGTGACATCCAGCAAACGTACAGTTCCCAAGGAACCTTTGGCACAACCAGATGGTTTGTGATGAAATGGAAAACCTTGTAACTAAGGTGATTTGAGCACAGGAGAGAGTGCACATTTGTAGAAGTCAAATTTGGAAGAAATGTATCTTGAGGGAGTTTGTTTTCTTTAATTCAAGTTGCATCTTGTGAATTGTTGTTGTCTTTAAGAGAACTCCTATTTCAAGATAGCTTGAGGTCTGCCTTAGGGATCCTGAGAGCAATCTTTCTGACAAGGATTTTTTTTTATTATAGTCACTAAATAACTTGGTGAATAGTCACTGGTTGCAATTCTGTACACTGTCTTTCAACCATAAACATATCAAACCTCGTGTGCAAATTATAGGTCATTGTGGGTGACATAATATGTACCTTCTGAAAGCAGTCTTTCAGAGAAAACCATATAAGCCTTCCAAATGGATGTTCCAGGTCTGTTTGGAAAAAAATAACATCATGTAGAAATGTAGCAACTGGTAACATACAACAATTTGAGCTCTGATTCTCCATTTTTTCCTATAGCATCCAGAGATATGCTGTTATTCCACTGTCAACAAATTCAGGCTTGATAGGTTGGGTTCCCCACTGTGACACGCTGCATGCCCTCATCCGAGACTACAGAGAGAAGAAAAAGATCCTGCTCAACATTGAACATCGCATCATGCTGAGGGTAAGGGGTGAAGCTAGTAGATTTTTTGGTACATCCTTTTAGGACCCTGGTGTCTAAGTGCATAATAATGGTGCACGATTTTCATATTTTACCTGTATTCTAATTTGTTGTTGGTACCAGTAATAAATGCAAGAATATCAGATAAGAGTTCTAAAACGCTACACAAAAAGTGACATTGGCCATAAATGCAACTGTTTCTCCTTTCCTGTTTTAGCAGTGACCACAAGTTGTTACCATCTGGTGACTAAAATGTGTTTGGAGTTTTGCATGAGTATGATATGCCTTTATAGGAGGTGCCGTGGTGCTGGCATTTACAAACATTGTGACTAAGGAACAGGGCCAAAATTAGACAGACTGGAGAAACAGAACATTACTAGAAAGGTTGAAATTGTTTGCCAAAAAGGAAAGAGTGTGCCAGCCCAGAAGACACATTTGGGAAGTGTTTTTCGAAACATTTACCTCACCAGTATTTTAATTAAGTATGGCTATGGACTATTTTGTGGATGCTAAATCGCTCATTGTCCCATTTCAAATGAATTCTTCACTGTTGGGTAGTCATACTATGTTTTTTGAAAACATACTGGTCAGTCTACAAATAATTTTTTATCGAGTTTATCTTGAAATTATTTGTGTATTATAAAGATTTTTTTCAGTTACTGAATGTCACTTCTTAATTACAGATGGCTCCAGATTATGACCACCTCACATTGATGCAGAAAGTAGAAGTATTTGAACATGCTGTCAATAACACAGCTGGAGATGACCTAGCCAAACTGCTGTGGTTGAAAAGTCCAAGCTCAGAGGTTAGTTCAGCACATGTATTGGCTTGTGTTTGGCAATCAGCATTATAAGAAATTACCTTCTCTGCAGAATGTGGGAGAGGTGGGTGTATTTACACATCACAAACTCCAGATGAATCACTGCAGAATGTGTGTCCCCTGACAAGAAGCCTTATAGGGCCCAGATCACAATGACTGCCAGAGTGTGGTCGAAAGCACAAGACTGGAGAATAAAGTTTCATATGCTGTGTATGGGGAGAAATAAGCAGGAGCCTTGGGATATATTATCGTAATGGCTTAGACATCTAATTCAAGGCCACAGTATGTTTGAACCCCATCAAGTTACAAAGTGTATTGAAACCTAAATATATCACAGTTTAGCTTTGTGCAAAATGCAGTGGTTAATGTATGAGTTTAAAATACAAGCTGAAACACAACGTGCATGACTGACTGGCTTTTTCTATTTTGTCTCCACTTGTAGGTGTGGTTTGACAGAAGAACAAACTACACTCGTTCACTAGCTGTGATGTCAATGGTTGGGTACATTTTGGGCCTCGGGGACAGGTGAGTGTAATTGCAAAGGCTTCTTTTAAATAAAAGTAAAGGCTGCGTAGGCTTCTCAATTTGTTCCTTGGATCTGTTCTTATGATAACATCTTTCAGTGTGGATATTGCTGATATGTTGTAATGACACCATCTTTCAAGACTTAATTGTGCTGACATTATTTCCAACACTACAGACTGTGCTGTAGGGTTTTTGTGTCTTGAGTACAGATAAGAATTTTGTTTTTTTCCTGTTCTGAGAAGAATACGTGCAGGACTATATCAGGAGCCACAAGTTCTAGTTTTGGCCTTATCTGTCAGTTATAGAATGGGAAATCATTCTCCATCCTTCTTATAAAATGGAAATAGTGTTGACTCTTGCCACCAATCTTTGTGCTTTTCTGTGCTTCATGCATATGACATTGCTTTTTTTTGTGATAGCTGTTATGACTGCATATATACACTCAGATTTCTGAGGAGGAAAGACATGCTATGATCAAGCATCTGTTCTTATTCTCTGAAGTAACAAAAAGAAATTCAAGTATTTAGTGGCAGAGGTCTTCTGATTTCCCCCTCCAAATGGGTTCAATACACTACTTATTTTGCAGCCTGTTTTGCTTGATGGGCACTTATTCTGTGAAGCAGGAACCTCCAGTGCCGTGTGTGCTCACAGCAGCTGCCATAGACACATGAATTCCCCAATAAATACTCCTCAAAGGCTGCTCTAGACTGAAAACAAATGAGAGTTGATGTTGGCTTTGAGTATTATTTAAGATGATGCTTTTTTTCTGATCTGCAGTGCAGATGTTTTCTGGATGGAAGTATGCACTTTAAACAATTTGTCAAATGGAAAAAATAAAATGAACAAATATTGGATTTAGTATGTGATTTACTGTCAAAAGGGGGATTCATAATTTCCAAAATATTTTTTAGGACAATGGAGTTTCGAATTAAGGTCTGTAGTGCAAAAACAGCTAAATCCTCAAATGTTTTCATGAATAAGTTTTATTCCTGAACTTAAAGACTTACGATGAAATTTTGAACTTAAGGACTTATATGATGAAATTCTAAACCTTTGAAAATTGGATTAAAACAAAATTGGCATAAGTCGACATGAATAACAGCATCTTTGTTTCTCTTAGTCAAGACTGATTCTCTTCTCTTCTAGTGGTATCCAGTTTGCATTACTTCACCTCTAGCATAATTCATTACATATTTCTATACTGAAAAAAATGAAAAAGCATAAAACAAGTAGAACTTATCCTAACTGAAAAATAGATGTTCATATCCAAGAGTTGTACTGATGGCTCTGGTCCAGTGGGTTGTTTATCTTCTATGGTGAGACAGTCTCTAACTCCTGAGAAGTAATTACAAAAATAATGTGATAGACGCACTGTCAGGAAGCTCTTCTGTTCACCCTGAGATTGAAGATCTCAGACAAGAAAGCTGTCACTGGCTGTTCTCATTCATGAAGATAAATATCATTTCAGACTGAAGCTGTGATTTACTCTGTTTTTTTTTCTTAATGATCTGTCACTCTTCTTTTTCTCCTACTCCTTTATCAAAGACACCCTTCCAATCTGATGTTAGATAGGCTGAGTGGAAAGATCCTGCATATCGACTTCGGGGACTGTTTTGAGGTAAACCTTTGTATTTCAACATAAATTTCAGTAGTATTTCACATTTTCTGGTGGAACAGAAATAAATCTGTAAGCCAGGACAAACTGGCCTTGGAGAGTGGTCCTGGGCAAGCTGTTTGGCTCTTTTATGGGCTTCACTTTACCTACAGGCAAAATAAAAATAGTGGATGCTCTGTCTGAGAGGCATGTCTTGGTGATTAGCTAACCACTCCAGAACAAGTAAGGAAGTGCTAGCATCATTTTCCATAAAATTTTTTGGAGCAATTTAAGCTGATGCAAGGCAGTCTGTTGCTTAACAGTAGCAACAGGGGCACATGTTTAAGCTTTCCGTGTTACCTAGTTCATTATCCAGCTTCTCTAAAGAATGCGTTCAAACTCAGAACAACGCTGGGACTTATTTTCTGTTTGTAATATAACCTTTAGGGTTGAAGCAAGAAGAAAAGCGTTTATTAATTCTTAAATATGTTCGCTGCTAATTTATTAATTCTCTATCACGTGTTTAGGTTGCAATGACAAGAGAGAAGTTCCCTGAGAAGATTCCCTTTAGGTTAACGAGGATGCTGACAAATGCTATGGAGGTATACATCCCCTCTTTAATATGAAGGGAATTATTCCTAGGGAAAATGGCACTGATTTATATAATTTTTTTTTTCTGTATTTACTATTATGGGTTGAACCTCTGCAGTCCTGCACAAAGGAGAGGTGTTAATATTTCAGCTGCATTTTCTGTAAGTTAAAATATCTCTTGTTGACTTTACATAACGTTACTGTGGAAAGCAGCTTTTTCATTGATGGAAAAAAAAAAAAAAGAAAAAAAAATCAGTTTCTCAGTCCTTCCTCAGTTTCCTTATTTCAAACAGCTATGTGTGTCAACCAAATGTAGCCAATAGCATGGTACTTTACAGCGATCATCTTGATGGCAGAAGGGAGCACAGAGTATAATGAACATGTATCATGTTCTCCTAATGAACAGAGAATGGCAGAAGAGAATTTCAATTCAAAGCAGAAGCTGTTCCCTGCTCCCTGAAGAATAGGGTTGGAGTTGTATAGCAAACAAAGCAGCGTGGTTGATTCACTTCTTTCTTTTCTGAAGGTGACAGGCCTTGATGGCAATTACAGAATCACCTGTCACACAGTGATGGAAGTCCTGCGTGAACATAAGGACAGTGTCATGGCTGTGCTTGAAGCCTTTGTGTATGATCCGTTATTGAACTGGAGGCTGATGGACAGTAAGTTATTCTGATAAACCACTGACAGCAAGAGACTCATCACTCTGATTCAAGTTTTATTCATACAAGAAATCCAGAGGCCTAAAACCCAGTGTCAGTTCGAGGACAGTCTGATTAAATTGTTGGTTTTCAAGTGCTATTTACTGCATATGCTTTTAGGGATTGTAGTGTAAACTTAGCATCGTGGTTAAAACCCTTTTGCCATTAAACAGATGCGGAACTTAGCAACACACAAATTTGCTGCAAAACACTCAAATTCCAGTTGATACTTTTCGACTCTTTTTTTTTTTTTTTTTGCAGCAAATACAAAGGGCAATAAGCGCTCACGAACAAGAACAGACTCCTACTCAGCTAGTCAGTCAGTAGGTGAGTAAAAACGATGTTATATATCATAAATGTTTGGAGCACTTTTTGACAGTGTACAAGGCTGGGAAGATATTTTAAGTCTTCTTTCTTCTCAAAAGTAGACAAAGAGCTTATTGTCATTAGCTTTTGGACTGGAAGTGGCAAGTTCAGTACTTTGGCTCAAAGAGGAGATCCTCTGTTACAGTTAAATTAACACCCTTCTAGAGCATATAAAACTGATGTAATCCAAGGAATAATTGACATCTGGTAGTTATTTACTTAGCTAATCAATTTTAGCCTGCAAAACTTGGCAAGTAGTCATCTGAGTGTTGAAGATTCGTTACATTGAATCTTAGCAGTTTGCTTTTGGACTACAGAATAGTGGCAGCATTTCATCTGGAGTGTTGTATGGATAAACATTTTTGATGTAGTTTTAGGTTAATTGTGTATCACTTCAAAGCATCTTTCAAGTACACTTTTGTGCAATGTTCCTAAAGGTTGGATCAGGTCTTTCAGTATACTAGCAGGGGAAAAACAATGTTTGCTCCTGTGATACGTTTCTGTTAGCAATAGATATGTGTAATGTGGTTTGTCACAATCAAGTATACTATTCAAAGGAGATGATAAAACCGTTTTATTAATGTATCCAAAAGTATGTTATTCTGCCCGCCTTTCAGTTTTAAGTTTGTGTTTTTGTTTTCATGTATTTATCAAAAGAAATGTTGGACAGTGTGGAACTGGGTGAGACAGCCCATAAGAAAACTGGGACCACAGTGCCTGAATCCATCCATTCCTTCAGTAAGTTTCTTTGATGTTTTCACACTGATGCAGAAATTGTTCTTAAATGTTGAAATTTCACTTTGATCCTGATATGGTCACCAGAGATAGGACACACACAGTACCTTGTCAGCATAGATGAGGAATGTAATTACCTGTGTTCTCAATTCCAAAAAAGGTGACAGAAAATGTACTGGTATTTGGGTTTGTTAGCTCTCAGAATGGTATTTGGGAAGGGCAGATGTAGCAGTGGAGGAATGTTTTTATTGTTTAGATTGTCCTAATTCTTTTTTTTTTTTTTTTTTTTAAAACTTCTGTCCTGTAGTAGGAGACGGTCTAGTGAAGCCGGAAGCTCTAAATAAGAAAGCAATTCAAATTATCAACAGGGTTCGAGATAAACTCACTGGTGAGCATGTTTTTATGTTTATGTGAGATGCATGTAAAATCTGATGAGATGGATCTGTGCTACTTTTAGTGTTCATATTTTGTGTTATAGTCATACTTAGTATTCATAATTTAAACATAGATTGTTGATGGAAGTCTGCTGTCCTGCTTTATAGTTGGCAGCATTCAGCTGTAAAAATTTTAGGCTTTCAAAGTTTTATGTGAAAATACTCTCCACCTGCCAATTAATGCACTTGAAGTGATTGGGGACTAGGATTCCAGCTAATGGAAAGTCAGCTGTTCTTAGAAAACACTTTTTAATCTGTTATTAGAATAAGATGGAAGGAAGAAACCACAATGTCAAAAACAGGACTCTGCCTTTAGATGTTCTCCATCTTTGGAAATATTTGTATTTTAAATACACTAAAAAAGCACCCAAAAGCAGTTTATGTTTAGGACCTGTGACTTCCATTTATGTTTTTTCATACCTTAATTTCACAGGTCGAGACTTCTCTCATGATGAAACCCTTGATGTACCCACACAAGTAGAATTACTCATTAAGCAAGCTACTTCTCATGAGAATCTGTGCCAGTGCTACATTGGATGGTGAGTTTGTCATTTAGCTAACCTTGCAAAAACCTTCTCTGGAATGAATAACAAGAGTAGAGAACAGCCAACAAAAATACCACTTCTTGTGTACTTAGTGATGTGTTGGAGCCTTCTGACATGTTGCATCTGCTCTAGCAAAATTTGCAAGCTTATGACAGATATCCCATAGACAGTCCACCATAAGAAAGTATTTTTTTTTTTTTTATGAGTAGTGATAGGGATTTTAGGACATTTAACTGCAATCAGCCTGAGTATTTTAAGTGTTTGAAATAAGGCTTGTGTTGGTCACTGATGCTGATTACAGCAAAGAACCACATATTCTGAAGAAAGCATAAAATGACAGATACTTAACTACATCATTTGAGAGAGAGTTAACATTGGACTGTGCTTAAGGAAACAGACCTTTTTAAGTTATTTTAAGCATTAGTTTAGAAAGAAGCATGGGGATTGCTTGTCAACTTTTCCTATAATATGTCTTTAAAAAGGTACCTTGGCAATTTCAGTCCTTCTCAGTGTTGTGAAACTGTGTGCAACTCAGCATTACTACAATATCTTTGTTTTCTTTAGGTGTCCTTTCTGGTAACAGAAGATTCCAAAGTATCCACAGCCTTTTATTCTGGAGGCTTTTGCACTCCAATTTGCTGTTCTACAGACACAAACTGAACGTTGGACTGATATACAGCCTTTGTCAAATATTTTGAAATGTAAATGTAAAGAGTTATTGTATATTAAAAGTTGGTTTAAGCCAATTTATAGCTGCTGTTGGAAAAACACAAGCTGTCTGAAACACAACACTTGATTTGGGTTTCCAGGACAGTGAAGACTGATTGTACCACAGATGTCTATGGCTCCACTTGGTCTTTGGGGAACTGGTGATCCATTGAATATAACTATATACGGGTTTTGACTCATTTTGCAATGTAACTAAGTCAGTTGGAGATTAATTACTGCCCTTATCAGTCGTATTGATGTGACTGCAGTGAGCTCAGTGCAGTTTTGCAGGAGGTTTCATTTTGTTCTGGGGCTGTGCTGGATAAGTGGAGAGGGAAGCAAAGCAGAATTTGTTTCATCCTGTTACCTTGTTTCCAAACTCGATTCTTATCCCCAAATTGGAAACCGTTTATCTGCTTATTACATTAGTGCAGGAGTCCTGTTTCAGACTAGAACAGGATTTTGGTGCAGACCTAAGAATTTAAGACCTTGAGCTGAGCAAAATCGGGTGCCTCTGTGCAGACTGCTTGGTGGCAAACTGGGTGCAGGGTATAAATGAAATACCACTTGGGACCTTCGCACAGCGTCCGGATTAAAAACCAGTATCAGGAAATAACTAGGGCAAATTAATAATCGGCATAGGAGGCAGAAGGGGGGAGAGCTGGTCATAACTTGAAACAGAAAATAATGGTTATTAAACGTGAGGGTGAAGATAAAGTTATGATTTATGAATAAAACATATTAAAAACAATGCACAAAATACAACAGAGTAGCCATGTTTAGATGCCATGTTGTATTTGAATATTTTTGTGCCAATAAATTACACCAAAACCTAGAAACAGTTGACTCTTCTTGTTTATTCCTAAGAACCATTTAGGCAAAGATGGGGAAGCAGAGGCAGATTTTCCTGAAAGAAAATGCTTCCTGGAACGACAGTTTCTGCAGCAGGTCAGGGGGTTGGATAAATTTCACTTTTTCCGGCAGCTGGAGGCAAAATTAAAGAGTGGTGGCCGTCAGCTGTGGGAAGAAACGGGACGGGAAAGGCCCCGGGGGCCGCCCCCTTCCCCCTGAGGGGCGGTGAGGGCCCCTCAGTGCCCGCCCCCCCCCTTCCCGCCAGGGGGCGCCACAGAGGAGCCCAGGCACCGCCTCCCCACTGCGCATGCGCATCCCTCCACTCCCGCCTCCTCCCCGCCCGCCGGTGCTCTCGCGAGAGCTCCCGAGCGTCGCGTGTCTGCGGGGGCAAGATGGCGGCCGCCGTTAGCGGGGGTAGCGGTGGGGCGGCGGCTGGGAGCGCGGCGGCCCAGGAGGGGAGCGGCGGCCCGGCGGAGCGGTCCGGGGAGCCGGAGCCGGAGGCGAAGCGTGGGGAGGCGGTGCTGCCCGGCTTCGATGACGCCGACGCCTTCGTTAAGGTGTGGGGCGGGGGGGGAGCGGGGCGGGTGCGGTGGACTACAAGTCCCGGCGTGCCTTGCGCGGCGCGGGCCGTGGCTGCCGGGCGGTTTGCGCGTGAGGGGGCCGCGGGGCATGCTGGGGGCTGTAGTTCCCCCCTCAGGGGCTGCGGGGCTGCCCGCGGTCGGTGCCGTTAACGTACCTCAGCAGCCGTCTGCCTGCCGGCGGCTCCAACGAGCGTTATGACCGGCCTTAAGTACCAAAATGAGCCTTGGGAGCCCGTTGTCGCTATACTTTGTCACTTTAAAGGAATTCTAGCAAGATGCCGTGAACTTAAGAGGCGTGAAAAACCCCGAGGGTAACAGGTCTGAGGGGCAGCTGTGCCTCGGGCAGGCTCGGTGCGGTGAGTTTCGGTCAGGTAGCCCCCAGTAAAGGGAATAACCTGGGGAGGTGCTGATAACGGTGTTCTCTGGTAACGGTGTTCCTGCGCAGTATGCTCTGGGCACGGTGGTGGCAGCAACAAAGGCCTCCAATGGGCTCCCCCGGCCTGGTGACGAATATGACTTCTACCGAAGCTTCCCTGGCTTCCGCGCCTACTGCGAAACACAGGGCCATCGCCTCCTCCACTGGTAAGGCTGTGTTTGAGTCTCTGTGCCGCTGACAGTAGCCTCCGATCCAAAACAGAGCGTAGCAATCCCCTTCGGAAACTCCAAGCCAGTTGGAGATAAAGGGATGTTTTCATAGAATCATAGAAACACAAGGTTGGAAAGGACCTACAAGATCACCTAGTCCAACTGTTCTCCTTTTAAGTCACTTACAAAATTTTAGCTACTCTTCTAGCAGTTCACAGTTCAGATAACAAGTTTACAGAACACTTTTCATAATAGCTTAGGTAAAGAACTATGGAGTGAGCAGAGGCTGATAAAACGTACGAGGCTATCTGTTCAAAAAGTCATACGATTCCAAATAAATTTATTATAACAGTATTGTATGGGTGTTTTTTGTATCCACTGCTCACTCAACATCATATACAGGTACTGCATTTGTTCAGTTTTCCAACTTCTAAGATGTAGAAAGTTGAAACGAATTGGATGGTTTAGTGTTCATTTAAATTGCTAATACCTGTGCTGTTCTCTTGCAAGTATGAGCAGGGTGATGCAATACCATGGCTGCCGCAGCCACATGAAAGATCACAGCAAAGTAACAGAGCTGGAAGATAAATTTGATATGCTGGTTGACTCCAATGACGTCATTCTTGAAAGAGTGGTGAGCAAATTATTCCTGTATACTGTTTGTGTAAGCTATTCAGCTGTCACAGGTTTTCTCGTTACATAAATTTCAGAGGTAGCACTTCTACCTCTAAATTAGGTTTAGTGTTTCTGTAATCTGATGACTTTTCATTTTATTTAAAAAGCTTTTCTGTGTACTAGACCAGTGTTCACAGCAGCTAAAGCAGACAAGTCATGGTCCAGAGGTAGTGAAGATAATCTGTGAACTGTGAGGAGACTAAATAGAGCCTGGCATAATAACCTCATAAGCTGAGAATGGGTCTGTAAATTTTCTTTTTCTGGAATTTAGGGTATTTTACTGGATGAAGCAGCAGGAGTGAACAAAAACCAGCAGCCAGTCCTCCCTGCTGGGTTGCAGCTTCCACAGACTATTGTTTCCAGCTGGAACCGCAAGGTGAGGCCTCCGCAGTCAGTTTGCTGTGCTGTCGTAGCTTTTTGCCCTAGCATTGGTGCTACAGATTTTCTGGTGGAGTTTAGGAGTTAAATGTTTCCTCAGATTTTTTTTTCATGCATTCTTACTCCCTTCCTTTGTATAAAAACTTGATTGTGGAATCTCTGTGATTTTAGTTGCCAGTTTAGTTTAATGCACACAACAGCTTTTCTTTTACTCGTTCGTAGGAATTTAGAGTCCTGATTCAGAGAACTGTCATTCTCTTCAGAACTCTTACTGCAAAAGAGTGGCACACTTTTGAGTTTGGCGTGTAATTTTATTCCTCTGAAAATTGGGTCAGCCTGAGTAAAATTGATTCTAGATGTTTATTAAGTTGTGTTAATTTTACTTGTGGTTTGCTTTCTTTTTAATAGGCAGGAGAATCCCACAAAAGAACCAAGTCCGAAACCTTCCGATTGCTTCATGCCAAGAACATCTCTCGACCACAGCTTAAGTTTCGGGAAAAGATTGACAATTCCAACACTCCCTTTGTACCTAAACTTTTTATCAAGCCAAATGCTTTAAAACCTTTGCCTGAAGGTAAGATGTTTCCCTTTTGTTTGGTAATCTGTTGGGAACATTTGACACAAATCTGTCTTCATAATACAGGAGAGGAATTGTTGACTGTAAAAACGAGTAACAGCAGATTTTGACCATTTAGATGAAGTAAGGTTCGTGGCTCTGTTGTTTACATATGTGCAGTGTAAGGGTCGGTCAACATATAACGCATTTTTGTTGTATTTAACCTGTTCTAAACAGGTATTCTGCTGTTTCTTTTTGCCACCATTGAATGTCCATGGTGAGAGTTCCTCTGGCACCAGGAGTTGTGTTGACTGGTCTATTATGTCTGGCTGGCTTTACAGATAACTCCATCTAATTACTTAAGAGCAGCAGGTGTAGGGTTAGACCTAGATTTGGTTTGGCTGCTTTATCAAAGCTGCCTGTGAAATATCCTGTCTCGACAACTTGTCACTCTGCTGACAGTGACTCATCCGTGGTCTGCACTGATGTGGGTTGTGCTAGTACATGGGAGCGATTGAAAGATTTTTCTGAAGATTTTTCAATCTCGTTCCAAGCTCTCAGCAGAACCACCTTGCATCTCACTTAATGACAGCCTGATAAAACCTAGTAACTGAATTATCATTGCAGGTGCAGACAGAATTCCTGTTGGCAGCAAAAGCTGCAGGTCTAAATTACGAAGTTTTTGATAGCTTGTGATTTTAATGGGATCCTATGATGGGTGGAGGGAAGAGAGTAGTAGTAGGCAGAGAATGTTGTGTGTAGGACCCGGTCCAGTTGTTCCATATCGGTTGTTCAGCCCTCACAAAAAGTGGACGGGAACGAAAGGAGCGCCCTGAAGACTTGGATGTACCAGCTGCTTTGGCAGACTTCATACACCAGCAGAGGACACAGCAAACTGAGCAAGACATGTAAGAAATTAAACTGACAGCAAGGTGCTTGGAGTGCATTGATGAACATGCACTTCTGTGGTCCCCTTGTGCTGATGGCATTTATGTGTGACAGTTCTGCATGTGTCTGTGTCTGTATGCTGGATTGCGTGTGATTTGCTTTAGTCAACTGCAGTTATTTTAAACCTGTCCTTAACAAGGGACAAAATTTCTACTCAATGTGGAAACTACCAGAGCTCTCAAAGTCTCTGTGCACTGGCTTCAGAAAGATGACTGAAGTTTAGTCCATGCCTGTTTTCCTAATTTCCACAGGTTTGCTCACCCTTACCAGTATGAACTGGAGCATTTTTCTCCACCAGATGGAGTCCTCAAAAAACCAGAGCCCCAGGTTGGTGCCCACATTAATTTACTAGCAGATGCAGTAAGTTTGCAGTTGGCCGTGCTTGACAAATTTCAGAATTGATGGTGGAGGTCAGGGGTGGGAATTGACAGAGAACATAGCGTTCCTAATAATTTGCTCTGCCAGATGTACAGGCCCATCAAGGAAACACCCTGTCATTTTATCACCACACTGGATGAGCTGGTAGAACTAAATGAAAAGCTTATGAACTGTAAAGAATTTGCCCTGGACTTAGAGGTAAGAAACTTGCTTTTTTTGTTTGTTTAAAAGTTACATGCATGATGTTAGAGCCTAAGAGACGATTACATTCTTACTGGTTTGTAGTCTTCTCTCTATCCTGCTGTTAGCGTACTTTTACATGTATTTGCTTCATGGCCCTAATCTATCAGATATTGTCTAGGAGGCTGAATCAAACAGTGGCAATATTTTAATGGCAGTAATGGTTGCACATTTCATACTGGATTTAATCCTTTTTAAATTTTGCCCATGCTGCTTTTTGTCATGCTAGAGCCTGCAAAGAGAAAACTTGTTCATCTGATTGTCTTTTGCTTTGAGAATTCCTCTGTTAATGTTTCTTCCTTCATTTGGGGTGCTGTATTTTTTTTGTAGTATTACTTCTGTGGTGGAAGTAATAGCTCTCTTTGTATTTTTCAGCATCATTCCTACAGGAGCTTCCTGGGCTTGACATGCCTGATGCAGATTTCCACCCGAACAGAAGACTTCATTATTGACACACTGGAGTTGCGCAGTGACATGAACATTCTCAATGAGACTTTCACAGACCCTGCAATTGTGAAGGTCAGCTGCCAAATTCACCAGAATTCCTCGTGGGGTTTTTTTGTTTGAACTTTATTATCATTGAAAGCACACTTTATGCTCTGTCTTGGTCTCTTGGCTTTCATTATAATTTGTTCATGTGCCTGTTTCCTTGATGCAAGAGGGAAATTACTTACTGAGTGCACTCATTTAGCTGTCCTGCACTTAATGCTGAAGGTCAGAGAAAAAAGAAATCTGGTCCAAGACACATGAATATGAAACCACAGCACTGACAGCATAGAGAAGAAATGTTCTTCATATCATTCCCAATTTCTGTTGGTTTTCAAGGTCCTTCATGGTGCTGATTCAGATGTGGAATGGCTGCAAAAAGACTTTGGCCTGTACTTGGTGAACATGTTTGATACTCACCAAGCTGCTCGTCTTCTCAATCTTGGCAAGCACTCCTTGGACCACTTGCTGAAGCTGTATTGCAATGTGGATGCTGACAAGCAGTACCAGTTGGCTGACTGGAGGATACGGTAAGAACTGAGCCCTTAGATGTGCTGGAGCTACTTATCCTTGTCTGTATTTTGGGGCAGAAGTATATTTCTAGTTGCAAGCCCACAGCTCGAGGTTAATCTCAAAGTCAACAAGCACAGCATATACCTGGCAGTGCTTGAAGTTCTTTTGAGCATTACATTTTCCTATGTTTCTTTAGAAATTTAATTATTTGGGGTAGGTGAGGGAGTATTGGTTAATAAAAAGCTTCTGGAAGCAAGCTTCTTAGGAACAGCACTGAATCGCTGCAGTGTTATGGAGAAGTATTTGGCTTCTCAAGAGTTCCCCCAAAAATGATCAGTCACCCATAGTAGATGGTGCAGCATTCAGTTAGAGCAGTGAGCCTGGCTGTGGGACACAGGTCCCAGATTTAGTTTATTTAGGCTCTGCAGAGAGAAGAAGTTGTGACAAATACTGCAGCAGGTAGTTCTGACCTCTGACTTAGCTACACAGTATCCAGCATCTGAACAAGATGTCATCTGAATAGGAGAGTGCATAGCATGTTGCTGCTGTTGCCCAACAAATCCTTCAGGAAGGAAACAAGAATTTCCATATTAGTTCTTAGCATGCTTCAGATGCAGTTTGCCCTAATGGGCTCTGCAAAGGGAAGAAGATGATTGTTTGGGGCAACTGAAATACATTGGTGTAATTTTGGCTCTTTTTCTAGCCCTTTGCCAGAAGAAATGATTCAGTATGCCCGTGATGACACTCACTACTTACTCTACATTTACGATAAAGTGAGGGAGGCACTGTGGGAGAGAGGGAACGAGCAGCCCACTCAGCTCCAGATTGTGTGGCAACGCAGCAGAGACATCTGCCTGAAGGTAAAGCTTCAGCTTGTTGGATTACCTGGATCAGAATACGGGCTTACTAGGGCATCAAGTCCTTTGCCTGTTTCTGCATCTGTTGCATAGACTCATTTTCAGTTGTGTCGTGTGCCTGGCCTCCCCCCACCCCATATCTGAGCGTTTCTTTTTTTTCCCATCCAGAAATACATCAAGCCCCTCTTTTCAGATGAATCCTATCTTGAACTCTACAGGAGGCAGAAAAAGCATCTCAACACACAGCAGCTAGCAGCATTTAGGTTGCTGTTTGCATGGAGAGACAAGACGGCACGTCAGGAGGATGAGAGTACAGGGTAGGAAGTTATTTATTACAAATACTGGCTTGAATGAGTCTATCGAGTTGTGCAACAGCCCCCAAGAGGGGACAATTCTCTTATGTAATGGAAATTAGTGTACTGAATCAGACAACTTTTTACAAGTCCTGTTATGATAGCACTAAATTCTTCTGGGTATCTAGATCAGCCCTGCTTAATATCTTCTTAAATGATTTCATCTCTTCAGATGTTGTGAAATGAGGTAGGCTTGTGTATTTTGAAGGTAATTCTTCACTTACATTCACACTGCCTCTTTGTGTTGTAGATACGTGTTACCAAATCATATGTTATTGAAGATAGCAGAGGAACTGCCCAAGTAAGTTTTGCTTATCCTTGAAGAGTCTCACTTGATTTTAATACCCAGCAAGGTTTTTCTTAGTGTGTAATTACTTCTGCAGTTGGTCTCTTTCTTCCAGCTGACAATACTGCTTTTTTCTATAGCTCTTCAGTTTGCAAGACAAATAAATTGCAGTACTTCTTCAGAAGCCTCCAGAGTTCTGGGATATACATCTCTGTGTTTTATTAGTGGAATAAAATCACATTCCTTTGCATTGCTTTATGTCACACATTTCCCCACCCCGCCCTGAGATTCCTACAGTATTACAGAGCAAGTAAGAGTTCCCCTATAACATCTGTTTTTGTCAGTTCTTAAAAGGAGCTGAGTGGGGGCAGATCCCTTTCAACACCTATTTTTATGCAACGTTTTCCTCAAACACTTGGCACTCATCATCTAATGTTCCATGCTTGAGAATGATAAAAATGCATCCTTAAATGCAAGTCCACTGCCAGCTTCCGTAGAGGAACGCTGAACAAGGAACAAAATGCAGATGAGGGCAGACAGACCATAAAAAAATGAGTCAGTGGAGATCTGCATTAACAGTTTCTTCTTACCTGCACAAACTGAGTAGAAAAAAAAAATTAATCTTGGAGAATGAATTCTGACAGATTAATCTAACTTGTCTTGTCCTGTCGCAGTCAGGCCTGTGGTTATATCTGGTTGCGCATCCTTTGAATGCAAATGCTTAACATCAGCCATAAATACAGCACACTGAATTTTTCTCATCTCTCTTTAGAGAACCCCAGGGCATCATTGCTTGCTGTAATCCAGTCCCACCACTAGTTCGCCAGCAGATTAATGAATTGCATCTTCTCATTCAGCAGGCCCGAGAGATGCCGCTTCTCAAGGTAGGAGCAGCTTGTATCACACAAGAGAGTCATCACTTGCTTTCCATAACCCAGGTACTACAGCTAAATGGTGACCTGTGGTGCTGAGTTGTCTGCTGAAGTTTGCTTGAACATTGAGTGTAGTGTTCTGTAGTGGAGCAGGAAGATATATGGCAGTTTTTTCTTGCCCATCTATTGTCTGATGTGTACTGGCTTAGACATTATGTAGTTCCTTGGAAAGCTAGAGCAGGACAAGAACAGGCACTACTTGAACAGGGTGCAGTTGCCTGTACAGTGCCGTATCCTTACACTGCACATTTACCTGTGTGAGGAAGAAATGGACCTTGTAGAATTAGTAGGCCATGTAAATGGGTTCATAAATCTTTTTCCACTATGGCAGAGCAAAAAACAAAACAAAACAAAAAAAAAGAACACTTGAATTCATTAAATAAAACCCATCATCAGCATGTAGATATCAGTACGGTCTTCTTCCTTTGATAAAACAGAACCATTTGTGAGCATGAACATGTGCTTTCTGTGTGAGGCATTTAAATATATCCATATGCAGGAAAAGAAGAAATAAATTAATTTTAGCTTGTAATAGGTATATTGAAAACATAGTGAGGAGGCTAACCTAGAAGAAATAGATCAGGTGCAGTTAACTGATTATGTTTCTCTCCCATTCTAGTCGGAGATTGCTTTGACAGTCAAGAAGAGGGCACCTCTGTCCAACCCGGAGGTAATGTTTGCATAATATTTGTTAACTGATGTCTCAAGCATTAAACTTGGGAAAAAAAAAAAAAAAAACATAGCAAAATTTTAATTTCTGGTAAATTCTTTGTTCTAATCTGTTTTAAGAGTTCTCTCTACTTTAGCTTAATGTTTATTTTTCTATGCTAGACTCATAACAATACCAGCTGTAAATTGGTATTTTACAAACCACCACAACAACAGCACTTAAGGCTTCATCAGCAAACACTCTAGATGCTGGGCAGTTGCATGTGTGTCAGCCTATATTGATAGATCTTTAAGAAGGGAAGTCTCAGATGAGTTTCTAAGGCTGCCTCATTTATTCTCCTCCTGCTTATGAAGTAAAGCATCTCTGCTAGCCTGTGGGTATTTCCACAGATACGCTTTTGATGCCAGATGTAATGTGCTCTGGCAGGTGAGTTATACTAAAAATACTCAGTCTCTGAATTTCACCCTTTTATTTGAATTTTAAGTATCTCTGCAGTATCTGAAAACACATAGATTCATAGAATAGTGTACTAATGATGTTTGCAATGTGAATCTTTCTGCAGAAGCTGGAGAACACCTTATTTGGACCACATGACAGTTCCCGCATTCCTATGGATGATTTTCAGAGCAACTCTGCATTGGGTAATTAGGACTTAACCTAAAAACTGTGATAATAATGACATCATATGGCTTTGATATGGGGAAATAAGCAGCACTGAGGATACTTTCAGTGAATGTTGTTACACAAAGAGAAGTATAATATACAAGTATCTAATAAAAAAAATGTTTTTTGTTTCTTGTTTTTTTCAATGTAGAGGCTGCACCAGTCTTGGAACACGATTCTCTCTTTTCAGACAGTGAGAGAACAATGAATATTCAGGGTGGCCAGCCAGAGTCAACATGCCTCGTTGCTACTGCCACTGTCAGCATATTCAGTGTAAGCAATGTCTGTGATACTGTCAGTGTTTTAAGTATAGGAAAACATTCTTAATAATCTGGTAAAACTGTGTAGTAGTGTTGCAAGAAATAGTAAGGTAAGATATGCATACATACTGGCAGGTACTGCCTTCCTGTCAAGCATATGGCATAACCAAGATAATTAGGTGAGGAGGTCAGCAAATTAATTAAACCTCTGCGGAAGATTACTGCCATCACTGGAGTTTCAGATAAAGTGAGAAATAACATGCCTGTAATGGCAGTAGCCAAAGCTAAAAATTATTAATGTTAATGTTTCTTCTCTCTCTCTCTCTCCCTTTTTTTTTTTTTTTTTTTTTTTTTGTAGGAATGTGATGAAGATGATGGAAATGAGAAAGTTTTAACAACTGCACAGAAGAAAGCTCAACGTATAATGGAGTCCTTTGAAAATCCATTTAGAATGGTAAAATTCAAACTCAAAACTGGGTAAAACCCAGTATGTATTTATAATGGTACTGATAAATCACCCTGTGTGGAGGATGCTCTGAGCTGTTTTTCCAGGTTACATGAAAGATCTTGATATAGCATCAGTTGCTGCTTTCTTACTGGAATTGAGAAATTGCCCTTTGGAAGCATACACATGTGGTTTTGTTTTCAAAACATGTTGAATTGCCTCTTAGATATGTCTTTCTAAGTCGTAAACAGACCTCTCATTTTTTTTTAATCGAGGTTGAGGTTTCTTTAATTTGCATCACATTTTCATCTCTGTGCCTGAAGTTAGTGAGCTGATTTTACTCCTCTAATAAATGAAACAAGAACAATAGAATACTTTGCTAGAGATTGGGAGTGGCAGATTATTAGGAAGTAGTATCAAAACAACTGTTTTCTGATGTATGTTTGGGGTTGGTTTGTTTGATTTTTTTGGGTTCATGGTGTGGGTTTTTTTTATGTTGATTGGTTATTTTTCCTTTAATGTTTCTTCAGCTATAGCTGTGGTAACTACAGAAAGACTCCCTTTCTGTAGAATGCTTCTTGCTTCTTAAATATGAACCCTTTGAAACATTTTAAGTAGCATTGTAGCAATGAGCTTATGAGCACTAATGTCACATGCTGTATTTAAAGAAAAATGTTTTTTTCCTTTCTACAGTACTTACCTTCAGAACAGAATCCTGCCTATGTCTCACAGTCTGCAAAGTTTGATCCATCATCAAAAATTTATGAAGTAAGCCTAATTTTAAAATTTCCTGCCAAGTACTACAAAAGAAACAAATAAGTAGACTATTTTACTTTGGGAACATTAGCAATTTTTTTTCTTGGGTTCTTCTTAGAAAAAAGAATATAAGTTTTGAGAAACTTCCTGTGTTTCTGAATCAGTGGTTCATATATATATGCTATAGCATTCGTATTCTTCAAAGAACCTAGAATTGGAGACCTTCCACTCTGCAGTCCCTGTCTGTCAAAGCTACAAACTAGTACTGAAGTCTGTATCTGCCTTTGTTCTCATTGGGCTTGTTTGTAGCTCAGGAACTTTTAAAGCACATGGTTTTACTTTACATGGTGCAGCAGATCTTAATCTCTTTTACAATCCAATTTGATCTTTTGTACTTCTTAATGAAGACCAGCATGTGGTAGCAGGTTTATAAACTCCCTTTTGCTATAAAACTTCAAAGAAATGGATCCCAGGTAATTTTTTTCATCATAGATCAGCAATCGATGGAAGTTGATGAGTCAGACACAAGTACAGAAGGAGCCCAAGGAAGAAATAAAAAAGAAAGCAGCCCAGCAGTCAGGTAAAGCCATTCTTTTGCTCCTGAATGTGTTGGCTACCATGCTTTTTCCCGATACATTTAGGTTGTTTCTCAGTCATAAGAATACCTTAGGAGATTGTCCTGGTTTCAGTTAGCACAGAATTAATTTTCTTCCTAGTAGCTGGTGGAATGCTGTGTTTTGGCTTAGGATGAGAAGAGTGCTGATAACACCCCGATGCTTTAATTGTTGCAGAGCAGTGCTTATACTAAGCCAAGGACATCTCAGCCTTTTGCTCTGTCCTGCCAACGGGCAGGCTGGGGGTGCAGTAAGAGCTGGGAGGGGACAGACCCAGGACAGGTGACCCAAACTAGCCAAAGGGGTATTCCATACCATCTGACGTCATGCTAAACAATATATAGGGGTGGCTAGCTGGGGGGAAGGGGCCGGACTGCTCGGGGTTAGGCTGGGCATCGGTCAGCGAGTGGTGAGCAATTGCATTGTGCATCACTTGTTTGTACATACTATTATTACTTTCCTATTATCACCATTGTATTATTATTGTTATTATTTTTATTATTGTTTTGTTACTATTATTTTCCTGTCTTATTAAACTGTCTTTATCTCAACTCACGGGCTTCACTTTCCATTTCTCTCCCCCGTCCCAGAGAGGGAGGGGGGAGGGTGAGCGAACGGCTGCGTGGTGTTTAGCTGCCAGCCGGGTTAAACCACGACAGAGATGGATTTTCTAATGGATGAGATTGCTTGACAGAGATTTCTCTAATCTTGTGCCTAATTTATTCCTGCTTTTTACAGTAATGCTTGTTTGTTTCCCTAGCTGATCGTGACCAGGCACAGAAGGCGTATAAAGAGGCTACAGAAAACATTGTGTCTGTTCGTCAGCAAGCTATGGTATGTCACTGAATTCCATACTTCCAGCCTTTGCCTTTTTTTAATCTTCTTAATGTAGTTCAGAATGAAACCCCAAGCTCCCTGTTACTCTGAAATATTCCCTGAGTTGAAAGCAGCTGATTTCAGGTGACCCGAATGACTGCCTTGATTGGCAGGCTGTCTGTGGTTCAGCCCTATGTATAGCAGCAGGCCCCTAGCAGCTGTGCTGTGCAAATCTTTGCATCCCTCTATGTCTTCAGAAGGGAATGCGTTCCACTGCTGCACCTCACTGCTCCTTCCTTGCCCAGGTTCCTCAAGATCTGCCTGTGCATTGACACCAGATCTCAGCCTCTAGTATCCTGTGAAATGACAACTTGGCTTTTTGCCTGAAAAGCCCCTGCTCTGAGGACAGGGGAGGAGCAGTTCAGGCCCAAAGAAGAACACTGCTTTCTTCCTACACTATTACTGCCATAGACAGTCCCCAGTTGTCACTGGAGCCCGGGTCCACTGACAGTTCACTTGCATGCTGATGTTCATGCCTTCACAGAGATGTTTCATTCTCCTGAACTTGTCCTTGTTTTCATTCCACGGGTTGCTTTCACAGCAGGAACAGGCTAATAAGAAGAGGGAGAGGGTCATCAGTGAAACGGGAACAGAATTGCCAAAACAAGAGAAGAAAAGGCCAAAAGCCTCCCAGCAACCAGAGGAGCTGGAAGCACCGAAGCAGTTTACCCCCTTTGATTACAGCAAGTCCAACTTCAAAGTGTTTGCGGGTAAGATCTGGATCTCTTGCTAGAGTGCTGCAGGCTGTGGAAAATGTTGCGAGCTGAGCCCTGAGAAGGCTGTATGTGAACACGGATGCCAAGGCAGTACAAACTTCCAGTTCACTTACAGTGGGGAAATATTGAAAGAAATTTACCTGGGGAATCAACAGTTTAGCATTCTTTTTCTGGTTTGGAAACAAAAATCCTGAAACAGTTGGCTGAGGGGATTGTGGATTCACTGCTTGCTTCTCTGCTCTGTAGAGAAAAGTCATTGGTTTAATTGGACCCAAGGAATTAGGAGGCAAAGGAGATTTGACTCCTTTGTAATAAGTGTTCATTCAGAGGCTTCTTACACCCTTCAGAATCTGTTCTGGATTTTAGCATGGGAGACTGCAGTGAGATCTCCTTATCAGAGAAAGACTGTGGATTGTACTGTTCTTTCTGGAAATGTTTAGTGATAGTTCCTCTCCTCTTTCCCATAGGAAGCAGCAAATCGAAGCAGTCGGCGCAGTTTGATCCTGCTAAACAAGCTTACACAGGCAAGGTACAGACATGTCATGAAAGAAGAAACGGAAATGTTGATGATATTGTGTACCCAGGTGGGGAGTCATTGGGAAAGGTAGCGGACTTTCTCAGGATCTGCGGAATGCTCTCTAACAGCACTTTGTACTGAGGTGCAGTTTCCAATCACAAATTCTTGTGTTATAGCCTGTTCCCATTCAGGAAGAGCTTTCTTAGGGCCCCACAGACTCTTCCATTATTTCTCCCTTTTATACACTGTTCACAGCTGTACCCCCAGCATGACAGGCATACTGCTTAGACCACAGCACTCCTCCACAAATTCCCAATACCAAATTGAAGGCACTCTCCAAAATCTCAAAGTCACTCCAGTCACCCCAGGCCTTGGCAGGTCCAGGTGTTGCCTGCATTCTCCACCAAGTGTTTTTTTTTGTTTGTTTGTTTTTTGTAAATTAATTAATTGCTAATTAACAACACGACCTTCTGATTGAAGAGAAGAACAGACAACTATGAACTTAGGGAAACAAATCTACTTGCCTGTGACCAGCACAGGGCAGTTCTTGTCCCCTCCTCCCCCCACAGGTCACTCTGGCAGACCTGGGTTACTATATCCTGTGTAGCACTCACATATGGAGCATTTGGGTGCTGATGCGTGATGTCAGTGAGCATTCAAGCATGAAGCAATAGGTGCCCATCTGTCAACTCATTGGGTGCTCAGGTGTTCGTTACGTTCTGAAGCTCATTTCTTGCATTTCAGCCTCTTTCCTGTACCTTCTGCATTGTGTATTTAATCGAAAGGCAAATGGTACCAGGAAGCCTCTTAGACATTCATTAAAAACATTTTTTAGAAGCAAAACAGGTTTATGCCTGATAGTGTGTAAAATACAGTTTCCTGCAGTCTCTTTGCTGTGTCAGTTTAAACTTGTTTCAGAGAAGGGGGATGAGGAGGAACAACTGAACAGTGAATTTGGGAGGTTTTAGACCTGTATGGATTGCTCTGTATAGATGGGTAAACGGATACTGTGACTCACGTGTCATTGGTTAAACCAGCAAAACAGCATTTATTCAGGTGCATTCAGTGCAAGTGCATGAAGTCCTAAAACAAAGCTCAGAGTGTAAACAAGCAGTGTTCCTTGAAGTAGGAGGGACCTAACAGGACACGTATCACGTTGATTATACTGTATTTGGCAGCTACCTCACTGTGTTGTTTGTTTTTTTTTCCACACAGAAATTTGCTGGAGCTAACAAACTCCAACAGTCAGCTGGAAACCGAAGCATGTCCTACCTGGCAGGGAAGGCTGACAGGTGTGTCATCAGCCTCCTCTCATCATGCGTGGAGCATTTTTACTCCTGTGCTCCAGAGCCATGGGCAAAACGTAGCTATTGTCCTCTGCTGCTGTGGGAGCTTAAGCACATTTTATGGGAAGCGGTTGCATAACACTTACTTATGTTATTTTCGCAGCTTGACGTCAGTTTAAAGGAAAAAAGAAAAGGCTTAGTCAGGATTAATGCAAATAAAGGACAATTCTGGGTGGAAGGTTTGAAATACTGATCTAAAAGTTTGTGTTAATAGATGTGGGAGTCGCTTTCTTTGGCCACAAAGATAGGCAGAGGTGGGGAGAACATTTGTCTAGCTTGGGAAGACAAATAACAGTACTGCCAAATATGAATGTTCTCGTTCTGAATATACTTACTGTCTAGCTTCCTGGGCTTGATTCTTGTGAATTATTTAGCCAAAAAAGAGCAATGCTATGTAAGGGCAGCCTTAGAAGCAGAAAGGTCCTGCACCATGACCCTTTCTCAAAAGAATCATTGAAAGTTATTGTAGATTTTTTAATCTTGAGTGAATGTAAAGCAAGAGTTAAGTCTTCTGTAACTCTCTTTTGTAGGGGTTCCAGACACCACTGGCCGAAGAGATAGTCCTTGTTACGAGACCTGTGGGAGTTGCTGCTGAACAAAACAATAGTCATAAGTACTGTCACCATGGAAAGGCAAATATTGGTCACTGAGCAGTTTTTGTACAGAAATCTTTTTAGCCCATTAAAATCCTTTTTTTCCTAAAGGATAAACATCTCAACTGGTTTGGCTTTTATTATCTTCACATTGTTTTTTCTAATTATACTCACAATGTTGCGTTGTTTCTAATTTTGAAAGTTTATCCTGTGTCCTCAAATACAGCTAGGCTAAACTTGTCAATTGTTTGAAGTTCAGAACCAGCACGTCAGTGGAGTATGGAGGAATCCCTTGGCATCTCTAAAGCCAGCACAAAAATAATTGAGAGATTCAGTAAGATGTGACTCAAACCCCAGCAGTCCAGAGGAAGAAATAAAGCCAGGCTCTTTTATGTTAGACTCTGCTTACAAATTGAACGACACAGCTCATCTTTTACAAGACAAGGTAATATCAAAAAGAGTGTATTTTCCTGTCAGTATTTGTATTTTTAAGCAAAGATTTTAAGAAGAGGGAAAGTGCTCAGCTGCTTTTTGGATCAGACACAGTAGTTACTTTTTCACCATAATGGTGTAGACAGAAAGCAGTGCCTTTAGGTAGAAAAAGTAATGACACTGTACAATACTGGCTTGGGGAAAGCCAGTAGGGTTCTGTACTGCAACTGAATCTCACTGTGGCTATAGTAATGTTCTCATGGTTTTAAATACCCAGAGCGAGTTACCCTAATGTCTTTGTAGAAAGAATCTCAGAATGTAAAGTGATTCAAGGATAGCAGAGTTCACTCTAAACAACTGAAGACAACTGAAAGCCAGTGATGCTCCTGTGAAAGACGAGGTAAACAACGTTGCCGTTTTGGAGTTGGATGAACCAAAGGTTAGGGCTGATACAATTTTGCTTGAAGTTGTATTAGATCAGTGGCAGAGCTGCATCGTGGATTGCTGTTCAGTGCTCTGATGAATGGAGCTTGCTGCCCTTTCCAAAGGCCTTATCTTTGCTCCATGATTTCCATTTCTGCCTGAAGATTTTCCATTGCATGCTCACGTGTTTTGGCAGTTACCATTATTTCTCTGTTATGTTAGGCTAGGTGCAAGGACTGAGTGGGTAGTGGTAAAAACTTGCTTCTGCATTCCTAACCCGAGGGCTGCATTTTAAAAGACATGTCAGGAGGTTTGGTTTTTTGTTTATTTTCCATCATTTCCAATATCTCTGGTGAGTAGGGAGTGGAAGGAACAGAGGAGGTTTATTCTCCTTACGTATCTTAGGGTGAAGAGTGCCAGCTGAGCAGCATGGTAATGTCGAGACAAAGTCCCTTTCTGCTCATAAAATCTAGCTGAATGGCTGAATACTGGAGAATGTCTCTGAAAAGAGGCGGTTGAATAGCAATTTATTGAAGTGCATTTGCAGGGATTTGACAGTTCCCCTTCTTGTCAGCTTTATGCCTTCTGATACTTTGGTAATTGAAGAATGAGTAAAACTTTCTGAAAGCCCCATTGGCTACAGAGATACTAAAAGTACTTGGTTTCTTTAAGTTTTCTATTTGCAGTCCTGTGCCAGGTATCGTTTCAAGGATGATCTTAAATGGAAAATAGAATACAGCTGAAACTGTGAGTAGTGGGGTGCTGCCATAGAAGCATTAAAAACCATTCCATTAAAATGTTTTCAACGGCAGTGACTTGGGTACACCTATGGAGTGTGTGGAGTCACACGGGGTCCTCTCCTCTTGTTTTATCAGCCTACTGTCGCTCAGGATTATTAGAAAAACCTGGTTGAGTTCTTGATATACCCATGGTGAATTTCTCCCCCATCCCGCTCGCTGTTCTGTAACTCTGCCTGCCCGCGAGCACCAGGAGGGAGCCCCTTTCCCCAAAAAACTGCTCGTGCGTTTGCCTCTCCCCCTTCCCTAGAGCTCGGCCTCCCCCGGCCTGCAGCTCCCCCGCCGGCTCCTCGGGCTTGCTGCCGCAGCCCCACGTGGCCGCGGGGCTCCGGCCTCCCCCCCCCCCCCAGCTCCTTCCCCTGCTGCCACCGCTGGCGGCGGTGCTGGCGCTGCCGGCGCTGCTGGCACTGCACCCACTGCTCCTTCTGCTGACGTCACGGCCCCCCCGAGCCAATGGGCGGCCGCCGGCTCGCGGCTCGCCAATGGGGAGGCGGCGGCGGCGCGCGCTGGCGGCCGGGGCCGGGGCGGCGCGTGGGGGCCCCTCCGCTGCGCCCCGCTCCGAGCCCCGCGCTCAGGAGGCGGCGGCGGCGGCAGCGCAGGTGCCCGGCGGGGGGGGGGCGGCGGGGCCGGAGCCGGGGCTGGAGCCGGAGCCGGGCTCGGGGCCGGGCTCGGTGTCGGTTCCCGGCGGGATGGAGCAGGGAGCGGCGGCGCTGATCCGCGAGGGCTGGTTCCGCGAGACGTGCCGGCTGTGGCCGGGGCAGGCCATGTCGCTGCAGGTGGAGGAGCTGCTGCACCACCAGCGCTCCCGCTACCAGGAGATCCTCGTGTTCCGCAGGTAGCGGGGGAGGAGAGGGGAGAGGTGGTGGGAGAGGGGGGAGGCCGGCGCCATGCGGCGGGGCCTGGCGGGGCCGGGGGTTGGGGGCTGGGGGCTGGGGGTGGGAATTGGGGGGGGGGGAAGCGCGGCTCTGGGCCCGAGGCGCGGCCCCGGTTCCGAGCGCGCTCCCCCGCTCTGCCCAGCACCACCTACGGCAACGTCCTGGTCCTGGACGGGGTGATCCAGTGCACGGAGCGGGACGAGTTCTCCTACCAGGAAATGATCGCCAACCTGCCCCTCTGCAGCCACCCCGACCCCCGCAAGGTGAGTCCTCCCCGCGCCCCTTCTGCTCCTCCTGGGGTCTGCAAGCGAGCTGTGCCCGCAGACCGGCCCCCGTCCTCCCCACTGCCGAAATTTCAGCGTGGAGCACGACCGTGGCACAGCCTGCGTGGCCCCCCGCTGCTGCACGCCTCAGCACCAGGGTGGGACAAGCCCCAGTGGCGCTGGGCTCCCTGCCCCGGGCCACGCTGCGAGAGCTGCTCCCCATCTCCGCTCGCTGACGCCCCCGTTTCTCCCCTCTCCTTGTCCCAGGTGCTCATCATCGGTGGCGGCGACGGGGGCGTGCTGCGAGAGGTGGTGAAGCACCCGACGGTGGAGTCCGTGGTGCAGTGCGAGATCGATGAGGTGCGTTGGGCTGCACGGAGCCGCCCCGGGGCTTCTCGCAGGCTGCCGAGCAGAAAGCAGCCTGTCCTCCTCAGCATCCGCGGAGCTGCTGCTGCTTCACCTGCTGTCCCTTGTCAGTAACGAGCCTGTTTGCTAACGATTCTGCTGGCACCACACTGACAGCGCCACCTCTTTGCCTTGCGAGTCATCTACGTGGCAGCTGGCTGCCTCTCATGTGCTCTCTCTCTCACATGTACGGTAGAGGCCCTTCCAGGCCAGCGGGATCCGGGGACTCGTGCTGTGTAGAAGGGGAGCTCTGGCGTGGTGGAGGTGCTGCTTTTCCCCTTCCCCTGCCGCAGAATAGTGCTTCTCCTGCCGGAGGAATAGTCTCTTTGTTCGGCAGCCTCCTTCCACTGCAAGCAGGAAATAAGCGGGGGGTATTTGTTTCCGTGGCAGATGGGCTGCTTGTCCTCGGTCAGTTCGTTCTGATATTTTCCTTTATTAGAAAGTTTTGCTGTCTCCATGAAGCGAGGCTGCATTAGGAGTGGGAAATGCTGCTATATGAGCCTCTGTGCCCTGTCTCTCAAACTACATAAGCATACAGGCTTGGTTTTCAACAAGCACAGCCCGACACAGGCGTATTTTTTGTTTCAGCCAGCTGTGAGAAGCTGGTAGCGTTCAGTGCAGTTGCTGGGCCTTGGGCCATTGCTGTCTTACACGTGGCTCATAAGGGTTTCAAAGAGAGAACCGTATTTCTCGAGGTCATGGATGATGACTATAAAGCAGAGGTGGGGATGTTTCTCACGTCACATCCAGAAACCTGCTGCCGTGGTCTTACTTAAAAAAAAAAAAGTCTTCAGCTGAGATCACCTCTGCCAGTGATGTCCCCAGGGAGAGCGAGCACAGAGCAGTCAGATCTGTAATCAGATTCTCGTAGTTCCTCGGGGAGCTTTTGAAGCTGCAAGTTCCTCTTGTTGAGTTTGGCACGGGCAGACAAACAGTGTCACTGAACCCTGAGGCCGTAGGAAAGGGCTGAGTGTAGCGTGTTGGCTGAAGATGCTGACAGCTCTTGATGTAGCTAGTGAGTTGGATTTGTGCTGAAGGCATGGAAGGAAATGACTCATAGCACTGCTCTTTTGGTTGCAGCTGCACAGTAGCCCGAGAAGCAGCTCCTTGTAGTCCCCACTGACCTGCTCATGATCTCTGTGTTGCAGGATGTGATCCAGGTATCTAAGAAATACCTCCCAGGGATGGCAGTGGGGTACTCCAGCGCTAAGCTGACCTTGCACGTGGGAGATGGTTTTGAGTTCATGAAACAAAATCAAGAAGCCTTTGATGTGATAATCACGGACTCGTCTGACCCCATGGGTAAGAGTTGTGGCCGTACAAGGGGACTGCTTTCCACCCTGCTTCTGCTCTTCTCTTTTGGCTACCTCCTGGAAGTAATGCTGGCCTGCCCCCAGGCTCCATCCAAGTGGAAAGGCCATCGCTGATTTGATTCTTTTGGTAGAGAAAGGGAAGGGTGACGACCAGAAAACGGTATTAATAAGGCTTCAAGCCCAGTGTCATATTTCTCCCCTCAAAATTCAATTCTAGCAGCTACTGCTTTTGGCAACAAGGTGATCCTTGAGTCCAGTGATCCCACAGGGAATACAGCGCTGTGTTGGCACAAACAGTTTTGTACGTGTGCCCTCTAGTGAGGCACTGGCTTGCAAGCTCTTGGTGGATCTGCCTAGCCCAGAGATGGCTGTGGTGAGGTTGCTGCGTTTTTGAAGGTGAGAACTGAGGGAGAAGGGACCAGCCATAGTTAGGGTGCCTGAGTTCCCTTCATTTTTGCTGCTGTTGCTTCTCTCAACACAGAGAGAGGCACCTCTAAGGGACTGACTACAGCAGCAGTTCAATTTGAACAACACTCACTGAAGCAAGAGGCAGCTGCTAGGACTCTAGTAAAGGTCCTGGGGTTGCTACTGAGCAAAGCTAAAATCGTGATGGTTCTGCTGTGCTAGGTGTGGGCTGAACCCCATGATCAAAACTCTGCTTTCAGATCACCTCCAGCACTTGTGTTAACTGAAAAGCCGTATTTGAGGTGTCCCTTTTCTGGTGCAGACCTTGTATAGCCTGGGCATTGAGAAAACTCTCAGAAGCCTGCCTTCTTCGCTTCTCTCTGGACATACCTCTTTACTCACCTTTCTCACAGGTCCTGCAGAAAGTTTATTCAAAGAATCCTACTACCAGTTGATGAAGACAGCGCTGCGAGAAGATGGCATTCTCTGCTGCCAAGGTGAGGGTGCTGTCCCTGGGCAGAGGCTGGTGTTAGATCATGCAAAGTGTGAGGCTCAAAGGGGACTCTTCCTGGAGGGACATGACGCAGGGAGTAAAATTCATTTCAGCCGTGACGCAGGGAATTCAATTTTAGCTCCCAGGTATGGTCGTGGTTTTGATCCATATACGTCAACTCATTACCTGCTGGACTGTGCTTAGTGTAAAACTGGCGCAGTGGTCTTATCTTGCCTTTGAAACCACATGAGCTGTGTGGAATAAAGCAGGTTTGGGCTTGGAGCTGCTGTTGACTTGGCACGGGCTTGTGCAGTGAAGAGGGGCAGCCCTCACCTTACGCCCTGTCTTGCTCTCTCCCTGTAGGTGAGTGCCAGTGGCTGCACCTGGATCTCATTAAGGAGATGCGTCAGTTCTGCAAGTCTCTGTTCCCTGTTGTGGAGTACGCCTATTGCACCATCCCCACGTATCCCAGCGGGCAGATTGGCTTCATGCTCTGCAGCAAGAACCCGGTGAGTTTCAGGCACCTGAAGTGCCCCTTTCTGCTCCCTGGAGGTACCCACAGAGCCTGCCCCAGGGGCTGGTCCCTATGGAGCCTGTGCTGTGGCCCTGAGCGATACCAGCTCAAGGGCCTCTAGGCTTCTGCTTGTCCCCAGCTCAGGGCACTAGAGCTACAATGCAGCTTGCTCAGTGCTCAACAAAATGCAGAGTTAACCAGTAATGTAACCAGTCGCTTTAGAAAAAAACATAGTTTTATGTCCAGTACAACTAACTTGTAAGGGTGGAGGCCAGTATCAGTTTCCAGACCCTGTTCAGGCTTTGGCCTATTGATGCTGGCTGTTTTAAAGCGGGCACCTGCCTGATAAGAATCAGCTTGCAGTGTGCTTCTCTGCAGTTACAGAGGCCTCCAAGTGAGAGTCAGCATCATCATGTGAGCTGGTGACTCTCCACCTTCTGACCACTGAGGTCTGCTCTCTTCCTAATCCTCTGCCTTGCAGCTAGCTTGTAACACAACTGTCACGTTGCTGTGGGGAGCCAGCAGCACTTCTGCTGCTGTATTTGGTTTATCTGGGCCACTGGCAGCATGTGCTGTGCTTGACTTAACACAGATGTGGCTTCTGCTCTGACGAGCAAAAGCCTTGCTTCTTGGATGCTCAGGCACAATCTGACGGCTTCATCTGGCACAGTCTGACCTCATATGCAGACATCTGTATACAGCTGAACAAGGGCTAGTCACATGAGGCACGGAGTAAACTCCAGCCCTTTTGCTGGAGCTGCACAGAAACTTTGGCCTAATGCTGAAACAGAAATTCATCTGTTCTCCTGCTAGTCCTTTTGGTTCTCTGCCATGAGCTGGGATGTCCATCGCGCAGCACTTTGCTTGTTACCCAAACACCACAGAGCCACCCGGCTTCTTTATTGCAGAACACAAATTTCCGGGAGCCTGTGCAGCAGCTGTCAAGGCAACAAGTAGAGGAGAGGAATCTGAAATACTACAACTCTGATATTCATCGGGCAGCTTTCATCCTGCCAGAGTTTGCACGGAAGGTAAGCAAGGCTGTGCTACTACTCCTCCAGCAAGGATGAGGTGTGACTTTTCTTTGGCAGGGTTGGGAGTACACAGGACTGAGGATTTCCTGCTGCCCTAAAGGCTTCTGTGGGCAAGTTGGAGCAGGGTGGCATTTTGTATGACATGGCAGCAAATGAGTCAGCCTAGTAAGGCTGCAGTTCAGTTTGGAACTGTTCTTGGGGTTGGTGTCCCATGACTTCGTGGCAGATCCCTCCTGCTTCTAGCACAAACAAGTCCAAAAGCCTGCAGAACTGGTGTTTCCCACTGGAAAGCTCCAAAAGTCTTAGAGAGAAACCTGGTTGTGGTTTCTAGTGCAACCCAGAGAGTATAAAAAGGATGGTTTGGTGTAGTTCAGGCTGCCTATTTCTGCATCATTGATTTCTGAACTGACCATGACTGCAGGTTCTAGCAGAGAATTCCAGGGATGAGGGTGCATGCCGTGGGTGTGTTTTAAAGCCATGTTTCTGTCGAGGACTGTGAGAGCTGCCCCGGGTCCCTCCTGACACTCTTTGTTTTTGGCTGTCGCCAGGCCCTGAGTGATGTGTGAGACTGAGAAGCTGCTTCCTCCCTTCAAGTTGGACCCTGAGATCGTCAGTGATGTGGTGGGGACCTTCCCAGCAGGCTGCAGATTCACTCTCCACTGTGTGGGATTGTTTAACCCCTTGCCAGCCAACATTCCTTTTGATGTGTTAAAGATGGGACATCAGCTAGATAAGACTATTGGAAAGGTCCGCTGACATTGCGTGAGGTCAAAACTGTTGTTTGCAGTACTGGAAATATAACATGTCTTCTTCCCTTCTCTCTCCCCTTTACCCGTTCTAAATTTGCCCCCACCTCTCCCCAAACTGACACGATATATTTATAACTGACATGTATTTCTGTCTGGTGATCTTCTGAAACTTGGAACAAGTCCAGGAGGTTCGCCAACTCGGCCTTAAGCACAGAGAGCGAGGTCTTTGTGCGCAAAGTTAGCTTGCTCCCTGCTACCAGGAGCTCCCTGCTGATGAGACGTTTTGACTGGTAACGGGTCTGAGCCTTCACGTCCCCCTGCCCACCTGTGACGCCTGCGCTGTGCTGCAGCACGGCCGGAGGGGTCACGGTGCAAACTGTTGCCATTCACAGTAGGTCTCCCTCCAACCCTGATGGAGTAGCAGTATTAAACACCAGCCAGCCGGCCGGGCTGGCAGCAAAGTCTTGTGGCTTTTTTTTTTTTCTAAATTGGTTGGAAACAGAAGTGCTGAGGTACTAACAGGCCAACTCCTGTTCTTACCCCTGCCGTCAGAGTGGTTCCAAAGAGTGTTTATCAATACGTGATAGGCGCTTTATATAAATAAATATAAATATATATATATAAAAAACAAACCTTAGATCCATTGCCTGCTGTGAAGTACTGATGCTGGGGAGTCGGTTGCGCTGACAAATCTCTTCTCTCAGTCGTGCTGAGATGCCTCAGGCCTGGGTATTAGCTGGTCCTTAGGAGGCATCGTTATTCCTAATGCTGCCCCCAGACATAAGTTGTTTTTCATTGTACTCTGTTGTGAGATGGATCTGCCTCTTCTGTACTTTTGTTCTAAAGACTCGGTTCCACCGCTGTGCAGTGGGGATCTTCCCAGCACAACCACGGGGGGATTGTCACTCCCCTGCAATCAATTAAACACTCGGCTCTGGTTAAGGTGACATCAATGTGGGTTGGTGTGCTTTTTGGGGATGCTAACAGATCCTGCAAGTTTGCTCTGCTTGTCAGAAGACATCCGGGGCACTCAGTAGTTGGTGTCTCTCTTGTCTCCAGGGATGACAAATACCATCAAAAATAACCTCCATTAAAAATGATGCCATCGCTTGTTCTGTGTTGTGACCTCACTGCCCAATAGCTCTGGCTTCTGTCACCCTCTGCACAGCAGAAGTCAGTACCTTCTATCCAAACTGTTCTCTAGTCCAAATGTTGCCTCTCAAACACTTTTCCAAGCTGTTCTGTAGCTGCCCACCTCCCTGTAAGCGTAACTTAGCTCCTGTCAGTCGCTGGTCCCACTCAGCTGCACCAGCTTTTCCTCCAAAAATCGCGTTAGCTTAGTGGCTCCGAAGGCCTGAACTATGGAATGAACTCAAGGTGCTGAACAGGCTGGGAACAGTCGCTAGGTGGCATCAGGAGAAGCCAAAAACAAACCCTACGCTCCTACTGAGGGAGATTCTGTCTCGAGAGAAAAATAGGAGCAGAGATTTGCAATGGTTCAGGCTGAGCTTTGCCATAATTGTGCAGCATAGGAGGTGCAGCCACTGACTGCCTCCAGCAAGGGGTTTCTGTGGTCTCAGTACATACCCTCCTGTTCTCTCCCTTGGGAGGTTTACCACTTTCCCTGAATTTTCCTGCTAGTGTCAGTAAAGCTTCTTTGTGGTTATAAGGGTTTGCAAAAGCATTGCTGAGCAGCAGAACCAAATCTGGATCCTGTTTTGGTTGCATTGAGAAAATCACAGACATTTTGTCTCTTAATTGTCTGGGTAACTCTCTCCCATAGCTACCAATCGGTTAGATTTGTCCTCGTGCAGGAAGCTACTGACTCATTTTCATTGCCCAACTCTTATTTTTATTATAAAGAGCAGGCCAGGATAATAGAGGCTGGTTCCAGTTACCCCTCTTTAAATTGCTGTGGGACCTGAGCCCCGTTCACCCTTGAGAGAAAACAACTTCTAGCACCCTCCTTCTCCTGGAACAGGAATCAAGACCAGGACTGTAGTCCAGAAGGCCTTAGAGCAGCTGCCAACTAGTAACATGTTCAAGCCTTCCACCCGCCCTTGGTGAGTACAACGATGCCCAGGAGCAAAAGAGCTCCCTCAAACCTGTTGCTAACCTCCACGCAGCTAACTCTTCCTTCTGTTTCTCTCCAAAGCTATAAATTCAGCGACTGGGCATTGATGAGAACAGGAAGGTGAGGCTGTTTGCCATCCAAGGTGCACGTGCTCTATGCACAGGGCCCTCTCTACAATTTCTGCATAATTCCAAATCACTCTTTACAGGCAGCATCAAACACTTCAGTGTCTTGTAGTAGGTGAAGATACCTCGGTGTCTGAATCTTATGAACAATGAACACTCATGAACAGTGCAGCAAGAGGGGTAACGTGCATTTGTGCATCTGTAGCTGGTTCCATCTGAACAGCTTGGAGCACTTCAGGACTGTTAAAGTCCCTCCTGTGCTGCTACCACAAGGTGTACACCCCATTTAAGCTGCTAGAGCAGCATTTGGCATGGCAGCCACCTGCCAGGCAGTCGTGTCTACAGATCGATTGTCCCTTCCACAGATGTGTGAGGACTGAGCTGGAGGATGCTGCAGCACGAGGATGCCAGGGACTGAAGAGAGGCTGGCAATTCGGGTTATACCCAACAGGAGGAAAGTAACGGGACCTCGTGCAGAACTGAGCAGGAACCCTTGAAAGGTATCAGCAGTGTCTGCAGGTGGGCAACTAAAACACTTGAGTAACTTTTCTGGAGTCTTTGCTGGCTTTTGCCCAAGGCTCATCAAGCGAGGCTGTTCGTAAGCAAAGATGCTGTTTGTCTAGACATGCTGCCGTCATGCTCCAGCACCTTATTAAGCTCAGAGCTGTAGGAACAGGCTTTGTCCCAAGAACCGTACAATGCAGTATCAGTCAGAGCAGGTGGAGACAGACAAGGTAACAGAGCCTGATGGGCTTCAGCACATCAACTGCTTAAGCCTCTTGGCGCCTCTTGAACTGTCAGACTCCCTGCTCTGCGCTTTACTCATTGACCTAACTCAATTTTTAGGAGTTCAGAAAAGAGCTTAAAAAAATTAAGAGAAATCTCTTGCCTATATCTCTTGAGCCCTTTCAGCTAGTTAATTGGCATGAGCATCTTATTCATCTAGAGCTAATGTTATCGAGGCCTGGCTGAATTATTGATGGAGCTTGGCTGGAGCAAGAGAGACTGCTGAGGTAGGAATGACAATCCATCTCTCATCAGAGAGCAGCAGCCTCAATAAGCAAACAGTCAAAAGAAGCAATAACAACTGCCACCAAGTTCAGGGAGAGGCCAGTGCCTCTGATAAAATGGTGGGGGAAGAGGAGGGAAAAGCGTGGACAAAAGCATGAAGCAGCAGCTCAGTCTAGACAAAGTCAGATGAAATGTCACTAAAAAGTAAGATGAGAATTTTAACTAAGCTAAAGGCCGAGAAGTCTCGGTGAAGCTCTCTTGTGGTTGTGTATAGGGTGGAATTAAATGCTTTTAAAACATGCAGAAGGTGGGGAATGAGAGCCAGGGGACCTCAATTATAGCACAGCAATGTGTGAAGCAGATGAAGGCCAGGGGGTCATTAGGAACACTTAGGGATCTCAGTGGCAGCCTCTCAAGGATGCCAGCTCCATGTGGGGTGGGACCCGTGGAGGGGGCTACCCTCTCCTTGGTACTGAACGGCTGCTGCAGCCAACGGCTGGGCATGGCCAAGAGGGAATTTGCTTCAGAAGGCTAATTCTGCAAGCCAGGAACAAGGGCGAGATGATGTGTACGATGACCTTGCGTGTGCTTCAGCTGCTGGGGAGGAATAACCAGAACCTCACCCTCCAGCGTGCGTGAATTCCCGTGTAAAGCTCTCCCTGCCAAGCAGTCCCTTCTGGGTGCTGGCAGCCTCCCAGTGCCGTGTTAATGTCAGTGGCCTGCCCTTTGTGATCGAATTCCCACGAGGTGCAGAGCACGTGCAATCCTCCGGGAATCCCTTGCCACCGATGGGATGAGGCTGGTGTAACAGAGGTCAGTTTGTGTGTCAGGGTCAGTAACCCCAAGCATCCTCAGCCTGCTTAACAGCCCGAAATCCCTCCTACTTGGAGCCAGGCCAGACGTTCTCAGTGGGAAACAGAGGTATTTGGAAATAGGTGCCTCATAGCAACTAGTTGCTTTTTTGAGGAGGATTTTTTTTAAGTGGAAAAAACTGAAATGTTTAACTTTGCGTATTGAAATAAAAGGTTCAGAGCCTGCCACTGAAGCCTTGCGCTCGCCCTCCCTTCTTCATCCTGCAGTCCCCTTGGGGTTGACGGACAGGGAAGGCAGCACAACTTCCCCAGCTCTACCTCCCCAGAGAGCCGTAACATACTTGTAGCCGTGTGTGCTCTGACAGCAGCATCCCTGCGGTATTCCCCTCCTCCTCCCTGCACCTGCTCTGCAGCTCTTATCAGAGATGAGCGGGAGCTGTGGGCTCCAGCCCACGCTCAGGCAGTCTCTTCCTTGGGTTTGTTAGATTAGAGCCGATGAAAGCCGTGGCTGGAACAGCCACCTGAACGCTTCTCCGAGTCCTCTGGGGAGCGCGATGCAAGGGAATGCTGCTGGCCTGGCCTGATAAATGAGCTGTGATTTCAGGCCCATGAACAAATTGGTTTCCCCTTCCAGGATGGCTTGCCACTGTCAGCTGCCTATTGCTTTATTTATTGCATTGCCCTTTGCAACCAGGGCCTCTTGAGGGCAGAGAGGAAGGCTTCCAGTGACAGGAAAGCAGAAGCATTTCAGCCCTTCTTGAGCTGCAATTGAGTGCCTCACGTTGGGGAACCAGACATTGTTCTGGGAGCCTGATGCAATTCTCCTACGTGCCTCACAAAGACCCGATGGTCTGAATTCAGACCAGGCAACAAGCGGGCAGAAGACAGCAAATACCCGAGCAATAGAGAAAAACAACTGAGAAGTTATCTCAGTCCTTAATGTGGCATTTGGTGCCATTCCTGGTGTTTGCTTTTGTGTTCCAGCAGTGCCCAGTCTTCACTGCTGTACAGACACACTGACGAGAGGGCAAGGACCTCCCTCCTCAAAGACAAAACCTCTCCCATTGCGTATTACTTGTTCACCCTTTATCACAGGAAGGTTGTTGTTGTCCCAAATGGTGGTGTAGGCTTCCTCTGCTGCACTCCTGAACCCGCTCTGCATTACTGCTGAAGCCACCCTTACTGTGAGCCAAAGTCCTTGGTGTCCACCCAGGCCTTTTCAAGCTAGTCTGAGCTGAGCTTCCACCTGGAGCATCCCCACCTAGCAGGCTCCCCTGGACATGTTCACAGGCATGCTGACTTCAGATAGATCTGTCCTCACTGTAAAGTGGTAGAAACACACGGAAACCATACACAACTCCAAACAGAAGAGAGCATCAAGGAAGAAGACTTCTAAAGGGGTGAGTCAGATAAATGAGATAGAGAAAGCGGTAAGAGGAAATTAGGGGAGGACCTTAAATTTCCCTGTGCAGTGACAAGCATTTACAGGTTGGAGAAGAGAAATTTGGGCCACCTAAAAGGTCCACCAGCCAGTGTGGTAGGGAATGGTAAGCATAAAGAGAAATCCTGGTGCTATGTGTTGATGTGTTTCCAGTTACTAAAAAGAACAAGTCATATCGCTAGGGAGTTATTCTGCTTCCTTTGGAAAGGAGGTGGTGCTATAGCCTGTGACCGGGACAGGGTCAGCAGTGAAAGTAGTGGAACCAGCAGGTTGTCTGCAAAGGGGCTGGAGGGCCAACTAAGGTAGGGGAAGCAGCAGAGATGTGAGGAAAGGGAAGGACACTAGGGGAGACAGAATAATCTGTAAAAAAAAAAAATAAAAATAATAATAATAATAATAAAAGTATCTGAGACTGAAAGATGCTGTAGCAGAGCAGCTGAGAGAACTTGTTTGGATTTAGAGATCCAGTCCCACTTGTGGACACTGAGGTCTGAGTGCTCTGATGTGTGCCTACCCCCCTGCTCCCAGCTGGGAGGAGACCCCAGCCTTACCCAGGCTAGACGTGCAGCTTTTGGTTGCATTGTGCAGGTCAGCAGAGCCACAGGTTTGGTGCTGGCGTGTCTGGTCAGAAACTCGCTCCAAAGCCACCCCCCAAGAGACAGCAATTATTTTATTATTACCGTTTAATCCCAGGGCAGCCCTGCTGCAGGCTGGTCGCTGTTTACATCTCTGTGGACCTTCCCAGAAGCGATCTGCTCTGCCTTGCACATCATCCCTTTTTTAGAAGAAGAACATTGTCATACTTGTGACCCCATTCGCTCAATGAAGCATTACAGAAAACAGCCCATTCTGAAGGCAAAGCTGCACACAAAACCATATTTATTAGAACAAGCAGTTTGGTTAGACCAGATGGCCCCCAGCATGGAGACCTGGTTGCACTGCTTCTGCTGTCTGTCTAGCTTTTGGGCTAATCAGCCCGTGAGGTTTAGTCCTGCCTTGTAAGCAATGGTACAGAATTCACCTGCCTGCCTGTCAGCGCAGGCACATCTCACACAGGTACATGCCCTTTGTTCCTCTTGAGCAACCAAGTGTGCTTTCTCCATTTGCTCTTCTCCTCCTGCTTTTACCTCTCCCGGTGCAAATCGGCTGTGGGTCATTTAGCAAGTCCCTGTGATTTGCTTACTTGCTGGAGCCTGCTATTTCACTGCTCTCTGTCTCGACCCCAGACAGGCTGGGAAGTGTTTGACAGAATCCATTATGAAGGGGTAATACAGCAATTCTGATAAACTAGCAAGATCAGTTTAAAAATAAATGGGTAATGTTCCGTCTGAAACTGACACATAGAAGTTTGCTCTCACAAGGGGGGATGAGAAGCAATGGGGTTACAAAGTTCTCAGAAAGATCCATTTCTGGGTTTAATTCAATTGCTGGATTGTCACTTTTCCCCACAAGTCTGCATCACTTAAATTTTTTTCTTCATAACTTTCAGTGAGGGAATTTGGGATTTCTCTGAAAAAATGTATGGAAGAGATGGCATCTTTGCTCTCAAGAGCATCCAGAGTGGTGTAACTGGCATTAGGAGCTGGATTATTTGCAGGCAGAGATTCATCATGCTGCTTCCAGGATCTGTGACACTGGTAAGCAGTGGAAGTGGGGCACAGCTTTTTCTTAGTTCTACCACAGCATCCCTTTGGCCACGTCACCTCACTGTGTTTTTTTATGTGCTAAATTAGTATAACAATTTACCTTTTGACTGTTGGGGTTAGTTGTTAAGGTCAGAAAGGGGACTTGCCACAAGGTGAGTGCTGCTGGGTTAGCTGGGAGTTGGGATCCTTAGCTCTGTCTGCGTCTCACAGAAAGGAGACAGCAGATGCCATCCCCACACGACAGGGGCAATGGAAAGCAGGCAGCAGTACTTAAAAGCACCTGTGGGCCCACAAACCAATCTCTCAGGTGTGACAGCATTTGTGCTAAGGGGGAGACATTCCTAAGTTCTGCTAACCAGAGACCAGCAATGGCCAGAACACGTACCAAGCAGCCTGCAGTCAGTGTCAGCACATCACAAGCTTTTTTTATGAAGTCTCATTGAACAGAGCAGCTTCAGCTTTGACCAGCCTTTCAGTACTTTGTTTTCCCTATAATACATTTAAATCCAGCATCTCCAAGTTGGGATTCGCTGTGTTGACCTATACTTTTGGGATTGGTTCAAGACACATTGAAAAAACACTAGAAACAAAAAAAGAAATAACCACCAACTGGCTTCCAGGTAGCCTGAAGTACATTTGCAAGATATTAAATATTACTGTGTAAATATTACTGTGTATATTAAATATTACTGTGCAACCTGTGTCCCCATGTTACCAATAACTGGGAAGCCAGGCATACTGGTGTTCCACTGTGAGATGTGTCGCTGGATGCAGAGATCTAGGTCCAAAAACCCCTCGAGGCCAGAGCTGTTTGGACATCAAGGGCTGAGGGTCCAAGTCTGTATCTGTACTGGTAGCCAGAAGTTTTGCCTCTTCCCTCTGAATCATCCAGCATTGGCCAGAGGTTTGTGCAAGCTGGTGGCCTATTCTAGCCAACATTATGTTCCCAAGCAGAATTCAGCTAACTAGGGGAGGCACAGATAGTGCCTACAATTTGTGGGGGTGAAGAAACAGCATGTTACTGGAGAGTCCCAAACCTTCGCTTCCTCAGTGTCTACAGGTCTGGCACATGGAAAGCCCAGAGGCACTGAAGTATCCCACTCAAGCAGCCAAGTGTTAACAACCTCTCCAAAGTCTAATTTGCCTTTGATATAGACTTAATTGTTTGCGTCACCCACTGGGCTAGGGGGAGGGCTATAAAAGGGGCTGCAGCCATTGTCTGAGGCAGAAGAGAGCCCAGAAACAGCTCCCTCTCCCAGTCTTCCTAATTCAGCACGGTAGTCACAGCCTGTACATCATGCAGCTGGTGGCCAGCCTGGTGTCCGTTCTGCTGCTGGTGTGGAGCGTGAGAGCCACTGCACTGCCCGGAGAAGAGAGACTCGCATTACAGAACAGTAGGGTGAGTATAATGCACCCTGTGCAGGAGGCTGGGTGGGATGGGAGCATGCAGAAGCAAGCTGAAGCCAGGGGAGGGGTAAAAAGGGCAATTGGGCTTTACCTGATGTAAGCACTTCTACCTTTTTGTGTTTCAAGGCACTACAGCTTCATGCACTGCTGAAGCAGGGGTTGTTACTACAGCTTACTAGCCAGTTTATTTCAGAAAGGTACCAGGGCAGACTTCAGAGATCTGTAAAAGTGAAGTCTAAACTAAGGAAAAACTGGCAAAGAGAACAGAGCAGAAAGGAGATGGAGAAAGAGAAAATAAGATTGCTGAAAGATCATGAGAGAATGAAGCGGAGTACTAGGGAGGGAGAGAAAAGATACATAATTGGTAAAATGATCAAGGGAGATGATATTTTAAATAGGACTCATGGGAAGGACAAATGTTTAAAAGATGGGTTCAGTAGGAAAGTAACAGAGGAATAATAAATGAAGTAATTATATCAGAATAAAATTGCTTTTTCCAGAGTAGTATTCACAATGGGAGTTATACCGACATAGTTCTGCTAGAATAATTACACTCTGAACCAGCACAGCTCTGTGCAGTGGCAGAACTTATTATAGCAATATAATTATCCTACCAACTGGCAAAACTCTAATGTTATAATAGCTACAGCACTATAATAACTTTGTTTTGCTGGACTATTTCCCTAAGAGGCCAAAGGGGTAGGAAACAATAGCATAACGTTATCACAAGCGAGTGCTCTGTGCTGCTTGCCCTTGCCCCGCAGTTTTCTCACCTGCTTGTTCCTTGCCATCCCTGAGGCTCCTCTGAGCTGTGTTCAGTCGCACTCTGCCGCTCCAGTTCACAGCTGTATCTGTAATACTGCTGTTTTTTCAGTCCTCAATAGGAGCTACTCTGACAAGTGAAGGATCCCAATGTTGGTTTCAAAGGCACTAACTTCTCCTTTGTGTGTAACCATATCATTCTTTCTGTCTTAGCGCTGGCTCCAGCTCATGCATCAGTGTCTTGCTGCTTTAGGAGTGGTCTCACATCCCATTAACAACAAAACTGGCTGTAAGAAAGAAACATACAGGGTGAGGTGCTAGGGATAGCTTTCTGCTAGAGATCAGGGCTTCTGCAGCTGGCTGGGATTAACCCTTCTGGGGATAACTGTAAACTTTCAGCTGTACATTCTTACAGCAATGAATCCAGTGCTTAAAAAGTGAACTCTATCTGGAGGAAATGCTAGCTGCCAGGAAAAAAAGAAACAAGTTATATAGAACAAATCGGTAAGTAAGGCTCTGATAAAAAATGTATTCAAGTGTAATGACTCTGTCTTCTACAAGATTTCTTACAAAATAATGACTTCAGTATCTATCAAAATAGATATGATTCTCTTCTGAGCATTCTACAAACTGATAAAAAATCTTAAATACTGTTGAAGCAATGTCTACAGTCACCACTGTAGGCTGTAACTCAAACAAATGGTTTAAGTATGAAGAATATCAGAATTCTATGTATAAACTACCATGAAATGCATAACAATGCAAAAGAAAGATCTGTACGTTCTGATGTGCTGGTGGAAGCAGTACAGGGAACTGAGTGCGTAGCTACCCAAAGGTGTGTCGTAACCCATCAGTGCTAAGGTCTCCAGCTGCTTCCAAAGAGTCTTCATCTCATGCAACTCAAGAACAGCAAAAAACAGAAAGGATGTTAGCAATGGATTGGCGTGGGGAAGAGCTGTCTCATTTCACTAACAGCCACAGCCGATCATGCATAAGGAATATCCTCTAACAGCCGGCTGAGCTCTGCCACCCCTGAGTCTGAAGCAGCTAGTTCATCTCCTGAGAGTTTTAGTATAGCTACTTCATTTCTCTTCACTAAGGAGCTGAATCTTTAGCAGATGGCTTTTAACGTCACAGGGCTCGTCTGTGGCTCTACTTGGAGCAGGTTATTTCAAAATATAGCACTTACAGCTAGGAAAGCAGCTTATGAGGAAGACATGACCCAGGAGACACATTTAGCCGAGTTCCCATGTCCCAGCCCATCTCCCTAAGGTTCAAGACATTTCTGTACTTTCAGCACAGGACTAGGAACCCAGGATGGGCACAGACTGGCTTTTATCTTTGCTGCTGCTACAAACATAACATCTAATTTCTCTTTGTGTGGAAACAAGTTTAGTAATTAGTGCTAAGAAAATGCTTCAAAAATATCCGTAAACATTCTGTGAAGGAAACTCAATACAATTGCCGCTGCCTGTGTTTGTCCACCTTATAAGCTCACCAAATGGTCCTTAGCAAATGCTGGTGCCAACAGAGAGCGTGGTTAGAGGGTACCTGACCCTCCCCTGTGTTACATTGAATTCTCAGCATTTTGTGGTGGGTTGTGGCCCCCCGTGTGCTCAATTTAACATTGCTCAGTGTTCTGTGCCTCTTCCCTGACCTTCCCAGAATGAATGCTGGACAGTCAGGACAGTGAAGGGAGCCTGGGCTTACTAGGAGAGAAGGCAGCTTGGCGTTCACTGAAATTTAATTAGCACAGGCAGCAAGGGACTTTACAGCTAATTTGTGCCTATTTGTTAGCAGCTCCTTTCCAGTTACATCGATGTACATACAGCCTTCACTGGGTGAACTCTGCAAATTACCTAGGGGGTGTCTGCACGAGGGCTGGGACCTCTGTCACCTTCCCCTGCTCTCTGCCCACAGGAGCAGACCAAACTGCGGAAAGATGCCATACTGAAGATGCTGGCAGGGCTGCTGGAGAGCGTGGACGTGGCCTCCCCGGACCTTGAAGAAGAGGGCAAGCTGGAGGAAGAGCGGGCAACGCTGGGGCGACTGGCCCAGCTCTCGCAGCGGGACCGCAAGGCCCCCTGTAAAAACTTCTTCTGGAAAACCTTCACCTCCTGCTAGTGCCACCCTGCCTGGCCCCGCTGGGCTCCCTGCCCACCTGTGAACACCCATCCCGTCCCCCGAGCTCCCTTCCTTTAATCCTGCACCCCTGAGAATAAAGCATGGCGCCTCGGGGACTCGTGTCTGCCTCTCTGCGCCCTGCTGGGGCTGGGGGGGCCATAGGAGGCGGCCGCCATTTTGGGAGGTGGCCGTGTGGGGAGGCGGCCATTTTGAAAGAGGGCTTCACAGCCATGAGGGGGCTCAGGGTGGGAGGTGGGGCCGAGGCTCTTTCTCTCCCCAGTCCTTAAGGCTCCCACAGCTGCTTCCTCATCCTCCGAGGGACCAGGTGCGTGTGTGCAGCCCTGCTGTGGTGGGGTAAGGCCCAGGAACTGGCTTTGCCCTGGCTGTGCATGGGCAGCAGCAGTTTGGGACATGACTGAGCCCTCTGGGGGAGTCCCCAGTCAGGAATAGGTGCCAGAAAGGGTGGTTTAAGCCTGGGTATGTAGGAGAGCAAACCCCTTTGGCCCTTTTCTATACTGGCTGTGGTTGGGGGGGGATGCTCCCATCTTCATGGCAGCAGGGGGATGTGGCAGAGGGGTGGCTGGGGCTGTGGGAGGAGGGCCTGGCCCTGGCCTGCCTTTGGTGTGACACCAGGTTGTCGTGAGAGCAGCTCCCTGGTGCCCTTTGGCTGTAAGTGTGTCTGAAATGTTGGGCTCTGCATCTATACTGGGCTGGAGTAATCCCATGAGCCAGGCTCGACTCTGGTTCTCTCACGGTTTCTTGGAGTCCTGTCACCTTGTCTTAAAAAAAACTCACAAAACTCCACATTGCTGCTGCTCCTCTTCTTGGGTGCCCTTTGCTGTCTCCACAGCAGTAAGGACTGTGGCTTTATTTCTTTTGGCTCACTGAGGAACTTGTTGAAGCTCCATTTTGGAATAGTACAGATTTTATAGGTAGATGTGTTTGAGGGATTTGTAGGAGGCGGCTGGGGTCCTGTTCTTGTATCTTTAGGTCTGATTTGCAGGAATACTTTGGGGCAGAGAGACATACGACATTCAGTTGCTCCATTTGCTTAAATGCTTAGTAGTAGCAGTTTGTTTTGGGGTGCTGTGTTGTATTTCTGGAAATGGTCACACAAAGAAGACAAGTTACTGAGCCTGCCTGCATAGCCTGACTGGCCACTGGTGAGAAGTAGAAGGAAATTATTTGTAGTGGCTTGGTTTTGAGCCTTTACATTCTGTTTTTGGAGGCTGGCGACCATGAGGTCTCCCATCTCCAAGCAGCGTTTTGGATTAATCAGCAGCCAGCCTGTTTTCTTCCAGCTGAAGTAACGCTTCAGACTCCCCCGCTCTCCCCGAATAATGAGTGATACAACCACTCTGGCACCCAGACGGCTGGCTTGCCTCTGCCACTTTGCTCTGTGTCAGGCTGCATTTTCACTGCCTCGTTTGCCATCGGAATTTCTGGCTGTGTCTCTCTGGCTTGCAGGAGGAGTTAGAGCCCTGTGGCTTGTTTTATTTTTCACTCCATAATGAAAAATAAGATCCTTGCTGGGGGAACTCAGTGACTCAGTATATGGGTAATGGGATATGGAGCTTTCCAGCTGTGTTGCCTGGAGCACCCAGCTGGGATGCAGGAGACCTGGTTTTATGCCTTGCTTTGCTGCTAGCGTTCACATTTTATCATTACTCCCCTTTTAATACCTCAGTTTCCCTGTACTTATAATGGGGTGGTGATTCTCATCTCTCTGTATTGTTTTTCTAAAGGTAGATGGATGAGAAGTTCCATGTAAGAGCCATTATTGTTAAGACCTCTGTTGCAGCATGAGACCAACCAAGATACTGGTATCTTGGAATTATTCTAGTAGGAGTTGCCTTATTGTCTACTGCTAAATCTCATCTGTGATAATAATGTTGAAGACTATGTATGGTGAAAAGGAGAAACCCCACAGCCCGTGGAGATAGGGATTACCCCTAACAGAAACTGCTAGTTCAGCAAACTGCACTCTGTATTATTTAGTGGTTCCTGGAGGAGAGAGTAGTGAGGCTATTCTTGAGGTTGGAAGTCAAGCTGGAAGTTGAACTCTTCTTTCATCCCCGCAGATGGTTCCTGCTAATGCAGGCAGAGGCGCACTGGCTGAGCACCCAGCAGGAAGTCTGCACCACCAGTGCACGTGCTATGGACAGGGGCCAACACAGTTGAGTCAGCTTTTTTCATCAGTGCTGAAATCAGTGCTTGAGTTGGATGTGATTCTGCAGTTTCCTTGGTAAGTCAGTGTACTGAGGCTGAAGTGATGCTAGATCCTGCCCAATGACAGCATCTAACATTAGGGGCTGTAGCGTGGTAAATCAGGTTCAGTGGGAGGGGCATAACTGAAGAGTTATAAATAGTGTCATATATGGGTGTTTTATTATTTAAACGTTTCACTAAATAATTGTGGGTCTTATAATAGTATATGTCAAGTAGAAGGGACTGTGTGTTTTTTTTTTATTTTGACTCAGCCAACGTATTTTAAAATCACACCTCAGAATACTTGTGCATGTGCACATGTATGAATGAGCAAATGAATAATGCCTATGCACTACCTCCAGATTAAGGAAAAAAAAAAAAAGAACAAGTGAAAAAGACATGCTTTATTTTACTAGGAGGGAAGCTTTCAAAGTCAGTTGTATACATTGATCACCTAACTCAGTGCACGGTACGGTGGTAATCACTATACACACACACACACACATCTCAAGCTATCTCATGCTTATGCATAAAGCTTCAACTGAGTGAAGAAATTATTGCAGGGACAAGCTCAGCTGTGAAACTACAGTATATTCAGTAGCTAGACGTAACTCTGCATATTCTACCCTGTGATAAATATGAAGGAGACCAAGGTAGCTTGTTCCATGTTGAAAACAGAGTAAATCTCATGTACTCTGCGATCAAAATGTGTAGGTGGACAGATACCAGGGAGGAACTAGTCAGGTATTAATGTGATATTTAGTAGCTTCTCTGATGATTTGTTTGTATGTGCTTTTAATAGTAAAAATCACATTTTAATGTGTACTGTCAGGTAAGCTAGTGGGGAATCAATACTTCACTGTTAATTTTCAGCCTGGGAAAAGGGAGGAAGTTTCAGTCTGACCAGACTTCACTAAGGTTCTGGCTGGCATCAGATAGCTTGCAAGTGGAATTAAATTTAGTGGGAACAGAAGTGTACTGCATAGTCTGGTGGTTTTGTATCTGTCGTTTTCAAACAATGTGTGGCCTGTGAGGAGCCTTTAGTATCAGTAATAGTTACTGAAAGCTGAAGTTAAACCCAAAACTGCAGGAAGAATCTAGTATATGGTTGGCCGAGGTGTCTTAGGTTATCTTCTTCGGCTCTGCTTAGAGGCATTAAATGTGGATTTGAAAAGTAGGGAGTCCACGTATTTTAAAAAATAAAACTCTGTTTTGAGCTTGATGGAATATAAAGAGTCAGATACAAGCACTGGGCAAACTGGGAAAAGATCAGCTTGGTTTTTACTAAAGGGGTGTCCTTTCACCACTAAGGTGAGTGAATTCTGGGGCAGCCCTTGGCCATGGAGAATGATCCAGTGGCTAACAGACTGACACGAGGGGTGTTTTTGACAATCTCCATCTGATAAGTTGGCTTTTTAGATAGCAACAAACGACAATATTTCTGTGACACAGAAGCACTGCTGTTCTCGTCTTGGCACTCTGGGCTAGATTTGCCTCACGCCTTGGGTTTGGTGCTGGGAGATAATGATCCAAGAGACCGTGCTCTCTGCTGTGTTCCAGCCATGATGCCACATGTAGCTCTGCTTGTGGCTCTGCTGCCTGTCCTGCCACAACTCAACTTGTGTTGAGTGGAAGCGTAGCCCAGGTCAAATAAGGCCTTTGTTCACCGCCTATTTGTTAGTCACTGTAAATAGTTTGTTCAGTGACCTTGTTCTCTAAGCTCTGAAAGCCTCTCTTACTTGTGAAGTGGGCTTTGAAGATTTAGCTTCTGTTACTTCTCTGAGCTCCTGTATTCACACAACCCTCAGCAGCAGGCTGTAGATGCATTTTATATTCCACAAAGGCTGTTCAGTGACAGAAGCTGTTACCTTGACCGTTCAGAGTGCATGGAAGCTTTATGTAAGACACGCAGCATAGGAAATCCTGAGTACCAATTACCTCTCTGTGACTTGGGGGAATGTCCTACACAATGGATTTTTCCTGTCTATGCAGAGTTTGAGAGGGGGGATGTCAGGGAGCAGGTGGGAGCTGCCAGAGTGCCGCAGTATTTGTAGAACAGGTCAGAACAGGCAGTGTTAGTGTATGGCGCGTGTTGGGGAAGCTGTAGTGTGAAGGTCTCAATGTTGCAAACACCAGAGATTGGGGATTGGACGGTGCGCTCTGCTGTTCCAACAGAGATTGAAGAGATGCAGCTTTTCAGAGATTTGTAAGGAGGTACAGGCAAAGTAACCACTACAGCAGGGGTTGTTTCATAGTGTGTTCTGCATATGGAGATGAAGAAGTACAGGTACGTAAAAATCAGTCACCCAGAGACACACAGCAAACTGGGGCTTGTCAGCATCGGGGGGATGTTTCAGAATGAAGATTCTGACAGATCATTACTGCAGAATAGATGTTCTGGTTAAAGATGTGTTCTTTATCTCATAATAATTACCACATTCTTAAAGCAGGAAATATTTGGGAGTCAAAGGGCCTGTGCCGCCTAAGTGAGACAGGAACTGATGGAGAACACCTCGAGTACTTGTGTGCAGATTTGGGCACCAAAATATAAGAAAGACATAAAACCATGAGCTTTCCAAAGGAGGGCTACACAGAGGGTAGGGGTCTAGAGGGCAACATGTCTGAGGAATGTCTGAGTCCCTTGGTTTGCTCAGCCCCAAGCAGAGCAGGCTGAGGGGAGGCCTCATGGCGGCCTGCAGCTCCCTCATGAGGAGAGCAGAGGGGCAGGTGCTGAGCTCTGCTCTCTGGGGACGGCGACAGAACCCAAGGGGACAGCATGGAGCTGGGACAGGGGAGGGTCAGGCTGGAGGTTAGGGAAAGGTTCTGCACCCAGAGGTGTCGGGCACTGGGACAGGCTGCCCAGGGACATGGGCACAGCTCTGAGCCTGCCAGAGTTGAAGAAGCGTTTGGACAATGCTCTCAGACACCGGGTCTGATTGTTGGGTGGTCCTGTGTGGAGCCAGGAGTTGGACTCAGTGATCCTTGTGGCTCCGTTCCAACTCAGGATATTCTGTGAACAGCATGCTGCTGTTAATCAGCTTGGGTGAATAAGCCCTTACATTAGGCTGGGAACACAACCAAAGACTCTAGAAGCTATCAGGCTGTAACCCAGACTACTGAGGAGCATTTGTGTGTCACACGAAGGGAGATCAGTTTAACTACCTGTCCTGAGCCTGTGAGCCCTCTTGTAGCAGGCATGTCTGGTCTGTGTATTTCTCTTTGCTGACTCCAGCACCTCTGGAGCTGACTGAGCTCTCATTCTTAGATTTGTATCTCATTTTGCAGCCTTGAGAGGGAGGTACTTAATGAAAATAAGCCAATATTTCAGTCTCTTAAGATAGGAGCTTTGGAGAGAGTTGTTGGAATCCAGATTCAACCCTTCCAGCATGTCTGCTTCTCACTTGTTAAAATTATGTGGGGCTTGTATAAAGTCTCAGAGGAAGTATTTTGGAGGTGAAGGAAGCCCTTCAATTCAAAACAGTCACCAAAAAAAAAAATCCATGTCTTCTGCCTCCCCAGAGAATGGCTTAGATTGGGCCGGGTAAGGGTTTTTGTCTAGCAGGACTGCAGTGCACAAGGAAATCAGTAACTGTGCCAGGAAAGGGCAGAATGTCTCTGTGGGCTCAGGGCATTCAGCTGGGAATGAGGAATTATCTGCTCTAGCAGTACCTCGGGGGCCTGGAGGACTCTTGTTTAAAACTAATTAACATGTAATGTAAAAAATTATATGTGATCTTGTAGCTGGGACCTTGCTGAATCTGGCTCGAGGTTAAGCCTCCTTCCTATCGTGAGATTGTTTCCTGGCTAGGTAAGTCTGCTGCTAAAAATGCCCTCTGTCTCACCAGCCTGTGCTTGGCTGGTCTGCGTTAGTTTCCTCTTGACAGAGAGGAAGAAGCCAAGGATTTATGGCAGTGCAAAGCTGCCTGTTCTGGCTTGTGCATTGCAGAAATTGTCCAGGAGGCTCTTGGTCCGCTAGATGATGGTTTTAGAGCCCATCATTACAGACACATCTGTAGCTTTGGTCACTGTTGCGTGGAAGGAAAAGAGTCTGCAAATCTAGCTGGTGTAGTTGTGCCTTTTTTATGTATTTGAAAACGAGCTGGTCGTCTGGATGGCACTGGGTGTGTTGGTCTGCATTGGCTGGTGAGCTTAGCACAGGCAGCAGCTTAATTCATAGAGAAAGGGGAAGGAGAGTATTTCCAAGATGATATTTTAAACAGTGCTTTTAACTCTTCTAGCTGGGACAAGACTGCACGGTGAGTCCCTGCTGCAGAACAAAACCCTGAGGTCAGGGCATGTCCCCACACAAGCCTTTGCCGTGAGAGCTCTGCCTCTCCTCTTGGCCCTGTGCTGCTAATCTAGTCAGATGCAAATCAGTCCCGTGGTGAGAGGTCCCTTGCCAGAAACTTAGGTGCAGGTGTACAGGCAGGGAGCTGCAGCTGCCTAAAAAGCCATGGATGTTCCCTTTTGGAGCCCAAAACCATGGGGAGCAAACAGCAGTCTTTTTGCTCTTAAATACTGGCTTGCAAGCAGTGCTCATCTTCGTCTGTGAACTGATGAATTTACCCACTGCTGGGAGCCAGCAGGCTGGAAAGTGCCTTGTGATTGCTCTTCCGAAAAGGCTAACTGATCCACTTTGGTGCCTGGAGGCAGCTCGTCATGCCGTGGAACAGAGTGGGCTAGAAGCAGAGTAACTGAGAAGAAATGCCACTGGTGACCTTTCACTGCATTGCCGAGTAAAAATGGGAATGTCTCCGTATTGCAGAGCGGTCTCAGTAGTGTGTGACTCACACTGCTGCGAGGGGCTCATAAACCCAGGGCACTGAGGTAAGGGAATGTCCTCCCTCACTTCAGCATGCTTCATTTTGACAATATTCTTCTGATTACTGTGGCATCACACAAAAATATGAAGCTACTGAGTGCGTACAGAAAAAGTGCTATTTCAGACGTGTATTTGTATATTCTTCTTTTTGGATAAGTTGTAGCTTCCATTTTTAATTAACTAGCAGCTTTCAAGAAGGAGTCTTCATGAGATGATCCACCTTTGCCAGGGTTCTTCTGCATCAAATGAGGTTATCACTCCTGTTTAACAGGAGGCAAAGTTCCAGCTGGTGTATCAGAGAGCCTGGAAGAAGCAAGCATGAGTGTGGTCACAGTCTAGGAAGTCTCTTTCTTGGGGTGCGAGATACGTCTACATCCATATCGCTGCACCTGGTTCAGGGGTATGTCCACCTCTGAACAGTCCCAGCCCCAAGAAATGCTCCGCATGGAAGTAATGTGCCAAGAACTCCCCGTCTTTGTCAGCTCCTATATCATTTGTAGGATCTCGGCAGGCAGAGAGACAGGTTAATGTGTTTCCTGTTGCTCGAAGTCCTGGTCTGACAGCCGGTCAGTTCTGGCTGCAGGCCTTCATGGCCTCTGAATGGCAGGCCGTAAATCAGAGCTGGCACTTAAAAGAAGAGTTGTAATGAAGGCCGAAGGATTTGGGGAGAATTGTTTTCCTGCGTCCCATCCCATTTTCTCACGTGCACTCACAGACACTCGCCCTGTCTCTCAGAACGTGTGAGCAGGCTTCACCTCTCTGGGAAGATAGACTGCCTGGTAAATGAGATGTCATGGGCCAACTGCCCTAGCATTAAGGAGATTATTTCCAAATGATTTGGAGAGATTTAGCACGAGGACAGAAACCATAAATAACAGGGAGCACTTTGGAAAGGTAGAGATGGCCTCACGAGCTCCTGGGAACTTCCCAGTGCGAGGTACAAGCCCCGAATGTGAGGGAACTGCCTCCTTGAGGGTGCACCACAGGACACGTAGGGAAGAGCAGCCAGCAAAGGTGAGTTTGTTCCACATGGCCCCCCCAGGTGAGTGTGACAACGCAGGCTGTGACCGAGTCCTGACCAGTCCTTGTGCAATTCAGTATCTGATGCCCCAGGCTGGCCACCGAGAGCAAGTTAGCCCAAAAAATGGGCTGAAATGTGTGAAATGCTGTTTGCAAAACACCTCTTGGCTGCAGGCTTGCAGTGGCACCCTACAGCACAGGACATTTGGCCCAAGACGCTGATTGCGCCCGCCTTGCAGCGGATGTTTGCCTATTGCATGCCTCAGCTCTGCACATCTGTTGCTGAGTGAGTGGGACCACGTTGGTATCCTTTAAAAGATGAGCCTTGTTTGCCCACAAATCACATGGAGGTGTTTTGGCTCCTCTCTGGCACTTGGACTCTGCTTGGGCCCTTTTGTTCTTGGAATTCGAGCACTATTAGCAGCAAGAATAACTTGAGGAACAAGGAGTCCTGCTGGGAGATGACCCCTGACTGGCATACCCGCTGTGCAGTCCCCTCAGCGATGTGTTCCCGTGTGTTTCTGCACTCTCCTTTTGCTGTGGCTGTGTTCATCGTGGCAAAGCAGCTGTTTAACCGAGCACTGTCTGCAGACATCCACGTCCAGTTAAAGTGTGCAACGCTGAATTCCTGACCTGCCTGAAAAATGGGGTGGGAGGGGGATTACAGTGGTACACGAATAAAAACCTCACCATCTTTTGAGTCTTTCTTAAATGAAAATCTGTTTCAAAGTGGAAAGCCGTTTGGTCCATCTGTGTCCCATTACTCAGCCGGGCCTGTCATCCATTTTCATTAGGCAGGGCCCGAGCGTGTGGGTGGGGACGGAGGCCCAGGCAGCTGCCCCGGACGCCAGGCTAAAAAGCAGCATATGGAGAAGCCTAATGTATGTTAACAGGCAGCAGAGACCAAAATTGAAAGAGTAATGGCCCATCCGCACGCGGTAGCCTCAATGAGACAAACTCTCAGCACCAATCTGTCAGCTGCAATTTGGGGTCATTACAGCGCTGCTAAGCAGAGGCTAACAGACAAGTCAGAAATGTGACGTCACCAAAAGCAGTTCTTTTGGCCCTGCAGGCACTCTGGCTCAGTTTCCTCCTCGCTAACATGCATCAAACAAAATATCTTCCTTTCCTTCCCCCCAGGGATTCTTCCTACCAGGCCTCCGGGAATCCCAGCCAAACATTTCAATTACATGCAATGATCTTTTAATTTACTGCCTCCTTGGTGGCTCTGCATCGCTCTTGCCCCTTCAGATAAACATGTAGAGCAAGAGCAAGTTCACGAAATACAGCGAACTGTTTCCCTTCTGCCAACCCCACAGCACCTGAAATGTTTTCATGTTGACCCCTCTGAGTTTGTAGCCTGCTGTTGTTAGCCAGGAAGGCTCAGTGCTGCATGCTGGGAGTGCCTTGGCATTCAGGGTAGCGTCCAGGTTAGATCCAACATCCTGGAACCAAGTTCACTCTGCTTTTGGCCAAATGCTTTTGTTTACTTCGGGGCTCAGCTTCGCTGTAGCACAATAAGCTCCTGAAACTGGTGGCTAGCTGAAGTCACTGGCAGGTAATATAACTGGGGGAATTGAGGGTATAATTTCACAGAATCCATGCTTAATTTTAAATCAGAAGGCTCTAGCATCCACCAGGCCTCTCTTTGCTTGCCAGCAGGCCCAATGCCTCTAGGGTATGTCAATTTCTATTTATTATTTTTTTTTTCTGTATAGAGCTTTGAGACTCAGCAAGTTGTGGGCCTGCTGTTAGCAGGTGAGAGCAGGTGTCAGTATGTCCAGCAGGTCTGAAAAACTCACATATGTAATCACTTATGTTCAGCTCCCTTCTTAATCCAGGGAGTATTTTAGTACCAACACCCAAAAACTTGTTTTTGTGCAGTCAGGTTACAGCCTTGCCAATCTCCAAAATGCAGATTCTTCTGAGACAGGACACGTTGCTGTGCTGGCATGAGCTCACTCCTGCTTTGTAATGCTTCTGTTAAAGTTGTGCTTTGGGAAAACTGCATGATAATGCTTTTATTTTCTATTTGCAGATTCCCTCTGTTGGTCAAGTTTTAATCATGATTCCTGCGAAACTTCAGTGTTGTGAATTTCACTGATCCTGCTGAAAAGTGACAAAAAGGAAGCCAGGTAACTGTCCCACTCGTTTGAAAGGAAAAGCTAAATTTCTCTATTAAAAAATCACAATTTCACTTCAAATCCAAGCATTTTTCACTACCCAAAACAAAAGCACACAAGAGCAAAGGATATTTCACTGGCTACTGCTTTGTGGAGATTTCTGTGAGAAAAGTAAAAATGAGCAAAGAAGGTGAGGAGTAAAGTGTCCATGCAGGACAATACTCTTGCCCTGCATTTGTTGTTGTTGTTTTATTTCTCTTTATAGCAAGAAGCAAGAGCTTTAGGGTGAAATTTAGGCAATTTCATTCCAGATCTGGCATGAAAGATGCTGTTCAGTTTGAATGCTTACAGTTCTTTGGGGCAGAAACAAATTTGTCATTCCTGCCTGAAAAGTAAGATACATAAGAGCAGCATTTGTAGACAGTATACATCTAGAAGGCACCACACTTATCCCTGATTTTTTCTCCAAATAGAGGAGAATAACCAGGAATCCCAGACTTTCCCCAAAGAGGGGTTGATTTGAAATAATTGGGAAAAGTCCATTGCTCCACGGAGGTGGCAGGCAGAAGTTTATCACAGCTGGTTGCTTAGTAGGTAGTTTTGTTGGTGGTGTTTGTTTTTTTCCTGGAGTGCTACAGGCGTTTTAATATAAGGGTTCTGATTGATGCGACTGTTGGCTCTGACATGGCCTTCAATCTATTTTCTTCAGGGCAGGAATGAGGCTGTGTGCATTCAGAGAGGGATTTAGCTGGAGGGAAGATCTGTCCGTTTCAATGTATCATACTAGCTCTTCGGTGTCTGAGCAATAGCTCTTATTTTGGGAGTGCTTTGGACTGGCTTTACCGTTTATCTAGATCAGTGGGTAATAGCCTCTGTGTTAGAAAAAAATGAGGTTATGGGCAATTGCAGAGGAAGAGAAATCATGAAAAATGTTTCCGAGTTGACCAGGGGTAAGTAGAAAATGCATTTGGATGTATAGATTGACAAGAAGCCTGTGGGTTTAATGAATTTGTGAGCCCTAATGCCACTGACACCTTATTCTGTGGTGCATTTCTTGGCTTCTCCTCATGATTGTAGGGGGAGGGAAACTCGAGCTCACCATCTCCTCCAGTCTCAGCTTGTTTAGGAGGAGAATACAGTTCTCTGCAGTGTTAATTACTGCATGTAGTGGAAGAACAGTCTTGAAAGAAGAGGGAAGAAACCAAAGACTGAAATGGAGAAAAGCAGTCAAATTCTGAGTTCCAAAGGCAGACCTCGTGCTCTCAGCTGAGAGTGACGTTGCTGTGTTTTTGATGTGGAAGATGAATGAAATCTGGGCACCTCTGCTTTGAAAACAGGGATTTCCACCAAGGATTTCCTCCCAGACACGAACCAAAGTGGTGGTAGCTGGAATCTCCAGAGTCTGGGTCTGCAGGCTGGCAAGGGTTTACATTTCACAGAATCACAGAATTTCTAGGTTGGAAGAGACCTCAAGATCATCGAGTCCAACCTCTAACCTCACACTAACAGTCCCCACTACACCATATCCCTATATCGTTCAAGGAAAGATAATTTGGTGGTGAATTACATGGAAACTCTAGAAGGAGATGGATGTGGTTGTTCTGCTAAGCTTGCTTTTCTCTGCTTCCTTGACAAAGGGTTCTTTGGAAAAGGCTGTTGCTCAAGTGGATCCTCTTGGAGGCTGTGCGCTGGAGCACAGGGCTCACACTGATAACCCGGTTTAAGCTGACAAGTGACTTTCCAGGCCTGGTGTGTAACCTTGTGGCAGGTGTGTAACCCCAACTGCTCCTCCTAGCTGAAATCCAGTAATTCCTGGGTGCTGTTTTGGGAACCAGAAGGTCTCCTAATTGCTTTGCAGGACCAGGCTGCTTGCTGAATTGGACTGTGATAGGTTCAGAGAAGGCTTTTGATTAGCTTCACCCAGTTCACAGCAGGGAGTTCCTGAGGAGATCAGTTTTGGTTGGTCTTTGTGTCATCCAGTGCAGATTAGTTGCATTCTTTGTGGTTTTCTGTGCTGTAGCCCTCAGCCTACCTTCCCTGCTTTGAGACTCTGTGTTAGACAAGAGGTTCATGTTAGACGTGTGTTACTCACTCGTCCCCTTTGTTCCTCTCAGCTGTTTGGAGGCAGGCTTACCCCAGTAAAATGTGTTGGCCGCGCCTGTAACATGCATAGCGTCTCTGCTTGGATGGAAGACAGCAGTGTATTTTATAGCTTTGGCTCTAGCTGCATCTGAATTGCAACCAAATTCTCTTCCCAGCACAAACAGCTGCTCCAGTGAAGTCACAGGCTTGGAGCCGGCCCAGCAGACACACTGCAGCTACCAAGGATGTGGGCGGGAGTCAGCCGGTAGCTTTGGGAGCTAGTTCAGTGTTTGAGACCCAAGTGCATAGGACTGGGGAGGCAGGGAAATGGGCAATGGGAGAAGATTTTGACCTATGCAATTCTTGTGTTGTCTTCATGGCAGAATGGGAGCTTTTCCGGAAGGCAGAAGGATGTGACCAGCATTTCTTACCTGTGTGCTGTCATTTGTCTCCCAAGGGAGTAAGTGCGTGCAGTGTAGGGGTCTGCTCTGGAATTTGTGTAGTCGTGTGTGTGACTGCATACACATACACATACACCCAGGCAGTGGCTGAAATGTGCTGGCTTCCATGAAAACCACGTGCTGTTGGATTCTGCAGCTGGGTAATATTGCACAGAGGTTTTACAGGTGTTTACACAGTGTCATTTTGATTGTGTGCACATATATAACGTGTAAAGTGTGCACACATTCACTTCCTAGCATGTGCATGTGCACATGTACACACACACAGGCACGCACATGTTCAGAGGCATTTGCTTTGCCCCTCTGAGCTCTGTGGTGCTCCTGGAGAGGTTATGCTTCACAGCCTGACACCAGCCCCATGCTGATGACAATTACCCTTCTTTTGGGTACCTCTATTGATGACAGAGGAGAAAAACTTTAAACCAGTATTTTCAATCCAGAGGTTTTGTTACCTTCACGGACACTTTCAGCTCAGATTCCAGGGTGCTTTCAAATGAGGCCCTAGAATTGCCTTGGCTGTCCTTTGGAAATCAGTGTGTACAGGGCAGAGAAGGCAAGTCCAGTGATTTTTCAGCGCTGGAGAAATGTGTCTTGGCACTCTGCAGCAGCTGGAGCCTATCTTTGCAAACAGAAGCTAAAACAACCAGGTAGCAGTGGAGAGTGTGGGCAGGAGGTGGGAAGGAAGAAAACCATACCCTAATTGAAGGGAGAAAGTATCTTGCTTCATTGCTTGAGCTTTCTCTGCCTGCTGTTTTTACCTTGACAAGATGTTTTTTTTCCTATTTCACAGCAGCTATTCTCTTTCCCCTGCCCCACTCAATCTTCTGCTTGTTCCGTCTGTGTGCCTGTCTTTTGATGTCAGTCACGCTGGTTGATTTGCGACGAGGAAACGACGCCTCTTCCTCTGCCGCATCCTCCCCCCCAGTCCTCCGAACCCCTCAATGCAGAAGGATCGGATTTAGGCACGGAACAGCAAGCATCAAAGCAATCTCTTAGGGCTCTGCAGAGACAGCTGGCATTTGAGAGCTAAGGGGCAATGGGGAGTGATGTCTGTGGGGACCACAACAAGCAGTATTACGCTCATTGGTTCTCCAGGTTTGTGACATGAGGATAGCCGCTGCTGTGTTCGATGGAAAGAAGATGGAAAGGCCTTTGCAGGCTTCTCCTCCATTGATTAACCAGCCCCGTCTTTGGCACTGTCCCCGTGTCTTGGATGTGGAGGCATGGTAGATGGTCACCGTCCTGCTTGGTGCACCTGAAGCGCCTGGTCTTGACCGTGGTCAATGGTCACAGGGCTTTTGGTGCAGCTGCTGTCAGAAGCCCAGAGGTGGTTTTCTCCATGGGCATGATGGCCAAGGCGGGATTTCCTGAGACGGTGTGAGGTTTTGCACAGTCCACTAGGTAATGGGACTGGGATAAATAGTCTGGGGCTAGATAAATAGCGTGGGACTTTCCTGATGAAGTGGATTTGGGGCTGTATTGACTTTACTGCTAAATCTCAGAATTTGTCCCAACTGAAACTGTTCCTATGGGAACATGGCTTTGGCAGGATTTACATCAGGTGGTGTTCTTCTACTTTGAATCCTTCTTGTCAGATGAAACAGCTACCCCAGGACTTAACCTGGACCTCCTAGTTTTGATGGGGTCCCTAGCTATGCAGCTGGTTTCCAGCTTTTTCCTCCTTTCAGTCGCTTCCTGCTGCTGTCTGGTTTTGCAGGGAAAACAGAGATCAGGTCTGTGGACCACAGCAGTGCCACCCTGAAGGGCACAGCGTTGGCTGAGCAGCTCTGCTCTTGCTGATTTATTCATGTGCCTGGCTCAGCTGTCTGCACTTGCTGTTGTCACAGGAGGGATTTGAAACCTCTCCTGGATAGACCTCAGTGGTAACAGTAGTAAAAGTGTGTTCTGAGTCACAGTACAGGGGCTGAAGGAGAATTTGGGTGCACACGGGGTCACTTCAGTATCTTTGTTAGGCCTCTCTCTGATCCTCGGCTTTCACAAGTGCTGGTGGTTCTTCTGAAAATGATGGCTTGTGTTTGCACTACCCCAGTCCCTAGGCATGGAAGGAGACAGGGGCACAAGAAGACAGCTGGGCAGACTTCGCGAGAGGCATCTGTCGTTTCAGATAACACCCAGGCTTCCTAAAGTGGGTCAGCAACTTGGCAAGTCACAGACATCTGGAAACTGCAGTGACATGGATGAAGTCCACTCGTCCTTCAGGCTAGCTTAGGCCTGTGCAGACAAAAGGGAAATTGTTGGCAAGAGGAGCATCTGTGGGGCTGGAGGTTGGCCATCTCAGTGCTCAAGGTACTGCTCTACCTGGCTAGCAGATGCCCAGCAGGCTTTTGGAGCTGGAAGAGTTCTGGGCACAGAAACAGGACAATGTTTTGGGTACTGCTCATGTCAGGTGTTGAGGACTAAAATCACAGCGGCGTTATCTATCCAAGGATTGCACCAGAGGAAGGCCAGTATGTGCACTGCACCAAGCATTCCCAGTTTCTCAGACTCCAGGATTACGATTTAAGTCAGATTTCTTGTGTCAGTGCCAGGCAACCACCAGCTTCAGCAGCTGAATCAAATTCTGGGGCTGTGGGAAACTTCCCAGACCTGAGATCAGAACTGATCCACGCCTCTGCTGCTAACCTGCGCAGGAAGCCTGACGTGAGACACTTCTGGAAGTATTTCTCTGTAGGAATCAGGTACCAGCTCAGTTAGGCAGGTATCGATTTTTTGCAAATTTTCCTTTCTGTTCCCTCTCTCCCAGACAGTATAAAGTCCACATTTGCATGTGCTGATAGAATCACTTTAGCAACCCGTGGGCCTCGGGAAAACCTCAGGCCCTCTGGGTTCTTGTCCATTAACCATGCTTGTGGCAACTGCTATTACTCAATTGATTACTGCTACTGGTTGCTCCTTCACTTTTATTAAATGGCATTTTCTGATTGCAGTCTGCTGGATGGTTTGTTGGCTTTAGTTTTTTTCATGTAATAACTCCTGCTTTCCTGCCAGCACCAAATTCACTGCCTGGGGTAATGCTTTTTGGCTGTTCAAAAGTGGATATGAAGAGGTGTCCATTTAATTACGTGGTATCTCGGTATAAATTGCCTGCGTGCATCGTGTGGGAGTCTGTTCCCTGCTGCAGATCAGCTTTCCTGTTCCCTCTCTGTTTTTGTTGGGGAGAGGTGGGACATGGTTCTGCATTAAAGCCAGATACAGGCTTTTCACCCTCATTTATTATGCCTATCCATGGGTCTTTAGGAAACCTAAATGCTGATTTGGGAAGAAACAGTTGGTGAGCAGTGGCATTAATAAAGCCTGATGTCCTACAGCATTGGTTCTACCAGTTGAATTCCATGGGGTCTGTCAGGGTTCTTTGTTTGGATGTTTGTAGCAGTGTGAAATCCTCGAGTGGACTCCCAAATACTTAAAAAGAATTTGAGTTCATTTTGCAGTCTTCTCCTCAGAGTTTCCCTAGTAATAGGAATTCGTTTTTCTTTTTATCCATCTGCCTGTTTCCAATACATTAACATCCCTGAAACTGTTTCTCTTCTGCCAGATTGGGTAGAAACTGACTGTGGAGCTTTTAGAGTTCCTATGCTAGGGTGCACAGGCAGATGTGAGCACAGAACGTTTGCTCATTGCCCTAGCAAGCCAGGTTCAAAACACTTCATTTTTCACATACACCTTTTTACCTTATTGGTGTTCCAGGGTGGATAGGCTAAAAAGGCATCCACGTGTAGAAGCAATGCACGGGGCAGGCTGCATCAACACGGGCTTGCACTGGGTTTGGATGACCAGCATCTCTGAAACTTGTGTCTGCTTGCTGCAGTGCAATGCCTGCCCCGCTACTCAGAGCTGCCTAACTGGGCCTGCTCACTACTCTGAAATCCTGTAGCGTGCCCCACTACGTCGTTTTCAACACTTTCCTGCCTGGACAGTGGCAGGAATTGTGCTTCCAGGAGCGTGCTCTTTGCATTGACAGTAATAGCCGTTGGTTAGAGGGAAAGAGCATCACCCAGCTCCTCGCACTCCCCCGTGCACACACTCTGGAGCCACCCCGTGTACCTCCTCCCACTGCATTCCTGCAGAGCTCTGATACTGCTGCTCCCTCCCGGAGCCAGCAGCACTCCTAATCCTGCCGTTCCTCTGCTGGCTGCCTCTGCCTGTCATTGACGGAGGCCTCCTGCACTGAAATAAGGCTGGTTTTCAGCAATTGCTCTTCTCAGAAGTCAGCAGGCTGGAGGGGGGTGGAAGGGAGATAAACATCAGAGTTCAACATCCAGACAAACACAGCAGAGCACACACAATAAATACATCCGCCCCCAAATGCAAATACATCAGAAGAGGTTCCTGCCCCAGGGCTCGGAGCAGAGCAGGCTCAGGCAGGAGAGCAACAGGATGAGGTGAGTGCAGTCACAGGGACCTTCCCAGTTCCCCTGGCCACCTGGCTCTGTACAGGCCTTGCAAGGCAAGAGCATGATTGTGATCTGCAGTGTGACTCCGCTGGTACCTCCTGATTCCTGCCACTGTCAAGTGAGAGGGGTGTCTGCTATGAAGGTTTCAGCTAGTGCTGGGATATCAGTGATCTGATACCAAGATCAGCAGCTTGGATGCGTGGCAGTCGGGGTGTAATGCGCTGACACTCACTCTTTCTCCATTTGTTTCTGTTCCTTTGAGGCAGGCTGCTTCTCTTGCTAGCTGCACTTTACGGTGGAGTAACCGGCAGTATCGTGCTGCAGAAAATGTATGGGAGGATCACCTCTCCTGACTTTCCAAATACCTACCCCAATCACAAGGAGAGAATCTGGAATATCACCGTCCCCAAGGGATATTCCATCCGCATCTACTTCACCCACTTCAACCTGGAGCTGTCCTACCTGTGTGAATACGATTATGTGAAGGTACGTGTAGGTCAGGCACACTCTTTAAAACGATCTGTGTGTGATCCTGGGCACATGCAGACCCAACATAACTGTTGTAAACAGTTGGTTCTAGTATGCTAGTGAAGTTCAGGCTCAGCTGATTTGTAAATGATGTGTTTGCGGAGGCCCATGGGACCAGGAAGTAGGGGCGATTGTCATGTTGGAACATTTGAAACTTATTTTTTTATGCTCAGAAAACTCTGATGTTTCCCTTTTGTGAAGCAAAAAGTTTGAGATGTTGCCCAGAACAACATTTGAGCTTCATTTTCCAAAGCTACAGTGTATGTTTTACGTTAACATGTAGTACTGTACGCAGCGTATAATGGGAGATGTAGAAGTGTAAGTGGTAGTCTAAACAAGATATGTCAGCTTGTCCAAACATGCACTTGCAACACTCGCTATTGTGCTTTTGCTAGCTAATGTGAGAAACAACCTCGGGAAGAGAAACAGAGATACTGGCTTCGGGAAGTGTTTGGGTGATGAGCAGTGTCCCTGAAAGGTTTGTACTCCATGTGCTGGCGTGTGTTGCAGTTAGGCAACCCGGCTGCTCATTTAAGGCCATCCTACAGCTGCCCCATTTTGTTGTTTGGGTAGACCTGATATACATCAGAAAGGGAGCTGTATGCACAGGGAGCGTGCAAAACCACTGCCCTGCCAGTGCTTCAGAATCTGATGGGCCCAGGTCAGGCAGCCTTGTTACTGTCTAGGAGGATCTCACTTCTATGGTTTTATATTCTTTGTGTCCAAAGAAGGGCAACAAAGCTGGTGAGGGGTCTGCAGAACAAGTCTTAGGAGGAGCAGCTGAGGGAGCTGGGGTTGTTCAGCTTGGAGAAAAGACTCAGGGGAGACCTTATTGTACTTCACAATTACCTTAAAGAAGGTTGTAGTGAGGTAGGGATTGGTCTCTTTTCCCAAGCACCAAGTGATAAGATAAGGGGAAATGGCCTCAAGTTGCACCAGGGGAAGTTAAGTTTGGATATTAGGAGAAATTTCCTTTCTGAAAGGGTTGTGTGGCATTGGAACAGGCTGCCAGGGAAGTGGTTGAGTCACCATCCCTGAAGGTCTTCAAGAAACGTGTTGATGGAGAGCTTAGTAGCATGGTTTAGTGGTGGACTTGTCAGCACTAGGTTAAAGGTTGGACTAGATGATCTTAGAGATCTTTTCCATCCTGAATGATTCTGTGATTCTAGATGGCAGGTTACTCCCGTTCCCCACACCTGTGTTGTTCTTCCTGCAATTTTCTTTGGGCAGGACAGAGTACTCGTTTCTGGTAGCCTGTAGTGTATGCAGTTTTATCGCTACCAGGGACCACATGACCCCCATATATCAGAACATTTATCTTGTATTAAAAAGAAGATAAATGAGGAACTGCAACTGTAATAAGTGAGTCAGAATACATGAGAGAATATACAGAATACATGAGAGAATATACAGAATACATGAGTCACTGGCTTAAAGAGACCTTTTGTTATACATTTGAATTTGTCAGTGTATGAAACCTTTTTATCCCAGTTATCTCTAGCTTTGGCCTCAGTCAGGTCTCCTACACACGAAGATTTGACTGTCACCGAGAGTGCAAAGTTAACAAGAGCATTATGTACAATAAGCAAAGCCTGGTGCTGACAGCCCGGGATGGCCTCAGCTTTGTGTGGGCCTCTGAAAAGAAAAAGGGAGATAAAAGTATAGGCTTAAGTCACAGAGAATAGGGGAAATCCTCTTATGTGTCACTGGATCTGGATTAACCTCCAGAAGCACCTTTTGAGAGCATCCAAGTCTAGAAGTGGCCTGAAGCACTTCTCACACACCATTAAACTCATGCTGTCCAAGCAGGTTGAGAAGAGCAAAGCTCTGAGATCGCCTGGTAGATCTGTCTGTGTTTTGCAGCTGAGCTCTGGCGGGAAGACCTTGGCTACACTATGTGGAAAGGACAGCACAGACACCGAGGAGGCTCCGGGCAACAAGACGTACCTCTCCACTGACAACACCCTCACGGTGGTGTTTCGGTCCGACTACTCCAATGAGAAGCCATTCACGGGCTTTGAGGCGTTCTATGCTGCTGAAGGTAAGAGCCCAGCTCCTCTTGTGTTGGGAGAGACCCAGCTGTGGTGGGGTTGGTGCTTCCCTGGGCTCTCACAGACTCTGACTCCTGGTGTTAGGTGAGAGAAGGCAGCCTCACTGTATGGAGACAGAAGCAGAAGGGCACAGACACCAAAGACAAGCAAGCCACCCTCATAAACGCAGTGGTTCAGACCAAGACCGAGTGCTGTTAGAAGGTGTTGGTTGTCTAATTCTTTTGTGTTTCACCCATTAGATGTCGATGAGTGCAAACAGCTGTTTGATGGTGAACCCCTCTGCAACCATCACTGTCACAACTACGTGGGGGGCTACTATTGCAGCTGTCGGGTCGGCTACACACTGCACGAAAACAAGAGGACATGCACAGGTGAGCCCTTGCAGATCAAGAGAGACTTTCCTAGCTACAGCATCCACCTAAATTTAGTTACAGCACTGGGATCAAGATCAAGGCTGCTTTTTTGGGTTTTGTTTTTAACATCTCCTATGGGATATTACACCTCCTAGAGCAGCTGGAAGGAGATGTAGAGGCTTAGTCATGTCTGTGAGTAGAGAGCGTGCTTTGCAGAGTGGCTGTGGGCTAATTGCAGCCGTTAGGGCCGGCAGTATTGTGTTGCAGTAAAATGGTGCACTGGCAGTTGGCAGGTCCAGAAGAGAAGCCAATGGCTGGTGTGGTGTGAAGGTAACTTGCTTTGGCTACTCCTTAATCAGCATCCACCCCTGTTTAGCTTTAGGCAGGTTGAACGGGGAAGCAAGAAAGTCATCTTCTGCTGCCCACTGCAGACACTGCCAGGCTTCGTGGCTGTCAGTACAGCCAGCTCTGCAACACCCGAGTTTATCGTGCTGTCTGGGTACTGAGATACCGAGTGTTCTGGACCTGATTTGTGGATGTGTTGGAAAAACTAACAGTCGAGTTGCCAAGTCTAATGGAGGAGTTTGCTTACTGTCCCTGGAGGGACCCAGGCTGAGAAGCAGCACAGTCCACCCATCACTGACAACAGATACAATCATCCACTCAGTAAATGAGAGGCAAGGCCAGGCACAAAGCACTTCTTCAGAAGGGCATACAGCATGAGGTGTACCTAGCTGACTCCTGCCTGGCTGTGCTGTTCAGTGCTCAACTGGGGAAAGCTTATCTGCTGGCAGGCGGCGAAGTGTCTGAATCAGCACAGTGATCAGCTCCTCTGGATTCACTTTGTCTGCAGTGGAACGTGTGCCTACACATGGTAGCACATTCAGCCTTGGTGCGTGCAGCTTTGCCCACCTGGAGCTGAGTCCTGTCTGAGAGAAGCAGCACACAGAACTGCTCACAAAATACGTTGTAGGTGGGCAGATAGTCTCTTTGTGCTTCCTAGGGCTGAAATGCAGAGCTGGGTGTAGCTTAGAGTGCTTATGGCAACCTTGACATTTCACTTCCCAACTACAGCCCGTTAAAAACGCTCTCCAGCCATGGCTGCCTGGGTTTGATTCGATTCAAACTCCTCGTATCTCCACTGTATTAAAACAGAGCTATCCGTTGTTCAGCCTCTCCTTCCTAAAGTGATGGCTTTTAGCAGAAATGTATCAACAATACAGAAGGGCTGGGCTGCCGTGCACTGCTGATGGGTGGAGGCATGTGTGCTGGGAATTGTGGTGCAGCCGATGTGCTGGAACTTGTTCGCATTTCAGAGGCCTTCAGATGCAAGTGCTGCAGCCATTCCAGCCCCCAGGCTGGGCTGGAAAGCAAAGGTCTTCATTGCCTTCATGACATGAGGGCAAAAGTTGCCCCTTTGATTTTTGGTTCCTGTCTGGGTGGGCTGATATTGACAGGCTCTTTTTTTCTCTCCTTTATTTTCCAGCGTGAGATAATTAAGCTTCTCCTCGCTTAGGCAGAGATGGAGACAGATGTGCTGGGAAGAGCTGCTGTGCCCTCCCCCATGCCCTGCCTGTTGCAGTCTGACCAAGGGCCGCAGGCTTCTCTTGCTTGGTGACTTGTATGTCTCGTTTCCTTGCCTTTCAGACCTGCTTCCTGCAGCCAATAAAGAGGCCATTCCATGTTGAAACCTCATGGCATCCTCTGGGGCATTCATTCTCTTGCATTTCCCATGTGTCAGTAGGGAAAGAATGAAGTAGATAATGCAGGGGCTCTTAAGAGAGAAGCTGAGCATCACAGCTGCCTGAAGCCTTTTGAAATTTCTTGTCCAGCTCTTGTTGCTTGACCTTCCAGAGTTCTCAAACTACAAAACGATTAGAACTGCACACGCATTCCCTACTGTTACTTTTAGGTAAGCTCTTGTCTGCACCCAGACTTGTATATTGAAACTATTTATATTCAGAGCCCACTCTTGGGAAAGGTTTGATTTCTTTTTTTCCTGGATCCAAATTTGGTGACTGACCATATCTCCTGAAGGGAACTGAGTCATATTGCTGAAATTTGGTCTGGTGAACAAAGCCTCAGAGTTCCAAGAGTATGGCAAAGTGATGAAAATGTCACCAGAGCAGTTTAGGAGAGGACTAGTGTCTTGCATTCATACAAGGGAAAGCAACAGTGCCCCCTGCAAAGCAGATGCAACACAAGGAATGCTCTTCCATGCAGTTTGCAGCACTGGTTGATAACTCTCAGTCCCTCATTGTGCCCCTTACTGCTCCATATCCATATTAATTTGTTGTCCCTTTACACTGTACCCTTTTGGGGCAGGGACCATCTTGCAGCATGTTGGAGGACTGTTGTGCTTGGTTCTTTGTCAGAGGGTACAGCTCCCCTTCTCTGTGGAGGAACCAGGATGATAATTGCAAGGAAGAGGTTAACAAGGCAGAGCTGAGCAGCTGAAGGTGAACTGCTGGAAGATAAAACAAGGCTTTGTTGAAAAAGCTCAAGGGATTAAGGATCATTAGTCAATCAGCATTTCTTTATTTCTGCAATTTAGCAGGAGTGCTTTTAATCCTCATTTATGAGGCTTAGTGCTTCCAACCCCCGGCTCTGCTCTTCAGTGCCTGGAGTAAATGGGGAGGAACCCTTTCCCAGGTGAGCATGGGAGGTACTGAGAGTCTTGGAGATGAGACGCTTGACTCGTTTCGGGTCGCTGCATTTTCAGGCTTCTGTGTGATCTCGAACAAGTCACTCAGTGCTGGCTTTGACTGTCCACCTGCAAAAGGAGAGGTAACATCACTGCCCCGACTTACCTGGAGATGCGTAGTAAGTGTCACAGAGGGTAGATGCTGCAGGGGACTGCTTGGTGGTGGACTGGTTGTGCAAGTGATTACCAAGAGGCTGCTTTATGGTCACAGTGAATTTGTGATCAAAGCAGCTTGAGTTTTTGTCATGGCTCAGCGACACAATTTATGATCCACTTTTCATTAGAGACCTAATGAGCCAATGACAATGGACTTGCAAGTTTTGAGCAGGTCGTTTTTCAGAGTTCAAGCCTCTGGCAAACAGCTCACTGCGGTTCTAATAAAAATATGACCTGAGCATAATTGAGTACTCTCTGGACAGCCTTAAAGCCTGGACGGAGAAGTCAAGGGACAGCATTTCTTCTGGGAGATGTTCAAAAATTATTTGATCCTTTTTGTGCTGGCTAGTTTATGACTTTGTTGCTTGCAGACTTACGGAAAAAAAAATATTGCCCTGACAAAGGGAACTCCCAGCAGCCACATGCAGGAAATAAGAAGAAAAGAAAGGTAAAGTCCAAGCCTCTCCATCTTCAAGCTGCAAATTTCTTTGGACTAGTACAGGGAGGGTGTCTTCTGTTGGGTCAGCTAGTTTGGGCTGCTCATGTGAACTCAAGTCAAGAGAGCTTACTGGTGATGACTAAAAATTTTCCAAACAATATTGTGAAAATCTCCCATCAAAATCAGTAAACTGAATTTAAGGGAGAAAGATGAAACAAAGAGTGGAGAATTATTAGTCTGTATCTTTCCCCTTCTTTAGTCCTCAAAAACAAGGTGAAAAAAAACATTTTCTGACTTACTGGGGTATTAATGGTGCACTGGTCTTATTACTTGTACCTGCGTATTCCTTCTTTACGCAACAGATCCCATGCCCAGGCAAAAATGGTTTTGTAGGTAATAGGAAGGGATTCTGATGCAGAACTAGAAGCAGATTTCAGATTTTACCTTCTTAATGATTTCAGTGGGGAGTTAGGGGTGTAAAGATAGTACTCATTACGTTGTGGTTTGTATGTTTAGGATAAGACTTCACACTGAGTCTTTTTACGCACTCAAGGATTTATATTTTATCTCTTCCTATAATTGCCTCCAGACTACTCCTTTCGGGGCTGTAGAACAGCAATAGATATTATCAACGCGAGGAAATTTCAGTTCTTAAAAGAGATGCGGATTTTTTTTCCACTGCTATAGCTGTGAACTGTAGACTGCTAGAGCTGAATATCAAGTAGGTTTCGGGTTTTGGGGTGTTTCTCAGCCTGGGTTTGCAGCAGGTGGGAAGAAGTATTATAGCAGGACCGTAAACCTGGGAAGAGGCAGTGAACTCTGTGTGTCCCTGGCAGTTATTGTAAGTAGTACCTGCAGCAGCATGGCAGAGTGTGCTGGAAAACATTCTTTATCCTCATATAGCCATGAAATGCCTCTGTAGTTTGAGGCAGAATCAGTGGAATTACAGAAACGTGCATTTAGCTGAGAAGAATGAGATAATAACAATTAAGAAAAAAACCCACTTGCTGATAATTCTCTACAAGTGCAGCATGAAAGGAAAAGATTTAATTCCCATTGTAGCTCAACTGATTTCTTCTGGTGCAGAACAGTGTGCTGTTAGGCTAGATGCAGAGGCAGACAGAACCTCCATGTGAATTAGTTAAGCTTTCTCTGCTTCTTTGGATTAAGAGGGGCATTTCAAACAGGATTTTGAAATTAGGAGACTGCTCAGTTTCCACAGGATAGGCTTTTATAGGTATTTGTTGACCGTTTTTCTCTGTGTCTTTGTGAATTGTGTTTGAAAATCTAAGATGATAAATTCAGAGTACAGCACATACAGATGCTCAGTCACTGTGATGATGGAAGGGTTTATGTCAAATAAAAGCAGTTGCTCATAACTTTCTGGGAAGATGGACAGAGAAAGATTGTTCTAAAATTGCAGCTTCTGCTAAAAGAAACACACAGGGTACCCAAGTGCATCATTACTTGTGTTGTGGTATTGTTGTGTTAAGAGTCACACAAACATAAAACAAAAAGATAATCCTTCTACCTGCTCCTGCTTTCTTTTCCGAGTAAAAACCTACCAAATACTTCCTATAGCAGCAAGCAGTGCTGTTGCATAGATTATAGGGTCAAAGCAGGTTTCATTCTCTGAAGTAAAAAGAGCTTAGAATCCTGGCTAATGAAATCCACAATTAGTTAAGGGACAGTCACATTCATTTTCTCATTCAAAATTCAATCCTTTTCCGTTAAAATTACAACCTTAAACTGCATGGTCTATTTTAGATGATAATCTGTAAATAAGGACTGGCTAATGGCATTTTTGTTGATGGAAGTTAGCGCAGTGTATTTGAGGATACGATTCAAAGTCAAACAATTTCCCTCTTACAATTAATTCAGCATCACAGTGGTGCAAAAATATGCCGGTGTTATCAGCCAGTCCAGCATTCCTCATCAATTAAAGGATTGCTCATACAGCTCTTGCAGCACATCATAAAGCCTTTGTTCCCAGCTGATCAAAGCACCACTTCACAGTGATCAGATGCTGTCAACAAGCAGAGATCCTCAGGGCACTTGTGGCTGTTCCTTCTTGCTTCTCTTCAGCAGGGAGCATTTGTGGCTCCAATTGTGTCAGCAAGAGGCACAGCTGGTTTTGCTCAGAGAATACAATTACATTCTAAATGTCTGGCAACAAAGGCATTAAAAAGAAAGAGCTGCATTCAGAGGCTTCTGGAATTGAGGAGCTGATAGCTATCCTAGCACTCTGCACACTCTGGTGTAGCAGAGGAGCTACAAATTTAACACCTTGGAAGGTTTCTGATGAGCTTCCAGCCAGCACACTTCAGACCACCAGCCCTGTGGCTAAGTGGTGCTCCTGCTGATGTCCTTCCCCACGCTGCTTCAAAGGTAGGAGTGCAGGATAATGGAGGCCTACCCCAACAGAGAGGGGGCAGCTTTCTCAGTGGTGACAAATGCCTGCTGGTGGAATGGGTGACTCTTGTTTCACTTCATAGGTAGTTAAATCCGTGGTTCTGAAGCTTTCTCTAAGGGACAACAGTAGGAAAAGATCAAAAGATCCACAACTGTTCCTCAGTATGGCTCGACTGAGTTAATGCATCTGTGATCATTTTCTGTTATTTTTTTTTTCTAGCCCTGTGTCAGAACCATTTTTTTACTGAAAGAACTGGAGAAATCTCCAGCCCTGACTATCCGGCACCTTATCCCCCACTCAGCACCTGCAGCTACAACATCCAGGTAGAAGATGGCTTCCTGATCACTCTGGAATTCGTGGAGACCTTTGATGTGGAGACACACCCAGAGGTGCTGTGCCCCTATGACGTCCTTCAGGTAAGGTGAGGCTCTCACAGCCTTTGTGAGACAGGCCCAGCTCTTTTACTCTGTCTTCCTCAGTCTGTGTTTTGCTCTGTCCATTTCAAGTTTTGTCTCTCTGTATCTCTCCTCATTCGTTTTTCTTCTCATCCCTTCAGTTTTGTTGTTCTGTTCTCTCAGCACCTTTCTCCTTTGGGAAATTCACCCAAAACACAAATGCAAGCTCACATGTCTGTGATGACTTCAAAGATTTTGGATCATCACAACTTCTGCCCCCATCACAGACCAGTGATGGCAGGGAACTCGGTTAAATCATTTCCATGCAGTTTGCTTATTTATAAGACGGGTCCAATGATCACTTCCCAGGAATTCTGTAGCATTTAGGATGCTTGGAGAAAAGGCCCTCTGTGAGTTACTGGAGTGGTGAGCCATCACTCTAACCACCTGCCTTTTTTTTGTATGCTTTGCGAGAAAGGGCTAGTAAAGTTCAGGGAGTCATTGCATTAAAATCATTTTGTTCTTCAATGAGCCTCATGGGGGAAGGAGTAAAGACAGTTTGTTTATCTTCTCCATTTTAGATTAAAACACCCAAAAAGCAATTTGGCCCATTCTGTGGGAAGACTTTGCCTGCGAAAATTGAGACACAAACTAGTGCTGTGAATATTACTTTCATAACTGATGCCTCGGGAGCACACACTGGATGGAAGATGAAGTACATGGCAGCAGGTGGGTAAGAGACCTCTGTGCAGTTCTCAAGTCCCAACTACTTTGGGATTTTCATTCTGGAAAGGCATGAATAGTGCCTAAATAATCATGCTTTGAAGCAGTAGTTTCATACTTAGTTTTTGGTAGTGTATCTATTGAACAATGTATCCACTAAGTAGTTTACTTCTGAAGTAAAGTTTTAAGAGAATCCCAGAATTCCTGCTGGCCTTACAGTTAACCTCTAGTTTAGGCATATGATTTTATTTTAAGGAATAAGTTTCCCAACTAATGAAAAGTTAAGAGATGTGTGTGTCAGCATAGCCTGCCTCTGGACAGGTTGCTGCACACCTTTGATGTGAGAACATCACGGTCAGTTCAGTTTTTTTCTCTGTTCTCAGTAATTTTAAATCTGTGTCTGTGTGAGTGAAACAGCGCAGAGAAAGGGCAGAGAGAGCGTTGGCATCGTCCCCACGCCCTCCCCAAGGGCCTTGAGCGGTAAATAGCAAAACCACTTTAAGGGGAATACTGATTGCTCTGCTTCTCTGCAGGTTTGCCATGCCCCAGTCCTGAAGCACCACCTCATGGTCGCATAGCACCAGTGCAAGCGCAGTACACTCAGGGCGACCGCTATGCTCTCTCTTGTGACATTGGATACGTGCTGCTTGAAGTAGGTGAACCGCGGCAGTCAGCCCTATTGGACGTGATTTCTTAGGGGTTAAACCTTTTCTCATTAACAATTTCTGGTGCTCACATACTACAGTTATGAGGCATATTCAGTACACTAAATTTGTCAGCAATTGTCCTGTCTTTGACATCGTCCCCAAAGACCTGTGTCTCCGTGTTTGCCTGTGTGCATGTTTGCTGATGTTGATTGAACACTGCTGCTTAGAGATTTGCATCTAATTACGTTGGAAGAATAGAGTGATTTTACAAAAGATTTCATGAGAGCAGCGCAGTGAGAATTTCTTGTTGTCTTTCATTTGTTATTTCATCTCTCCAGGGAAGTTAAAACTAGGATACTTGGTCATTCCTGCTGAATGCAGCATTTCACACTTGGTTCTTAATAGCATTGTGCTTCCCAGCAGGCAGTTTTGGAAGATGCTTTAGGCTGTGTATGCGTACAGCAAAATTTTACAATCACAGTTAAGTGGCTGTGTTTCAGGGAAGCACACGGACTTATTTCAACAATTATTTTATAATCTGTCTGGTTTGGTAGTTCTACAAATTTACTGTTTATGTAGAAACAGAACACAGCTAAACTGATACGCCAGTTAGCGTTCATCAGGAAATGGATAAGAAATATGGATGTGTGTGGAAATAAATAAACACAGGCTGTGGTCCGTATTGTCCTTGAAATGCACTGACTGGTTCTGTGTGCTGTCATTACTGGAGACAAGGCAGCTCTAAGTGGTAGAACTGCTACCTACAGCAAATGCAAATTAGCCTCAAATTTCTAGATAGGGTAACTGTCCCTCTCATTAACAGCCATCCGCTATGGGCTTTATTAGCACATTGAAGAGATTAATGAGGTTGGTGTAGGAATGACTTACTTTTCTCATTCAGAAAGTAGTGCAGCAGAGCAGTTGTAAAGACATTTTAAGCAAATAAAAATCTAGTTACTGTGTTTTTGCCTTATGAGTGAGCAAAGAAATGTGTAACTGGTGCTGTTTTTTCTCTAATTAACACTGTTAATTTGATGTGAAAGTAATACGACCTTTTATTTCCATTCACGCTTCTTGGAGAATGAAAATGTTGTGATGTCTTTTATAGCGGAATGCCTAAAGAATGCTTCTTGGAACAAACCAATGGCAAAGTGCATCAGTAAGTCAGTGCTAATATTTGTGAATTGGAAAATTTCTGTGTAAATATTGGTTATAAGAAATAACAGAAGAAATACATTTCTTCTGCTTGGTAACTGTTCCCTTTCTTGTCCAAGTGCATTTTGGATTTGTAAGTTAGATGATGTTTCAATTTCTACCATTCTTTAAAATCTCTGAAAAATAACGGTGGTTATTTCAAAATAAATAAATACAATGGTCCTTTGAAATACCTGCACCATCTTCCAGCAATTTTATATAACAACATCAATTTTAAGAATTATCATTGGAGATAAACAACTAAAGTACTTGTACTCATAGAGATTTATCTTTATTTTAGTTAGTACGTGTTCCTAAGTAGATGCATTAGTTTCCTCTGCATATGTTGTATGCTGTGAGAGCTGCACAGTCACAGCTTGTCTCATAAAGGGGTTGCAGATTTTCTGAGAAAACCACAGCCTCTACCAAAACCTTTACAGCTCCTAGTACTCAACCATGGTGTTATTAATGTCTGTCTTCCTGCCTAATTCTGAGCACATAATCTTCACCAGGATTTCTGTTCTTGGATACCTTGAAGAAAGAGGCCTTTTCCTGAATGAAATGTTGAAATCCTGCTTGGTTAGGTTGACGTTGAGCCTACTAGCTTTTGTTGTTTTTTGTTTGCTTGTTTGTTTTTGTTTTAATACATATGTTTTTGAATTGCTTTAGTTGTTGACTGTGGTCAGCCTGAGGAGATGGACAATGGTGCCTTCACATACCTTACGGGGCCTGAGAACACCACCTACAATGCTGAAATTCAGTACCACTGTGAAACCCCCTTCTACGTCATGAAGGCTAACAGTAACGGTAGGTCATAAACATCAGCTTGAAAATGGTTCCTGGTTCTCTTGGTATGAAGAGGGAACACACCTGACTTATATAGACATACCTGTGAAAGTCAGCAGGACCTTTCCAAAACATGGTGCAAAGGCTGAAAACTTTGGGAAATGTTATTTGTCTCTTTAAGGACTTGTACGTAAGAGTACTGCAATGTCCCCAGGTGGGATCAATTCAGTAACAGTTGGGAGCTTAACACATTTTTATCATTCCTCAGTTAGTGGCATTACGTGCTTGCGTGGTATTGAAGGCTTCAGGAGTATTAGATCCCGAGAACAGCCAGAGGGGAAGTACGTGCTGTAGTCACTTTCTGATGAGTGCAGTAAACATGAAGGAGCCCTAAAACACGATGACACTCTGCAGACATTGTCAGACACTTCTGAATTGCTTGAGAACTATGCCCAGCTATTTTATTCACTTGATTTTGTTTTCTCTGAGATGCAGGTAAATATATATGCAGTGACGACGGATTCTGGAAGAACTCCAAAGGAGAAATAACACTGCCTGTCTGTGAACCAGGTAATGCAGGGATGTATTACCATTGTTGGAATTAGCAGTTACAGAAGAATCATAAAGCTGTCAGCTAGCACTTAATGCTGTTGGTACACAGTCATGCTTTGTTACAGGGACGCGAGGTAGACTCTACATAGGTCTATGCTGAAGGAAGCAGCTTGTTTTTGATGTAACGCTTCTAAGTGCATCATGTTGGAACTCAAAAATTCTTGTGAAGAGGCTAAACTCTATGTTAATAAACTCCTAACCTCTAGCCTAGTGACCTACAGATGCTGGGCTCTAATGAAGTTACTCAGCTAAGCTTTTCCATTGTTTATGTACCCAGCTAAGTAATAGATGTCGTAACACTCATATCTTATAGTTTAAGTACCTCTAAGTTGATGAGGCACTTTATTTTAGAATGTTCATTTTAAAATTCAGACGACCATCTTTATGTTACTACAGTTTTCCAAAACGGTAAGTGCAGTTATTGTTCCTCCCTACTGAAGGGAGGAACAATACTAATTAACTAAAACTGTTCCAATAATGACATAGTGTGACTGGCACTCCTCATAGTTATCCATACCGAACTTATATTTTCCTGTTAAATTGCTCACTGTTTTTAACAAGTCTTGGTCTTACCTGAGGTTCTCTACTGCTGCTGGTATTGGAGATTAATGCCAGAAACTCTGTAGTTCAGTTCCCCTTGAAGACAGTAAAAAGCTAAACCATTTACTCCAGTTCCATTCTGAAGATTGCAGTTTCATAACTAAATAAATTCTTGTTTTTCAATTGCTTGGAATTTTTTCTGACAGGAAAATTGAACCAGTCTCCAGAATTATTTGAGAGGGGGAAAAAGCCACTGAATACCCTTAATGCAGAATATGTTTTGTTTGTTTGTTTTTAGATGCTCGAACTGCTAAATTAGTTACTCTGTAAAATTACTCAAGATACAAAAATGAGTTTTGGGAGAAACATTTTGCAATATAAAAGCCTAATTGTTCTTATCTTTTAGATTAGAATGTCCATATATTCCAATTACCTTAATTTACATTTAGAACAAATGCATCGAGATCTCTACGCCCAAATTCTTAAGCAAAACTGTCTCTCTTGATTATAGAACTTTCCAACAGCTTTATGTTCTACTGACTAATGAAAATTGTATGCTAAATCAAACATGCATTTGGAAGCAATTTTACTATTCAGAATAATCTAGGAATTACATCTAGAATCATTAACTTAATTTTACCCATACCAGCATAATGAATCAATGTCCACATCTTTAAATGTTAACGTTTATTGCTGCATTCTTTGTTTTTGCAGTTTGTGGAGTGCGGAGAAGTGGAACTGTGGAACGTATATATGGAGGAAGGAGAGCCAAGCCTGGAGAATTTCCTTGGCAAGTGATGTTAATTACTGAGCATGGAGGTTCAGGAGGTGGTTCGCTTCTGTACGACAGCTGGGTTTTAACAGCTGCTCACGTTGTAGTTGAACAGAGAAACCCCTCAGATTTGAGGATTAAACTGGGGATTTTGAACAAACGTTCAGATCACTATGAAGAAGCCTGGGCAGAAAAAATTTTTATTCATGAAGGTTACAAAAATGATCCTGTTAATTTTGACAATGATATTGCCTTGATTAAACTGAAACATAAAGTCCCCATCAGTACCAATATCACACCCATTTGTTTACCAGGAAAAGAAGAAAGATTTCAAATGAAAGCAAATGATATGGTAGCTGTATCGGGTTGGGGAAAGACTGAGACTAGGAGCTCTTCCGTTGTACTGCTGTACACCGAGTTGATAGTTATCAGTCAGAAAGAGTGTACAGATGCATATGCAAATAAATCATTTAATGGAAAACCTCTCATGGTAACAGAAAACATGCTGTGTGCTGGAGCTGAGGGAGGGGGCAGAGATGCATGTAGTGGGGACAGTGGAGGACCACTGGTGTTCTTAGATGCTCAGACCAAAAAATGGTTTGTTGTTGGCATTGTGTCCTGGGCTTTAGACTGTGCTGTTTCAGGGCAGTATGGGGTCTATACAAGAGTAACCAATTACATCCCTTGGATTGAAAGCATCATTTCAAATAATTCTTAATTGTCAGTTAAGTGAAGTCACACCAGCTCTTCACTGTTACTTGGGTTACATTACTAGCTAGAATATTTATGTACTTGAAAAGCACCACTACATCTTTAAATGTTTAACTTTGTTATTGAGTTAACTATTGTTTACATGTAATATAAAAACAAGTGCTTGAGTATCCAAACAATTTTCATCTTTGTATTTTCTTAGGGGCTGTTAAAAGATCTTTAGTCTATGACAGTTTTGTAATTTCAAGAAACTTAAGACTTGTGTTGCTCTTTAAAAATACAGTTAACAAAATAATTTTGTTTTCTTTCAAATAGTGTTGTGGATTCTTGTAGGACTGCAGCATTACCAGCTAGCATTTGAATGAACACCCGTCCACTGACAGCATGCGGAGCATCAAGGTATTTTAAACCACCCCCTAGCGTATAGAGATAGCTGAAGGATGCCAGTAGTACCAGCAGCCCCCGAGTTGGAGAGCAAATGTATAGTGCTCTCTGCTTCAGGAGACCCCACCGGCTCTCTAAGTAACTGCTGTATTAAACATAGGTACAGCTGTGCAACTCTTGCCTTAAAGGGATTCCTGTTGTCAGCTGCAAAACCTGTTTCTCTGAACATAGCTTTCGCCTTTGAACATAGAATTTCAGTACAGCATCAGCTGACAAGGTTGTCAGAAATAACTGGTAGCAGTTACACATTGTCTACAGTAACTTTTTACTAAGTGTGCCCAAATGGCATGTCCCCTTACACTCACCTAAAATTCCTGTTTCTTTTATATCACATTATTTTGTTAGTTATATTATCATAAAGAGAAATACTGAAAATTAAATCTCTTTAAAAAAAAGACTCCAAACACTTCAATATATAGCAATAGCATTTTATTTACTCACTTATAAATACTAGAGTTTGCAAAGCAGTTAGAAAATATTACTAAAACTTGAAAACTCTTCTAAAACTTTCAGAGATTTTGTTTGAGGGTTAGGGAAGGCTAAGATTATTAGCAAAGACTTAATGCTGCCAACCCATTTGCTAAAACCTAGACCTGGACTTAAACAAGTTAAACAAAATTAAAGCCATGCTAATCACAAAAACTTACCATACAGTTCCTTGCAGGGCTGTCACAGTTAGTCTTTGGAGGTCCAAGAATACCATTTTTAAGTGTTACTCAGCAGAAGTAGCTGGTAATAGTGCAAGTGCTAAAATGCAAAATTCACAATGGTACAGAGTTTGGAGATTATTCTGACTTAAGTGCAGAAAAAAAAAAAAGATCTAAGCAACTTTTTGCAGTGGGATATGAACAACAAGCCCAGGACTAATTTTCAGCCTGAGCGTTTGCCAACCCCCCTTTAAAATGTACATTGAGACCTAGATGATTTAATACTGCAATTCAAGTGGAAAACTAAGAGTAGTGCAGTTTTCTAAGAGTAGTGCAGTTTTATCAGCTGTTTAGCTGGTCTATTCACAACTAGAGGTCTATTCACAAACCTCAGTATAATATTCAGTAATTGAGATATAACTTGAAAACCTAAAGAGGTTAAAAACCTGAGTAAATCCATACTCAGAATAGCTATACAGCTACAGCACAGCAGTACAGTGTATAAGAATATGGATCAATCTTCAGTGGGCTTCAAGTGCAAGTAGGTTAAACAGTTCCTCAAGCTCCTGCCACCCGTGGAAATAATTTTCCAACAATTTTCCCTGAAACATCCTGCTCTTTGTTAAGAATCTGCTTCTTGTTGGCGCTTTTGCACTTGTAGTAAACATTGTTTTCCAGATAAGACTTCTGACAAAATCCACATACATTCATCTAATGCTTTATTCAGCTGGGAAGTCTTTTCTGTGACTAGTTTTAAAAATGAATTTAGAGCTTTCTTCTGAGCTAGAAGTGTTGCAGAACCCTACTTCCCATCAAGGGGGCTGGTTTAAAAATACAGGTTAAAAGCCTGCATCCCCGAAGGAGATGCCACAGACAGAAATACAGCTGACAGTGTTTGTCCCCCCTCCAGACTTCTGATGAACCCCCCCACACGCCAACTCCTGAAAAAATAACTTTCCTTGGTATAGATGCAATCTGGAGGGAACTGCTTACCATTCTAGGTGCAGACACCCAAACTTGTGGGAACTGGATTTTAGATATATACGCATCACTGAACAATGCAAAAATACAATGGCTTAAGGTTGGGTGTCAGGTATCGATACGTGATGAGTGGTGGCTCCGTTTGACTTGTCAACTTTTAGAGCATGCTTATCTGAAACAAACCGAATTACTGCAAAAAAAAAAAACTTTACAGAAGTTCATCTCAAAAGGGTAAAATTAATTAACTGCTATGAATTCTTTGCATTCAGGGCTGCAAAACAAAGACACATATTACTTAAATCAGTTTTATTTAAGAATTTCCTACAGTGACAAATCTTATAAAAAGCATCCAAACACGAAACTGCAGCAAACAGCATTCTTATGGATATCTTACACAGTGGAGCTTCCACCCTGAAGAGGCACACTGAGCTCGCTAGTGATCTCTGCTGCATGAGCTACTGCAAAGCACACCACAAGCTCAATGTTCTCATCGCAAACCCCATCATCTTCAATTCACATTACCACACTTACAAATCATTAACAGAAAAAAAACACACACCATACAGCATTCACAGCAGTTGACATAAGGGAAAAAAAATACAAATATTCGTTTCACATAAACACATTCAACTAATTGATTAACTAGGTATAAAACCCACTTAAAGTCTTCCACATGTGGATGTCCTTTGAATGCAATAAACACTCGTACTTTATTTGCTATCATTGCTCTCTGCACACTCTCTCACCAAAGCCACAGGATTGAGAGACATCTCGCCAAGTAAAATAAAATCCCATAATGCACCACCAGGTCTCTGCATGCGCTCTCTCCTTTATCTCGCACATACCAGCCCTCTCATGCCTCGGCACCACCATCAATCCCACACAAGGTTTCAAAAGTTCAAACAGCCTTCTGGTTCCATCTCACAGCCTTGCGTTCATAGCGTTGATACGACTCCATGAAATAAAGAGTAGCGGATAAAAATGGAACACCCACCGTCTAAGACGCAGCATGTGCAGTGTGATGAAGTATTCTTGGATGAGAAAGCATGTAGACAGAAGTATTCCTAAGGCAGAATATTTACAGCACTGCTTTCAATGAAGTGCTTCTTCCATACACATTTGAAATGAGATGAACTGCGGAGATTAAATGAAGCCTTCATATCGTACTTTAGTATGGAGGGGAGACAGTGTTAAAAAAAAAAACAAAACAACAAAACAACCAACAAACAAAACAGAAAAACGACACTGTGTTCTCCAGTTGGGGCACTTGGAGATTCTTATGGTGGGAGCAAATTAAAAACAAGAGGGAGAGAATGCTGTTTCTGACCAATGGTTTCCATTTTGAACATGCAAAGAATTCAGGTAGCCTGGAAACAAGGGATAAAGTACTACAGGAGAAACCTTTCCTATTGATTGTAGTGTTAGTTTACCTATCAGGCAAACAGCAGTCCACTTCCAAACATTCAGTATTCCAACAAGTTAAGTAACAAAACTTATAAAATTCCTTTTACCTTTCTTCTTCTTCTTTTTTTTTTTTTTTTTTACAAAAGAAAAATGTCAAAAATACTGCTGAATATACTGCACATTGAACAAACTGATTTGGAAAACTTTAGTATATATGTAATTTACAGTATACTTACCATGAGTTAGAAAAATTTGACTTCCCACCATAGAGTCAGTATCAGAGCCCACTGCGTCTACATTCCCCAGCCTGACGATTTGGAATCCATGCTTGAACCAAAGCCTCCGTTAAACCCACCGCTGGAGCCCGCGTTCGAGGCCGAGCCCCAGCCTATTGCCGCTCCCGAGTTGGAACCTCCGTAAGAGTTATTTCCTGAACTAAACCCCTGGTTCTGCTCCCGCTGCATGTTGCCTTGAGGCTGGTTGTTTCCCGACGGCCCTGACTGGTTCTGCTGGCTGGCCAGCATGCCCATCATTCCCCAGCTGCTCTGCAGGGCTGCCTGTGCTGCTGCCATCATGGCAGGGTTGATGCTAAAGGCTCCGAAGTTCATTCCCCCACCCATGTTACTGCCCTGGTTGTTACCCAGCCCTCCCCCGCCTCCCCTGCTGTTGCCAAACCCTCCCTGATTCCCAAAGCCTCCCGGATTACCACCAAATCTTCCACCTCTCTCTAACTGTCTATTGCTATTGTGCTTAGGTTCAGCATTGGATATATGTACGCTGATTCCTTTAATGATCAAGTCCTCTCCACAAAGAGATTGGGCAACCTATAAGAAATAAGGGATTAATTAAATATAGGTTATTCTTTTTGATTTAAAAAATTATCAGCAGTATAAGACAAAAAAAGCCCACAAGATTCTGAGCAGATATTTAACCTGCAAAAGAAGTGTACGTATACTTAATCCAGTTTGAGGTGTTTTATCTTCACACTTGCTACTGCACTAAGTGCAGAGTACAATCAGTCTGTCCAAAAGCATCTGAGTAACCCTACATAATGCCGTAGATCGAGTCAAGCTAACGCCACTGGAATTAATGAGGCAGTGGACAAATGTTTCATGTGGCATTCCAGATATAAACACACTATCAAGCTGAAACACAGCTTGCCTGAATTTGAGGTTAAAATATTTTAACTTACCTGATCATCTGCAAATGTAACAAAAGCAAAAGCTCGGAAGGGTTTAGGAATGAAGACATCTACCACTTCTCCGTACTGAGCAAAGAACTGCCGGAGATCATCAGCTGTCATGTCATCAGTGCAGCGCCCAACGAACACTTTTCTGCTGCGCAAAGGTTCGTCAGGACTTTGCTGAAGAGAATTGAAAAGAGCAATTAACAAAACTCACAATTACTCGAGAATTGAGCAACTTTCCCATAAGGGTTCCTTTTAATCTAGCCTGTCCTACAGACTGACAATTAAGGAAGTTTGAAAGTTTAAGACTTAAGACGTTCTGTTCAGAGAGAGCACCTGGTACACTCCGCACCCTGGTATAGATCAACTGCTGCTACCTTTGTTTCCAGTTAAGGACAGTGACAAAACCAGTGCAGAGCACATCATTCTGCTGTATGTAACTGCATATACACACAGGAAATACACAAACAGAAGCTTTGGATTTGGTTCTCAATTCAACAAAAGGCTCATTCTGACCTTTCCTAAGTTGTACATTCTGCCTCCTTTATTCTCCATTTATTCACACAGCAGACAAGTTAAGCAGGTCCTGCTCGATGGTAAAACGTGTTCTTTTCAGGTTTCTATCTGTACTCAGTTCCCTGATGTAACTATTTCCCCAACACTGCTTTTCACTCCCTGTCCACCCACATCCTCGTCATTTTCTTTCCCTGCTCTCACCTGTCCTGTCTATTCACAGACTCAAAAGTCACATCCAAGAACGGATGGTTAATCTGTTCATCTGCTCACTTAACACAGTTGCTAAAAAAAAAAGTGTACTTGTGAATGTTTGGTAAAATAAAATTGGCAACATGGAAGTACCTTCGAATTGGGAAGCTTACAGTCACACCATCTTCCATCTATCATGTGTCGCTGAGACATTACTTTCACCTGGGTTTCATAATCCGTAAACCGAACAAAACCAAAACCTTTTGAGTGACCAGTTTTAATATCCTTCTTAACCTAAGATTAAAAAAAAAAAAAAGCAGACTTTTAAAAAGAACACAGTAGCACTGTGTGCTTGTATTTGTGACATAACAGTCAAACTATTTATGAGTCATCTCCTCTATCACCCTTGATACTAAGATCACCGGGAAAGAGAACATACAAAGTTTTGATTACCCCCTTGCATGCAAAGAATCACAGAATGTTGGGGACCCTGAAAGAACATCTAGTCCAATCCCCCTACCTGTTCCTAGGAAAGTAACTAAAATTCTGTAGTCACAGCAGAGGCCTGTGATGCCTACAAGTTTAAATTTATTCCAGTTGCTTTGAGCCCAAATATTAGCATACTAAACCAACATAACCCAGAACAGAATACAAATGTTTTGTAGCATTGCGATGGCATTGCCAAATGTTCTGTTTGAGCAGTGCAACCGCCAAAGGGGTAAACAGGCATGGCTGCACAAAAGGCTTTTTTGTTACATGGCTGTAACAAAAGGTACAGAACATAAAGAACAAACGGAATGTCTCGGGGTCAGGTGAGATCCCCCCTTTTGTGAGGATAAAAATATCCCGCATGAAGAGAGAAGACAAGAAAACTGCAGCAAGCTTGTCTCATGCTAACAAAGTAGTGCTAACACAGGAGTAGCCACCTGCTTGGAACGTGCTGTTCCTGAATGAGTTTATTAAAAAGTTCTGTTTGAAAGTTTATCAGGCTTGTAAACGCTCCCATCACAACAATCTCCAGTTCCTTAACAGATACATATAAACACACACATATTTAGCTGCAACAATTAATAACTAATATAAATTAAAGAGCTCTTAACAAACCCTGTACCCATTAAGTCCACCTGCATGAATTACCACTTCCAAAGACTCTTGTCTCTGTAACTATGCAAGCCTGCAGCTACAAAGCTCATGGAACAAAACACCGCCTAGGAACAGACACGCTGCTTCAGATCTGCTCTGAAATTACATGACTCCATTTCTTTCCACTGGCTTCATCTGAGGACTCCTTTCTGAATAACATCCCTCCTTACGTGAACTGCAAAAGGATTTTACCTGCACCATAAGAACTTCTCCAAACGTACTGAAGTATTCCTTTAAGTCTTGCTCAGTGGTTTTCCAGGGTAAACCTAGGACTATCAAATCTGAAGTCTTCTGTACTGCTCGTTTTACTTTCACGGCTGACGATGCATCTGTTTCATCCATTTTTCTCTTATTATCTGAATATAAAGATGTACATTAGAAATCATCCTCTGAAGTCTGGAAATTGCTTCCACTAATTATGAACAGCATGGTACGAAACCATAGACTACAATGAGAAGAGCAGGCTAGATAAACAAGTGCTTGCTGCTGGTGCTTATTATGATGATCCATAGCCCACTGTCTGCAAGTATTAGGAGAGAAAAAAAAAGAACAGTCTACATTTAATTTCTCCTCAAAAATGTAACCTGAGTTTGTGTTATTTTACTAAAGTACGATCCAGTAACACTCAGTCCTACAAGGACACACACAAGTCAAGTGTTTGAAACAAGAACTTTAAAATAAATTTTTGGAGGGAATATATGTGCGTGTGTCAGGCTGCTCTTCTGAGCGTGTTTCAAAAAGTACCTCTGATCAAGTCACAGTTTGAAGAGAGGCACCTGTGAGTACACAGCAGTTTTCAGAAAGTCTGTGTTAGACTGCAAAATCTTTCAAAGATAATGCAAAACTTTGTTACGATAGTGCCTCTCCAGCTAGAGAATTAAAAAGACTACTACACATCTGAAAACTCAGTGGAGTCAACTTTACTCTGCAGGACGGACACGTGATTAAAGCCACGGCACTTCTGTAAATCAGGTTTCAAAGCAGCCGCTGCCATGTTACATTAGCAGCAGCGCACGTGGACCTCTTCACTACAACCGTACGCTCGTCCCAAAGCCTGAAGGAGCACTGACAAACCTTTGGGGTAATTAACGACATAGACCAGGTTCCCCCAGCCCGCCTCCGGGGCGTGCAGAATCCCCTCGACCAGCCGGACGCCCCTCATGCACTGCGACACCGGGTTCCTGTAGCGCAGCCCGCAGGCCCCGGGGAACTGAGCCGTGACGGTGGACAGCAGCACGGTGCCGTCGTCCTCCGAGGGGATCTCGATGGGCTCGTCGTTCTCATCCTCCGTCACCCGGATATACTCCGACATCTTCGCGGGGACTCACTGCGGCGTGCAAGGGGGGGGAAGAGCCATAAGCGACCACCCCCAGCGTCCCGTGGCGCTCCCCGTTCTGCCCTCACGGTGCCTCCCCCCCGTGTTTCCCACAGGACGCCCCCGGCCCCCGCTCTCCGCCTCGGCCCCGCCGTGCCCAGGCCCCACGGGGCCCGGCGAAACTTCCCCAAGGCCCGGGGCCGGGCCCAGCCGCCGGGGGCGGGCTGAGGGGAGCCCCCGAGCCCTTCAGCGCCCCGCCTGCCGCCAGCCTCGAAGCGAGGGGACCCGAGGGGACCCCCGAGCGCTCGCTGCCGCTCACCGGGCACGAAGGGAGCGGCGTCTCCGGGAGCCCTGTGCCGCGCAGCGCCCCGCCGCCCTCCGCTGCCGCCGCACAAAATGGCGGCCGCGGCCCCCCTCAGAGGCCGGGCCGGGCCGCGGGGCGAACCACCCGCAGCACCGGGGGGGGGATGAAGAGAAGGAGAGAAACAGCGCGGCGGGGGCACGCCTGGCTGCGGGGAGCGCTACGGGACCGGAGCTGCGGCTCCGCTCGGCTGCATCCGAAACGGCAGCCCACGAAGCCGGGGCGGCGGCAGCAAAGGGAGAAGGGGCGGCTGCCGGTACTGCTGCCCCCCCCCCGCAAGGCACCGGTGGTACGGCCCGGGCCGCGCCTGCGTCGCGCGCGGGGCTACGGGAAGGGGCGGCGGCCGCCTCACAGCCCCCTCACAGCCCCCATGGCGGCCGGGCCACCCCCCTGAGGCGCCCCCCTGCCCGCCCTGTGAGGAGCTGCGTTAGCCAGGCCGGCCGGCGGCAGCTCGGTTCTGTGCTCAGAATTCGTTAATCCCCTCAGGTGATTTGTTCTCGCCTCCCTCCCCCGGACGGGGGAAGCGGTGGGGTCAGAGCGGCGTCCTGCTGTGGCCTGAGGTAAAATAGTTTTTAGGAGCGGTGGAAGTTTGTAAAGAAAGGTGTAGGAGTTTTAACGCTGTCCTTTAATACTTCAGGTTTGCCATAACGCGACTTAATGCCAGACAGAATCCCCTCGCTTAATGGAGAGGCTCGGTAGTTAAGCCTCAATATGCAATATCAAACTCAGGAACTCCAAAGCCACGATGGCCAAGGCACACTCGTGCCACTTTTCTGACACTTATAAAAGCCGTGCAGAAGAGCCAGCTGCGAGTTTTCCCAAGCTGCGGTCACAGCTGCCAGCTAGGCTGCAGGGCTGACCCTGACCTGCTCCTTCAGCCTGTACAAGTGGTGCAGAACAGCCACCTGAGAGAGAAAGGTGCCAGGAACATGGGGATTGCCACCTGGCCTGGTTCCTTTTCTAAGACTGATCTGCTTTTGGTACCATAATCCTCAAGATAAACTCCACAGTTGTGTACTTCACAGTAATAACACCGTAAAGCTATAAACTGGTAGCTATTCTACAGTTCTAAATACTTTATGTCTGGATAATTGCCATTTCACATCTCCAAGTTATTTTATTCTGATACTTCACTGAATAAGCATATCTGGGCCATTAGTCAGTCACATTAGTTGCAAGTTACAGCAGAGACATCTGTAACACAACCCGTTTCTGCTTCAAGATACGAACGGGAAGCCACCCAGGGTGGTTGGTGGCAGGATTGTGAAGTCCTGCCTGCCATCACCATCGGGTGAGAGAAGAGTGTACTGCAGGGCTTACTCCAACCAGCTCAGCTCTGGGACCTAACCAGTGGGCTACACCATGCCACCTTTATGAAAATAATTCCACCACCACCTTACATCTCCTGGCTTCCCACCTGGTCCCTTGTGCCACTCCTCCAGTCCACATGTGGGGTATGTGACCTTCCTTGCATTGCTCCTGAAAAATAGAAATAAGAAATCTTATTAGTAAAGATAGAGACCCTACTGCTGAGAAAGGCTAATCCAGTCCCTTGCATCAATCTATACAAAACTCCTGAGTATTTAAGATTCCCACTGAAGATTTGGAAAAGTAGGCTGCAGCACCACTGAAACCTAGCTCATCTATGCCCTCGTTACCTTAGTCTCAGCCTTATTTAATTACCCTTTCCCACTAGAGTTCTAAGAGGACTCGACAATACACAGGCTAACAAGATAAGCTTGTGCTCCACCTAAGCAGGAGAAATTCCTACATTTTCTAGCTATCCACAATACACATCCCAAACCCAGTTCTGGTGCTGCCAAGTCAGCACGGAGGCAGCCAGCGTTGTTTGAACACGTTGTGAGGACTGAGTGTAATTGCAGCATGTCAACATTACCTACTGCACTATTTCAAGTCAAAGCTATAGTTTAGCAATCATGCTATTTGAAGAGGTTGTCATGGCATTCAGCCAAAGTGACCTCTATCTAACAAATCATCTGGTGGTAATTTCATTAATGAGCAGAATAAGCATCAACTCTGAACTAGATTCTGTGCAGGCAGGAGCCTGGAGAGAGCAATGAGCTCGATGCAGCTTGCTGCCTGTAAAACAGGCAGGGGAAGGAGGGTAATTACTCACAGAGACTGTTGCCTCTGGAGCTTGTTCCTCAGTTTTTGCTACAAACAAGCTTAAAATTAAACAAATGTGACTATCCATTTACTGTAAAAACTGGGATTCTTACAGTGCTTTCCTTCTGTTGCTTAGCTTTATGATTAGATTTAAGTTAAGCAATTAGCAGTAGTATTGCTCTTGAAGTAACTACACCAGTGGGCACGCAGCTAGTTAATTCACCAGTTCTCTCACACTGGCAATTCACAGTGCCCATGGGTGCAGACAAATGCAATACCGTGGTACTCGCCATCATGTATATTGAGTTAAGTGTGCCCACAGGCACAAAACAAAATGCAATACAATAACTATTTGCTGCTCTAGGTTAAGCGTGCTCATGGGTACAAGCAAACTGAGTGTAATGATCAGCTGTTCACTCTCCCCAAAGCACTCGGGGTGGAACATCAATGGGCATCTAAATATAACCTCATGATAAAAGGAAGAGACAAACCAACAAAACGGGTACTGATAAACAGGGAGTGCTCGGGCCTATTTCTAATTTTAGTTAGATCAGTAAAAAAAGATTTAAATAATGATGGCTTATCAGTGCAGTCAGAACCTAGCCTGGTTTTGCCAATAGTTTATAAGCTGCATCTCTCACCCTTACTCAGTGGGAATCTCTTCTTCACATCAAGTGTCTCCTGCTTTGCTCTGTGTGGAAGGATGATGATCACATTTACGCCTCTCCGGGCACAAAACAAGCATTCTCTGCAGAAAAGTCTGAGCAACTTAGAAACATTGCATTCTCTGTGATGGTTCTCATTCTACATACGTTTAGTGAGAAAAAAAAGAGAGCTACATTGTCACTATCCCAAGGACGTGCCCATAAGCAGCCTGCATCCTTTAATCAGCCTTCCCCTGCTCCTTCATAAGCAGTGTCCTCTCTGCCACGTGCACCAAGTAAAGCCCACCCTGGATGTAGTAACCAAAAGGAGCAGGTCACCCTTCGGTTACGTATTTCTTTTTGTCATTTAAAGCCATTTGAGCCTCCAGTTAAACAGGCTGTATATCACAGATACCATTCCCCTGAAGGAACGGGATCAGTAGTATTTCATTTTCCTAGCTACAGTTGAAAATCCGTTCACACACATGCAAAAGAGAGAGCAGTGTTTTACAATACTGATCTTCCTCTCTTCCTCTTGGAAAAAGCTGTCACCACAAGGACATTTGCAATAATTACTTCCTCCCTTCCCCAGAAATGCCTACCATAAGTAGAACTTTCCACACACAAGCAAAGGAGAATGAAATAAGCATATGGAATAAAAGCAATCAAGAACCTTAACTGTGAGCTCCCCAGTACGGATTATCCATCTCACCAGACCTTTTCTTTTTTTTTGTCTCTCCAAGCAGAGAACACACAGAGCCATACCTTACAGAGCCATAAGCACACCAGTCCCAGCCCCTGCTACCAGGCTGCTGATGTTTTGCCTCCTCTCCAGCTCCCAGGCAGGCAGGAACAATCCCACCATCACAAACCCACTGTGGTCGTGTTAAATCACTCCCTGTCCCTGAGGGGTTGTTAAAACATGAAAGTGCTCGTTAGTCTTCACTTTTTTTTTTTTTTTTTTTTTTCTTTAAGCCTTAAATGCTGAACCCAATCTCACATCAGCTTTGCAGTAGTTTTACAAAGGAGATCGCAAACATTATTCAACTCAGTTCATTTGCAAGTTATCAATGTAAAAATTTACTAATACCTAGCTGCCTAAAACAACTACTTACAGAAAGGCTTCTGTTAAACAAAACAAGCAGCTTCCGCCCATGTAAAGTACCTGGAAAGATCACTTAGTCCATTGTTCTCACAGCAATGCTCCTCCTAATCCCTTTAGTTAAAGCAGCTTCTGAGACTTCATTACAGTGCCTGACACATTTCAGGCAATTTTTCCCATGATCCTAAAAAGCCATGATTTCAATTACCTCAATTTTAATGGTTTAGTCCTGTTCCTTAAAGGGGCAGGGTTTCCTTCTTCCTTATTTTATGTCCTTATTTACTTAACTCTTCCAAAACTGATTAAAACTGTTTTTTTTTTTTTTTTTTTTTTTTTTTTTTTTTCAGCTCACAGCAAATGCAGTTGAACTCAGATTTTTATTTTATTTTATATATATATATATTTTTAATATATGCTCAACTCTTATAGAGACCTAGAAGGACTCAGTGCCCATCAGCCTGGATCCTTCCAGCACTAGTATTAGTTTTGAAAGAAAAAAAAAAAAAAAAAGAAAAGAACCAAACCAAACCAAACCAAAACAACTTTCTCCATATTTCCCTAAGTGAATCCCTACACAGAGTCACTGCTGCGTCTTGTTTTACCACCAGACTTTGAGTATTAGTGGAGGAAGAAACAATTCAAATAGGCAGTGAAGGTATCTGAGAGAGAGGCTGACTAGATGGACGTAGTTGTGTCTTGGAAGCAGCTGGGGTCAGCCACCCAGGTGTGGTGGCGCCCCATGGCATACAGAGGGGTGCACCTGGCTGGGAGCTCTGTGAGGGAGGAAAATCACTGTGTGGTTGTTGGGACCTAGCACTGGTGACAAAAGACCCTCTGAGCTCCAGGGGTACTGGTGGCAAGTGGGTGCTGACGGCTGCCTTTGCTCCGGAGCTGCAAATAGCTTCAGAAAGCAGGTGGAAGCCATGGAAGCAGGAGTGGTGCCTCTGTTGGCTGTGCACAAATGGCCTTCTTGTTGCAGCGAGCAAGCAGCAGTGCTGGAGCTTTTTCTTACGGCTCCTGCTGACGCGGTTACTAATTCTTGCCTATTAAGGCAAAAGTAACCCACGGTAACACCAGAGCAGTGCTCTCAGGAAATGCTTTCCCTGATTTTGTGCTCTAGGCTCCCAGAAAAATGCCAGATAATATACAGACAGAGCAAGGCTAGCATAAAATATCACCCACTTGTTTTAGCTCGCAGAATTAGGAGCAGACACGGCATACTTGGAGGATTTAAGTTAGTGGAGTTTGTCATTGTGATTATATACAGGAATCTTGCCTTTAGAAGCTGAAAATCAAGGTTCAAAGCACAGCACCGGGTAGTATCTGACATCTTCACCATCTTGTTTGATTGGTACCTGTGGGAACTGCCAAATGTTTGCATCTTGTACACAGAGAATGCAAAAATTAACTTCATTCTGTTTTGTTTGGCAGAGTCACATCACACCATCTGCAAGTCACCTCCCTAGTCTTTCTGGACCATCCACAGCAGAGCCTGGGAAGATTTTCCACCTGTGATTCTCAGAGGAAGCTAGTCAGTTCCCAGAGCTATGTTCCTGGTGAAGATGTGGCAGGTATCTTCCAAAGGATTTTGTTGTCTTTTACAGTATACTGGAGATGGGATTCAAAGACTTTTTTTTTTTTTTTTCTTGTCCCCCTCTAGATTTTCTAGTAACTCCCAGCACAGGAGTGTGAACTTCCATCAAAACATATTATCATAAACCAAAGCACTAAATCCACAGATGGGGAACTGTGAGAGCTAGCTTCAGGTCCTTAAAATTGCAGTTGTTGGTGTATGACAGAGACCCTAAATATTGAATACAAACGTTAGCATTTACACTGGAAGTTAGAAATAGAATCCTCCAAAGGCAAAGCCATAGGTGACTTGGGGAAGCTATAGCAACTATTCCTGTAAGATCTGGAATAGTGTGAAGGACAACTTTGGAAGAGTTTATTTAAAAGCTATTTTGTAGCATTTTCCTTTTTTTTTTCTTTTATCTTAAGGGGTGGGCAGAAAGGCAGGGGTATTTTTTCTTGCTGTTTCTGAACCATGCACACTGAAGCAAGAGCTCAAGTGTAAGACAAAGACTGTTTTTAAAATGGTTTGGTTGTACTGCCTGCTTGGTGATATTTTTTGAAGTACATTTGCTGAAGATTTATGTAAAATCTATCTTTTGTCTACTTAAAATACGTCAAATGGATGTACAGGGCAAAATTTAATGCATATGGGTTTTCATTATTTTAAATCATTTGCAATATAAGTGATTTACTGTGACATCAAACATTTGTTCTTTGGCTGTCCACCATAAATTGAGGTCCACCCAAATTTCCACTCCTAGCTATATTTCTGCATTCCCTCCCCCAGTATCTATAACCTCAGTTCCGTGATTCTTCATGTAAATGACTTTCAACAAGGAGAGGAGGAGAACACATAATTTGCCTTAATACAGGTAATTTTGAAAGAAGAGCGAGACCTTTACATGAGAAATAGTTGACAGCTATGGAAAGGGGAGAACGAATGCATGTAGAAGACAAAGTCATTCCTGATGAGAGTGGTGAGAGCTACTGATCAACCAGATGTGACCAAATGGACTTTTTGTGCAGTTGAAACTGCCAGGGGTGATAGACTTCTATCTTTTGCTTTCTGAGTTTTTTCATGTCTTTTTAGCATCGTTACATTTATAATACAATTAATCCAACCCCAACCAGTTAATCTGAGGTAAGCCAGTTTGCCCAAGGTCATTCTGAAAGTCCATAGTGCAAAACTGGTGACATGTGACACCCAGAACTGTGCTCTCATGACAAACCTTCTCCTAACAGCTGTAAAAGCCTTGAGACACTCAGACTTGTTGAAAGACCTTGTGGGAAACCACATTCATTATAGCTTTTACTGGTTGTGTCATGTCAGTTAATAGGACACAGACCTTTGGACCCGTCGGTAGCCTGTATTTGAAGCCTTCCCAGTTCAGTAGTTACTGAAAATTGGTGCTACATGGTAGCTCTTCAGCAGCCTACACTACAGGGATTAACCACCTGAACTCAGCCCAGTTTCTCATCCACGGATGTCTTCTCAAAACCTACTAAGTTAGCAGACTGTGTTGAGATCCTAATTTCTATCCACTCAATTGAAAGACAGTTCAGTTCGAACCAAACATATTCTTGCAGGCTTCCCCCACCTATACCACATATCTAAGCTTTGCCATGACTCCTTCTCGCTGCAAAAGGATTTCACTATTATTGCCTACTCATGCCTTATTAAAAAGGCATCCCAAATATGAACTATCTAAAGATTTGTAGCAATTCTGAATGATATTATAAACTTCAGCAACATCCTGAAGGCAATCTCGCTTCTGACATCCAGACTATCTGCCCAATCCTACAGCTACAACTGTCTGACAATCACCATTTACATATTTGATGTCTTTCCCACAATGCTAGTCCTAAACAGCCCTGCCAATGATCTTAATCCTGAAGTCAGAGCAGGTTTAGATGCTGTGGTGGGCCTGCATGCGCTCATCTTCATTCTAGCCTCCAGTGGCTCTACTCCTGCAAGATCCAATTCAGAAAAATGTTAGCACAGCTCTGATTTATGTGCAAAAGTGCAAAGGAGAGCAGAAGCTTTTAGTATCTTGGGAAGTGGTTAGGAATTAAGGCCAAAGAAAGGACAGTCATGTCCATTATATCCTTAAAAAAAAAAAAAAAAAAAAAAAAAATTAGACCGAAAGTCCTGGCTGCTGAACCGTGCCTGGGCTGGCAGATGTTCACAGCTCTCTTGGCAGATACTGTAGAAAGCTAATGGGCCCATTTAGATCCCCTCCCTTACACAGTGGCATTGAGATGGTTTTGCAGTTGCGAGGTAGGCCTGGCAGGGCTGTAATAACAATTTCAGCATTTTTCCTGAAATGAAGTTAGGGAATACATTTAATATTTTAACAGCTCCGCTGATCTCAACAGGAATCTCCACTGAACCTAGCACATCATTCCAGATGTGGCTGAGGGAAGGAAATCTCATGTGAAGTGCAAGGCTGACACCTGGAGGGGACTGCTGAGCTGCAGCTACGCGAACCTGGAGGAGTCAGGCAGGGATTCTGCAACACACAGCTTGGGTTAGGAAAGCTCAGAGGAGATGGCAATATCCTAGGTTTTGGAACTGCTCTTTTGTAGTGAAGGTGTACTTTAGATATTCTTCCCTCTCCCCTTTTCTAACAAAGAAAAATCCAGATTTCTATTTCAGATTTTCCATGTATATTTTTAGGAGGGGAGAAGAACAAAGAAGCAGACTCTGGATCACCCAGTTCTTCACTTCTTCCATGTTCAGGAATACTTAGATCAGAAGTTATCTGTCCCAGTAAGCTGCTACAAACAATGCAGGGTTAGTTTTTCAGTCGTTTATCATGAAGTCTTTGAATCACTACATGTCAGACTTTCTGCTGCTTCTTCACTATTTGTGTAACCGTGCTGTGAGTTTCTGGAGTACAAACTTGCAGGGCAATTCCTGCTGTCACAGCTGCAGCTGGCAGGATTGTGTTAGGTGCAGCATGGTCTTTTCATGTCTGGCTCTGTCAGCATGCACGGTGAGGCTTTTCTTGAAGCTGACCTAATCAAGGAAACACAAGACAGCTTCTGGGACGAAGTCTTCGTGCCTTTGGAGGTTTGCTTCCCAGCCTGGCAGTCACCCATTCACAGCACTTACTCAAACCTTCTCAGTAATCTTTCTTCTCTGCCAGGAATCATCTCAGTATTTGTGAAAGCTGTTTTTTCTCGATCTAATTTTAGAATATGTTAATAACTGAGTTATTTACTGAGCTGGCATTACCATACACTTAGTATCTCAGGAACCCAAAGATTATATGTCCATTACATCTTCTTAATTCTATTTGTCATTGCCAGTGTGGTTCCACTCACCATTACATTTGCTTAGCAATAAATAGTTGTTTATAGAAATGGCCAAAAAATTACATTTATTTTCAGAATTCTACTAATTCACCTGGAGCATGCCTTCCTCAGCCTCCATATGTCTTCACTGGTATACCTCAATCCTAACTGACTACATATCTTTCTCTTCTAGCCATCAGACCCATAAAATATCACCAATATTAAGTTCACCCTGATGAGCATACTAAACTACTCCACGTACATTCCCCACACAGTCCAGCTTCATCAGTGAGCTTGCTTCATCAGAATACTTGCTTGCTCCAGGCAATGGGGAGTAGAAGAGAGGCAAACTGCCAACTTCAGCAGTAAGTCAAGACATTCAGTGTGCTGGGGGTGCTTCTTTTCAGCCCAGAAACCTGAAAAGTATAACACCATCCCTACGGCTCCTGTTTCTCCAGCATTTATTAACAGTGACATGATTCTAAAGAGGCAATAACATCTTTCCTCCTCCTCCACCCCAACAATATTGCCGACGCTGAATTGTCAGTTATGCTGAATTATACTGGATCACATGTGGTTATTCAGCAATGTAGACAAATACCAATTCAAGATCAAGGGTGAACTGTGGCCACTAAACTTGTTTCACTTGTGACTCATTCCAGACTTAAAACCTGGCTCTCGCTGACATTTTATTAACCCAATTTGTCATCCTCCTAACCCCCATTATCCAACCCAGGCAGATTATTTACTTTGAAAAGATGTGTAGATAGAATCCACACAAATCTTAAATAGATCCAGGTGCCATAGCTAAATTCCAGAGGGAGCTATGGTCATAAGATATATGTGCTAGTCGAGTAACTTATATCCTAGATACTTTCAAACTCAGTGACATTCTCACTGTTTAGATATTGTCTGGACTGTCACTCTTACAAAGCAGCGAGCAGCCTGGCACATTCTTCAGGTCTGTGCGTGGTCCTAAAATGATTAGGAAAGGTAAATTTAAGCATATATTTAAAGACATGCTAAATATACTCCTGTTTTGGACTCTGAATCAGTGAATAGCCCCTCCTCAGCCACTCCCTTTGAATCTTTGTAATTGTCCCAAAATAAAGCATTCAAGTCAAGAAACAGCTTGCTAGCTTCTAGAGAATTCATCATTTCCAGTTTGCAAGCTTGAGGAGAGAAATCCAGGAAGCATCAATAAATCCACTCTGACAGCAGAGTAAAGCACTGCAAAAGGAGTAACATGTCAGTGATGTGACTTAATTTCCCAGAGAAAGATCTTCTTCTTTATAGGTGAAATAAAAGTGCCAGCAAAGTCAAACAGCAGGAATTGTCACACTTGATTGACTCTCAGGACAAAAAATAAAAAGGCAAGGTAAATTATGTGTTTTTACATATAGCAGGTAATAACATACACTGAGAACCTCTGCACAGCAGTATGATAAAGGCATGTGTTCCCACATCAGCATTCATTTAATCAGCATGTTTTAAACAAAATGAAGGTTACGTGCCAAGGAGCTTTACGATTTGGTGGGATTCACAGATTGGACATGAGGGGGCAGTCTTATCTGCAGTTTATTGATGGCAAAACTCTGCTGTGCAATATCAAGGCAGGGTCATTATGGACAGTTTGCTTTGGAGTCCCAGGTTGCAATGTCAAGATCTGGAGCTTTGCCTCTTTCCAAACAAGGGTCTCATCCAGGCTTTTCAGATGTCTTTATTCAAAGCTGAATACGGTCCCTTTAAATAAGCAGAGATCTCAGTCCGAATGGGGAATGAAGCCCAGGCTACCAACAGTTATGAAACCTCTCTTTTTGAGCTTACAGGCTTAGGGGCCGCTGCTACATTCTGAGGTTAATAATCAGTTTTAATATTCACTTAGGGGGCTGTAAAAAAAGAATGAAAATTTCCTAATTTGAAAATGGACTTGATTGGCAGCTTTATTATCTCTGTAAGGTGCGTGGCATTCCACACAATCAAGTCGTTTTTTAAAATAATCTCACTGCTTAAGTCGTACACGCTGCTAATTGCATTTTAATAAGTCTCTTTAAAATCTTTCCATATTTTTTAATATCCTAATATTAGATAAGTGATTGCTGGGGACACTGGAGGGCACTGAAGTTTATAGAAAGAGGAACACCATAATGAAGCTTTATTGGGATGGCATCACCAAACAATTGCTGTGATAGCAACACTCCCAAGCCTGGAAAAGTGCCAAACATTCCCCCTGGAACTGACTCAGACACTAGCCTCTCCGGCTCAGGACTGACGCAGAAAATGGATGCTTTCTGGTTCATAAAATGGCCTCTTTCCGGCTTGGAAATGACTGAGGAACTGTCCACTTTTGATTTGGAAAGAACTTGGGAGCTGGTGTTTCTCCATAGAACAAACAACTTTGATACTCACCGCTTCTGCTTTGAATTATGGCTTGAAACTAACTATAAGATTTTTTATTTTTTAATTTGACTAGGATGAAACAAAAGGGTTTTTTTTCTTCCTTTAAAAAACAAACAAACAAAAAAACATAGCTCCATCCAATAGCATACGTTGTGAAAACCTTCAATGGGAATTAGAAAACCACTTCTTTCAAGTGGAAAGATAACCTTCCATCTCAAAGATCAAACCCAGTTAAGACTGAGAGTATTTGGAAAAAAAATACTACAGCATGGGGTCATTGGGTTTCTATACCTTATGCAGGGAAGATGGAAGAGCATTCAAGAATACCAGTAGTGATACAGACTTGATCACTCTAAACTTAAAGAAAAAACTCTATAAAGACAGTTGGACTGAACTGACAAATTCTAGATTCAAACACTCCAAACTACAGAGAATTTCAAACTCCCATTCAAACTGGACCCTGCATGCGCATCCACAGGGTCAGCTATTGCATCAGTTACAAGCCAGTGGTGCAAGAAGGTGCCCCACAACATCTCATATGAAGTGTCCAACACTTTTCTGTCTGAATTCTGCCTTTAGATTCAGTGCTGTGTTCCCTATCTATGCCAACTGTGTTTCTCCCAATTACGACTGGCGGACAATTGATGTCATTTTCAGTGTCATTTAGTAGCATCATCTATGTAGAAAAAGAGGGGAAAAAGTAATCCCAAATTAACACAGCCAGAAGCCAAATTAACATAACGTAGAAGACAGCATAACTGGCTTCTGTGAAACTTCACCAAGATAAAGGGACATTTTTTTGCCAAAACAAAATGGAAATGCCAAGTTTTACATTATACTGTATTTTGTCCTCTGCAATTCCAGTTTATTGGGGCCTTGGATTAGAAAATTCTTTTGAGAACAAGTGACTAATACATTGCCTGTTCCTATATATTTTATCCTTAATCTCATCCTCTGAAATCATACTATAATAAATCACAATGTCAATTTTGTTTTAAGAAATATAGAGCTTCCAGTAGTTTCCTAGTGGCAAAGAAAATGTTCTATCTTCTTAAAGATTCAAAACCTAGGAAACATAAACAGAGAGTGCTTAATTGACTTTTTTCTTTTAAGTCTCAATATTCAGGTTGTTTTGCAGAACCCAGCTATATGAGTTTTAATACTTGAAATGGGCAATACTGATATAAATATCTTGCATTAGTTTGTTTGAAAGTGAGCCATTTTCTTACTAACTGAAGATCTGTTTGTCTATCCACATATTTCTTCTGTACATCATCAGACACTCCTTGGACTCAGTCCACAGCATCTTTAGGTCTGATCTTATTCCCACTGAAATCCAAAGGAGTTCTGCCACTAACTCCCAGTTAAAAGTGGGATCAAGACCTGGCCACTGTAAAGGATGAGTAGGAACAGGTTGTATATTAATACTACATTTCGTATTACTAGTTGCGTTATTTTCTGGGTTTAAGGCGAATGAGATACCACTGTAAAGAAAACAATATTCTTGAAATTAGCTGTTAAATAGAAAAGAGTTGTCAGTTTGCAAAATTTCCTGTCTTCCTTCTCTTCTCCCTTTTTTCTTTCCCTTCTGAAAACGAGAGCAGAAGGTCTCATCCCGCACTGACAGGCTGGGAGGCACATGTTCAGCGAACTTCTGCACAGGAAGTGAATGTCCAGGTCATATTTATCCCTTTTCATGTGGTTCTTTTAATCCCCCAGATTGAGTTTCAGAAGAGTTTTACAGTTTCAGTTTTACAAAGCAAACCTTCCTTTAATGTTGGCATTTTAAAGAAAAAGCTTCAGTCAAAACATGTGTGTTTTACATCAGCCAGATGTGATGTTTGGGGGAGCAGGCCACAATGTGGCAGCCAGCTCTGCTCCAGCAGCCAGCTGGGTTGGTGCTGGACCTTGAGTGGGAGCTACTGGTTGCAGTCTGGGGATCGGCCTCCTGGCTCTCTCCACCAGGAGAAACAATAATAAAAAAGTTCCTAAGAAAAGTTGAAGTGTAGAGTATGGTCAGTGTTGCTAATGACTTGCGTCCCAGTAATCTAGATGGACACAACAGAATACAAACTCATGACCTCAAAAGTCTATTCTTATCTAAAGTTAAAGAGGAGGGGGCAAAAAAAAAAAACACCTTAATTTAAAGAAAAATGAGGCGCTGAAGGAAGCAGAGGTAACGCTGACATGCTACTCAGCACTGCACTGGTAGTCAATGACTGCTCTAGAAATAATTTTTCTACGTTTTCTTCTCCCTGAATATCACCATCTCTGTAACCTGCTGCTTCCAGAAGCTCATCTTTATCATTTTAATTGAAAACTAAACAATAAAATGCACTCAGAGGCATATAACCTCAGCAGACTGCAACTTAGCAGTTATGAGTTACACCAGTCTATAACTTACCAGACACACAACCTCAGCTGGGCAGGGCACTTTTTTTTTTTTTTTTTTTTTTTTTTTTTTTTGAGCTTTCCTCTCTAAATCTCAGCCATCTGTGACAGGGTGGGGGCTTTGCTTCTACCTTCAAAAGCCTTTCTTAGAAGCCCTGCATTGGTAAGGTTGAAATTTGGACTGGAGAAATAGATCCTAGTAGCTAGGGCTGTGCGTGATGGGTCCATGCTGCCTCAGGGCTGCTGCCCCTGTGAGGCAGGGTACACCCTAGTGGGCTGCTGTTTCTCTCTTCTCTTTTTTTTTTTAACAGCCCCCCAGGGTTGTTAACTTGGTGCTGGAGCACTGGGGGTACTGGTGTCTGGCCTTGCTGGCTGTGCAGGAGCCTGACCCTCCTCATCCACACAGCTCCCTGTGCTGCCTCAGGGAGGAGCAGGGCGCCATTGGCCGCCATTTTGTGGCTCTGAGAGCGCTCTGGGGGTGCCTCAGGGCTTGTTGCTGCTCTGTGCCAGAGCACTTATGGAGGAGCTGGGGCAAAACTGAGAAATCCCAGGGCTGAAAATCCACTTTATTGCCTCTGGGGACAACAGGTTTCTCACCTGTTTTCTTCTGTCTGCTTGTCAGTTTTCTTCAGGCAGGGTAGGCCCCTAAGGGAGCACCCTCTCTGAAGGCAGCCTGTGGAGAGCTCACTGCACCCTCGCTTTGGGACAGCCTGAGGAGAAACTCCTGCAAATGTTGCTCCTGGTGTCCCACCAGGCCTGGTAGCAGCTGGGACAGACTGAGGGGGGTTAGTTAGTGTGAGGGTCCTGCCTGCGTGGTGTGCGTGTGGCCATTGAGGTTCCCTGGAGAAGCAGCTCTGCGCCTTGGCTCCTGCACCAGCAACAGGTGAGTATTTTATTTACCCGATTTCCAAAAATCCATCCCTAGCTGAGCATTTTCTTAATCAGTAAGTTGTAGGGCTCTCTTTTGAACTCTCTGGAAATAACAGCTGTGGTCTCTTGAGCTGACACCATTATTTTTTTCCTTTAAGTTTTGTGTCAATCCAAGGTCACTGGCCTCCAGGCCTGGGCTCTCCATTGATCTCCTTGAGTGATATAAATAGGTTTTCAACAGAGTTGCCTGCTTTCCTGACTGCAGCTAGGTATAGATTTTGTCTTTACTGTGGCTAAATGGTATGGTCAGATGGCTTGTAGTAAATTTGGCAGGGGGTTAATTTAATGTCCTGGAGTCTGAGAGACTGGAGGGAGTTGGGCTGGAGTGTGTTCCTTCTCTGGGGTAAATCTCAAGTTGGTAGACACTACAAATTATTTTGTACAAGATATCTTTTTATAATATGCTTGAAAGGAGTATATAGGACCATTTTATCCCTTTGTGGGGGGGCTGGGTTGAAGAGGATGTTGTTGTGGCACTTGGGATTATCTGGGTGGACCAACTGACTGCCTTTTTTCCTGGGAGCAGGTGAAAAACCATAAAGATGAGGAGAGCTGGGTAAATTATGTGCACTGACTGGATTCATTTAAGCCTTTTGGCGCCGTGCCAGGGCTGCATTGAGTCATGGTGGACTGAAGTGTTTTTTAAAGGGTTTAGCAGGTACTCTATTTAAAAACAGATTTTGCTCAGAGTTGGTTGAATTTGTGGAAGCCTGCTGCAGTTTCTTACACAACCCATGTGTCTGCATCTTTCTTTGGCTGATAAATGTCTTGGTAGATAACACAAAGAAATAAATATAAACATGTGTGGTTGCGTTTCTCTTTTTTTCCTTTTGAAGTGCATGAGTATCGAGAACCTGATTGTTATTTATCCTTCTCGGCTATTCCTCTTATCCCTGCTCTAGGTTTTCTCATCTTAATAACTGACATTGTTGCTTTCAGGTTCTGCCTAGGATTTTTTTAATGCTCTCCAACAGAAGTCAAGCTTGAGCTTATGAGTGACAGAACTTCGTGATGCTATCTTTTGGAAGTACTGTTCCTTCTGATGTCATTTGTATGTAGAACTCTTTGCCGTCTGTGTAAATTTAACCTGAAATAAGGAAGAGTGAGCAAGCTAAACTCTTTCTCAGATATTATGCCATCGAAGCTAGAGCATCTGCTGTGGATAACTGGATTAATGCCTGCCTAAACTCTCGCATAAAAATTGCTCTATCAGATATAAGAATAACAAATGTGATAGGAAACTAATGTGCAAAAAAGTTAACTCCCTTTTCAGACTACTTCTTCCTCATACATGAGGAAGAGAGTCTCAGTGTGACTGACTAACGTGGGAAGGAGGCTTTCCTTCGTGCATCCGGATTGCAAAACACCTTCAACTATGGAAAAAGTTCTAATGGATGTGGCCTAAATCTAGGATATGGAGGATTAGCCCCTGTCTTTGCCACAGATTCTCTGTGACTGTCCATTTCATTCAATCTGCCTTATTTTTGCATGCAACAATCCTACAATGCAGAGAGGTAATAGAATAAAATCCATCAGTAGTTGTGAGGCACTCAGCTGCTGTGGTCAGATAAGTACCACAGTGAAGGAAATTCCTCTAAGCATCTATTAAGGACAGCACTTCACAGGGCTATTGCCCCTTCTATCCAAGGTGCATGAAGCATTCCATCAATGCTACTTGTACTCCTTCAATACCCACGAGAAGCAACGCATTATAAATCCCATTTTACAGATGGGCGAACTGACTTTTCCCCAAGTCCCAGAGTGGTTCAGTGACAGAACTGGGAATTGAACCATTAGACATTTTCCTCTTCATGACAGCTCTGTACAATCCCTGGACTCATTTATTTTCCCTATTAAAAAAGAAGTAAACAAGTATTTTCTTTCTGAGACCCGCTGAGAATGGGGGATTGGGGAAAAAATGGAAGTAAAATTAAAAATAAAATGACATAAGTCCCCCTTGGCCCTGGGTTGTCCAGTCTCCTTTACATTCACACTTCTCTTTGTTATGTTTCCTTGAAGTTGAACCTCCCTAGAGAAGGGAACCTCAGAGTTTCTGGTGCTGGGGAAGAAATGCTTCAAGAAAAAGAAAAATAATCGCAGCTGCAATGTTAAAAATAAGAAGCTAATCAAAGGCAGCCCATGTGGGCGCCACTTTCATCTCTCATCTTCAAAGAGGTGCAAACAAACATTGTCGGCGTGCCAAGCAGCAGCCTCGGCGGCTGACGATCCCATTACTCCTCCAGCGTCCACCCTCCCTTTCCATGCTGCTGAGCCTGTAGGCATGGGACTCCAGGATCACTGCCAAGGTGGGAACCTCTAGTCACCAGAGGGGAAGCCACATATGGAATTCCTCTGGGGATCCAAATTATTTCATAACAAACATGCTTGCACCCTATAGATCATTCCTTGTGCTATTGCCTTTAGATCCTTTCTAGTAACAATAAGAGAACCTTTCATTTCCCAAGGAGCAGAAGAGCCTCTAGATCAGAGATTTTGTCCTGGATTTTTTTCCAAAGATTTGGTTATTAAAAATAATAGCCAGGCTCTTATGAAATCCAGATGCACTTAGTGCAGTAGAAGAGTGTGGATTAGTAGTTAAAGCAGTGGTACTTAGGCAATCTGCAGTACTGGTTTTACTTCCAACGCCTGAGAAGTTGTGCTGAAATCAGTGCAGCTAACGTCTTCGTGTCTGTGCACCCGGCATTTATGTACCTTGATGTAAGCCTTGGCTGTGCCTGCACACCCTAATACAGTCCCATGTAACAATAAGATAACTAGCTCTAAATACGCCAGTGAAGGTACCAAGACTAATAATGAGAGGCTGTGCCCAGGCTCATATCATGGTATTCATGTTCAGTGTGTTAATGCTGTGATATTGCTGCTTTTTCTGTAGTTAGAGCATTTAAAGAAAACTTGGGTTTCTGTGCGTGTTGAATGGTGCAGCACAGTTTACCCCATTTCAGATAAGAGGCCAAAGAGGAGAAGGCAAGGGGACTGAACTCTTTTCCCCACTCTTGAGATTTTCAGTGGAGGAGGGTGAAAAAGAAGTTCTGCTCATGCTGTCCTACCTCATTCAGGGCACAGATGAAGCTTTGTACGTGGGCACAGGTCTCCTACAGAGACATTATCACTTCATGGCTAATGCACTGGATGAAAATGTAGGATCTATTCAACTCCTGTGCTCTGTCACTGGTCTTTGGGGAACTCTTGGGCTACTCCACCAGCTGCAAAACCCTGATGTTTTAGCTAAATGACTGTGAAAGCCGTACATTGAAAGAACTAGGCGTTATTTCTTAGAACTGAGCCACATTTTGGTGCTCGCCAGAATCTTGGCAGAGAAGTTGCCTTCACCACCTTGTACCTGTCTGGGGCTTTCCTGCTCTGCTAACCTCATGAGCAACATTACAGTAGCTGCAAGAACAGTTCACTGGTGCGGTCATCCACTGACAGAAGCTCCGCGTTGTGTTCACAGGGAAAGACCGGGAGATGGAGGGAGGGAGTCGAATTGGATCCAGCTCATCGTAATGAGGAAAGCCTGTCCCAGCCAGGGAAGGATTCAATTAGGAGGCCGGAGAAATATGGATGATACGGGGAGGGCACCAGGACATCTGGGGCTGCCACTGCTAGCAAGAATAAAGGTGCTTTGCATAAGAACAGGATGCAATCATAAGGGAAGAGAAATCTGCTCCCAAGTAGCACTGATTCCCCCTCCCCTCTACAGTGCACAACAAGGTACAGATTAGACCATTACACCCAGGGGAAGCCACAGAGTCGCACTCTTTTTCATGGACAGTAGCAGGAAATCAGTGGATTGGAACCAAATGGGAGGCCTGACTCAAACCAGATGTGACCCCAGGGAGATCAGAAATGCAGAGATGTTTTTGCTCTGACATATCCGCCAGTGTTGAGGGTGGGGGAAGGCAGAGGGTGGCAGCAGCCGATTAGATGCTGCTGGATTATATCATGCTGGTAGCAGGCTGACTGGGTGTCAGAGCTGGGTTTCAACAACGAGGAAAGGGTAGGGAACTGTTCTGCTGCTTCACAGTCAAAGCCATGCATGCATCCCAAACTTTAGCTGGCTCGTCACCTGCTTCAGCAGCAAGACTTTGCTGGGACCTTTGCTGTCACAGCCACTCTCCTTGGGTTAACCACGTGTGACTCTTGTCATCAAGCACTGCTGGCTAAAGGTACCCTCTATTTCCATTCAGCCTGCCTCATAGAATAATCTGAGTCTTTTAGGTTTTAATTAATGAAAATTAAAGCATAGAACAATGAGAATGTGCTATGGAGCTCCATTTAGGTACCAAGAGCTAAAACACAGCTTGGTGTGGCTGGGGTTTAGATTAGCTCTTCTCTGCCTAGTTCTGGCCCCTTACTTAACAGTGACTTGTTCTCAGACCTTGGGGGTGGTGTAGAATTGAACTGGGTGGACAGTTTGCTTAAAGTCCCAACCATGGAGTCCTGTGATTAGGTGATGTTTTTATTTTTTTTTAACCTTTCATGAATCAAAAGCAACTTCTGGCATCAATAGTCTCCCAGAGAAGTCTGAAATTGTATCACTGGAAAGGCACTGAAGTCAAGTCAGTACAAAGTAATCCAATGTATTCATTCATTTTCAGATCTCATGATTATAAAAGCCTGATGCGTGAGTTTTTTGCTTATTTGATTCTGGCAATAATGAAATGAAATGACGGGAAATCAGTTTCTCCCCTGGCGCTCTCACTCTCTCTTCCTTCGTGCTCTCTAAGCAAGGAGTCCGGAATTAACTTCAGTTAGCATTAGGCTCTTTGAGGCTTTGAAGACAATGACCAGTGTGTCCTTTACTTTGTGCCAGGCCGCAGGACACTGGTAACAGGCAAAATCCCTTTTCCACCTGTTCGCTTCCCTGTCAGTGCCTTAGACAGAGCAGTTGGTTGGTGAATGATCCTGGCTGAGGGAGAGCATGCAGGAGTTTGTTATGTTTCACAAGGAAGTCGTGCAGCTTTCTCATGGTCCCATACCAGCACAGACTTTCCTTTTAATGGACTGCCTGTCCTTATTGTGCAAACACTACAGTTGGGTTTGATCTGTTAATTATGAATGGTTCTGTGGGTGAAACTACTGCTCTTCTGCTCTTCTTAAAGAGGCTGCACCTAGTCAATAGCCACTGAAATCCATCACTCTCCTTCTGCCCACTTTTGGGGGCTTGGGGACAGTTGGGAGGTCTCTGCTTAGCCTAGAAAATAATTCTGTCCTTTTATATCTGCTCCACCAGCTGGAGAGGCTGGCAGATCAATAAGGGCTTATCAGAAAGAGCAGAAAGAAGTCAAATCCTTTCTTCCTTTGTGCCATTTAAACGTGGAGCATGTGAAGGACAAATGCTCCACTTGTTTGACTGGATGGCTTTGTGCTCTCTTAGCAAGGGTGCAAATGTGAAGTCAGGGGGAGGAATAGGGCAGACCGGACCTGGAAAGAAGCCCGTGGCTGCCTGCAGAGTGTCTGTGGCATCAGAACGCACCCAGATATCATCCAGGAGGAGCCCGAGATGCAGTGAATATGGACCTAATGATACAACAGGAGTATGTTGCTGGAGACCCTGTCAGCACTCTCGTGCTTTACAACTCTATCTGACCCCTCCCGGGGATGGAGGGTGAGTTTCTGGTTTCCATTAAGCCAGATGAGACGCGGTGTTGACAGGACTCAGCAAGGTTTGCAGGGAAGTTCTGTTAGCTGGCCACCCCAAGCAGTAATGGGGCCGTGCACGGGGGGCTGTTGTCATCCGGGTACCTTCCAAGGCAGGCCGAGCTCACAGCTTCTCGTGTGGTGGAGCAGAGCCTCCTCCTCCCCCTTTCCCAGCCTCTTCATCGAGCGGAGCCCACAGACCAACCTAGCTGTGAAGGAACAAGCTGCATTTCATTGTGCTGCTGGTGGTGCCTGCATGGTGTTCAGCATCGAACGTTCTTTCCCCAGTGTGGAGGAAAGGTTAGGAAGTTCCTGCTTTGGTGTCTCAGCCCTAAGAGGAGTGAGTTTATAGGATGGGCATTGCAGAAATCCCAGTTTGCAAGAGGGAGAACTGTCCCAGTGCATTGGTGATGAAACAGTACAATGTGCTGCTGACTTGTGAACATTTCCCTTGCAGGAAGATGCGGTGGGACAGCAGAGGGTCTTCTCTGGGAACCTGTATTCCACATCCTTCGCTTACCCTACAGAATCCCTGATAAGGATTGCTCCTGAAAGTGAGCAGGTTTCTCCAGGCTGGGTCTGATTACTTGCTAAGTAACAAATGAAAATAATCTGAGCGCTGGGGTGTGGTCTTGCCCTTTGTTCCTAATACCTTGGCACAGTCGAGCTACCCTGAGAATAGGGGAATTTTGTGAAAGCAGAGTTTTCCAGGCCTGTGGAGGCGCAGGGCCTGAAGCTGAGACTAAATCTGTGAAGCAGTGCATTAAATAAACTCCTGTGCTATGAGGGTGGTGAGGCCCCGGCCCAGGCTGCCCAGGGAAGCTGTGGATGCCCCATCCTTGGGGGCCCAAGGGCAGGTTGGATGGGGCTGGGGGCAGCCTGACTGAGTGGGAGGTGTCCCTGCCCATGGCAGGGGGGTGGAACTGGGTGATCTTTAAGGTCCCTTCTAACCCAAACCATTCCATGATTCTCTGAAATAATGTTTTACTTTCCTGAAGAAAATGAAAATTGGCTCCTCAGTGAAGCACTTTCCAACCAGCTTACATAACTCTTACTTGGAAACTAAACTGAATTGACCAGTTTGTGATTTATGGCAATTTCCTTTGGCATGTGCTTCAGTGTTTGCTCCATTGCCATGGCAGTGAAGGAACTACGTATTTGTCCAGCTACCTCGGCACATCCTGGCCTTCCATTGGAGACAAAGGTGGAGCTGACTCAAAACGGCAAGGAAAGCTACTTAACACTGAGGAACTTGGAGGTCAAATGTCGTCTTTTTTCCTATTTTTCTGCCCTTGCACATTATCATTTCAGGCTGAGAAAGAAAAGCCTTGCAGAATCACTCTTCACATTTATAAAGCTGCTTTTATCCAAGGGTCTTAAGGGCTTCATCAACACTTAAGGGCTTCACTGGGGGTTGTGCTGTCTGGATCCATAAAGCTAGCCTGTCCGTTTCTTTCCTAGACCTTCATAGATCCACAGATCTTTTTTTTTTTTTTTTTTTTTTTTTTTGTCATCTCTTGACAAAACTGTGGTGAAAGTTTCTGGGTGTCTTTGGCCTGCATGGTCAGAGTGTGAAGGATTTTCTGCTTATGCAGAGCCAGCATTAAACGAGCAGCACAAACTCAACAGCGTGAAAAAGGGTATGAGAAGTCAGAACTGGTTTTAAGGCCGTAGGTGGAGTAAGCTGCAAAGCCAAGGGATATTCATTCTCCAAAACAAGGGATCTCATCCTTTTCTGTAACATGGGACTGAGGAAAGACAGAGAGGGGTGTGAAATACTAACCACTAGTAAGACTGAAATTCAAGACTGGCTGTTGGATTCTTGCATACGAACACATGAGAGCTTGTGTGTGATTAAAGTGGGACCCAGGAACTTTGATTTTGAGATTTCATCTGCTTTTGAAAACCTTGTTCCTCTCAAACAGTAACTCTTCAGTTCATGGCTCTCACCACAGCTTTTGGAGTCAAATTCTTGGCTGGGTACACTGAATTTACTTAGGTGATCACACCTCTTATTATGGTTCTTGACTGTTGTCACATCATCTTTGGGATCAAAACGAAGTAAGCACCCCTTACCAGCTGCAGTCCAAGCTCTCACATGAGCCAGAAACTGCTGCTCCTGCAGTGATGGTTAGATACTTGGGTTTTCCCTTCCATGATGTATTAACACCACGCAGAGATTACCAGGAGCTGCAATTTCAGAGTAAGTGGCTCTGTGGTTCCCAGCCGTTATTGCAGGCGTAGCTTTTAGCGTGGAATGAGTTACTTGAGGGTTTCTCAGCTGCCTTTGACAGGCAGCCAGTGTGCTGGGATAATGGTGTCAAAAAGGGAGCCGAGCTGGGATGTTCCTTTAAATAGGCAGACCAGGCATCCTTGGGGAAAGCTGATGATGGGGGCAGATAATTCACTCTTCATGTTAATTCTTCTCCGTGGAGCCAAGGAACAAGCCTGTTAAAGTGTTTGCCCAATACTTCGGGGCCAGCAGTTATAATTACACTTATTCTAATACATATCCATACACTTGATGACTCACTGATGCAAATCTGACTCCTTCCAGAGGGGTTCTGCAGCAGAGGGTGGCAGAGGAGGAGGCAGAATCTGATCCTGGGCTTTGAACCCAAGAGTGAGACTTCTGCTCCCTTACTTCTCCTTGCAACTGCGATGGACTTCAGTGGGGAGCCTGGATTTTACTTCTGGTTTAGCTGTGGCTCTTCAGTGAGACCTGACCGAAGTTCTTTGCTGAGACAGTGTAATTGGGACATAAGTGAATTCCAGTCAGTTCGGGAAACACATCCTTTCAGTTCCTGAAAACATGCTATTATTAATTAAAGAGCACAAATACTAAGGGGGCCGCACGCCTTTCGTTCGTTGGTCTCAGACTTATGTCTCTCCATTCGTCTCTTCTTGCTAAATTTTTCAGTGTTTTTAACATCAGACTGATGTTACGTATAATTACCAACTTTGCACCAAAATTATATTTGACATGGCTTGTGTGGGAAATTAGAGCATTTCAGAGACTACAAATTCACCTGGGAAGATGAGCCAGGCAAGACAAGGCAGCGCAGAGTGGAAGTAATTTGAATATTACATGTGCCCTCCTGAAAATGCCAAAATCATTTAAATTGCTAGAAAGGATATTTTCCCTAATTAACTGTGTGTGCTGGAGGGTTCATAATAACGCACTGGATGTGGAAGAATGGACCGGCAGCACGGAGGCTGCCTGCGCACCACAGGGGGCAGCGAAGAACTGGCGGTAGGAAGGAAGAGCCCCCCCTTGTCCCTGTAAGCTTCAAGGTATTTATCCCTGCAGCTGTTTACCTCCAGCGAGGGAGGTGTGCTGGTGTGGGGAGATGCCCAGCTCCTGGTCATCCCTGGTGCCAGCTACCGAGGGGAAGGGAGCGTGCAAATCCTTGGCTGTTTGCTGCTTCAGGAGGCTCTAACTGCCTGCTCCACCCTCAGGCATTGCCGTGCTGCTCTCTGACACTTCTTCAGCTTCGCAGGGTCCCACAAATGCAGTCTCCATTCCCCTCGCTTTGCTCTTTACTCCCTGGGGCCCTGCTGATATGTTCTCGCTTCCTTCCACAATTACTGTGATAGCCCCAGTTAGACCAAGCCAAGTCTTTTTTTTTTTTTTTTTCCCCTCTCTAAATTACCCTGATGACTGTAGACGTTCTGGGGAGATGTATGCAGGGAGAGCAAGAGGCGGACACTCTCTCACGGATCTTCTGTCTTCCTGACATCGATTGTTTAAGCACTAAACCATTCGCTGACTCCTGTGACTCTAAATGATGTGGGGCTTTTTCGAGGTTTTCCTCCCCACAGCTACAGAAACCGCACTGGAGCGCTCGTCCCTCTAATGCGAGGGCTTCCACCTGTGACTGCGGAGTGAGACTGCTGCCGGTTCCATCTCCTTTTCTGCCATCACCGTTCCTGTGGTTTCTGCTTAGTTACATATTCATTTTTATAATGCAATTATCATCTTGTGGGATAAAGGAGGGGAAGACACCCTAATTAGCTGCTTAAAGCACTTTAAAACTGCATGTGTCCGTGTCCTTAAAGGAGACAGGGCTGCAGAGTGGATGCCGTCGCGCTGTGCTGTGTGCTGCCCGTGGCGAGCAGGGACCAGGATTGTGCCCACGCTGGCTGAGCCCCTGCCATGGCAGTGGTTTCCCATTGAACTGTCATGGGGCCTGGGTCCCTGCTGCTTCCTTGCCCCACGAGGTAATGATTTGCACCCCAGCAAAGTGAATGTAAATCATTACCTTGTAGTGCAAGTGGGGAGTTTTGGCTCGGGAGCTTTTCAGAGCTGCTTTATACAGAATGAATGGTAATGTGGATTTCAGGACAGGGTGGAAATGGGCTTTAAACTCTCCCACACCCACCTACCTGCCTGGGATCCTGAAGCACTGTAGTCCAGGTTCACAGATGCAGAAGCATCTTATTCCCAGAGAAATTGGAATGAGGCGCCTGCGTTCCCTGGGGATCTAGCCCTTAGCTTCATGGAAAGGCTGCTTTGTAGCAGCAAGAAGGAAAGTAAATATTGGCCAAGGAAGCCAAAGCTAACACCTGCGTTTTGGGAAATTGCCCTGGCATCTTTAGTGTCCACAGAGTGGCTGGGCCTTGTGGTTAAGATTTCAGCATGGTCCTTGGCTTGCTTCCCTCGGAAAGATGAAGAGCTGAGCTGATTTGAGAACATTACTCCTGGATAGCTCATTGATCCCTCACTTGCTTTCTGAGGACTGCAGGCAGGAGCGATGCTTGAAGCCTTCCCAAACACACACACCCCAATCTGTCAGCTTCATGGGCCCGTAGCCCCTTCCCAGTGATGGCTGCCTGGGAAGTTCAGTGTGAGGGCTCAGCGCCTCTGTGGTTCCATGGCCTGGTGGTGATGGCTCCGTTCAGGAATGATGAAGGATGATGTGCCTGAACGGGAAGTGGAGTGGCTCCAGGAAAGCCTGAAAAACAAGAAGCCTTGTTTAGTTTTAAATGCTGATTGTTTTGTGTAACTTCGGCGACTGTTTACTCTTCTTGCTGGGCAGGAGAGGAGGGAAGTGGATGAGTAATGCACCCTGATGAGCGACTTTCCTTTGCTCATAAAGTGAGAAGTTACACCCTCTGTCAGATCCATTTTCATGTAGGCTGTGGCCTTGATATTAACTTGTGTCATCTTTCCTATTCCTTTACTGCTTAGTGAGGCAGGAAGAGGTCTCCAGAAAGAGCAGTCCATTTTTCAGCCCAGCCAATGGCACTCCTGCTGCTGGACTCCAGAGTTAATTTCTTTACCCTCGAGGCAGCCACTGATAGCAGAGAGAAAGGATGGATGGATGGATGGATGGATGGATGGATGGATGGATGGATGGATGGATGGATGGATGGATGGATGGAGCTGAACCTCTAGTAAAAACACCTTACCCGGGCTTCTCAGCATCATGTCGTATCTCCTTACTTGTTGCAGTATCTGAAAATGCTTCCACTGTGCACAGTGAAGGTCTGGTCTCCACCTGTGACATTCCTAAAATCCCCATCTCAGCCACCGGTGCTTGTGCCCTGTAGTGGTTCTCCACACACCGGGCTTGGGATCCTCCGCCTTTTTTGCTGCTTGTACCAGAGTCAGGGCACTTCACGAGCTGCCTCCTGCACTTCTCAAGCCCTTCTTCCAGGCAACTCAACCCCTGCACATTTCTCACCCTGATTTAATCCAAACGCCCCTCTCTCGTGCCATCCTTAGGCTCCCCCTGCTGTGGGCAGGCCAGTGGGGAGGCCAAGCAGCCTGGCACGTACAGCCCCACCCGTGTGAGCAGCGCTGCTGCTAAACCCAGCAGGAAATGCCCTCTGGGCACCGTAACGCCTTCCCTGTGGTGGCATCTCGTGTCGGTGGTGTGCTACAAGGAAGGATCCACCATGCTCAGAGCACCTGGAGGTGGCAAGCGCTTACTGTGGCCTCCTTGTGCTAGCAGAGCTGCCCCTCCAACCCAACCAAGCAGATTCTCCTGGTTTCCTGCAAGGCTCTCTCCTCTCCTGCGTGATTTCCGTAGTCTCTTTTCTTGGCACTAGATGGTGCCAAGAACCCTCGTGCAGTTGCAGTGAGTACGAGGCCTCTGCTTGCTTTGTACCTCAATGAGAAGATGCCTCTGGCTTGGCATGCAGGCTTTTCAGGAACTGTTTTTCGCCTAGTCCCCCAGGGGCTGTTTCCCAGATCTGCCTCTCAGTGACTGTGCTTGCAGGCCCTTGTGTTTCCAGCAATCAAGGAAGAGATTTATGAAGTGGAAAGATGTCACAGAGATGAGCTGGCGTGAGGGGAGGGAGGGGAAGATTATCTTCTGGGCTGTGGGCAGAATTTTCAGAATGTACAATTCATAATGTCTTCTCTGGAATTGCCTTTCTCCTTTTTTCTTTAAAGAACATAATCTTTAGTGAGAGGAAGGAGACTGCACGGGCTATCCAAACGCAGGTACGCAATGAGCTCTTCCCTGCACAGCTCTCTGCCCTTTAGGCCTGACCTGAAGCAGCTGCTCAGGAAGGACTTCTGTCCAGCAAGGTGGCTGCACACCTCGTTCCACCAGTGCACCTTGGCTCTGATGTACCGCCCGCAGCTCACTCCCAAGCAGGGGATTCTAGCATTCATGCAATTATCTTCATTTTAGGAACCAGCGTCCTTTAAGACAATGTGAAAGCAGCAAATTTGGTATAGCCATGTTCTTACAGGAGCTAAACACAATGCCGAGTCCCATTAATGCTGATTATCTCTGGAGTCCTCAATCTGAGTGAGAGAGATCCTTGTTTATTTTTGGTAAGCCATTTTAAGCATCGCAGCTAATTTCAGGTGCTGAGAAGTGAGCAAGTAGCGTATCTGGGGATGACACCCAGCTTTGTGTGTTAACCCCTGTCCAGTTCCCAAGAGCAACTCCTCCAGAGCTGTGCAAGGCTTTAATTCATCCGTTTCCGACACGTGTTTCCTCCATCTGGGGCTTCCAAACCAGTTGTCAATAATTCCTGGCTGCTGGAGCAGACCCTTTCTTCCAGACCATTTGAAGTCAGCAAATACACCAAGTTTGATTTTTGCTCCCATGTTTGCTCTGCGATAGAGGTAATTTGCCCCACTTTTGCAGAGTAAATGGGCACAGCAGCGGCAGGTGTACGTATGTCATGGTTTGCTGTGGCAGGCAGTTAAAAAGTAAGATGATTGCATTCCTACTTCAGGTAAATATTTTCCTTAGTCTTGCTCTGTTGCTGTACTTACTTTTTTCCCCCCTAATTTATTTATTTTCTACTTATCTCACTTCCCCCCTCCTCCCAGCCCTCTGGCCAGCCTGCCTCCCCTACCCTTCTCCCTGTCCTCCAACTGACTGCCCATTCAGGCCACCGGCAGTCACATCCTCTTGACATCATCCCATCAGCAAGCTGAGGCCGTGCCATGTTAGCGTGCATGATACGTTGTGACAAAAGCAGTACAACCAGAGAGGGAACCGGGGGGATCAAGTACCCCCCGAGGCCTTCGGAGAATCGCAGGGAATGAGAGGGAGAAGCTGTTTGTTACCGAGGATGTTCCCAGATCCAGCTGTTCTGGGGATGTTAGATCCGGCTGTCAGCTGAAATATTTAAAGGGGATGTTTTCTGTGCTTGGAATAAATACTGCTTCTTCACTGCGGCTCACCTCCACTTTCCACTGGTACTCACCTGGTGTCCTTTGCGTTCCTGACTTCAGCAGCTGCTCTCCAGGCAGATGTGATCTTGAGACCTCCAAGCCCCTTCTCTCTGGTGAACGCTCGGTGTTGGAACCAGGAAGCTGAATGGGGCAGCTGGGGCCGGCTGTGCAGTTTACGGGGCGCTGGAGACCAAGCAGTGGCAGGACTGACCCTGACAGCTAAGGCGTGGGGCTGGGAGGCAGGGCAGCAGTAGAGTTTAGCAAAGATGGGGTGGGAAAGGGACCAGTGGGAACGTGGGACGGTCTCTGCCGGCAGCTGACTCCAAGATGTAAGCACTGTGAGTAGATGGACACCTGAAGGAAACAGTGGGACTGATTCAAACCCCCAACGTGCAGGAAAAGGAGTTTGGCAAGTGGAGGCTGCAGGGGAGGCTCCTTGCTGCTGTGGGACCTGGCCCTCCCCACAGCAGCTCTGTCAAGCGAGACGGGTGCCACGTGCTTTGCTTCGGTGCCAGGCACTTGTCATAAAGCTGCTGTGTTTGTATTGCGGCAGTAACAAAAGATGCTGGGGCTGGACTCCGCGGTGTTAGGTGTGCTGTGCAGAAACTGAGGGAGGGAGCTAGCACTAAAAAAGCACAAGTTCACTCAGATAAGGCGAGCCGGACAGAAATTAATGGTTGGAAAGGGCTGGCTCAAAAGCAGGAGGGACTCCGTGTTTCTGAATGTCTTCTCCCTTTCCCTGCCCTTTCTCTCCTTCTAGAATGCAGACCAGTGTTCTCCTGAAAGTACAAACCCCATTTCCTTGACTAGTCATTCAAAAAAGTACGGCGTTTATTTCCTTAAATATCTCATCTTTGGCTCTGCAATAAATACTGACCCAACCTAAAAATTGACCCCCACGGTTCTCTGAATGAGCTTCCAGAGCCACCTGGTAATGAGAGCAGTGGTAAACTGCTGAGGAGCCTTTTGTGGTACCGTGTTCCATCAGCGGCTCTAATACCTTTTTGATTATCTCAGTGGACACAGATATAAATGCTGTGCCTTGGATCCCTCACTTGCAAGCTATCTCCATATTTTTTTTGCATTTTCTTTTTAAAATAAAAATGACTGCTGATGTTTATGCCCCTGTAATACATTATGTATTATTTTGTTTTAAGCGCTGCCTTTTGCATCCTGACAGTAACAATAAAATGTGAGTATGGGATTCCTAATACAGACAGACTAATGTTTCCACTGCTAGCCTTCCCTATCTCTTCTTTTTTTTCTTTCTGCTCTCTAAGCACTTTTCTAAAGGCTCCTTTTATATTCCTAATAAAATTAGAGCAAAATACATCGATTTACTGGAAAAGAGGGTATGTTTTTTTTTTTCTCCTTGGTGATAGCACTTTCTTCACCCCCACCTTAAAAACGCTGGTGAATGTTCCACATCAAAGACCTCCCATTTCTTGGGGTTTTCTTATCAGTTCCCTGAATGATTTTTCCCTGGCTCTGCTCGAGAACACTCTGCTTGGTGCCCCCACCACAGACCATTTTGGCTGTGCTGGTATTCTGAGGTAATCACCTCTCATTAATGCATTTTAGTCCTATCTCCAAGCACCAGCAAGTGGCTGGTCTGCACATACTGGGAAATAACCTGGATGGCACCTTTTTACCCTGTGTCCACTAATAGATCCTACAATCCATATCCTGATGTCTGACTTTTTTTTAGAGCTAGGGTTCCCCTGTTGCCCCACTCCTTTGCTTGTCTCTTACACTGAGTTGAGCCAGCTGTAAATTGTTATCAGATCAAACTTGGTGGTGGTATTGCACTGGTAATGATCATACCTGATAAATTAGTCCTGTTGTGGTCGTACAGCTGAATCTCATGGCTGCTGTGCGTTGGGTTCTTTATCTCCTATTGAGATTTAGGCTAATTCCATTTTTTTGGAGCTCTCTGATGGCAGCCTGTGTGTAGTTACAATAAGGGGAGGGGACGATCGAAGCCCATCGAGTTTGTTCATATTCTGCACAACTGGAAAGCTTTCAGAACCCGTCACTGTGCTTTGGGGATTTTAAATTTCCGAGATATTCTCTTGGTTATGGAATGGGCTAAAATCTGTCATGCTGATTTAATGAGAGAGTAGGGGAGGGAGGAGACAGACACACAAAAAAAGCAATTTTCCTTGTAACAGTTGTGTTAAAATATTGATACAGATGCGTAGTGGAAAAACTTAACGAGTTGTTAGTGTTAGAAATAATGCCAGCATTAGACATCTCTTGTGTGTGAGTTTCCAAGATGGTTTTCAGCATTTCTGGGAAAGAGATCTCCCGAGAAAAGTGGAATTGCTGTACCTGGGTCAGCGACGCCTCAGCCTGGTGTCCTCTCCCAAGGCCTGCCCTGTCCTTCACCGCAGGAGGTAGCACTGAGGGAAGCCGTGGTGTGGTTAAGACCTGAGTATTTTTACCAAAAGCTCAGGGTAAGGCTAGGTGATAAATGTTCCTCGGTGCCCTTTGTACTGCATCTCTTACCGAGGGTGTATTTGGAGTTCAGAATCAAGGTTTTGTGGTTAAGGCAGTGTGCTGGCACGTGCACTTAGCTGGTCTTGATTCCAAACCCTGCTGCAAGCATTATACCTTGGGCTCATCGCTTCTTCTGTGCATTACGTTTATAAAATGCATTTTTTGGGTCTTTTTCTCCATGTAAAACCCCAAGGTTCTGCAGGGCTAGACACACAACAGAAAGGGAAATGGCTGTCTCATACAGTTGCACTGGTTTTGGTACTGTGATTCCGCAAAGCCTTGATGAAGGCATCCAGCTACCACTGCTGCTTGGGTCCCTTGTTGAACCGAGAGGTCTCAGACTTCTCTTTCAGATGGTGGCAAACCATCTGAAAAAAAAACAGGATTGGGTTTGCCTCCCTCTGCTCTGGGTTTACCAAAGAGATTCTGTAAGATGGACACAGGCCATAAGTGGGACTTCACTGGGTGGCCCAGGAAGTCTTCCAATGGTTTGTTCTTAGCGTTGGGCTCCTCCACTGGTGCTAACTCCCGGACAAGTCACCAAATGAATCCATTCTGCAGAGCATAAACCAAGTGAAACTGGGTGTGCCGGGCTCTGTTAATACAGATCTCTATCCATCGGAGACTCAGCTGAGACCACTAAATCTGAGCATTCCTTTTAAGATGAAAATGAGAAAGGAATTAATTTTAATGAGTGATGTTTTTGCTGCCGCTCGCCCTGTCGTGTGCGGCCCCTGTGTGCGCAGTGTGATCTGCCATCATGTCAGTGCTCCGTGATCAAACCCCTTCCAGGAGGGGATACTTTACATGGGTTTCTGTGTCAATGCCAGTCCCTGAAGAACGTTGCCAATCCATTAAGAGCCTGGCAGCCTGTACTGGGAAATGCTAGCATGAGCAGAGAAGAGAGAGACAAGCCTGAGAATAAGGAGGCAGGAAAGAGGAAGAAAAGATTAATCTGAGCAGAAATTCTGCATCAGAAAAGGGCTTCCAGGGCTTGCACTTTGCCAAGCACTGTTCACCTTGCTGAAGGGCTTAGCAAGAAGACTTGCTAGTTGAAGGGACTTTCCTTAGGACTCTAGCACCATTCCTGTAGTGCCCTGACTCTTGCATGCCAACACCTGATATTTTCGAGACCCGAGCTATGTATGTGCTGGGGCTGTGCTCGTCTGACAGCCTGCTGCAGATGAAATGCTCGAGCACTCTCCAGTAATACCCTTTGAGTATTTGGCCCTTAGTGTTACTGAAGGAGTGTGGCTGTGCATTCAGTCCGTGTTGGTTCCTGTTCTTGGTCAGGAATTAAAGACAAGAAGAAGTGATGGATCTCCTCAGTCAGTCCGTTTTCTTTCTGCGTCTCTGTCTCTGTAGGAAGCAAAGCCTAGGCCAAGCCTGTGGCCGTGGTACCTGTTGTTGCTCCTTCTGGCTACAAACTGGGCTGAGAGCTACCAAAATCTTTGTCTTGTTTTAAGCAGTCTGAAACCGGGAGGGGTACAGCCCCCAGGCAGGAAGGGTAGGGCTTTCCTTTGGGGGTGATGCTGGGGTAGGAGCGTGTGCTGGGCTGGAGAAGGAAGGCGGGGAGGGTGTCTCCTCCCGAGGCTGCGCTGTGTTTTGTACCAAGGCTGCAGTCAGAGGGGGATTGCACAGCACGGCATGTGGAGGGCTCGGTCCAGATTCCTGTCAATAGCAAATAAACTTGCATTTGATATGAATTGGTGGGGGAGGAAGGACAGTAGCTCTTAATAGGAATCACTTATCTGGAGATAGATCTGCACAAAACCCTCCCATGTCCCCTTGTGTCAGGGCTTCGGTCTGAATTCTTCCTCTTCCCTTCCCAGTACCAAAAACGCCACTGTCTTCCCCAGCTGAAATACCGATTGTTTGAGCAGAAGGCAGAGAGAGCTCCATTGAAAACCCACCATGTCCCCACAGGTGACCACAGTGACAGAGCAGCAGTGTCTGAGCTGAAAGGGCAAAGAGTCAGTGTGGCAGGGCTTGCTGCAGCCCTGCCATTAAATGATCTCAGGTAGGTGAATGGCACCGAGTGCCCAGCTGCAAAAGCTGTCTTGTGAGGGAGTTCCAGCTTAATTATCAAGTGTCCTGCTTGAGATAACAACACCTTAGCAAGGAGCTAGGCAAATTATAGAGCAGGCAAAATCTCAGAGGCTTTTTTATTTTTTATTTTGAGAGGATGAAGGGGGATGGTTCCCAGTTTCCCCATCTTTGCTCCATTCTGAGTGAAAACTGCTCAAGGTGCCTGCCGTGCTGCACGTTGCCTATGAATGGGAACCCCCAACTTGTTTCCTTTCTCTTTGCTGGGCTTACCTTTATGAAAGGAGCTGGGGCATCCTGTTCTGCCAGACCCCCAGCCAGCGTGAGCAAATTACCACCAGCCTCTTAACGAGAGCACCTCTGACTGCTGTTGCCTCCTGGGCTCGCAGTGCGACTGACCCCGCACTGCGGACGGGGAGAGGAGTTGTGGGTTCCTGGGGAAGGCTGATATATTGGGTTCCTTTCTGGCTGGGCCCCTGCCCGTGCCCTCGCCTGTGGGCTCTTCTCCCTCTGCCAGCTTCCCCTCGGAGCACCAAAGTGCCCCACAAACCGCACGCCCGGAGTGCTCCATTCACGTTCGCCCGTCTTCAGCTCCCCGTTTGCCTGGTCCCTGAAGCGGGCTCTGAGAGCAATCAAAGCCACTGCAGTGCAATTTCCGACGGAGAATTTCCTTCCTATTTCTGAGTGTGTGTGTGTATGTGTGTGTGTGTGTGTGTGTGTATTTACGTGTTTAAAAAAAAAAATCAAAACATTTTGGTTTTGTGCACTAAGCACTTTTGAGGGCGATATGGGGCCCTGTAATACGGAGGTTTATAACCTCCTCAGCTAATGCTCCCTGACACTCTGTTTTGATATCATTACTACATTATACTCACAATTTTTGAGTGAAAAAATACAGTACTTAGAAAGTCGAAATTCATAAATAAATTCATGTCAAACCGCACTTAATATTGATTTTGTTAGTGTTCAGATTCAATAATAAGGTACTGCGTGCATGAATATTTAAATATAATCATCATTTCTGCATCTCCTAATGGCCTCTGCTCTTCTACACTCAATTTAAACACAATTTAAAAACTATAATGTATTGAAAAATACTAGGATTTAGCAATAAATCACCATTGGGATACTCCAAGCCTTTTATAGGATGGCTCAATATCTGCTTCTCAAGGGACAGCACAATTAGATTCATGTTTTTAAACTTCTCAATTATCCATATACCATAATTTTATGTGAAAGTTTGTTTCTCTTCCTCCCCCCTCCACCCCTGCTCCCACTCCTCGCCCCCCACCAGATACTCTCCCAGTAGGAAGCGGAGAAATCGCTAAGTGTTCTCTTAGCTGGGTTAGTATAGTAAAAAGGAGTCAAAGGTCACAGTCCTCAAACTGAATTAAATCCAGAGGCTGTCAGGGAAAGCAGAACGCTGACTCACTTAATCACATTATTTGGGGAAAAATCTAGGGGGAGGAAAGAGATAAAATGACTCAAAATGAACTCGCCAAGGAGGAAGCGGAGTTTTTATATTTATTTAAAAAGCAATATTCGTCTTTATCAAATAGACACAGGGTGGTTCGATGAGGATGGAGCTGGCTGGACATTTGCGCAGTCGCAGGCAGGAGAGCTCTGGCAATCGTTTTTCTCCTTAGCAGGATCAGTGAGGCAGTGAGAGGAGGGGAGGATGCGGTGCCCTCGGTTCCTCCCGTGCCAGGCTGGGTGGTTTGTTGGTGGGGGGGGTTCTGTAGTGCTGGTCGCTCACCCACCTGAACGGCACGCCCTCTGAGGTAGGTCGTTATTGTTACCCTCATTTTACAGATGGGGAAACTGAGGCACTGGCGGGTGAAGCAACGATGGCAGAGCTGGGAGCTGGTCCTGGGCTTGCTAATGCTGGAGCCTCTGCCCAAGCTGTACGGCCGTTTTCTCTCTCCCGCCAGCATCCCTAGAGCCCGTGATGGACAAGGGGTAAAAATGCTTGGGCGTTGGGATCTCAGCAGCACTAACACGCCAGGAGAGCAGTAGGTCTGATGGCGCGGTATTGGCGCTGCGATGGCTCGCCCGTTCTGTAGAGAGCATTTCTGTCCCATGTGAGGAGACGGCCAGGAGGTCAGGAGAGGCCGGGGAGCCCGGTGTCTGGTGAGGAGGCCGTAGCCGTGCCACGAGGTGCTGCTGGCTGTATCATGCTGGGAGCACCCTCGCTGCTCTATAGAAAGCAAGCACCGCGCGGGGACGGGAGTTGCAGCTGGCCACGGATCAAGGCGTTGCATGAGGAACACGGCACACGCCCTGGTGGCGGGGGGCGGGCGCAGGTTGGCTGGGCTGGGCAGGGACTGCCTGTGCAAGCCTCCTTCGGGCCGTACCAATCTGACCGGTTCACTTCTATTGCCTGTTTCACCGAAATTCATTACGACTGTTTTCTACAGAAGTTTACAGCGTGTCACTGGAACTGATTTTTTATCTGTTCGTCTGGGGAAGCGTCAGCTCCGACTGCATCGGGGTCATGAGCAAATCTGGGAAGTCCTACGGGTGGTAAGATGGAAGTAATCAGTGGTGGAAAAGGCCAACCCAGATGTCATGTAACCATGCCGCGTGCCGGGCCACTGTGATTTGAAGGTCTGCTCATTCAGTTGTGGGAGGGAAGGCACCTTCCTTCCCTTACGAGGCAGGAGCCACTTTCAACTTTCTCTAATAGTCCTAGAGCTCCCTTTGCTCTCTCTTCCAGTGGTCTGCAAAGTATGTTTGTAATCCTCCTGCTGAATATTGTCCGTCTGGTGTTTGGCAGTGAAGAAAGGAAGGGATAGCAGACCTCTCTCTAAGAAACAGGGAAGTAAGGAAAAACTATTGCAAAAGTTATGTGGATATTTCTGAACACTTAAGGTGTTTTTTTTTTTTCTTTCTATAAATAATGACCGTGAGCTTCTTCAAAGTGTCAGAGCAGATGCAAAATCTTACCCGAAGGGAACTGGTGTGTACCCTTTATGGCAAGTGCAGCTCATCCCATGGATTTCACCAGTTTTTCTGTGAATCTTCTCTTCAGATACAGAAGCAGTGTCAGAAGTACCTGGGCCTGGGAGTGGTGGTGTTGGGGCACCACTGGCCCATGGCACTATATCTTAGTGGAAGCTGTTGGCGAAACCTTGACAAAAGGCAGAGATGTACCTGCAGGTGGAGGTGCAAGTTCCACCCTCGTAGGTGTGAGAGGTGTGAGTAGAGGCAGAGGAGCCAGGAAAAAAATGGCAGCAAGAAAGCATTGAAGGTTTTGCACGTCCTGCCTGCTTGTAGATCCTGCTCAGCCACATGTGACACAGCAGTAGGAATTTCCTGCCCTGCCTAATGTGGTTGTGTCTTTCCTTTTTATTTTCTGTGTCAGCGAAATACTTGAAGCTGCTCATGTTTTAAAGCCGTGGTTCTATTTTCAGGACCATCTTCTTATTGCAGTAGATGGAGGGGGGTGAATTTAGCACTCACGTCTTTGTTCTTCCAAACCACCAGCCTGTCGGGCCGGCATCCCCCTGTGGCATGCTTCCCTGAAGGACGGTCACTCTGGGAGCTGGAGGCTGGGCTTCTTAAAAGCTTGGCTTCTGGGGGAGTGTAATGAGAAGCCCTGACCTGTGAGCGGTGTGGGGCATGGCAGGCAGAGTGGCTGTGCCTTGCAGGTGGGCACAGGGAGGTCTTGGCCCTGGCCACAGCCCCTGCGTGGTGGCCCAGCAAGGGCAGAAGGGGTGGAGGAGCTTCTGCGTGTCCCCGCGGGGGGACACGAGATGCGTGCGGTCGCAGGACGCTAGGGTCAGCCTAGTGCTCGTGGGTACCAGCTGAGCATTGCTCAAAACAAGTGCGCACGGTGAAAAGCCACTGGTATCTGTGGACCGTCCCAACAGATGTCATCAACAAGTCTGTATTGATTGCTGGGGTTGGTGTTTTGGCAGAGCTGGAGGCAGATGGCACATTGCTAATGAGCAACGAGCACTGCTGGCACGGGGTGCAGAGGAGTGTTGGGTGGGATAGCAGAATGGCACGGGGCCACGGGCAAGTGAGGGCCATGTTTGACTGTCTTTGTCCTCTCTGCATTCGGTCCTTTTTTCTTGCTGCATGAAATCTAAATTTCTTAATCTCTTCTCTGAACATTTGGTCTCGTTCCAGCTTCCTGTGCTAGCCCGCTCTCTTCCATCCCATCTATGTGTTGCTCCTTTTTTTTCTTACTTGATGCTCAGGCCTTTGCCTGGGATGTTTCTGGGTCCGGTTGCCAGTTCCCAATAGCATCCCCTTCGTGCCTACACCTCACTGGATCATGTACAGGAGAGGGAGCAAGGACTAAGGCTGCTCCTACTGGCTGGTAGAGAAGGGGGTGGGGGTCACGCTAAGCCTGAGAGAAGGGCTGTGGATCACTTTGGATCCCAGCTTGGTGAGACAGACTCAGCAGATTGGATTTTTGACTATTATGAGACTGTTGCTTCTATCATAAGGATTGCACGGGCTGGTGCACGGGCTGTCGTGGTGGTGAGCACCTGCACCGAGCACACAGACCCTTCAGCTGGGGGGGTGCTGGCTGCAGCACTCACTGCTTTTATGCGCTTGCAATTCTATTTATACATCATAAACGCTCAAGGGTGGCTACCACTTGAGATCTTTGAATTAAAACAGTTCTTTCCACCTCTTTAGTCTCTGAAAAAAATTAACTTACATGAAGAACCCAACCCACAAAATTCCCAATCCAAACCTGAAGTAACGAGGAACAAGGTAGTTCAGATCTGGTTCAGACACAGGATAGAAGCTACATCCAGTTGCAAAGCTCAGATCTGTATCCCCACCACTCATCTCCTAGCTTTCAACAGTCGGGTACATGGGACTGAATCAAATGTCCATTAATGTATGTCTGTATAATTTTTCGAGACTTTTTTGTGGCTACTTAGATACCACAGCAGGGTGCGAGATGCCCATTTCTGTTGATGGCAAGCAGCAGGAAAGTATGGCTAACCCAAGCAGACATTCTGCTATGGTTCTTTGCTGGTATTCCTTTGTTACTGGCTGCACCCCCAGGTGCCGGATTCCCCTTATCCAGCTGCCTAAATTCCTCTTAGCACAGAAGTCATCCAAGCTCAGCACCTCCAGCTTCATTTACTGATGTTGCATGCGACAAAACTCAGTCCCCAGCAGCACAGAACCTGGAGGTTCTTTAACCACGTGCCCTGCAGCTGGAGACCCCTGGGGCAGCCACACTGCTACTTGCTGCCCTTTGTCTTGCTGGATCTGTCTGGACTAAAGCTGATGATCAGAGGAAACTTGGGCAAAGAAATGCACTGAAATGTGAAGGGTAAATCCCTCGGTCTTCAGTTGTGATCCAGTAATTTTTTAGTATTTAGAGGTAAATAACTGTGAGTTCCCTTTTGTGTGATGTGAGCTGTTAACTTCTTTCTAAGTTGTGGTTCTCCTTGTTGTAGTTTCTGGAGGAGGGAAATAGTTTGATTCTCCTTCAGAGCCTGACAGGAATGGCCAAAAATCTAGGGTGAGGTGCAGCTACGGGGAATCTGTTTGAGAACCCCCTCAGTCTCTGCAAAAGCCAGCTCTGCGGTTGCCCTGAAAGCTTCAATTTCCCTAAAAAGGAAAGGGCAAAAAAGCCTTGAACACTGACTCTTTGAAAGCTGTGAAACTTAGAACAGGTGTGAGCATAGGCAGCTGCCCGGGCGCTGTGTGCAGATATTCCTGCTAATGCCTCCTTAGAACTTAATCTCTGAAACCATCTGCTTATGGTGAGCACATGTCCCCGAGGAGGGGAGGGAGCAAGAACAAATCCTGCAGCCCCTCCGCTTCTTCCACTGCAGCCTGGGTAAGAATTTCCAACAGCAGAATGAGCTGGAGCTGTGTGCCAAGAGGCCTCACTCCCAGCTTTTGTGAGGGAGGGAAACTCTCGTGGCAGTTCTGTGACTTCAGGCTGGTTGCTGTGGGGTCAGAGATCGGGATCTGTTTCATGACTACCTGAACAAAACCAACACGAGACAGGCTTTGGAACTGCTGTCAGCAGAGCCCTTGGTCCCTGCAAATATGTGGGACCAACTTTTCTTATGTGGGGTCCGTGTCTAAGATCAGCCCAAACCTCCAGCAGAAACCTGACTTGCATTGCTTTGATTTCCAGTCTTCAGTCTCTGGGAAGCTGAGTCCTGTAGGATGTCATCTTCTGCGCAGCTATCCTAATAACTGCCGTGGGGCCTCCAACAGTAACTCAGAGGAACTCACGTCTCCTCATTATGCCTTTTTTCTCCTCAAGTTTCTTTGCTTTTTGACTTTGGGACAGACAGCCAATATATCCAAGGGTCATAGAAGTGACCGTAGGTGACTCAAAGCCACCCACCGCCCCTTGCCATGCTGCCTGCTCTGCAGCTGTGGCAACTTGCAGAGGGCAGAGTGCTCTCAGCCGCTGACCTGTTAATGGAAAGCTAGTTCATCAGCTTTGGAAAAAAAAACAAAACAAATGTACAACGGGCCACTGTTGCCCTGTGACTGCCAGAAGCAGTGTGGTGACAGGAATGGGTCATGCTGCAGCCCATGACTGAAGGGTCCCCAGCTTCAGAGAGACATTCAGGGACTTCCTCTGCGTTTGGGGCTGGCCATAAAAAATTGATCATCCTTTGTTACAGCTTCACTTCTGTCACTTTCCATCCCAGAGTCTGTTTTTTACAGAAAACAAGCTACATTCATCAAAAATGACAGAACACAGACTTAATGTAATCATGTATGGGAACATGAATTGCAAATGCAGAACACAAGCACTAAAATGTATTTTCCATTACCGCCACAAAATGAAATAATCATGAACATTTTCCCCCAGAATGAGAACACATGTAGAGTACACTGACACCTTAAAATGCTGCCGTGCCCTGGCCTCAGGTGCAGGTAGGTTTGGTGACCGCCGGCAGGGCAGAGATCTGCTGGTACCAGGAGCGGTGGCTATCTTCTAATCCTCACCATGGAAACTTGTGTTGGTTATTAGTTACAGCAGCTCCTGCAGTTGTGTTTGGGTGACATTCTGGTCATCGCTGGTTGTTAAAGATCTCATGGTACTCTGAAGCACAACTCAGCAGAAGTGCTGAGAAAATAGACAGTGCTGTGTATCTCCTTATTTCTAGATCCTGCTTCTAACCACTGGTGGATCGCTTGCTGCTAAGCTGGAACAAGTCCTCTAACCCCTACTCTGCTTTCAGACACCAGTTGCAAAAATGCAGATAGGCCTATTTCAAATAATCTGTTGCTAACCAGTTCAGTTGGTACAGGACGTGTTAATCAAAGTCTTCCTTTCCCTTGCAGATTCACTGGACCACAGTTTTGCCATGCTCTGAACATCTGCTGTGTTGCATTCCAGATGCGGCTGCGTTTCACAGGCAGGTAAGGTTCTGCCTGTATTTCTATGTGAGTCTTTTAGTTGTTTGTAACTTGATGTAGTATAAGAAATAATGTAAGGGGCTGGATTGCTTCTGTTGAGCAGGGTCTCAGTAGAGAGAGGAGAAAAGGGTGACAGAATTGGGAATAACCTCTCTGTAAACTAAATTAAATCCAGTACTTGTTCAGTTATTTAGATTATTTTAAACACATGCAAGTTATCCAGCCTGTACTTGCCACAATTCTGCAAATACAAAGCCACTAATAAGAGGGGTTGGAGCCTGCCCCGCTGAAGGATAGTTGGATATGGATCATGATGATGTCTGGAAGGGAAACTAGTAGTTTGATCAAAGCCGTGTGCTCAGCACTGAGTGCTGATGGAATGATATAGAGAGAATAAGGCAGGAAGACAGTGGCTGGTTTACATCTCATCTACCAGAAGCTGCTATGAGGGACTTATTGATCTCTGATTCAGCCACAGGCCGTGGGTTAAGTGATGGGATGTATCTGAGAAAGACCAGTCTAACTGCACCCAACAGGAGGTGCTGAAGAGAGCAGCATGCTGTGCTGGGCCAAACTTCTTTCCACCCACAGAGAAGGTGGGACCCTGTCATAAAGAGAAGAGGAAGAGATTTTATTCTAAATGAGTTAAAATGATGTCTTTGCATGAGAGCACTTCAGATTATAAAATATACATAAAACAAATAGACTCAGCAGCTGTAGAATCCAAGAGAAAATCTGGATTTGGAAGAGATTCTTAACTTTTTTGTACTACAACAGTAAGTAAAAACATTTGGTCTTATGCATTTTTCCAGCTGTTTACACACAGTCTGCATCCTCGCCAACAAGTTTGCTTAAAGACCTTTACAGGCGTGTTCTTATGGTCATATAAATGCAATCTCCTGATGTATATGCACATATATCCGCATCCTTGTACGTTTGACACACTTTGTGTATGTGCATCATCTCATAGAAATTAACTTCCTCTTTGAATTAATGTGCTTTTATGCATATACATCAATATGTCCCAGGGTGCATATATGTATCTTTGTTCATATTCCCATATATGCATGAGGTGATCAACATAGTCAAATTGAAAAAATAAGTTATTCCAAATCTGTGTTATTTCTCATTTCGTTCCCAAGGGGTAAATGGAACTGTTCCAAATGAAAGGTAATCTTGGGACCTGAAGTTTTACATTTCAGCATACAGCGTGGTTTTAATGCTCTGTACCTTAGACTGTAAGCTCTTCAGGGCAGTAAGCAGATTCCCTTCTTTATTTATGCAACAAAAGCAATGACAGATTATTTAAGACTTCAGGTGCTAGGACAATGCAAATTAACAACAATGGTCAGATTTTATGGAAATATGAGTTGGACAGGAAGATGCCCCCAAAGAATCCGCAAAAGCCAACCTTGTAAACTTCTGCAGCAGGTTTGTCACTGTTTTTTTTTTTTTCTCTTTCACTGGGTTGAAATAGTTTACCTACAGCTTTGAACACATACCCAGTTCAGTGTTCTCTTTGCATGGCTTGTAAAATCTAGCACACATGAGCAGTGCACACTTGTATCTAGAGCTAATATACACACACCTATGTAGTAAAAAACCCAAGCTTTCAGAAGTAACTCGTAAACATTCATGGAAAGCAAACGTGTCATCCTCTCAGGTAACCAACTATGTGCAGCATATATGTGGCATTGGAAAAAAGTGTGTCGTGTACATAAATCTGTCTAAACAAATAGAGAATTTATGCTTCTGTATGTTTATTTTGGGTATATGTCCGTGTATTCATGCGAATGCTGGATCGGGAAGTCAGTAGAGGCAGTGTGTACGCACCTTCCAGAAGAGGGCATCTGTCTCCCAGTGCAGGCAGCCTTGCTTAACCAATGGCCCCCAGCCTCTCACACCTGGGCACTCGCATCTTGCTTGCCAATTTGAGGTTAACAGTGCCAGCACAGAGTGAAATATTAAGGCAGCCGCTTGAAATTCAAAGTGTTTCTCTTAATTAATGGGTGGATGCCACAAGCTGATCCAATCCAGCTCTTAAATTAATCTTAATTACACAGATTTTGTAACTTTGGCATTAGCCAGCCACACAAAATATGTATTTCATAATCCTAGAAACGGGTGAAAAAGACTGCTGCTGAGCTGAGAAGTCAGCTGATGATTTTATCAGCCTCTGTGGCTGTGGGTGTAAGTGTCATTGGGGTGTGTCTGAGATCGTATCGGGAAGACCAAATTAATTCACTCCTGCAAATATCAAAACAAGCTTTTTTTTTTTTTTTTGCCGGCAAGTAGGGAATAGGCAAGAGATTTCTGAGCTGCTATATTTGGAGTTTCTGTGCCATCCAGTGCATACAATAAAGAAAAGAAGCATCAGGGAAGTTGGTGATCCATCGTGTTTGGTAATGATTTATGAGTGCGTACTCAAAGATTACAGCTTGAGCCTTTAGTTGTTTCCATTGTACTTGTTGATTTGGAGGAAGGGTCAGGAGATTTTTTAGCTCTGCCAAGGGTTTGCTGTGTGAGACTGGTGAAGAGGAGGGAAGCTCTTTCTCCCTGTGCTTCCATTTTCCTTCTCTGCACGTTTGTCCATTCAAATTATTATTATTATTATTACTTTTCTGGATAGAAGCTGCCTCTTAGTATGTGTCCATTCAGCGTAATACAGCATCTAGGTGCTACTCTACTCCAAATAATGATAATGGATAAATTGAATTATCTCAGGAGGATTTATACTGGTACTCTGCTAGGCACGAGCATACAGGATCTCTCCAAGCATCCATCATGCCAACTTTAAATAGAAAACAGAGCTGGGAATAGATCGTCAGGGATATTCATAGGAAATGCAGACACACAATTTGCCTAACCAGTCACTGCGTATTCTTCAAATGGGAAGCACGGCCCTGTCTGTCCTCAGGGATTTGTGTTGCTTTGGGATTAGCACTGCTCGCTGGATTACACCCCTGCTCCTGCAGATGCAACTTGAAAAATGATAGGTAAACCTGGGAGTGAGCATGGTTGTAAGCTGTTCTTGAGTTGTGCTCTAAGTCATAGGGTCAGCACAAGAGCAGTCTGTATATAGCCCAGAATGACTACTTGTGAAGTGCATTTGCGATTTGTTCCCTGCCATTACTGCCAACCCGGGCGGGGGGAGGGTGGTGAAAGAGCAGAAGATGTGTGTGTGTGTAATTCGCCCACGGAGAGCCATTTGCTGTACACAGCTCTACGTACATGAGCTCTACGTACATGCACACTCGTGCATGGAGGTACACATGCACCTTTCATTCATGCCTCGCAAGCATCCCTTTTTTCATTTGCTCTACCGTACAGGCATCAGAAGTGCTTGTAGAGAGATTTTTTTTTCCCTCGAATGGGCTTGTAAATGCTATTCTTATGTCTGACCTGTGATTTCTCTCAGTGCCTGTCTGTGTGAAGCACATTGTTTGGAGGCAGTCTGCCCATATTCTTACAACCGTTTTGTATTTGGCTAATCTGATATACTTGCGTCTTTCTGGTTAACATTTTTACCTTCTAAAGCATTTCCTGAAGTTGCTTTACAGGGCAGGGTTAGTTTGGATATCAATTTGGGGGTTTGTTTTCATAGTACTTTTGGAAGCATAAGTGGGAAAATGTTAAACCTCATGTCAATTTGCCTAATTGATGTGAAACTTGATTGTGGCCGGGGAGGAGTGGATTTCCCTACTTCAGTCTTATGAATAATTTGCTCATCTGAAAAGAGAGAGAAAATCCAGTAAATCCTGGCAGCCAAAGCAACTATTCTCACAGCCTGAGATTCTCCCAAAATACCGAGAAAAAAACAGGGAAATTATGTGCCTGACACCCTTGGGACCATTTGTAATGCTGAACCTTTGCATTTTGTTTGTTTTGGTTGGAGCCAATGGAATCTTCCTCGGAGTCAAATTATTTTTACTCCAATTTTGTGGGATTTCTTGTGCTTTTCTCTAAAGCACTTATTGCACAAGTAACGGTAATGGAATCTGGATTAGACAGACTGCTCATGAAATACTGTATCATTTCGGTGTTCCTGAATGCTAGAACGTGCTCAGTTCTGAATTTTTTCAATCTCCAAGGCTTGCTGGAGTTGGTGTGGCTTGAGTAGGAATGACACAGAACTTCCTGGGTTCTCAAATTCAAAAACCTCTAGATATCTGAACTCATCCAGCAATGGGGAGGAAGCCAGCAGGCAAATGGAGAAACCTTTCCAGCTTTCAGTGGAGGTAGGATGCAGAATGAGTTAATGTTGGCCCAAAGGGCCACAATAAATAATGAGAGCTCTTCCAAGTATATCGGGGGAAAGAAATATGAGAGAGAAGGTAAGCCCATTAATAAATTAGGAGAGAGCTGGAATCAATGGTGATTCTAAAATGGCTGAGCTACTTAACTTTTTTTTTTTTTTAATTGGTCTTTAAGAAGAAAAATATAGAAATGGAATATGGACCATTAGGAAGTAATGAGCATCTTGGCACCCTAGCTGTTGATGTAAAGCAGATAAGGGAACACTTGAAAGAATGGATAGCAACAAATCAGCAAGTCCAGCTGATGAGCATCCTGGGATGTTTAGGGAATTGGCTGCTGAATTCACTGAACTGCTGGCAGGTATTTTTGAAAAGTTGTGGATTAAACAGGCAGGTCCTTCATGATAAGTCCATATTAGTAGTTCTGGAACAAAGACCAGCCTTGCAAAGCTATCGGGAGCGATCCCAGCAATTACCACGTTACACAGCCCATTGCCTTTTCAGTTTGAACAAATGCTAAGAGAGGAGTATGTGAGTTTCAGGAAGTGTAAGTTCATAAACCGGCCAGGCTGCCAATCAAACCAGATAGTTCTTGTGCTTCACATAATCAACATTACCACTTTTGTCTTCTCAGTGAACATGCACAATTCGACCAGAGCTGATTCAGCTGTGCCAGTGAAAACCCACCTAATAAACTCACCTAATGGTTCGTGGATTTCAGTTTAGCCTAATGTTTGAAAACGCGGCTCCTTCAAGCAGTTCACTACATAGATCTGTTGGTGTAAGCTTTCTGCTGTAAGACTTCAGGCTGCTCCGATTCTTCTTCCAGATGAATTTCTTGATTTTCAGCAGCCTTGTGCTGCTGTGTGAGAGGCTGAAATTTGTCTTTTGTACCTGCTGCTAAAGTTGCTCCTTCGAGGTGAAGTACAGTAGGCTAAGCAGGTCATGGGATGTTCTAGACTGTCAGGATGACAGCCTCGGCCTGCTGATCCAGCACAGCAAAATCCATTCTCCGAGTGTGGGGGCAGTCAATACGGTGCCACCTCTACAGGCAGATATAGGGAAATGGGGGTGGTAGCTTTCCTTGAAAAACCTGTGGGGTTTCCAAGTCTGCAGATAGGATTGTCGCTTTTTCTCTTGATTCTTTGTCTGGACTTACAGAGAAGATTGGTAAGCAGAATGTAGTGAGTGATACTGCTGGATAGTATTCCTATTACAAAAGGATTTCGCCTGTAAAAGATGCCTGTGAAGGGGCAACGCTTGCCAGCATGGAAGAATCAGCACTCTGAACATAATGTGGCTAGTGGAAGGCAGTGTGTGAGCGCTGCTTAGGACGGAAGGCCTTGGTGAGCTGCCACGTAAGATGCTGTCACTTACTGGAGGCAGGTGCTCTCCTCATCCGATGACTAGCTAGGTGGTTTTTTAATTATTATTATTTTTAACAGAAAGAACTATAAAATAGAAGATGAATCATTTACCCAGATCAAGGATTTACTTAAGGTCTTATTAATGCCCTTCTCTGAAATTTAATGAATAAAGCACCCAGCAGTGCAGAGCTTCCACAGATGATGGTATTTCAGGGCAACAAAGTTTTGTTTCCCACATTTTCTTAGGAATTGAGGTAATTACCAGACTTTTGCATAAAGTTATCATTGCAGGTTAAAAGACTAGAATTGTCTCTGTCCAGTAACAATACCTGTTCCTTTCTAACTTTCTTCCCAGGGTATTCATTCTGATTTGATATCTGGTTTTGCAGAGTCCTGAGTTAACCCCGAAAGCCTGTGCTCAGGCAGCACCTATCTACCAGTGCAGCTATGATTTGGAGCTTGTCAGGAGTCTGCTGGCCACTGACTTTGGGGATCAGTGCCAGCATCAAGCTTGGGGAGGATCAAGATTTTGGCCATCAAGCCAGGATGGCTTGCTAACCTCATCCACGTGTCTCCAGTTCTGACACGGACAGGGATACCACGCTGTGCCTGGTCCTTCAGAGTGTGTAGCTGAGAGATGCAGTGGAGGAGAACTTGCCCCAGGTGTTTGATACCTTTATTGCAGCTTTTTTTGCCATTTGCAAATAATATATGGAATATATTAGCGCAGAAGCTGAGATTCTCCAGCAGTTACGTTGCAATTGTCTGTCTGTCTTTCAGATTTCTCCTCCTACGTGCCTTCTTTATACCCCCCAGTGATAGAGAAAGCTTAGGCTTAAACGATTTCAGTGGGTGAAAGGCAGGAGGTGGGGAGGGAACTAATATGAAAATTACTTTAATTTAACAGTCTGTCACTCACAGTGGCCCAGAGGAGCTCTAAGACCATTATCAGTGACCCTACTAGCCACCCTTTCCTCAAGCATAAACTTGAACTATTATGCACGCTTATGGGTGAGAGCATACTTTCTTCCCTACCTGCCAGTTAAGAGGTAAAACAGGGAAATGTTTGTTGATGGAGGCTGAGGACGCTATGAATACGGAGCCAGAAGTTACCTTGCACGGTGAGTGCTCAGAGGGCTGCAGAGCACTGGGTAGGTCTAGGTTTAGATGCCTGGTAAAGCAGGGGTCCCAGAAGGCATCATCCCCGTGCGTGGTCACCGAGGACGCAGCTCTGGGCTATCATTACTTATTAAACCTCTGGTGATACCGCCCAGGGACCCAAATGCTGGTGTGTTCAACAAGGTGGAGGTTGAACAGGGACACTCGGCTGTCTGATCTCTCCGGTAATGGAGCCCTGGTTCACGGCTAAGGCTCCTAGGTCCACAGTAATGAATGTAATTAGTTCTAATAATGGGTGAGGTGATGCTGTCAAATGAGAGGTGGGAGGGTTCGGCTGGGTTCTTAGGGCCCCATTCTTGTTTATGCAAAGGTTGTTTTACACCCGTCTGGCAGCGCAGAGGCCTGAGAAGTTAGGAGGCTGCCCTGCGGGGCTCTGGCTGTAGCCTCCACCTCGGCTCATCCGACAGCGCTGGAGGGCATCAAATACCGAGCCCATACGGTGGACTAAAGTCTCCGTATGGTTTAAATCAGCATAACTCCTTTGCCTGCGTAGAAGCTATGCTGATCGGTGCCAGCTAAGGACTAGATCCAGGCAATAGATGGGTTTTGCCTTTAGTCTGTCTGTTAGTCAAAGTCAAGTCCTTCAGATGTCGTGTCCCATGCAGTGTTAGAGAAGGTCACGTTTCGCCTCCTCTCCACCTGGGCTGTCCCCTCTCCTCTGGATAAACAGTATTTCCCCATTGCATTCCCAGTCCCTCACGCTTCACCAGAATTAAATTCATCATTCATTTTTTATGGTTTATACATAGCAGTAATTTATGTTTTCAAATATATTGAGGTCACACTTTAGCAGAAAAAGAGTGTTTCACATTTAAATTGAAGGCATGTTCATTCCATTAAACGGAGATGTTTTGGATAATTTTAAAAGGCTAAAAGTAGTAGAAAGTAACATTAAAATAAAATTTGAGAGATGTAATTACACCTAATCGTACCATAAAATAATCAATACTGCATTACATTATTTCTGACTTCCCCAGTTATAGCCTTTTTTTGTTAAGCTTTTGAATATTGATGAGGTTAGTGGGGTCGCAGTCGACTCTCTGAGGTCTAATGGAGGTGGAATTAAGGTGATGTCCTCTCCTATTATATCTGCGTGGGGAGGTGAGCTCTATACTTTCTCAAACTGGGGAGATAACATGGCATCAGAAGCCAATACCTCGGCAACATTTCTTGAGCTGAGATTAGGCTGTCAGTAAGTGCTGACTGGGAAGCTGGCAGCGCTGTCTCCCCATCACAGACCCACTCAATTACACACGCCGGGACGCAGAGGAAATGATGTTCGCGTCAACAGAGATCATTAACAGCTGGAGACCAGCGTGTGCGAGGCGACAAGAACCAGTTCCTTCCAGTTCAGCCAGGGCTTTCTGCGCTTCCTCTGTGAGCCCGAGAAGGGGTTTTGTTGTGGCTGTTCGCTCCCCGTCTCCCCTGCCCCTTTAGTCCCTTCCCCCTCCACCTGACCCACAGCTCTCCGTTAAACCAGCAGCCCCGTGTCTGGCCTGCACAGCACTCCTCCCTACCAGGCTGTGCCCGTGGGCATGCAGGCAGCAGGGCGCTGGGCTGAGGTTCAGTGCTGATGGTGGGGCTGGGACCTCGCTTCCACCTCTGTTTGTCCCCAAAGGTACAGTCTGACCGCAGCTGCGGGGATGCCTCTGCCACCACAGAGCGCTCGGTGTGAAGGGTTTGCTTTTGTCCTGGTCAGTGCTGCCCTTCGTTTGGGATCGTAAAGCCTTCCGAGGGTTTATGTTTGGGAATTTTGGCGTAAAGAAAAAAAGTCCCCTGCTGGGAGACAGCGTTGGGTATTTTCCCTTGGTTCAGCGTGTACCCTCCTAATGCTTCCATGGCTTGCATTAGGGCAGTTTTTAGCATCTAAAGCAAGCGATGGAAGGCTGGATAGCCCAAGCTCTGCACCCAAATTTCTGGTATTGTACTGTTCTGTGCCTTCCTGCAAACGTTTGACCCTAGTTTAACCTAGGGAAAAGGGAGGAGATCTGAAGAGACATGGAGCAATAATTGTAGGATTTGTATTTTGCCTTCTGTGCCGATGTTTCTCCCTCCATACAACAAGCATAATGCTCTTTTTACTGAAGTCTGTTTTGCACAATATAGACAGGAAAAAAAAGGTTTCTTAGCTTTTGGTAAACCCTCTGAAAAAGGCAACAAAATGTCATTATTTTCCTGGGTTCTGATAATAAATATGGATGGAATTTTAAAACAGAACCAAATCTAGCAGTGCCCCTGCATTATCCATTTCACATTGCCACAGCATCCTCAGATTACAGTGCTCATAACAAAAGGAAAGATAACGAGCAGGCCCATATCATTACCATTAATAATAAAAACGATATAATGTATTTTTAAAACTTTCCTTAATGCAACACCAGCCCAGTCATCCCAACACTCGAATTATCACAACTGCCCCCAAATACGTATACAAATACATAGATAAAAGTTTCAGGACACAAAATGCAGTTCAGGTGCTGGGTGTCCCCCTCCCCACCCTCTTTCTGCACAGGTTCACTCTCTTTTTCCCCCCACCCTTCCTGCAGACCAGCTGTGCCCCAGCCCTGCAGGCTGCCCGTTAAATTATTCCCCCCTTAGACCCAGTGCAGTCTCAGGGGTCTGGCTGTATGCAGCCCCCCCACACCCCTCATCCCTGCCATGCCATTGCTGAGGTATCTTCCTGGTGCCTGTTCCCAAACTCTGCTTTCGCCATCCTCTTTTGCTCCATGCACCCCGTTTTGTTCCTGCTCTGAAAGCAGAAATCCCGGTGGTTATTTGCCCAAGAGCAAGCAGTGGCCAGCCCTGTACTGCAGACACGAGGCACCCCCCTCTTCTGATTAGGCTGAATTGCTTTCAATTGACTAATATAACAAGCTGCTGCTGCTTTTTCTTTTCTTTTTTTTTTTTTTTAAATTTGAAAATGGAAGGGACACTATTAGGAAATTTACATTTGCGAATATGATATTTAATTAGCAATATTAATAAATTAATAGAAGTAAAGAACCTTGTCGAGACTCCAGATTAATAAAACATGCTCTCGTTGAGTAAATGAGGTGAGCCAGGGATGTGATGCCCGTAGAGGATATGGGGGAAATCTCACTCCCTAAATACCCCTTAAAAAAGGATGAGGGGCAATAAGGAGTTGGGGCAAAGCTTTCTCTGTCTTCTAGCACCCCTCACGGTTACATGCTAGCCCTTTCCCCGTCATGCCACAATACTTATATATGAAATTAAGCGCAGCTTTTCTGCCTGCATTCAGCCTTGCCCTGCCAGGAAGCTGAATGAGTCAGTGGCAGGGAGTGGAGGAGAACCAGAGCTTGCGGGTGGAAGGTAACAGAACGGACAGTGACAGGGTAAATGCTTGGAAATGTTTGCTCAGATCCATTAGAAAGCAATAAAAGAGACTTCTAATATTTTCTGATCTGATCCCCTGCCTACCCTGCTGCACGGGCTCTCACTTAGCGATGGCTGCATCCAGCCTGGTCTCTGCAGACCAAGACGTGAGGAGCTTTGCCCTGGAGGGATGCTCGGTGCAGATGGAGCAGAGCCACGCAGGAGGCGACATCTCAACGCAGGCTCAAGGAGGGGAAGTGGCACAGCACGGGCTGGGCTGAGAAGAACGACTGCGTTAGGCAGAGGTCTGGCACGGCAGGAGAGAAACGGCCACAAGGTTCACGGGGGTCGGGCTCAGCGAGGTGTCCCAGTCTCAGCGTGCATCTGTCTTGGGGGCTCACCCAAGCTGGAGCCCAGTCCTCTGCTGCTCACTGAGCCACCCGTCTGCAAGGCTCCCCAGCAGAGGCTTCAATTTAGGCATCCCCTAACTATTGATCGGAGCTGTGGCCGGTCTTTCTGTAACCTCAGCTGTCCTGGAAAAACCTCTCTGCTGCATCCAGCAGGGCAGTGAACACAAACGAGGGTGGTGCTGGCCTTCCTTCCCCACTACCCTTATGCTGGTGCTGCAGGCACTGCTGCAGGGGAGGCAGCGGCATCAGGACCCCGGGGATGGGTCAGGCAGGAGGCTGCAGTGCCAGGTGACTTCAGTGCCTCTCTGTCACGGTAAGTCTGGGACAGAAAGGGGAGAACACAGCTCTCCATAACCTCTTGATATGTGTCAGGAAGCCTTTGCAGTGTGATGGCAGTGAATCATGAAGTGCACAGAGGTACCATAGCTGGTGAAATATTCCTGCGTCTGTCTGCAATGGGGGCAGCCTCTTTCCTTGATCCCTGGCTCAGCCGGGAGAGCAAAGGAGAAGCTGGCCCCTCGGGAACGCAGCTAGCAGTCAAAGCACAGCTCTCCTAGGGCCCGTGTGACATTCACACACATCACTGTGAAGTCACGCTCTCCTGCAGAGCATGGGAGAGGTGATTATTTATTAATGTACCGAGCACTGTCCCCATGCATCACTCTGCCTGTGCTGCAGCCTCGGCAGCGAGGCGCGGGGACACCACAGGGCTGGGGCCCTTTGCACACCAGGGGAAGGCACTGCAGGGACCCCATGGAACAGCAGTGGTGCTGGAGGGAGGAAGGCAACCACGTGAATTGTCTGGCATGGTGCTGGGTTTTGTTTTGTTTTCTGCACGTTCAGCTCTCGTGGATCAACATCAGACCCCAGAGCAGCCAGCTTGGTGCTCCACGAGCCTGCCCTAGGAGCCCAGCTTCTTTTCTGCTCTGTCGTTAATATTAGTGTGGAAATCTTCCTGTTCCCTCCAACTGTTGGGGATATTGGCATGTCTGGGCCATTCATGGTTCATCCTGCGCTGTCATTCCTCCCTTTTGTGCCAAGTGTGTGGAAAACTCTCCCAGTTTTCCTTAACTCAATGAGGAGTCTGAACTCCAGGGGAAGCACTTTTCTTTGGGAAGGAGGACAGGCAGGACACGAGCAGTCTTCTAAAAGTTGAACACAGAAGGACAATGAGAGGGACACGAGTACTCTTCCTGATCCCCTGGTGTCTCAGCTGCTCTGCTCCCTTCCCCAGGGACAGCTTGTCCCTACTACAGGGTTTGTCTTACGCTCCTGCCGCCGACACCTCCACTCCTTGTGGGAAAGTTAGCTGCTGGAATGGCATGTGCACGGGCCTCCTGGGAGAGGTGGAGCTCCAGGAGCAATTAGGAAATGGCAGAGGCACTTGTGGACTCTGGCTCGCGGTGCCACTCTTGGCGTAGCGAGCGCAGGGTAGGTGTGGCAGAAGAAAAAGGAGAAAAGTTGGCTTGGGCGGGGTGCAGGGAGTAGGGCCGGGTGAGGAAGGCGTGAGCTCAGAGGCGCAGGCAGGAATGGAGCTCGGCGGCATGTGGATGTGAAATATGCATTGGGATCACGTTGGGATAAAGGAGAAGCCCCAGTGTAGGCAGTCATTAATCTGGGAGATGTGGGCCACGATGAGGCGTTGCGAAGCTTAGCCCGGAGGTGGGGCTGCCTTTGATGGCAGCGAGCGCATCCGCGGGCTCTGGGGCCGTGCCTGGAGCGAGGGCGGGCGGCTCCTGCCTCCCCCGGGCACTCCCTGGCACCACGGCCGCCTTGCCCAGGGTCTGCAGGGGGCTGTGGGCACGAGGGCAGCGCCGCCGAGAGCTTAGACTGACGTTTCTTTGGGGATAGAGGCTGCTGGGGGCTCCCAGGTTGCAGGGTAGCAGCCCTTGGGTCTCGAGCTACAGAAGCCCAAGGCTTTTGTTCCCAGTCCCAGGGGTCTCCCCTCCTCCCAGCTCTGTTACAAGGCACTAGGAAAACACCATAGCAAATTCGACGGAGCTGGGCTGGCTCTTGGTGCTCGGAGCCTGTTTCAGGGCCTGGCGAGCATCCTGAGAAAGAAATCCCGAGCCGTGCACTCTGCCCCAGGCGCTGGTGCTTATCACCCCTGTGTGGGCCTGACGCAGCCCAGGAGCTGGCAGCAGCCTGGGAGCTCCCACAGCTCTGCCCCGCATCGCCTCCTGACCTGCTCGTCCTGTCCTGGCTCTGTCTTTAGCTCAGGCTGCCAGACGGCTGCTGGCTTACAGGAGAGCACAGGCCACTCCGAAACCATTTCTTCCTCCGTCACCTGGGCCTGAGGTCGCTCACGTGAAAGCCTGGGATCAGAAGCTTTCTGCCGCGCTCCGGTTCAACCCCCTGCCACCAGTGCCAGGCACCCGGGGCAAGCCCCAAGGGGTGTCTGCGTCCCTCCTGGCCCCGTAAATGACAAGGGAGGAACTTGCAGGCCCAGGAGAGGTGGGGAGGGGGCATTGTGCAGAGCTGAAGGACCGGGGGGACAGTGGGCACATCCCTGAGCCTGACCCTTGAGGACACGGTGCTCAGAGGGGTGTCGTGGTGCCCTGTGGGTGCTGTGCAGCCTGCCTCCAAGCCCTGTGCTCCTGCTGCTGTGCCACTGCTCGAGGCTCACAGCACGGGGACCTAAAACCTCTCCGAGTGTCCTCCTGGGGGTGCAGCCCTTCTGGGGGGCTTCTTGGTGTCCTTGTGCATCGCGCTGGGGTGCGGGGGGCAACAGGGGAAGCGTCACTGTAACCCCGGCCCTTCCTGCACTGCTGCCTGCCCCGAGCAGGGGTTTGCGGGGTGGCAGGGGCAGCCAGCTGCAGGGAATTAACGCCTCGTGCTCAGGACACGATCCAAAACCCCAAATCCTCCAGTAAAAGTCAGTCTGGGGATGGTGCATTTGGGGGGAAAGAGGTGAGCCCGGTGGGGCTCCTGCGACGTGGAGGTTTCTCTGTGCCACTTCTGCACCGCACCCTGCAGCTCCCAGGGACACGGCAGACACCTCCCGCACCCCGTGCTCCGAGAAACGCCTTCCCCTGAGATCCCTTTGGGGCAGCCCCTTCCTTTTTTCCTTCCTTCCTCCCTTCCTTCCTTCCCCCTGTCCCCTCGGTGTCCGGGCGCTGTGCAGCAGGGGGCGCCCGGGGCACGCCGGAGCGGCTCGGCACGGCCGGGCTCGGCTTGGCACGGCCCGGCACGGCTGGGCTGGGAGCCGCAGCCCGGCAGGCAGAAGCCGGCCCAAATTTTGGCAGCTCGGCCGGCCCGAGAGCGGCCCGGCGAGGCGTTTGCGGCTGCAGGTACCGCCGGCTGCTCCTGCCCACGAGGGCTGAGCGCAGCCCGGTTATATAAAGTTTAATTAGAATACTTGGCTCTCGCGAAACGCTTTCTATCTGGAGATCTCAAAGTGCTTTCTAAGCATTAAACAAGCCTCGCAATGCCCTCTCCTGTCTTCATGTGGGAGGGTTTGCTACACCCTTTTTTTTTTATTATTATTTATTTGAAATGCTGTCAGGAGAAACTGAGGTGCGGAGATGGGAAACGACTTGCCTGGGATCAGCCAGCAGGTCAGTGGCAGAGCTGGATGCACGACTGAGAAGTCTCCTTGATTCGTTCCTGGCTTTAATTCCTCGGAGTGCTGCCTTCCTCTGGGAGCAGCTGTGCCCTGAACCCACCGGGTTTGGGATCTGAGTGGCCCTGTGCTGATCCCCAGGGAAATGCCTCGACAGCCTGCTCTGCTCCCAGCAGGGTTTTTTTTTTCGGGGGCTATTCCCCCATCCCTGCCCGGAAAGTTGTGGCCTGAGCCTGCCCACGGTGGCTTTTCTCTGTTTAATCTCATGGACTGCTGGCAGGAAGGAGCGGGGCCTCGGCTCAAGGTCTCGCTATCAGAGGCTGGGGAGCCAATTTGGCTGCAGTGCCTCTGTACCTCAGAAGGGACCATTCCCTGGCATCTCCTTCTCCTTCCCCATCCCCCTGCATGAAAGGTCAAGGAAATGAATGGGACAGCGCGATGTGCGAGCCTGTAAATATTTAGCAAGCCGCTCGCTTTTACATTGCAGATTTTGCTCCGTGGGCATGGCCGTTAATATCAGTGAGACATTAGCTCCGAAAAGCGCCCGTCACACTGTTAACACTGAAAGTGCTCCGTCAAAGCGCCTCACCATGAATTACGGGACTCGAGCTTTCTTTATTAGCCCGGAGTTTGTACAGCAGAAACATCAACCTCAGACCCGCGGCGGCGGGAGAGAAGCCCTGGGAGGAAATGAAAAGGAAAGAGCTTTACCTGCAGAAGGGTAATGCCCTGCCAAGGGCTGGGACGGGGAGCAAGCTCTGCTTCCACGCGGAGAGCTCACCTCGAGAGACTCCTAAAAGTAGCCCTGATCTGTGCCACCTTTATCAGAAGCCACGTTATGAGCAGGATGATTTGGGGGGGCGGGGACGGCCGTTCCCTTGGCTCTGTCGCTGTGGCTGCGGAGATTTTTTTTGTCTCGGGGTAGGGGTGGTGAGGTTTTGGTGCTAGGGGAACCTCTCGGCCCCAGCCCCCCGACTGCAGCCGCTCTGCGGTTTCGTGTTGGGCTCAGGGTCACAATTTGACTCAGATTTCGTTTCATTTGCACAAAGACTCATTGACGCCCGGGCCTAATGAACATCAATATTCTTAATGACAAGGAAAAGATCTGTTTTATGGGACTCCAGACAGGCAGCGTCTCCGTGCTCCTTCTGCAGAATCGCAGGAAAATAGCCCCAATCTGCACACATTTGGGTTTCCACCGTTACAAAGTTCGAGCCCCCAACCTCAGAGGAAGCTCCTCAGATAAGAGCATCTTTCTTGGAAACCTCTGTCAAAGTTTTGCAGAATTAACTGCTGCGCTGTCTTCTCAGCCTGTCTTCTGTGTTTCCAATAAGCAATCCAATTACACACATTCTTTCTTTAGAGTTGTGATGATACTGTTGGTTTTCCTGCCAAAAGATTCATAAAAACACGATGGGAGTTTTTGTTGTTTTCTGATTTTTTTTTCTTTTATTTTCCCAAAACTAAAAATTCAAAGGGAAGTATTATGAAAAAAAAATAATAATTGCTGCAACTGAAACACAAGATTGAATGGGCTGCGTTTGTCAGCTTCACTTGCACTTCTGTTTTGTTTTGGGGGGTTAGGTTATGTTTTTTTTTTCCATATAATTTTGCATTTCTACCCTCAGCCTTTTGCATCTTTGGCTACCAGATGTGTCCCACATTGAAGAATTATTTCTCCTCCCTAGAGTGAAATAAATGCAATCAATATGAGTATTGCTCTCAGGGCCTTGAAATATTACATTAATGTTCCATGTGGTGACATTTTAGCTGGAATTTTCAAATACATTATGATGGTTCAAATTAATATTTATCAGATCAGCTTTTATATTTTGCAAAAGAGAGAGAGGGAGAGAGAGAGAGTAAGCATTATTAAAATACAAAATGCAGATGAATTCCAAAATCGATGGTCCATTTTACCAGCACTTTCAAGGGGCTGTGTTTTGCTTTCTGGTTTTGTTTTTAAATTTATTAGTTTTACAGGCAAATCTATTTATCTTCCTTCATTTATTTTTTTTTTCACCCGTTCAGGGTTTTTCAGTTGTTTCTTTCTTTCACTCTTCTTTATTATCCCAAAATGTAAATTATGACGTTAGCTAGGTTTTTTCTTTTTTTTTTTTTTTTCTTTTCAGTGATTAAATCTGCTACATGACATCTTTGTCCTTTCTATAAATTAAATCATCTTTGCTTTCCACCTTTAGCCACTGCCAGCAGCAATACTCTGATTGCCAGCAATAAAAGTCCTCACTTTACGGTCTTTATTTCCTACACAAAGCAAACCCCCCCTCCTTCTTTCCCCTGTGCTCGTGGTGCTTTTTTTTTCCCCCCTTTTTTCGCCAAGGGGGTGGTGGGACTAACTCCTGTTTTCAATGTTTCTCCATAAACAAGGAATTTGCAGAGAGAGATTGTAGAGGAAAAAAAAAAAATCTAAACCACATTCCACTTTATTTCAGTCATTCCTAAACAGATTGTTCTATGAGGTGGAAAATCCAGGCAGATTAATGGTGTCATTTGTTTTGCTTTTTTATATTTCTGTCTCCCCCCCACCCCCCAGCCCCCTTCCCACCACTTTGGTTTGGTGAAAATGTTTGAAAAGTACCTTTTCTAGACTAAATACAGCTTTAAAGATTTGTGGATTATCAGCTGAATTTATTTGGTTGAAACAATGCTGCTTGCAGAATAACCCTCTTTTCCCCCCACATGGAAAATTGTAGGAACTGTCTAGGATCTTACAACATTTCCTTAAAAGCTTTTGCAATTCCTAGCGGAGAATTTTTGGAAGGGTTAATATTCCGGTTCAGAACTGAACACTACTTCCAAACTTTTCCCACTTCCCAGCTTTTTTTTCCCCCGTCTCTGAAATACTTTTGCTGTAAGAACATCTCGTTGTTTGTGGCGTACAGACAGCCACAGGACAGAAACACACAGGTACGTGTGTGCACACGTGTGTACATATTTATATGGATATATAAAAACCTCTTTATGTATGCTTACATACACACTCGCGTGCTCTCCCTTGCTGTCTCTGGGTGTATAGATGTACATACTCCAGGCTGCCCTTCCTATTTTCCTTCAATGCTGATCTGGGCAAAAGAACGACAGGAAACTTAAAAAAGAAAAGGAGGAGGAATCGATTGTTCGACCCGCACTTGAACTCTCCTGAAAGAGATAAAGCAGAATTTTCAATAGGTCCCCTGCCCTTTTCACCAGGAGGGAAAGAGGAGAAGAAAAACAAGAGATATTTATATGACAGCAGCTGCTGAAAATAGCATTTCAGAGCAATAAAAAAAAAAGGCAAAAGAGATTCAATGGTAAAAAAAAAAAAAAAGAAAACACAACAACAGAGAAACTCTTTTTCTTGTGCTCCCCAACAGGCGCATGAGCGGCTCGTCCTGGAAATGCATGCATGCCTCCTATAGATCTGTTTGAAATTATAGTTGTCATTGAGAGTGAATTTATGCTTCTATTGATCTGCAAAAGGAAAATATTAAATGGTTTGGTTTTGATCTTTAGCTGACCTCGGGGTCAAGGGTAGCCTAAGATTAGTATTCATAGAATTCATCAACAAATTGTAGTCTGCATCTACTTTATGCAAACATAGGGAAAACACTGAAAGATAAATACAAAGCAAAATGACAAACAATTTCACCACCACCCACCCCATCAAAAAATCAGCCCTCTGACAATAAAAACAAGGAGATACATACATGCACAAACCCAGGTAATTGCACACAACACAGACGGGGGAAACAGCAAGAAAATACAGAGAGAAGCACACAGACAGAGGCAGTGAATTACACACACGGGAAAAGACGCACGACTCAGAACAAATATCAATGCACAACTATACTGAGACATGCCTGCGTGAACGCTCCAGCGTGAGTGCAAGGGAACATCTGAAGAGCAAGACGAATATCAAAAGGACACTTTTATACAGACGTACCTACCCAGAAAAAAAAGATGCACTTCGGTAGTGGAAAAGAAAGGAAAAGGATATGTTCACAGAATCTCACACAAAGCCAAAAAAAAAAAAAAAAGAGCAAGCAGAAATACAGTTAAACAGGTGCACATACTGATATATGCTGACAAACAGTGATACACAGTTGTAAAAATGTGATGACACACACACAAATGCAGACACTTCTGGTCCGAGGCATTGTGGACTTCCCTTGTCCTTAGTAAGCGTGACACAAAGTTAGAGAAACAAAGCAGAGAGAAACGTGCTCAGGTGGGAGTGAAACGTGCTTGTGAAAGTCCCCCACCAGGTCAGCCCAGTTGTTCAGAAATTCAGGGCCGAATGCTCAGAAGAACAGCGAGGCAATTTCACTTCCTGACGGACGTTCCCCATTCCTGTTTACGTAGTCATCCCAGACACAGAGGAAAGCATCTGTGACTGTGTGGACAAAGCCAAAACTGCCCAGAAACTCACTTGGGCACCCTGAGAAAATCGAGTACAAGAAACCTGGTGCTTGCCAGGGAGACCCAGCAAATAGCCGAACAGGTGAGCAGGGTGGAAGATGGATTCTTAGCTGTGGTTCCAGAACTACATCCCCTTGTTCCCTGGCAGCCGCACTTTGCACCAAGTCTCTGCTTCTGTGTTCTCATTGCCACTGAATACGTGCCAGAAGGCATGGAGCACTTGTAAATGGGCAAAAATGTGTGACAAGGAACAAAAACGTTGATGCTTATTGTTATAGTCAGTTTTCTGCCAAATTCAGCTTTTTTGACTAAAGCAAATATTGTTGAAAATATTATTTTCTTTAATTTCCTTTTTGTGTGCAAAATAACAAATCCAGCATTTGCTGAGAATATAGCCATCTTTCACTTTGTTTATTTTCCCTGCTGTAATTAAGATGCATATTTTCATATAAAAGCCTCAATCGGCTCTGAGGCCTGCCATGCTTTGTACCAGGTACTCGCATTGCTAGAAGCAGCCCTCGTCCTGAAGAGCTTGCAGTGCAGGCAGGGAAGCAGAAGAAGGAAGCGGGAGCATCTCTGACTTAGCAGCGAGGCCCTGAGGAAGTGGCGTGTCCAGGCTAGCCGTGGAGGCTTGGCAGAGGTAGGACTTGGAGCTCCATCCCCTGATCCACAGCCCGTTGCTTTGGGAATGAGATCATCCTCCTCGCTTGATTTTAATACACCTCGGCATGGACTACTAGTCATGTAGTATTTGGGTGATCCAGTTACCTAATGGGAGCAGTACTGAATGTGAACAGTTTTTGAGCTCAGCTTGTGGATAGGCAGGGCTAATTGGAATATATTAACATAGCCGAGCCATGAGAGCCCAGCTCTGACCTCGCTCATCTGGCCTAGGAGCACGTTTGCTGCTGCAGCTTATAGCCCATCCTGGAAGGAACTGCACTCTATCACGGGATTTCTGACACTGAGTAGTGTGTGTTGCTGGAGATGGGTTCTGTAAGTCGCTCATCTTCCATTGTCTGGGCCCCTGAAGTCAAGGAAAGTGAGGAGAGTGTGCGCTGTGCAGCCTGGCCCTTCCTTAAGGCCAGATCTCCCTACAGCACAGAACCAGTGCTCACCATGCCAGTAGGATGTTCTTCGTTATAGCTGCAGGGCAGAGCTGGCCCCTTGCACGGTCTGTTCATCGCGTTCCATCTTCTCAAGGTGATCAGGAAACTATACGGTGTAATGGAAGCACGTCCCAAAATCCTCCTCATGGTGGGAAAAGCCTTGTGTACAGATTAGGCATTCAAAAATACTGCACCCCTTCCTGACACAACCCCACTGGCATTAAACTTGAATGAGGTACTGGCTGCTTTGGGGCTGTGGACAGAGGAAATGCAGCTCGGAGAGCAGAAAAGAAGATGAACACATTTTCCCCATTTGCTCAGTGCCCAGCAGTTTTAGGTTGTATTCTACTAGTAGCTTTTATTCATCGACTCTACTGAAATACATTTATATACTGGGCAGCTGCTTCTTCCCAGGCTGTGTCAGAGTATGGATTCAATGATGTTTTCATCCTTTTGGCAGAGGTAGGGGAAAGGGTGTGAAGGAGTCAGGGAAGAAGCAAGGTGCAGAGGTGGAGGCAGCAGGAGAAACTGCTGTTGTCGTTTCTGTTTCATTGTTTACTGTCTATGACTTTGTACAGCTTTTAACTCCGCCGTTTGGCAAGAAAGCAGCTGGCACCACTTGCCTTCTTTGGAGTGCGTGTGCTGCCCAGAGAAAGAGCCCGGGTTAGCTAATGGGAGAGATGGGATCTCCTCCCAGCGAGAACGTGGGCTGGAGCCTCAGACAGCGGTGAAAACCTCCCAGATCTGACCTCTCCCTCTCCCTTGGATCTCTCATCCATTTCCAATCTGCTCCTTTTCTTTTTGTGCTGGTTTACTTCAAACAAGCTCCTGTATCTTTGTTCCTCTTTAAAATACCATACAGCCATCTCCCTCCCCGTCTTCCCTTCTGCCACCCATGGAGAGGCCGGTAGCTCCCTCTGCTCCCCGCATTAATGCTGAACCAGTTTCCCCAGCTCGTGCTGCTGGCAGTGCTCCTCGAATGGCGTTGAAAACCAGGTCCCTCCCATTTGTCATTGTTAGCTTTCCGTAGCACTTTCTCCCCGTGTAACAACTCAAACCTGGGTATATTGACTGAGTCCTAAATGGCTGATGGCCAAAAATTCTAGGCAATTTCAGTGGGACCTGATACTCTTCATTTCTGGTCATAACTTGATCATATAATTTGGCTGTGTACTCTTAAAGAGCTGCTGTGGCTGGTGAAGTCATTCTTATATCCATAACAGTTTGTAAAGCACTTAAGGGTACCTTTGGATGAAAAGCACTAAATAAACGTTGAGCGAGATGATGTTATTTATCCGTGTAATCACCTGTCACTTCCACCCAATTTTTGTTCCTCCCTGTCCCATCCAATCGGCCATATTATATGCTCATGCATATGGTCATGCGCTCATCAATCCACCTTTATCCATATGCACAGACACTCAAGTGTTATGAGAGCTACACGGAAAGACAGATGCATGCATCTAATCCTTCCCTGCTCATCTGTCCTCATCCAGCTCATACAGACACAGAGCAACATTTTTTAAGCACTTAAGTGACTTAGGATCCTAAGGTTCATTTTTGAGAGGCTTAGGAGTTTAAATGCTCCTGGAAGTCGGCGAGATGTGTTCTCTAGATTACAATTCCTCAAGTCCATAAGTGTCAGATTTTCAAAGTGCTCTCTTTATCTAAAGATTCTGATAGGCACCTCGTAGATTATCAAAACTGTTTAAGATAGGCACGTAAATCCATCCGATTTTAATGTAGCCTGCCTTGAAAATTTTAAGACCCCTCTGGGCACTTATCTTTCAAAGGCATCTAAATCCTTCTGAAAAATTGGTACCAAGAGCCCCTGAGATCCTTTCAAAACCAGTCCTTAAGTTACTTGCCCATAGTGAAACATCAGAAGAGTGACTGCTACCTTTGGTAAATCCGTACTTTAAAGATGGGAGTTACAAAACAAGGCTGTCTTTACCTTGGTATCTGAATTAGTGAATGAAATCTGGTGTTTGGTGAGCCCACGGCCACGTAAAGATGTCAGGAGAACCCCTTGTCAGCTTGGGCAGCAGCACCGGCCCTGTGCTGATCCCACCCATGCCCGTGCTCCCTCATTGAGGGACTTCATTGCCAAGAGGCAGGGGGACATCTGTGGATTTGACCATCCAAACCCCCTGGTTGGTGACATTTCTAGGTGGGATGCTGGTTGGTGGTGGCCAGGGAGAAGGTTTGTGGGGAGGGGCTGCTGGCTCTGCTGTTGGGACAGCCTCACCGTGTGCAGCGGACACTCACTCGTGCCGGTTCTAGCGTCCCATCGCTTTAGACAGGGATCTGCAGAAAAATCCCATCAACCAACCAAACTTTCCAGGAAAGAAAGCGAAGCAGAAAATCCTGCCCCTCTTATAAATTATGCCCAAGTAGGCTGAGCTGGCAAGCACGCCTCCAAGTGTGAAGTTCTTTCCATTTTATGGCTACGAGTTCCCAAGAGCCCATCTTCTTTCTTAGGGTGTTTTTTTTTTTTCCTCTTGAAGCTTTTTTTTCACCAGGGTTGGAGGGCAGATACTGTGTACATGATTTGGCTGCTAGGGGCAGGAATCTGTCAGCAGAAAAAAGGCCGTCAGCAAGAGAAAGTGAGCTGCAAATTGTCCATTTCTAAACTGCTCGTTCATCTGACACTTGCAAACTCAGAAGCCACCTGTTCAGCCATCAGTCACCAAGTGAAAATGAAGCTTTCCTTAAACCAAGATTCTGACATATACAGAAAACTAAAAAGAGAAAAAAGAAAAGAAAAGGAAATTCTTTTAAATTAGCTCTGCTGTGAAATGGGAATAGAAACTAAACCTAAAACCCAAGCGAAGGTTTTTATTTCCCCTTCTCTCCAAGCTGTAATCTAAGTGCTTTTTCGAACAGCAACACAAACAAACAAACAGAAAAATCCAGCACCTTGCACGCAACATTTCTGCAGAAATCCAGGAGTGTTTCTGAAGACAGAAGTCGCCACCTCCCCGCCGCCCCCCAAATAGTGGCAGATTTTTGGGGTGTGACTGCCTCCTTGCCAAAAGAGCCCTCCGCGTGCTAACAAGTGGTGCAGCCCTTTGAAGTTGCGAAACTAAAGAGTGGATTAGCTGTGATACCAAGTGCCGAGTAGGCTTTCCCCTTTCCATGCAAGGTCAAATTAAGACTGGACCAGCCAGGGACCCAAAAGTAGCCCGCACTAAGCAGCTGATTATTTTTTGCCCTCTTCGGGCGCAATGCATTCGCCTCTCTGAAGGAGAATTTCAGGGTAGCAGCCAGCAGGGTAGGCTCTTACGTGCGAGGTTTTTCTGGCTGACCACAGAGCACATAGCCGATGCGCCTGATCAAATAGCTTGTTAATTTCATCATTTCAGACTTTTATGGTTTTTCCAGTTGCTGCTGCTTTTATAAACAAGCATTTCGGTGACCTTCCCCTCCGGACATCAGCGCATTCAGCTCTGCAAGAATCCCAAGCTCTGAAAGTTTATAAATAAGCCTTCTATCAAGTTCCACAACAGGTGTGACCTCCCCCCCTGTCCTAAAACTGAACAGTTTCAACAAGCAAATAAAGGCTGCACAGTCCTGTCTTAAAGGGGAAGCACTCTGGAAAGTAGTATATAGGCCCTGGTACACCCCACGGAGCCTGGCCCATCTGCGAGGAGGGATCGGGTGGCCGTAGCCTGGGGACTCCTGTCTCTTTTAGGTGGCCTGGGTAAGCCAGGGTAAGAGGCACAGAGTGGAAGGTTCTCCCCGTGACCTCCATCAGCATGACATTCCCGGGCTGGCCCACGCACTGACCCCGGAACTGATTCTGGTAGGTGCTGAGCGCTGCGGCTGCCTGCCTGGCAGGAGGTTTAGGAGGCTCCTGCCACCAGCAGGAGATGCCCAGCCAAAGCCTCTTCGCTCCTGGTGGGGGTCTTGCCACCGTGTCCAGGGCTGGTTGGCAGCACTGAGCAGAGGAGGAAGGGTCAGGTCTTGTTGTGAACTGAGAAGCAGACAGTCTCAGACTGGGGTGAATTTGCTTAAAATGAGACTGTTCCCCTTATTTCTGGTGTGTTGCATGCATTGGACCTACTGCTTTTCTGCTTTCTTCAAAATATTGGAGGGAGGCCGGCCTCTTGAAGAGAGGAAAGTCATCCGAGAGACCAATTTCTTTCTGTGGGTGAGCACCTCCAAAGCTGAGGTGAAGACAAAGATGGGGCTTCCATCTGTGTCCGAGGGTCTTACCAGTGTCACCCCCTCCATTTAGCTGCGATACGATCTGAGTAGAAATTGTGAACTAGGGTCAAGAGGCATTCACTTACAGGAAATATTTTTTTCTCTCTCTCTGTTCATTGCAACTGGATGGTGTTGTCTGTTTATGAAAGTTCGAAAAGAACCCAGATGAGTTGAAGTGCCTAAGAGAGCTTTTGGTGTGACAGGCATATGGAATCCCAGCACGGCGCTCAGTGGAAAGATGCTGGGAAGTCTTTGAGGCTGCAGAACATAGGGGGCACTTTGGCTCCAGTATAATCCACTATAACTGGATCTTAGTATCGTTGTAAAAGAGACTGGCTATAACCACTGAGACAGGAAAATACCGATATAACTGGTGCAGCTGAGGAAGCCAATACAGCAATAAGACAGGAAGGCCCAGTACGCTCGGTGCGGCGAAGGGGGTCGGTACGGCCGCTGTGACGGGGAATACCTGATGCAATCGATACGTGCTGTGGTGCTCTGAAGCTCGTGGGGTGGTGTACTGGGGGACAGAGTAACTCCAGGACCAAGAGGTTTGATAAACAGATCAATAGATGTAAGGAACCCAATGTGATCAATTGGAAAATGGACTGAATACTATCAGTGGGTGCAGAGGCAATGATAATGATATAATCAATGGACAGAAAGTATTCTGGCTTTCAAGCCTCACGCTGCCCATCCTTGACGCTGAAAATTGCTTTAAGGAGTAGCTGCTGTTACACACACAACAGACGGTTTGCAGGAGTGTGAGCACGTTGCTGTGAAGCAGAAGCAGTGCCAGGATGCTCCACAGTGGCAAACTGCTCTTGTCCATGCGGTCAGGTAAATGGGTGCGTGGAGCGCGTGTAAGTGCTGAAAGGCGTGAGTTTTATCCGATGTACAGAGTCAGCGCTGCTGCAGGTCTCATGCTGCAGTCCTTTTTCTGCAGCATTATGGAAGGATTTGGTTCTAAGAACATCCTAAGTACCCTGCGGAGAACAATAAGAGCAGCCATTTGGCTCATGGTGAGCCCCCGTCCCTTCTAATGCACTTGCCGTCCCCCAGGGCCACGTCTAATTACTGCTCAAACACAATAGTTGCAACGATGCATCATGCCAAAACCATCCAGAATAAGCCTCACACAGTGGGATTTGTTGTCAGTCTTGCCTTTTTTTTCTTTGTTTTTTATTTTTGCGCAGTGCTGGTAAGAAAACTTTTAAACCCCCATCCCTGTTCAAGGATCTGCAGCATCTGCATCTGGCAGGCATCCCCAGGAGATCCTAAAGAAAAGGTTAATTCTGAGCTCCACGAGGATCCCTGGATATTTTCCACCTTGGTGAAGAGAAAATCCCTTCCTGGGAAGTCCCTGCACACAGAGGCTGAGGTGTGAGCAGGTTTTGCTCTCCACTAGAAATTAGAGTCCAGTCCTCCCCATCAACTAAACGCAGCCTCTGGTGGGATCTTCTCTCTCAGGCACTGAGCGCCCTTTAACGGGACGAGACAAGCTCTCTCTGAGAGGGATGTGTGTAAGCCATACATGTAATGAGCTGCCATTTAAAATAAAACTAATGTTTTTGCCTGCTGAAAGGGCCAAGTTTCATCTCCACCTGATCCCTTCCTCAGACACTGTAAGCCCTGGTAGTCATTCCCCCCCCCCCAAGTTCTACCCTCAGAAATTGCCATAATTTCTCAGGGATTAGGGTGTGGCCATTTACAGCAAACAAAGATAACGTGGAGCTTGCATGCAGGCATATGGTGTAAGTACACAGGAGGATGCCTGCCTGTGTGCGCAGGTCTCTGCAGAAATGCCTGGCTGCGCGTTATCTGCACGCACAGCAGGCAGATGGGCACACACAGCCCCAGCCCCTGGCAGTTGTTGCAGGCGTAGCGCGTACCTGGCGGCAGGAGGCTGCGGGGTAAAGATGCTCTCTCGCTGGTGAGCTTCTCCCAGCGCAGTGAGCTCGAGCCCTGCCCCACGGGCAGTCCGTGGTGCTTCAGGATTTCACCAGCAGTGCCTCTGTATGGTCAGGAGCCTTCCAGAGGAGCTAGTGGAAGCTCATATCCATTTGCCAGCACGGATGGTGACTCAAAACCAGAGCCCAAATGCAAGAGCTCCCTACTATAAGGAGGCTTAACATTTGGATCCCCATATGATGGCTTGAACCTTGTACAATTGTACCTGACACTAAAGTCAATTCGTAGTCACTAATCCAAGCAAATTTGCTGACTCCTGTACAGTCAGGCATTGACCAGTGCCCTGCTATAGCCTGAAGAAAGAGCAATAACTTCCATTTATGTGAACTCTCAGGGCTGGTGGGAGCAAGGGCTTGCTCACACCTGGGTCTCAAGTCCTGCCTGAGGGCTGGGGAAGCACCGCGTTGCATTACTAATTAAAGGATGTGCAGGTGAATGAGTGGAAAAGTGGGAAATTCAGGGTGTCTCTTCTTTGTTCAGTATACTTTGCATGGTCCTCACTGGCAAGAATGGCAGATAGAAGAGTGCAGTGGGAAGGAAACACAGCAGTAACACAGCTCTGCAACAGCGCTGTAACACGGCCAGAAAGCTGTGCGTGTCCAGGAGGTAAGCCTAGATTGAGAACCCAGTGCTCCGAAATCTCTGGTTACTAGCAAAAGCATTTGAAAGCAAATATAGACACAAATTAAAATGATACCATTTTTGACAAAGTAGACAGTAGTTGAAATATAATGAGGCACTGTAGAAAAATGCCCCTCCACCAAGTGAGCACTTGCCGGGCGGATTAGCCAGCATTCCTTCTCCTCCATTGAGTGGTGTCACAAGCTAATAAATATTTCAGAATTGGCTGTATTCAATCCAGCCCTTGTCCCGGTTGACGTCTGTTCTCTCAGTTTTCAGAAGGAGACAGGTGCAGAAGGATGAAAAGGGATTTAATTACTAAACATCCCCTACTCCCAGAATCCAAACACATGCTGTACTGTACATATGCACCACACCTACTGTACTCACAAGCACATATAATACTCCTGCACACACAGCTACACCTACTACACTGCGACACACACTTATCGAGTCCACAAACGCTCACAGATTGGGCTTTGGAAGCAGAGGATTCACATTACACTGCACCGATGTGTTTTGGCCACTGGGCACTGGAGGCACATGCGTGCCCCGCAGCTACAGCACGTCTTGCTGCCCTAGACCCACACACCCACTTGCAGAAACGCAGGAAAGACAGAAATGGGTTGTTTGTCCCCTCCTTGTGGCCAGTCCCTAAAAGAAGAAGAATTGGTTACAGCTGCCAAACAGCAAATGTAGAGTGTGTTTGGGGGGTTGTTCTCGTTCGCTTTTTGTGCCAAATGTCCTGTGCTTGGTCCCTGCCACGGGGCAGCCGCCCAGAGCCATGCTGTGCTGTAGGACACCCGCGCCCTGCTCCCCACGCATTCCCTCGTTTCCAGAGGGTACATTACGTGCCTGCATACACACGACTTATTTACTGTATTAATGGCTGCTGCGTACACCGTTTGCTCTGATACAAGGAGCGTACAAAGGCCTGAGCTGTAACCTGAAATACTTTGTCCTACCAGGCTAGATTCTCAGGTAGGCACAGCTGGGGGCAGGTTTTCCAGAGCATCCATTTAGATGCCACGAGGAGCTGGGGAAATGGTGCTGCTCACTTGCTTGGCATCAGGGCCCCTGCCATGGGGATTCCATCTTCTCTTCCAAAGACGTTCCCACTTTTTGGCACTGAAGGTCTGGTAGCACTTTGCACAGTGACAGGCAAGGAGCGGTGAGCAAATTTCAGCATGAGAAGCTGCGTCCAACTTCTTTGCACTTTCCTGGCACTTCCAGCCCCAAAGGCTGCTCCTTCGGTTCCTATTCCCGGCCTGGCTGTCCCTGTGGGTTGTCAGCAGCAGTTGTGCCCCGCCGCAGGGACAGCTGCATGGCAGAAAGGGCAGTGGTGGGCAGCGTGGCCGAGCTCCTGGAGCCTTGAGGGGCCTGGGAGGGAACGTGGCTCGTCCGTGCTGCCCCTCGCCCATTGGCACAGCTCGGGTTGTTTTATGCCAGTTGCCTCGGTCTCGTCAGCTGTAAAATGAGGCTAGTAACATGAACTTCTGTTGGAAAGTGATTTGAGATTGACTGAGCTAGCAAATACTTGTCTGGGTGGTGGATTGGAGTGCTTTGAGATCTTTGGGAATGAGGGACTCCTGAGTGTATCGGCATAATGTGTTGCTGCTATACAGCTTTAGCAGACACGAAAAGCAGTGGAGAGGAAGAAAAGGAAAGCTGGGTGCTCCCCGAGTCCCTCTCTCCCTGGAATTGTGCTGTTGACTCCAGTCTAAGCAGGATCAGGGCCTGGGAGCTCAAGGGATAGATGGTGATAAACACCAAGAAAAGCAAAAGTGATGGATGATGAAAGCAAATGGTTCCATGTCTGGGCTAGAAGGGGTTTCCAGATAATGTATCACTTAGGTCAGATGCAGAACACCATCGGTTTTAAAGCTAGGTAATTAGTGTATCAGAAAATTGGGGGAAATTATGTATCTTTTTAAGATGGGCTATTAAAGAAAGCCATGAATTATTGAGAAGGGAAACTGCTTTCTTTGTTTTATTTAAGTTAACCTTGGAGAGCAGAGAAAGAACACCAGCATGTTTTTTTTTTGGGACACATGTTCTGTATAAGAGCACATATGGTTGCAATGATATTAGGCCCCCCACTGCATCTCATACACCACAAACACACGCGTATGTGCACATATGTGCATTCACGCATACGCACACAGTAGAGTCTGCAAATATTCTTGTAGCACGTGCCCGGTACACACATGGATATGCATGCTTGTTATCTTTTAAATACAGAGCTCTGTGCCCACTCAGAATAAAAGCAGTTAGACCTGGTATGTATCACCCAAATAGTTGGAATAGTATACTTAAATGTTGCACATAGAATAACACATGATAAATATAGCCTGTTCCCACCGTGCTTACACGACTCCAAATACTTCTGCAGACTCATTTATAGATGCAGAAATATTTTATTAAAGTAATCTTGGGTTGCGTATGCATCCCTAAATTGTGATCATAAATTCATATTATCTTTACACAAATACTTGTGCAAATTATAATGCTGAGCAGAAGTGCTGTGCAAGTTCCTGGATGGCCGCATATTAAGATCTTTGTTAACCTGCAGATTTTTAGCTTACAAACTTTGCCTGTTTACCTACAAATATTTGGATCCATATACATTTGTGTATGTCCTGTTGTTGGACTATGTGCAATCAGCACAGAGCCCTGTCCTTCCTATAGCAATGATTCAGAAACTGAATGATTCAGAAGCTGAGTTGGACCACATTTTCCATCTGACTGGAGGATTTTAGGAAAATTTTTGTGGAACTCCATTTCCATTAAAGTCTACTGGGTTTTTTCTGGAAGAGACGGGCTGCTCGGTTAAAAACAGGAGCGCTAATTAAGTTGATTCCACTGTAACTCTCATGGTTGGTTGGCTCCACTGTCTGCGTGACCATAAGAGTGTTAATTTGATTTCATGTATAAAGTGTGTTTGTTTCCCTAAAGTATGCTCTGGGTCCCTGGTTCTTCAAACACACATGCACAGGCTCAGGTTCTGGTGCAGGAGGCCCCTTTGGCCTCACCATGACTCGATGGGTTGGCACAGCGGTGCGCATTGCTATGTGCCCACCTCAGATTTTGCAGAATCAGAGCTTAAAACTGTACAAAACTGTCCAAAAGAGCACCCAGCACAAGCACCCAAAGGATCGGTTCATTTAAATGGGATTCTCACCATTTCATAACCCAATTTTCTCGTAGTCTGGAAAACCTAAGTGGGAGTGCAAGTGCCCAGGTGGGAAGCTCTCGTTGTTGGCATGGGGACTTCTATAGGCGTGCTGCTGCTTGGGCAGTGGACATCATGCAGTCCCTCGTCGTGTCTCGTGTTTGCTGTTGTAAAGCTCCACTGTGACCCAAACCAAGCGTTTGTATCTCTGCATCTCAGAGCGTTGAGCAAATCAGATCCGATTCCCATTTTGCTGTTGGTGCCCATCTGTTCTGGTTGTGGCCCAAGCTCTATTCTGCAGCTGGGAACCTGGGTAAAACCTGTGGCTTCATGCACGGGGCAAACCCAGCAGGATCGTTCCTTTCATGGCAGGGGAGAGGACTCCCCTGTAACGATGCTGAAATCAGGACCCTTCACCAACATTGGTGCTTTTTGTTTTTAAGCTTACCAGCCATTCCAAAACAACAGGTTGTGTGATCCAGTGAGCCTCAGTCTTCCAGTAGGGATAATGTGGCAGGAACTAACCTTGCCTGTAATTTATTTGTAAAACCATAAATTAAAACCACTGTAGTTTCTTTCTTATGTGTGATTCTGCTGTGGCACAGAAGTTTTCTGTCCGTGGAGTGACCTGTTTGGTTGCCTTTGTACCTCAGGATGGTTGGGATGTCTCTCCTGTTTCTGTGTGCCATAGACTGACCTTTATCAGGATGAAATTTGGAAATGTTAAATTATGAAAACTTTGACACTTTTGCAGAAATGTTCATCTATAAGGGATGAGGCCCGGGAAGTAGGAATTCAATTGCAAGAAATAATGGGCTTAAATTGCCGCAGGAAAGATTTAGGTTAGCCATTAGGAAAAAACTTTCTTACGATAAGGACGGTTAAACATTGGAATAGATTGTCTAGGTAGGTTGTACAATCTCCATCAGAGGAAGATTTTAGGAACAGGCTAGGCAAACAAGAATGATGTAGATATGGCTGGTCCTGCCTTGAAGTGAGCGGCCAGACTATGTGACCTCTAGAGCTCCCTTCTAATCCTATATTCCTAAGATATTAAGATTTAGCCTTGCTTGGGTTATAGCTAATACGGCATTGTGTGCAATGGGATGGATGGGTAGCTGGATGTTGAGGACAGATAAATCCTTTCTGACATTAACACTAGTCGTAGTTATGGTCCATCTAAATTCCAGTGCATTGCTTAGAAAAATGTGCCCTTTAATTTCCTAATAAAACAGCTGGGTAAATTCTTCTACTTGCAGCTAAAGAAAAAAAAAAAGAAAAAAAAAAAAGAACACTTGAAATGAATTTTTAATACAGATTTGAGTGGGATTGCAGCAGGCGCTTCTGATCTGATAATTGCGCTAGATCAGCCAGAGTCGTCGTCAGTTTGTGCCATCAGAAATTTAGCGTGAGAGTTTGGTGCGGGTGCGGGCTGCCGGGCCGGGGGTGTGCGAGGTCTGCAGGGCACCAAGAACAGGGAGCTGGGCAGCAGCGGGCACCATGGGCATGGCCCTGGCAGCCACCAGCAGCCGGTTCTCATCCCTCTGGGTCTGTTCAGGAGGAACTGGAGAGATCCTCACCATTTATTTAGTCCGTGGCCTCTGCTGAAGTGGTAAAAAAGAGCACACAGCCGGCACCGTGTGCAGCACGGGTTGCGAGTAGGAGCTAAGACCCCTCTCTCTGAGCCCAATAGACTCCAAAGGACTAAGAAAAAGATGTTCGGAGGTTGTTTTGAACAAAACCACTTTTTTCCCTCATGCCTCATTTTTATAAACATCACAGGAGCTGCTGTTTGGGGAGTCACTGGCTTTACGACAAGCGAGGCTTTGGAAGAGTCCTCTCTCTGGGTGGAGCCTTTATGTGGCCTGCTCAGAAGGCTGTCTGTAGCCTGCTGAGGTTGATCTCTGTGTTCCCTGTGCAGACGCAGGCAGAGGCACACTCGCCTAGGTGCTGGTTCAGAGAAGCAGCAGACCTAGGCACCGCCGTTCGCGCTCTGGGGCAGCCTCTTTCCTTCCCTGACGTTGAGAGATTAAGGCTAAATCTCCCCGGGCAAAAGGCAGCCCGTTCAAGTACCTTCCCAAGTTTGTTTTTTCTCCCCCTTTCCCTCTTTAAGACTATCCCAGGCTCATTACACCATCTTACTGACTTCCCTAATTGACAGTGGAACGTGTTGGCTGGTTTTGCTGTCAGTACATCCTACTAGTGAGACGGAGCTTGGATCCGCCAAAGAGTGCTTTTGTTGGCTTGGCATGACTTAAATTAGTTTCTAGAGGGAAATGAGCTATCTTGGTAAAAGCACTTTGGTTCCTGTATCACTGCAGCTACACTCCAGCTTTTGGTAGCGTAGAAATGCAGTTAAAAAATCACGGCCCTAATTGACATTACCATAAATAATTCCTAGCACAGACCTGGCTCCGAGTGAATGGGGAAGTACAGCAAGAAAAGCCTCTGTGCCCCGTTACCAGCTGCCCTCAGCCAAGTCTTGCCTTCCGATCCTCCCAGCTCTGCTCCTGCGGCCTCACAAACCAGAGACTGGTCCAGTCCCCGGCCATCGGGAGCATGGTGGTGAACAGGAGGGGGATTCAGGCTGAAAACCCGGGTGGACTTGGGTTGCCTTCCCCTTCCCCAGGCTCTCCTGAGCACTTGGTTTTTCCCTCAGCCTGCCAACGCTTCCAACCAGACAGTTGTGCTACGAGATGAAAGGGCAAAGATTCTCCGTGCCTCGCTCCCTGTTTTTTTCTTTTTCCTTTCTTTCTTTCCTTTTTTTTTTTTTTTTTTTTTTTTTTTTTTGTGCCATTCTGGAGAGCCATTGGCTGCTGCCTGAGATATCCTGAGAGATGCGGCAATTAATTTTCTTTTAATCAAGGTCGGATGAAGTAAATTGGTGCGGCTCTGCAGCCCCTCATTTTCTGTTTTTGCAGTGATGCAAAACAAATATGATCAAATTATGCTCCTTCTCACCTTATTGAATTAGGAAGCGTGACTGATCCGGGAGAGCTGAGATGTTATATACTGTACCAATCCGCACCATCCCCCCTCCCTGACAAAGCCATCGGGAATCTTTTTGCAGGTTTTTTATTTCCAGTTCGGAGGCAAGTGTGGGAGTGGGTGTGGGTGGGGGGGGAGAGTCCTCTTTATTTTCTTAGTCAGTGGGGTGAAGCTGTGTATTTCACCTTACAGTGCTGTGTGAGTAATCGCGGTAATCAGGTCCATCTGGCCTTGGGAATAGAAGCTGACAGGAGGACAAAGAAGTTAAAGAGCAGGCCTGCAAAGAGAAGGGCCCTTGGTCTGAGCCGACAGCAGCTCCTACCTGCCTGTCTGTTTGTCTTTCTGCCTGCCTGCGGCTGCGTGGCCGGGCATCTGCTGGGCTCTGGGGCTCATGGAGGGTGCTGGGGGGCTCCCGCCCGCTCTGCCCTGCACTTCTTCAGCCTCAGCCCCAGCGCCCTGCCCCTCCATGCCCCAGCCACCCTGCCTCTGCACCACGGGTAATGAAGTTCACCGTGAGATTCGCAAATGAAAAGCACTACCTAAGAGCTAAGCATTATTTGCACTTTGTTAGCTCTTAAGGACTATTTTGTGTTAATTTCATTGCAGCGTGCCAGAGGAAAGAGCAAGGAAGAGAGAGCCATGCTAACACACAGGGCTGTCTCACGGAGCTTTTGCTTATGGTTAGTTCATTCATGTAATCTAAAATGAATGTTATGCTGGCTGACAGCATCCGTTTGGTCTCAGTACATGGAGGAACATTACAAAAGCCGTGATCAATACCAGTATGGACGTACAAATTGCAGTGTCTATGGTCTTGGAACCCATAGCCGAGACGTCTCAGCATCCAGCAGGCTCAGGCTGCTGTGCTGCCATTTATTCCAGAGGGTCTCTAGTGTGTGGGTAAGGGCTGCAGGAGGAGGTTCCTCTGGTCAAAATGTACAATACCCTGAAGGGAATGAAACATGGAGATGCATCAGGGAAAATGCATAATGCTTGGGCTAATACGTTCGCTCTTGTCTTGAAGGACAAGGTGGATGTGAGCTTGACCTAAAGGGATCCTTTCCAGCATGATATTCATAGAAATAGACAGAGAAGTCTCCTGGGAGGAAGGAAAGTATGTAGTCCATCTTCTACCCTAAGGCAAAATCAAGTGATGACTGCAGTATGAACTTTGCTGGTACGTCTTAGAGGAGCCGGCCCCAGCGAGCGTGGGTCAGCAACAACAGGACCCTGGGATGGGATCCCACTGAACTGTGAGCTGGTGCTCTGCAGGCAGCACGAGGATCTCTGCACAGATAATCTCGTTTAGATGATCTCAGTGGTCTCTTCTGGCTTCAGAACTGATGCTTCCATTAGAAGCAGTGCTCAGTAGGGGTGGTGGCTGGGACTCAGAAAAAAAGGGCAAGCTGAGAAGGGCAGTGTACCTCCGACCCGGATGCAACAACTGATGTTCCTATTTCGATAAGAAGCCGATGACACTCAGGACCTCTGCTAGGTAAAATACTTCCCTGGATCTGCTATGTGATCCAGTAAATTGGGGTTATTTGGCTTTTTATGTTATTTATTTATTTTTTAAGAGAAAGAACTGGAGAGAATGTGCTTAGACCATAGGTGTTAATGTATAGACTTTAGGTGATTCATCGCCCTGACCTTTTTCCACGTCACGTCAGTCTTGTTAGGATTGTGGGGCTCATTCTGTTTAGTCAGAGCTCAAAACCAGCTTCTCGATCTCTCCTCCTTAATGGGGAGTGAAGGAAAAAAGAAAAGAGGTAGGAAACAAGAATTCCTGTGGGAAAACAAACAGACATAGAGAAAGTCCTCATCCAGGCTGGAGAAGAAGGTGAAATTTCATGGTAGAGAAGACAAGACACCAAGGTAGTATTGGAGAGCATTTTCTTGCTCACATTCTCTACCCACCCTTCTCTGCATGTCCATTAATCCCACAGCCTCTTCCTTTCTTTCAGACACTTCTCTCTGAGGTGTGTGGCTCACGACTGCAGCCAGTGTTAATCGAAACTCTTCCCAGCAGGAGGGGAAAACTTGAAGCTCTCTTTGGTCTCCCTGAAAACTCTGTTCCTTCAAAGGCTGTGGGTACAAAAGGGCTTTTGAAGCACGCTCTGTGTACCAAATTACAGGCTGGGCCAGGACCCTGGCTGTAGTTAATGACAATGCTGAGGGAAGGAGATACTTCTTGGTCGTATGGTCCAAGTTTAGGCTGTACCCAGCAGAGCATAAACAGAACTGGAGGGATTCCCTGGAGATGGGGCAACAAGGATTGATCGCCTCTCTCCTTCTGTCTCCAGCCCCCCCGGGTTGCCCCGTGCCTTAGGACGCAGCGTTATCTCCTCTGTGCCTTTCCTACAGCTTCCCTTAGCAGTATCACGCAGCTGCCAGCCCCCATCAGTGACCAGAAGTCCTCTGACCACTGATTTAAGGCCCTGCAATCGCCTCCTGCTTTGCAGTGTTCAGCGTGGCTCTTGACTCCCGCCACCTGTGTCCTCTGTCTTACATAGGCTTGAATCTTCTTTCTTTTCTCTTGCATTTTTCTCCCATTCCCTCATTTTTTTTTCAGCTCCTCCCTGTAGAAGATAGATCCAATTCCTTCGGGGAAATAAAAAGAATAGCAAGCTACAATGCAGAAACCCACCAGCTCAGCAGATTTTGCTTGGTACTGTTTGGCATCTGATCCTGCCCGTATTTCTGTGAATCATTGTGCCATTCGTGATCAGAGCTCCAAATGAAACTCACCAGGAATTTTTATTACTCCAAGAACAGTGAAGTAATAGTCCCAACTACCAATCACTGGAGCTGCCAGGACGGGCTCCCAGGGGAGCACAGGGCAGCACCGCTCTAATTGTCCTTTTTTTTTCCCTTTCCTTGACAGTAGGCAAGGAACCTCAGCCCCTTACAGCTCTCCCATCCTGTATTTTCTTCCAGAAACTCCGATCCTGTAATTTCTGTTGCCTGTGAAAAAAGTGTTTAATGTTTGGAATCATGCTGCCTTTGTGGCTGGAAGTAGTTGCCGAATTGCTTTCTTAGAGTCCAATTGTTACAAATCATTAATAACAACCTCCACTTGGATTAGCTAGTAATAACCTCGTCACTATCCCTAGATCTCGAAGCTTTGTGTGAAGGAGGTGAGGATCATTATTGCCATTGCACAATAATCGTTATTTTCACGGAGGCACTAAGAGGTGGGTTGCTGTGCCTGCCCAATTCTGGAGCCTCAGTCCTTGGGACCACGCTCCTCACGACAAGCGATGGCAAAAGCTCTTCCCAGCCTGCAGGACCCAGACTTTACCAGGAGCCAGAGGCCGACATACCAGAGGGCATCGAGGAACTTGCTGTGAGGAGCAGAGGAATGCTGGTTCAGGCAAGCCCACACTGGTACGGATGCCACGAGGAGCTCTGGTGTGTGGGGAGCTGCTACGGGCTGAGGCTCAGCCTCTTGCAGGTGGGACAGGAGGACAGGACCTTCTCGGGAGCAGCTGAGGGAGAGGCACAGGACAAGGAGCTGCTCTTCGGGTGACTTCTGCCACAGCACAGAGCCCCCCTGCATGCTCACCACCAACCTTCACCTCCAGCACCTCTGGGTGCAGGTGCTGAGAGCAGTCGGCTGTGCCTGCGGTGCTGTGGGTTCAGCTGCCCCTCCTGGAGGAATGCCCTTCACTCCGCACACAGGGCTTTCTCTCGTCCCATCGAGAGTGGGCTCAGTGCCACTTTATACTTTGGAGGATCATTAGCAGAAATCATTAGCTATAATACAACCTCCCCCATAAATCTCCCCTGCACCTGGATCATTTGTCCATGCCTAATTTCCATCTCCCTAATTTTATGATTTGTCCCTCATTTGATGAGGGTTCCTTCCATTAATTGTGTAGTAAGTGCTTCCAGATAAAAGGGCTGAGGAGCTGACCCCATCTTGGAAAGACACGGTTTGGGCTTTTTTCCTGAAGGGTAGAGTCCCTCTGAAATATTCTTGCTTCCCTTTCAGAGGGCATCACTCCAAGTCTTAAAGGCACCACAGCAGTCTCCCACAGGGAAAATGCCTCTTGCAGATAAATCCTGCTCGATGGAGGCGCTGCGAGGCAGATGAGAGCAAAAAAGCTGAAGCCCAAGGTGTCCTCTGCCACGTGGAGAAGTCTGGTGGGCACGGGCTGCGGAATTCAGTTCCGACCAAGGAGTAACCCCTGCTCTTCACCCACCGTGCCCCTCCTAATTACCACACTTGCCCAGAAGCAGTTCTGTGTCCTCCCACAAAAAAAAATCTCCTCTGCTGAACTATTTCGTGTTGTGCTAGGCTGCAGCAGAGATCCTTCGCCTGTGTGACAGCGGGCAGGGGGGAGCTTCCCGTCAGCAGAAGGGACTTTGCAGCAGGCCTGCAGAGCTTCCAGCTTTCTGCAGACCTTCTGGGTGGTCCTGAACAAGGCAGCGCTCTCAGTGCCTCCACTGCCATCTAAATAAGATGGTGATACTAGCAGTAGGGTGCCATGAGAGTTTAATTAATTAATTTGCAAACTCTGTGAGACCCTGGGATGAAATCCGTTGCATCAGCACAAAGCGGTGTTCAATCTGTGCTACATACCCGGGACTGGGAGCATCCCAAAAGCACAGAAAAGCGAACCCAGAAGAGGTGCAGCACTCTCTGAGCACCTCACGGAATAGCTGCTGCCTGGCTCCGACAAGCAGGAATTCTTCCAAATCAGAGCACTTGTCCTTGAACTTGCCTCACACTCTCGATCAGTGTGAGGCAGCTGAACAGCTCGCACCGGGACGAACGCGACCCGCTGGAGCTCCCCGAGCTGAATTTGACCCAGTGGATCTGCTCTGCTGCACCGTGCGCCCTCCTCCCAGCCTGATCCTCCCCACCTTTTCCCATTCCCATCCTGTGCTTGATGTGCTTGTTACATTTCAGGGGGAAGGCTCGAGCCAAAATTGAAGCAGGGAGCACAGGAGCTACCACCGAGCCACCTGGGCTGCGAGTGGTGCAGGAAGCCGGGGGGGATTCTCAGCTCCTCTCTCACTGACTCGCCTGTCCCTGGAGGTTGGTACAGCCGCGAGGATCTGTGAGGTTCTTGCCCTGGTGCTCTTTTCTCCTGAGTTTCGGAGTTTCTGCCCGCTGCAGGGGTAGCACAAATTCAGAAGAAGGGCGTAGGAGAGGAGGGAGGCGCAGTGCTGGAAGCAGCTTGCACATTTTACAGGTAACATTATCTTTTATTGGCATCCTAAAAAGAATGTCAGGCACTAGAGTGTTTTTTTTTTTTTTTTTTAATTTCTGCTTCACTGCCATTCCGCTGCAGGATTTTTATCACATCCGTGATGCCAGCAGAGGCAGGCAGTGCTCAATGACACAACTGGCCATTCACAAGATTTCTGGAGGCCTTTTGTCACATCCTCTGGAGCAAGCTGTGAAGGTCTCGGTATCATTTCTCTCTAAAGCTGAGAATACTCTGCGACTGAACGAGGCACAGGGCTCTGTGCTAGGCAGCCCGACCAGCGCTGAGGTCGTCCCATTGCTTTACAAGTGGGACCAACCCTTGCAGTAGTTTATTGAGGCAGGTTTCCAGCAGCCCCCCAGGCCATGGAGGGTTCCTGCTCTCTCTGGCAGTCAGCAGACATTGCTGGTGATGCCTGGGCCCGGAGGAGCATGTCCCTGGCTGAGCTTCTCTGGGCCCAGGTAACTCTCCTCATGGACAGTTTCCATGTGCCACTTGTCATGGCTTCTCATTTTCACAGCAGCCGAGTTCTCTCTGGTCAAAGATTATGGGAAGAAAAGACCCTGCGGACCAGCAGCAGCAGCTCTGGTGCCAGCAGGCTGGCCTTGCAGTCTGCCTTCTCCTTCCTTCCAGCCTGCTGGTTTGCCCAACTGCTTCCCTGGCAGTAGGCAATAAAAATAGAAGTGTGACTGCTCTCTGTGCCAAACCCATGGAAGAGTAAGGGCGGCTGTGCTGCTGCCACAGAAAGCAGGAGTGTGAGATACCAGGTTTTGGATGGCTGGGCTGTTTCAGGGGAGAACAGGAGAAGACTGAGCACTGGGACTGCTAGGGAGAGGGGCTGCTGGAGCACTGTCAGCTCAGCCCTCCAGAGCAGCAGGCACATGTTTTAGGGCCCCTGGGGCTTTGCAGAGCCCTGTGTGACAGCGGGGCCGCCTCGGTGGCTGTCCCTCCTGTGGCCATCACCCCAGCCCTGAGGCCGCCTGTGCTGGGAGCCCTCCAGGGGCAGATTTTTGCTGTGGGACTTGTGCTGCCCCTCGGAGCCCAGCAGCAGCTGCAGGGAGCCGGCAGCTGAGGTTGTTGGGGGTGGATGGAGGGGGTGGGATGGGGCTTTGGGTTCTCATCCTGAGTTTTGCAGTTGCTGTCAGACCCCGCAGAGGCCTCTCCTCTCTTCTCACTGAGGAGAGCAGCAACCAGCACTGCGCACCTGCCCTGTGTTCCCTCAGCCTTCCAACCTTCTCCTCCTGCACGGAGCCATGCAGTAAGTGCTGACGTGTCCCCTCTAGCCAACGTGATGGCATGAGAAGGAAGCTTTGTCTTGGCTACCTTAGCATCTCCCGTGGCCCATTCCTTCCAAATTCAGGTGTCCCAGATATCCGTGACAGCAGATAGAGAGGCAGCTGGATGCACACACTCATGTGCATCTTTTACTTGTGCCAGTCTTCAAACAAACCAGGAAAAGGCACGTGAGGTGGTGTGAGCTGGCAAAGCACTGCCTGGGCTTGCTCCCACCTGAGGGAGGGTCTCAACCCCACTGCTCCTCCTCCTTGTTGCATTTCTGAGGAATAATTTCTGCTGACTTTCTTCCCTAGATTTCTTTTGCCAGAATTATGTTTTTATGAGCTGACATGAAATTTTGGTAAATGCCATTGAAGTTCACAGAGCACTGAATTCAGAGCCTTGTGGCGATACGAAAGATATAACTGATTGTACTGATTCACTGCGTTCTCCGAGAAGGTGACACGGGTCAGAGTTAAAGCAGAGAGAGTGGGAAGTCTGCTGTTAGGCTGCGTGGTTTCCAGGTGAGATACGCAGCAGCACACCTGGCCTGCAGCAGAGGCAACTGGAAAGCCAGCCTCTCTGGAAGGGCTGAAATCATTGTTTTCCCTCACAAGGAGGGACACTAAATTAGATAATTAGCTAATGACTAGAGCAGGATCTAGGAAACAGGATTTCTGAGTTCCTCACCCACTGCTTTGCTGCACGGACAGAGGGAAAGCATTTCCACACTCTTTTCCTCAGTTACCATACTTGTGAAGTAATGCTGTGCTTTATAGAAGATTTTATTTTCAAGACATACACAGCGTGTCTGCATGCCATGGCACAAGGACTGGGTGTCACACACAGCTGAGGGTACGGCCTCTGAACGTTTGCACTGAGCTGGGAGGTATCAGGCAGCGGCGAGCAGAGGAGCTCCCAGCACTGTTGGTAGCAGTGCCAAGGGTTTAGGCAGCTCCCACCTGAGCGGAATATCCAGCTGGGGTTGAAAACGGTGGAGAAAAACTCATCTCAGTTGTATCTGGCAAACGAGGTCAGAGTGGGTAGCCGTACAGTCCAGCTTTGGGAATTCACCTGAGTTGCTCTGAATCTCCTCTGGAGCTGTCTCCTTCCCTGCACTGTACTGGAGAGCTCGGGCTCCTCGGCTGGGTGCTCCGCAGGATGGTAAGCTGGGTGTGTGGCTTAGCTGATGGAGATCCCGGGTGCACCCCAGCACCCTTAAAGCAGGTAAAGGTGGGCAGCCACCAAACCTGCAGTGCATGAGAGCCCAGCCACGCAGATCTGCCCCAGGGTCAGAGCAGGGCCTGGCCACAGTGACAACGTCCTGCAAAGCCCTGCTCGGGTGCGAATCTCTGCACAGCTAGCGAACCTCACCTCTCTGAAAGTGCTGCTAGGATCTGCTGCTGATCCAGGCTGCCTAGAAAGCTGGATCTGAAGGGACAGGAAAGTGCAAAAGTAAGGGCTTTTGTTTTTTTAGGTAGTCTGATTTTTAACTATGTAAATTCACAGGGCTGTATTCTGATGATTCAAACACCCTGGGTATGGAACAAACACTGGAATTCCTTTCCAAAAGTAATTCCAACCCACTCAGCATTGAGAGGTCTGATCTTCCTTTTGCAGTTACCGTACTGTGCTGGCATATTATGGTCTGGCTGTCGTCTGGATGTGTGTGTACGTGTGTGCACGCGTGCACGTGAGGAGTGCTACTGCAAGTGCAGAAAAATGTGGAAATGGGAATGTGTGGAAACGCCTGTGAGTGGGAACACGTGCAAGAGGCTCTCTGTGTGTGACAGAGGGCACGTGCGTGCCTACAGGCTTGTGCTCATGTGGGAGTGTGCATGTGTGGGAGCGTGTGCACGTATGTAATTTTGTGCCTGTGTGGGAGAGAGGAAGGGAAAGCATGGTAAAGTTATTTGAACCTGTTTGAAGGTCGGGTCTCCCCAAGGTTATCTGCTTTTTTTCCCTTGAATCTGTAAAGTAATGGTATTCACACTCACTACTTGAGAAGTGTTTCTTTTTATAGCTCTTCCAGATGACAAATAATGCCTGTTTTTGAAGTCCTTTTTAAGTCATTGTTCCCTGGACGCAGATACCATGTTTGGGTGCAGGAGGGGAACGGAGCGCGGAGCTATTTCCCCTTTCTGTCTGCAGGGAGCTTTACTGGGACTAGTGAAATTCCAGCCAGGATCATCCAAGGGGCTGCAGCCTCCCAGCGTATGAGCTGATAGGACACCCTCTCCTTCAAGCCCCGTGACACGGGGCGACACAAGCGGCCTCAGGCACCACGGCCCACCCGAAGTGGTTCTGGTCGGGACCACGGGGGCTGTAAAACCCAGCCGAAATCGGCGCTGGATTTCCTGGAGTAAGCCACCCCGAGTCAGCCCATTGAGAATAAGCCAAATTCAGCCTGGGAGAGCGGACAGGTGTCTGGATCAGAGCCACCCCTTGTTGGGGGCTGGGGCTGGCTTCATTTTGCCCATCCTGAAGTATTTTGGGCGCTTGTTGCCCCCTGTGGGCAGTACAGATGTGTGGGCAGCACACCAAGTTCTCTGCCCCCAGCAGACGGGCGCCGTGCTGCAGGCACTCAATGACACCATTCCCTCGTCCAGCCCTCGCTTTCCTAAAACCAGCCCCTTCTCCCTCGCCTTCCCTTACTCCCAAGTGTCTTCTCACGCTGCCTGAGGACAGCGGTGTAGCAGGAAACCTCATTTTGTGCTGCTGTCCTGGCACAGACAGCTGGTGCACGCCCCCGAGCACCTCGCTCCCCAGCCTGGGGCTTTGGGGCACTTGTCCCCAGTGGGCTCTGGGCTCGTCCCCATCTCCGGGGCCTGGCCACGGGTGTGCGGTGCTGCTGCAGGTGGGATAACCCAGCTGCTGCTCAGCGCCCGCCGTGCTGGCAGCTCACTGTGCCCGGTGCCTGCGGTAGGAATTTTTGGTCAAGTAAAATGAATGGGGCTTGTGGGGTTTGGGCCCAAGGGGATTGAAGGTCCCCATAAAGGTGTTGGGCTTCGTGCTGGGAAAAGCTCACAAAAATGGCTCGTGGGGAAAAACGAGGAGGGCGGTGGAGAAATAGGGAACGGAGAAGGGTCAGCAGGAATCGAGGATTAATCCAGAAGAGGGGAGGGAGAAAGCCTGGCTGAATGGGTAAACGGCCTGTGAGCAGGAAACGATATCTGACTTAATGTATTAGTCAGACAGAAAAATTAGATGGTGTAAACCGATCCTTCCTGCAAGGGGTGCTGAACTTTTTTGGTGACTTTAGAAGGCCATGTTTACAGTAACTTCAGCTCGTGACCAGGCTATAAAGGCAGGCTCTTTGGGACGGGGAGGAAGGAGTGTTTCATTAACGCACACACCTGCCTCCACGGGCAACCTGGCCTTGCAGTTACCAGGCTTTTTTATTGTAAGATTGTACTTTGTTTTTTAACATAGAAATATAAAATATGCGTGTGTATCGCTTATCAAAGATGATAACATTCACAGGTAAGGGAACATAAGTCCACTTTATAGCAATAAATTATCTTCCCCACCCTTTTGGACTGATTAGCAGCTGTGTCTCACCTCAGCTTTCTGGAGTTTTCCTTTTAATTTTTCACCTGAATTGTTTTCTCCATTTCAGCTGCACTCGCAGGGGGTGTTTGTATAAAAGCGCCTACAGGGATTTCCGATCGGTGTTCCCACTGAGCCCCTGAAATTACACAGTCAGTTGTGAGATGCTCGCCCTGAGCGTTGATTATCGCAGGGTTTAATTTTAAGAACAAGAGGCAAAGGTTATTTGAACGTGCAGTAGATTTCTGTTCACCTGTGTGAAGCTCCCCCCGTTTGCTCTGCTTTGCGCATTCATTGACGAAGCGAGTGTTAAATCTTCGGCAGGCTGAGGGTGAAACCGCAGAGCTCTTCACCAAAAATCTGGATTTTAGAAGCTGTGTGCAGGGAGTGGTGCACGCCCGCTGGGGACAGCTCGGCACACAGCACGAGGGAGCCCCTCTGGCACTGCCACCAACCCTGATAAAGCGTCGCAATCCGTGGAAAGGCGGCGCGTCTCCTACAGCACCAAGCCAAATTTATTGGTATTGGGGAGCGATTCAAGTCAAACTTCAGCTTAATAGGTTACTAGTAAAGTCGCTGCACTAATTACTGGTGCTGTTCCAGAGCAAAATGTGGCTGCGTGGTGGCGTTTCTGTTGGTTCCAACAATTGTGCTCTCCTGTACGGCTGCAGTTGGTCGGGAGCACGGTCAGGTGCTGCCTCGCAGTTGAGGCGGGGTCGCTCGTTAAACTGCAGTAATTCAGCTACCTGAGATAATTTGTACGTAACCTTAGCAAACAGGCAATCCCCAAACTTTTCCTGTAGCCTTTCAGGACACAGCTATAAAATCCACTTTTCCAAGTCCGTGAGCCTGTCGGGAACACAACTTCGTAATGGTTTCATAAAGAAACAGTTGAATAACAGAGGGATGGATAAGCAGAAACAAAACTCGTGGTTTTCCCTTAAATCCACTGAAGGAAATAGGCGTGCTGAGGGAGATGTGTGCGAATCATGATCCAGAACTCCAGAATGTGAGCAGTCCCTGGAGACAAACTGACTCAGGAGTTACTCAGAGGTCTTTGGTACCACTGGGACCTTTCCAGCACTGGTGGCTTAGCGAGCGCTCAGCTCCGTGGCTGCTGTGTGCCTGCTGGAGCCAAGCGACACGCAGAGATGTCAGACACTTCCCTCTTTAAATGTCCTGTCTGGCTTCGGCTGTGTGAATGGCCCAGCCGTTTTGCATCCAAGGTTTATTCCCTGGTTCCTTTGCTCAGGTTTTGTACAAATGCAACCCGAGCACCCTCCCCAGTACCAGAAGTACAGCAAGGACTGGGCACTGAGCCCAGGACCGCTCAGGAGACTTTATGGGAGCTTCTCCAGCATGTGGAAGGAGCGAGACAGAGCGGGGCTACCTGGGGCTCTGCTCCCACCTCTCCCAGGACTGAGGGCATCGCACAGAGGTCAGACCCAAGCGGGTCCCTGGGCGTGCTGAGCGTCCCTCCTTCCTCTTGGGAACAGGCGCTGGCAAACGCTCACCCGCGGCAGCGCAGTGACCTTTGTATTTCCGTAGGTATCGCAGGTACAGCGTGTTTGTGCTGTCGGAGCAGGAAGGAGAGCGCCCTGGCACCAGCCCAAAGCACCCACAGGGAAAGCAGGAGCAGCTCCGGGCACCCCACAGGCTGAGTGTGGGGCTGACAGCGGCCGGGTCCCCGCGGGAGCTGGGACCCCATACCCCCAGCTCACCGGGCTTTCTGCCCAGCCTCAGAGCCACCCTCTGGTTCCAGACACCAACCAGAACCAGGGTCCGGCGCTGTTCCCTCCGCTGGCTGATTTCCTGCTTTGTTCAGAGGTGTTTTCACAGGGAAATTGAACCCTTGGTGCTCGTAGAGCCGGATTCCACTGGCAGAGCCGGGCGGCAGAAATGTGTGGCAAAGGCAGAATCTGGGGCTGGGAGCTGGGAGTGGGAGGGTGGCACGCACGCTTTCCTGGAGGATGATTTTCTGAAGGTGAGGAAGCTCTGCTGGTTTTGGTATCAGACTAGAGGACAAATGTTCCTTGCCTTTGATCTGTAGCCTGTTTCACCCTGTAGGATTTTCACAAGAGGATTTATCAGCCTGTGCGTTTGTTAAGTTGAAGGCGGAAAGGGAAAATAGTCCCTTCAGTCTTTGCTGCTGGAAATTGCTCTGTATGGAAACCCGGTACACAATGAGAAATAAATAAATTGAAACCCAGAGCTGAGAAATAAACAATCCCTGTGGGAATAGTGTGATCACAGGAAAATAAGAAGAACAATAAATTGCCCTTCTGTGAGGTTTCAGGGCTCTTAAAAACCAGCAGATCAGCCTCACAGCTCCTTCTGACCGTGGTGGTGATCTTTCCCCCTGTTTTACAGATGATGATGCCGAGGTGCAGAGTGGCCAAGCAGTACAAGTGCCAGTTGCAGTGTTTGGTGTGTCTGTACGTAGCAAACGCCTTGTAGAGACACCTGAGCTAGCTTGGTATCAGAAGGGTGCAGCTGTAGTAGTGCAGGGATGTGTCTGGTATAATTTTCCACTGCTTGCAGGGCTTCTTTAGCAGTAGCCTGGGTATCTTTAACCAGCACTGTATTGTTCTGCGCCGTCATACTTGTAATCTGATTCATAGACTTCTCGCACCATTGTGATTTTCTGTCTGACCTCTTGCATAGCGTGGGCTGAGGAATCGTCCCAGGCTCTGCGTTTTGCAGCAGAAAGCAGAAAGCAGAAAGCAGCCCTCCCAGGTGGTAGTGAGCGAGTCCAGCTGGGACAACGCAGCATTTGCCACCTCTTGGCTCGGAGGTTTCAAGGTGCATTTTTCCAGATAAACCAATTCTGGGCTGATTCTATGATCTAGCTGCTGATGGATGCTTCTTGGCTTTATGGTGTCAAAAACGAGCATGGGCTGCTTCTCCTGGAGGCAGGAATTTGGGAGAAATCTTCTAAAGGAGAGGGAAAGGAGAGTGGCCCCCAGCTGGAAGTGGGGGGTTCCCCTGGCTCCTCGGGACTGGCCTCTGGGGGTCACTGTAACTGCAGCCAAGGGGCTTGGCCAGGGCATTAACCAGGCTGCAAGGAAAGCCCAGTTTAAGACTACGCTTCCAAAAGGTGGTGCAGGCCTGGCCTGGGCTCTTAAACTGGGTCTTTGCTTGCCCGAAGGTCACCATCTCAGCGGGGTTGCAGAGGGAGCCTTTCCGAAGCGCAGATGTGGACTGTGGAAGCAAGCAGGTCCTCCCGTGGTTGCAGAAGGAGGCCGTAAGCCTCTTAGAGGGCAGCGGTTTATAGGAAAAATAGCCATAAATACATCAGGCAATGGATTAGTAACGTGTGTGTGTGGGTGTAGTACATGTGCATACATATACATACAGGCGTGCAGACACACGCAGCGCCGTTTCTGCCAAGCGTATGCTAAGTGGTATCGCTGAAACAAACTGCCAGCAGAGGTAGGATCTTTTGGGTGAAAGTGTACATGTTTGAAAACACAGCGCTAGCAATATTTGCTTTGAACAGACCACTGGGTACAGACGGAATTCCACTGCCGAGGCTCGGCAGAGAGTGGCCTGAATCAGGCTGCGTGCAGGAGCTGGTGAAACGAGTCTGCGAGGCTGAATTTGTTGGGGAGCTGCTGGTAATTACACTGCATTGAAGGTTGTTTGCAGACTCAAGGCTAACCTAAAAAATCCGAAGCATATTAATTATCGCTACCTGCTGCAAAGCCCCTTTCCCTACGAGTTGGTTTCACAGTGCCCTGGGCAGGGGGAAGGAGGGAAATTTGCAGACACAGAGGGAGAAATTGCACTGGGTAAGAATCAGCACTTTAGGCTTCCTTGTTGCTTGGGAGCGGTGGCTTCCATTTTTGCCCACGGATCACAGAGAAATGCTGTTCTCACAGAAAAACTTTGCAGATTTCAAAGGGCGAGGAAGATCCTGTGCGTGCTAGAGGAGAGTGGCATGCAGAGATGTAACGCGGAGATACAATATTTAAAGAGAGTAATGAACAACTGTGGGCTTGATCCAAGCGTCTATTGAAACTGATTAGACTCCTTTCCCAGACTTCAATGGGATCGGGTCCTTGATATTTTCTAAAGACAGATATATATTTAAAATTATTTAAGAAAGTTAAGATGATAGAGAGATTGTCAACTTCCAGCAGCGGTGGTTAGATAGTGCAACACCATCCTCCTAAGAGATAGATGCTACATCAAGATGATCAGGGAATTATGTGCATAAAATAAATCCTCGGGCTTCAAGATAAGAACACACTGCAGTTTCTTGCCATATGGTTCAGACTAAAATTTCTTGCTAGCCCAGCTCAGATTCTCTTCCTTCTCCTTCCTGATATGCTCCAGCTGAGCTCAGCTATTCTTGGGCTGGTTCTAAGCGTATTAAGAAAAATGTGTGTCAGTGCCCACTGCAGCTTCTTTTCTGTAACCTGAGCATCCCAGGGCTGCCCTGCATGGCCGTGTCTCACCCTGGTGGCTTCGGGGGTCTCTGGCCGTGCCGGGGGTCTGCCTACGTGTGGCAAGGAGCAGGGCAGGGAGCTCGACCTGGAGAAAGCTTTGCCTCACCCCAGCTGTGCTTCCACTGCCGTGGGAGGCGAGTGCTGGCTGCAGCAGGGAGCAGAGCACGGAGATCTCATGGGGAAGAAATTATGGGGAAAAAAAGTAGTGGTTTGGGCCAAAGTGAAGAGGAACCTTCCCGTTCGGTCAGGATAGAGGCTTTTGATGAATTTTTGCAGTGGCTCTGTTTCACACGAGCGAGGGAGAAAGAGAGAGAGGGGAAAAAAGAGAAAGGGAAGGCAGTTAATTTGACTGAATAAAGATAAAAGAATGCGAGCGCCGCCGAGTTTGCTGTTTCTCTGGACATTGTGTAATGCTGCGGAATCGGACGTGGCTTTCGGGCTCCTGCACAGCACTGCCCAGGGAGGGATCCAGCCTCGCTGCTGAGTGTTTTTCAGAGGAGACTTCCTCACCTCTTCTCCTCTCCACGAGGCATCCACTTTGAAAGCAAATTTGTGGCACTCTGGGCTTCCTAAATCAGAGCAGTTTGCCTTTGATCTGAGCAGTGAATTTCAGTTTTCTCCCCGCCGAAGGGAAATGCCAGGATGCCTGAGTGCAGCCCTGACACACGCTGTCCCTTACAGCCTGATCGGTCTGGGACGACCCCGGGCATTCCTCCCAAGTTATTTCAGCCTTTTGGGATGGGACAGAGGGCTCCAGGTGCTTCATTCGGGAACAAAGGAGGGAAGGGAGCACTGCAGAGGTTGCAAGGCAGAGCAAAGCCCTTGGATTGCAGAAGGTCTGTGAGGTCCCACCAGGTCTGGATTGATTAGTATTCAGTATTTATAATATCTCCATAATGGTAAAACAAAAGAAAACAAGCCCAGAGAATGCATTTTTAATCATCAATCATTGCTCTTTGTTTGTCGTGAATGAGCGGCGAGGGGAAATAGTCTCCCATAATCACCTCCCTTCACATCGCCTGCCACACGGGCCTCAGTGATGTGCTGAAAGGGAAATAAACAAACAAGCACCAGATCTCCGACTAAATCCCAGGGACCTGGGTGCTACGTGGGTTATCACACCCGCAGACGGGGTCTTGCTGAAGATACAAGGTGGGGGATGGATGTGCAGAAGCAGGAGAAGAAGTGAGCATGGGTAGAGCATTAAAAGCAGGACAGAAAGAAGGGCTGGGGGCTCAGAGGGGCAGCAGGTGGAGGAGGAAGGAGTGAGCAGTGGTGAAATAATCGGTGACCAAAACGCATGTAAGGACAGAGCCTTCACACGGGACATGGGACATTGGGGTGGAAAGTTTGAAAACCCACCTAATCCAAAAGAATTTCAACCTTTTCAGTACCCGAGGATCACGTAACTTTAGGATTTCCACATGAAAAAAATGTGTGGGTTTTTTTTCAAGGGTAGCATTCACACTAGAAAAAACACTGAAAAGCCCACAGTTTCTATTAAGAGCCCCAAACCCCATATCTTATCAGGAGCAGCACCACGCTGAACTTCTCCAATGGGATCCCCGCTTTGATCTCCCAGCAGTTCTCACAAGGCCTTTATTGTAGTCCCAAATGCCTCTTGGGAGGGAGGGAAACATTATAATTCTCCCTTAATAAGCGAGATAACAGGCTGCCGGGAGGGTAAGGCCCAAATTTCCTAAAGCAGGGCTGGTGACTCCACACCCACTCGCCGCGCTCAGCTGCATGTTCTCAGAGCTGGGAGCCCCGAGCCATCAGGACGGGCTGTAAGGAGCAGACACGCTACATCTGAACCCTATTGAAAAATAATAAAAAGGTAATGACTTTGTCATTACTGGACATGGGTTTGTCTGTTGGCGAGGGGGGAGGCAGGGGAGGTTTTCTGCGTTCAGGCTATAAATAACGTTGCCCATTATCCCGCGCAGTTCCTGTGCATTCCTTAGCCCCTGCTTCGCCTCCAGTGCTCTGGGCAGCCCGTGGAGCCCCCCGTGACGTCCACCAGGCTGGCACACGCTGTGGGGAAAAAGAAAAGGGCCAAGCACACTTGTGCCCGTGCACCAGCACCAGCAGGACCACAAAGACCCCGAGGAAGGCAGAGCTAAAGCAGTGGCCTCTTCTTGCCCGGGAGGTGGGTGCGGGGTGACCACACGGGAGCAAGTGTCAGTGCAGGGCACATATTGGAGGGATCACATTTCAGAAGAGCCCTTCGATGAAAGTGCTCCCTCGATAACAGCTCTCCGTGATGCTGAGATGGAGTGCCGGGGGGTGCCGGCTTGCAGTCAGCTCGACTTCATCCCCCTAAAGCAGCCACGAGGCCGTGTGGCAGCTCCACGAGCAGCTGGAAGTTGGTTGCAAAGCCTGGCGCTGGAGAAGTTTAAACCAATTAGTAAAAGGCCAGAATAAACCGTGGTGGCTCTGTCGTAACCAAAACCCAGGCACTCACCAGTGCTGCCTCTCCATTTGGTGGAAGACATGCAGAATTGCACATCTCGCTGGGTGGAGTTCCCTGGTGCAATGGGGACGGGAAAGTCCCGGAGAGCTGCTGGGCCCTGGGACCCACCTGGAAAATAGCAGCACTTAAACCAAAGGTGTGTTTGGGAGGCAGTGTCCTGAAATGTAGATGCCTACAAGGATATTTTTAAAACTGCATTTATATAACTAGCTTGATATAATTAAGGACTGATTTCAGCTCAAACAAAATAACTCCCTCTTGCACCCAAATTGGAGTCTCCACACTGAGAATTGCATCTGTTGAACTAAATTAGTCGGAAAATCAGGACAGCTTTATGCTGTAAACAGACAGAGAGCCGTGGAGGATATTCCAGTTCTGTGTCCAGCTCTGCCACTGATTCACTGTGTCCCTAGGCAAGACTCTTAAGTTTTCCCATCTATAAAGTGCAATAAAACCTGTGTAGGTGCCAGGTGATGTACTGCTTAATTAATTAGTAAATTAATATAATGAACTCTAACTTGAAGGTCTGTATCAGCACAAATGAATTGTTAATATAAATTTTTATTATTTATTGCTATTTAGTTGATTATTTTCTAACACAGGCAGGCTATTACAAACATACAACTTCACACTTGAATTCCAGTTTTATTATTGTTGTTGCTTATTTATTATTGTTTTCTTCTACATTTATTTATTGTCTTTAGTAGCCTCCCTTAGGACTAAGCCCCAAAGCAGTGGATATTACCCAGGTGCACAGAACAGTGAACTCAATGGAAAATTTGGGGGCAGAACTGGGCTGAAATGCCAGATCCTTCTTGCTAAACGCCAGGACTTCTGCTTGAACCTTTATACAGATTTAAGGCAAATAAAGCAGATAAGAACGGATTCTAAACCAATTCTTATCTCCCCCACTATGTACCAGCCAAAAACCCGTCTTAGTCTGTACACCTATAATATGCCCCACGCAGTTTCAATATTTTTATTACATGCTTGCGTGCTGATAATTGTTATATATATTTCTAAACAAAAGTTGGAAGTTTCAAAACTCGGGGCCTGATCCTTTTCGATACAAGTCTTGCCCCACTGCTGCCGGTGAAGCAACGCCTGCTGCGCTCCGCGGCCGTGGCCCAGGGTACGAGGGGACCGCTCCGTTCCCTCTTCCTGCTGGTCTGCACGTGCAAAGCAGTGGTTAGCTGCCTGGGAGAAAACGGCCCTTGACAAACAGTGGCCACAGGTTATTCCGTGACTGCTTGTGCCACTCTTATGATAAAAGAGCGAAGGCAGATAATGTTATGTCTGCGGCTGAAAAAATGCCTCCTCCTCCTGTGCAGTGACTTTTCATTTTCCATTACGAAACTAAGCAAATCCACAAGATTTTTCTAGTGCATGTCTGGGTGATTTCTTCATTCTGCCAGCAAGCTGTGAAGCAAGAGGAGAAGTCCTGGGTAGCACCTTGGTGTGCTCTAGGCTTGGCAAAGGTTGCTTGGGATGCCTGCTGGCTGAGGGGTCGTCCATTTGGGGTGGATAACTGGGTCCAGTTTGGTGGACCAGTCAGCCTAGAGCTCAGCCGCCTCTCTTACAGAGATTAAATGTCCCTTGGAGGAACTGACGTGGCACAGAGGGCAATGTAAAGCGTGCCAGCTGCTTTGGGAGGTCAGGAACGAGGCATCGGGGCCTGATGCTGTGTTGCCCCGTGCCTCAGAGCTCCAAGAGCCCCTTTGGTGCAGCCCTTCCTCTTCCCCTCTCTACGAAGCAGTGTCCACGTCGCAGCAGGGTGAGCTGAGGACAGCGTTCGAGCCTTCAGTGTGTAGTTCTGTGCTTTTGTCATTTTAATCCAGGCCCTTCTTGTGTTGTTTTAGCACCATTTTTCTTATGTGAGGAATTTCGTAAGGCTAAGAAAGTTTTCTCGGGCTGCACGTGGAAGGCTTAGCCAGGTGGGAGCGCGTCCTGGGGTTACTGCCTGGCCTCAGCACTCAACCCACAACAGCTCTGCTGTCCTCAATCCAAATCCTCCGTTCTGTAGGGCTTGCACTACTCCTCACGCTCATATCTCACCGCTTCCCAGCAGTGCATGAAGGAACTTGACAGATCCTCGCTCTCTGTGTCCTTGCACCCCGTAGGCGATGGCGGCGTGCCTGCACAAGCTGCAGCCACCCCACCCGGGTGGAAACCAGAGGACCCCAAGCAGAAGGGGGAACCGTTCTCAAAGCTGGGCTCGGGAGAGGAATTTCTGGATTTAGCGGCGAGTTTTGGGCAGCTGACATAGAGGACAGTCTAATAATGAGTTTGGATGTTATTATTGCTAATTGCTGAATGATAAATAGCAAGAGAGGTGTCCTACAATTTCAGTCCATGGAAATTTATTTGAAATATGTAGTTCAATACAACCAATGTGTTATGGGCAGGCAGCTTGCAGTGAGCAGGATGTCCTCTCCCCAAGGGCAGCAGCTGATGGTGTAGCTGTGTGATACGGTAACTGAAGAAAGACTGGGAATACACGAAACCTTTTTGGAGACGGAGGGGCATGTGGAGTCTGGGCTGCCAATGGTCTTGTGCAACCAAACTGTTTGTTTGTTAAATGTTCAGGCGAGCAGGAAATAGCAAAGGCAGGACCCATAGCTGTGTAAGGTCTGACTGGTTACAGTACGTACTGGTAAACTGGAAGGGGAAGGGAAGGATGGTCATGTCCACGATTCCTTTTTTTTTTTCCTTTTTCTTTTTTTTTTTTTTTTTTTCCCATTGTTGTGTTGTATAGTCAAAAAAAAAAGAGCAAAAATGAGAGACGTTTTGGTTAGAACTGAAAAGTCTTCAATCCCAACAGGGCTGAAGTGGTCTTGTTTGAGTCAGACCCTGAGCAGTGGGCAAGGAATCTCCCCTGGCAAGAAAGTGAGTCTGCGCTGAGCTGGCCCACTCCTCACACACATCTCGCTCTGCTTCTGCTAGCAAAGGCGTGGCGGTGAATTTTCCACTTGGTGGAAATGCTTTTAAACCATTGCAGAGATGTGGGGAGAAAGAAAGTCATCTTCCAGTGGGCATCAGAGTGAAATTTGGTATGTCCAGAACTGGAAAAAGGCTCTTGAGGTTGCCTCGCCAGTGGCCATCTTGCTCCTTTCTTAGTCTTCCCGTGCTTCAGACCCACTTTTATGATAGATGCAGATGCCGGTGCTTATGGTTTGGGGGCAGTATTGACACAAGAACACAAAGGACTTCTGAGGGTGGTGCCTTATTACAACACTAAATTAGCTGGAGAGAGATTACTGCACCACTTAAAAGGAACTCCTGCAATGGTTAAATCTATACAACATTTTCATCCACTGTTCAACACGGAAGTAAAATTGCTTTGGGTTGATGACAGGAAGATGCTGCATAAATAGTTAAGTATGCATCATTTGCAATTTGCTAAATTATTTTATTTCTATCTAGACCGGGCTGTGCAAGGTGTCATTACCTCATGCTCTATCTGATGGAGGAGCCTTTGCTGGGAACTGCCATGGCCGGCACCAGCCCTGGGCTGCGCGGGGCTTTGCGCAAGCGAGCTTCGGAGAGCAGGGACAGAAAAGTCAAAAGACACCCGCAAAGCCGCCGAGCTGGGCTCTGAAACCGGTGTGGAGAGAGCTTTGGGGCAGGCTGTGCTTGGGCTTGAAGGTATTTGAGGGGCAGCTGTGGGGTGCCTGCAGGGAGCGGCGAGCTCTTGGCGAGACGCGCGACCGCCGCAGCGCTCCGTCCTGTCCCCAGCCCCTCCTAACGAGGGCACGCCACGGCGCTCCAAAATGAGCCGACTTGCAAGCAGGAGGAAGACCATTCAGTCTGCGCTCAGCACCTCAGATGAGAGAAATGCAAAAAAGCGAAGGAGAGAAAATAATAAGAAGTAAATGCAATTAAAAATAACGATTCAGACTTAATTAAAGGGCCCTCTTCTCCCAACCCTTCATTCTTCAGGGATGCCTCATAAGGAGAAGAATCCATAGCTTAGGACCTGCTCTTTCATACTTTCGTACCAGAAGCTGGGACAGTTCCTTGCAGAGACTCATGCTTTTTAGCCTGACAGTGTCTCTCCAGCATAAGAATTCAACAAGTTTGGTCTTTTAACTTCAGGACGCTGTAAGTACTCGCTGCAGTCACACGAACAACCACACAGTTCTATTTACTTCAATTATCCCATTTTCATCCCTATTCTCCTGCTTTCTTATTGTGAGCAGGTAAAAATACAGAACCACGGCGTGACAAATACCAAACAATATTCAAATAAACAAAAGCCCGGCTTCTGCAAAGACGCAGACGCTTCAGACGCTCCGAGCATTTCCCCAGAAGCGCGGCTCTCCGCTGTAAATTCAGCCTGCTTAGGAGCCTGGTCTTCGCAGGGACCTAAATATTTCACCGAGGAGATGTACATTGCTGAACTTGTCTGTTCAAAATTCATGAGTCAGACCCCCCGCCAGCTGCCCAATTACAGGATTTTCTCAAAAGCTGTTAAAAACCCATTTCTTTGGAAGGTTCCTACTTGTCCCCTGGCTTCTGGGGCTTTGGGGAGCACGAGGCCACATTTCCAAGCTCCCTTGTGTAAACACAGGCGCTAGAAACATGTCATTCCAGGGGCTGGGGATCAAAGCAGAACACCAAATATTGGAAGACTCACAATAAAAGCTCAAGAGCTGGCAGCGGTCCTGCAAACACTCATGTATATGAGTCACTTTTACTCACATGAGTCGTCACATCGAAATCAGAGGAATTAGACTATTATTATTAATTATTGTTATTATTTACGTGTGTGGCAATAGCACGTAGGAGCCGCGATCGCGGAGCCGGGCCCCATTGTGCAAGGCACCGGTAAATCCAGTGCAAAACCGTGGTTTCTGCCCCAAAGACCTTCCAGTGCAAGCATCTGACAAGAGACAACAGGTGGAGACAGACACAGGCAGGGAAGCGCACGGGAAGAGCGAGACGCTCCTGCGGGAGGCTGTGTGTGGGTGTGCTGACGCAGAGCTCCCTGCTCCCTGCGAGTGAAGTTGGTCGAGAGTTTACAGGTTTGCAGAGCCAGGGCCTGGGGCAGCCCCGATCCTGCAGGCCAGAGACGGAGGCAGCTGCCTTCAGCGGTGCGCAGCCCCAAGGAACGAAGCCGCGTGAAGGTGGCGGTGCCGGTGTGTGCCATGGGGTGCCAGTGTGTGCCATGGTACCGGTGTGTGCCATGGGGTACCGGTGTGTGCCATAGAGTACCAGTGTGCCATGGGATACTGGTGTGTGCCATGGGGTACCTTTGTGTGCCATGGGGGTACCGGTGTGTGCCATGGGGTACTGGTGTGTGCCATAGGGTACCAGTGTGCCATGGGATACCGGTGTGTGCCATGGGGTACTGGTAGGTGCCATAGGGTACCGGTGTGTGCCATGGGGTACCAGTATGTGCCATGGGGTGCCAGTGTGCCTTAGGGTACTGGTTTGTGCCATGGGGTGCCAGTGTGCTATGGGGTGCTGTTGGGTGCCATGGGGTACCTTTGTGTGCCATGGGGCACAAGTGTGTGCCATGGGGTGCCAGTGTGCCATGGGGTGCCGGTGAGCCCCAACTCTTGTGCCCGTGGGTCCCTCGCTGTGGATGCTGTGGCAGAGCCACGACCCAACCTTCCCCCCCAGCCCTGCCGTGCGGCAGCAGTTGCAGCAGGACGGAGGACAGCGGAGAAGGAGCAGGTTGAACCCCAACCCCGTGCTGCCAGCTCGGGGCTGCGCTGCCTGCCCGCTGCCCGCTGCCCGCTGCCCGCTGCCCGCTGCCCGCCCGGCTGCGCGCACCCGGCGGGGCCCCCCCCGGTGCCGCTCCCGCAGCGCTCCCCGACTTGCGAAGTTCTCAGGAAAGCGGCCGGGAGCTGGGAGGGGGGGGGGGGGGGGGGCTGCGAGCAGCGCGGGGCACGGGGATGAAACCGGGGCGAGCCGCGGGGGGGCCGGGGGGGTGGGCGCGGGGCCGAGCGCGGTTCCCGGGGAGCCGCCCGGGGCAGCCGCCCCCCCGCCGCTCCCCGTGCCCCGGGCAGCGCGATCCGCTCCGGGTTTTGCGGCCGCCCCTCCCTTTCCCCGCCTGCCCTGCCCGGCTCCGCTCCGTGCCGGCTCCCCCCCCCTCACCCCCCCCAGCCCCTCTCCGGGCGGGCCGGGCCGGAGCAGGAGCGGCGGCTGCGAGGAGCGAGGAGGGAGGGGAGGGGATAGAGGGGGGGGGGGGGGGAGCCCGACTCCGCTCCGCGTTTTGCAGCGCGCCCCGCTCGCCCCCCCCAGGTAGCGCTCGGGGCCGGCGGAGCGGCGCGGGGAGGAAAAAATCCGGGATCAGGGCAAGTTTGATGGCGCATGCGCGCTGCCGCCCGCATCCCAAACACACGCACATTGCCCCGCGCTCCCCAACTCGCCGAAGCCGCCCCAGCGCAGGTAAGAGCCCGCACGGCCCCCCCCGGCCCCGCACGGCCCCGCCCGGCTCGGCGCGGCGCGGGCAGGTGGGCACCGCACGGGCTGGGGGGTCCCGGGGGGAAGCAGGGGGGGGAACGGGGCGAGGGGCGGCGGGCGGGGAGCGGGGGGCGCTGAGCGCTGGGCGCTGCCCCCCCCCCCCCACGGCACAGCCCGGCCCGGCCCGGGGAAGTTTCGTCCGCGGGACCCCCGCAGCCCCCCGGCGGGCAGGGGCCGCGCGGTGCCCCCGTTGCGGCAGGTTATTTTTACCCGGTGGCATTTGCAGAATGCGCAGCTGATTTGCCGGCCGGAGCCAGGAAGTTTTTTCTCCCCCCCCCCCCCTCTCCCTCCCTTCCCCTCACTCCATTCCTCTCGCTCCCCTTCCCCTCCCCTCTGCTCTCCCCCTACTTTTCGCCCCCTTCTCCCCCCCCCCCCCCCGGGGGTCCCGCCGGGTGCCGGGGGCTGCGCACAGGTGGCGGCACCGCCGGGACCCCCCCGGGCACCTGCGGGGAAACTTCGGGGGTTTCGCACCGCCACCCCCTGCCAGCCCCCTGCCACCCCCCCGGGCCCGCTCCCATCCCCAGCTCCCCCCCCCCCAGCGCCCGTCCCCGTGCCGGCTGCGCCAGGTGCCCTAACCCTAAAAACCCTCAAATTCCCGCAAAAAAAGAGATAAAAAAGCAGCTTTGGGACTTCTTTCCAGGAGTCCTGCCGCTGCTTTCCGCCTCCCCTTTATTTATGTGCTGCTGCCACCTTGTTAGCTACCCGAAAGGTGGCTCGGAAGAGTTTATGGGGGAATATTGCTGAACTTCGGTAATCAAGTTTCCAGATCTTATGCCTCCTGTTTAATTTATTAGACTAGTTATTTATTCTGTTGATGATAATCTGTTGCTGGTTTCTATGGAGATGTTAAACTGATCTCTTTCAGAAATCAAACTCCATATGCACTAAAACGTTTAAAGGAGCAGTGTCCCCTTTTGTTGTCAGACTTTGTACCTTTTCGGTGCTTTTATTGGGCTCCCGTATATTCCGTATATTGAAGTCTGAAGTTGAGGCTTTGTGCGAGACAGAGCTTATTATGGCTAACAGAAAGTCAGGGCTTTGATCCTTTTTTTGCATCATCATTTAAAACAGATCATTTTTCCCCCCTCATCACACGAGATAGCAGAACCCTTTCAAGATCAAAGCGTCCAGCTAAAAACTATTGTTTAAAAAAAAATAGAAAAAGAGCCTGTTAAATTAGGGGGATGTTTCCTTAATCTGCTTATTTTGTTCTAAAGGTTTTTGTAGCGGTGAAAACAACAACAGCAGCAGCAGAAACTTGTGGCAACTATATTGTTATTTTTATACCTCCCAAGTCCTTTTAATGTTAAAATAAGTTCAAAGTCAAATATCCCTAAAGATAAAGTGCTTGTTAGGGTGTTTTTATTACTTGGTTTCCGAATGTGGAAGGTCAGAATCCAGAAAGCAATCGCATTAGAGAAGGTTTTAATAGTCTTTGTCTCATCTTAATGAGAGAGAAATCTCAAAAACATTTTCCCCGCAACATTTATCAATTATTTTAGAGAAGTCTCCCTGCCTGTAGCTCACTTTCGGGTATTTGCTAACTTATCCATCGCGTTCTTACGTGCGATTCCCTGCGGTATCGCCTCGTACAAAGTAATCGAGGTGAGAGAAGGGAAAATTGTGGTGCTTAAAATTTGTAGAACTCGGACTGGGCTGGTCAGGCTGACGGACCCAGTTGGGGTTTTTGCTCATCTTCTGGAGGAAAGTTGAAAGGTTTGCAGAGAAAATGCTCCCAGCACGCTGCGTGCTTCACGTAGCAAAAAGCCCTTCTTGTACTTTCTCATGGTGCCTCTTCAGAAGGTTTCCCCTGCCTGAAACAGAGACGTTTTTCCTCTCGGTACGCTTCTACACTCATCTTAAAAATAAAGGAATAATCCCAGAGGAAATAGTGCGTGGAGCCCTTATAACTCAAATCTATTTGTGTGTGTGTTTGTGGATATATACATATATTTTACATATATATATGTGCATATGGAAAAGACCTAGGTGGTTTATGAGCTGTCCATACTAGACTTTATCTGTTTTTTCCTCGTTAATTTTTCTCTTTTTTTTTTTTTTGTGATTCTGAGTGTGGTGGATCATTTAATTTATTTTTTTTTTTTGTAAATCTTCTGTTTATTTGTTTGATTTGAATTGCAAACAGACTTGACTCTGTCAAGTAAAAAGAGGAGGGGGGAAAAAAGGAAACACTATGGCTTTAAACTCAGGAGTTTGCATATTCTCCTTGTATCTTTCCCCTTTGCTAATTATTGTGTTGTTTTCAGAGCAAATATGTCATATCCATGGCGACCAGGCAGGTTTATTGTCTTTCAGAAGCAATAGCTCACATAAGTAATTAATGACTTCTTTTTTTTTCCTCTGGCTTAGGTTAAACAGATCATTCAAGGAAAGTCATATCTCTCTCTCCCTCTCTCTCTCTCCTTTTTTTTTTTTTTTTTTTTTTAGCCCAGTGACATAAGAACATGAGTTAGAACAAGAAAATACTTTAACCAAGAAGTCAACAGCTTATTTTTCCTCATTTCTTTTTAAAAGCTCCAAGTGTCAGCTTTCCCCACACATGACGTTGTCATTCTCGCAGTTTCAGAGCGAAGCCTTGGTAGAGGGAAAAGCCACTGAAAGCTGGAGTTCAGTTGGTGGCTGTGCAGCTGAGCAGAGCGTGTGCGTGGCTCTGGGCGGACATGTGTGGGGAGGAATTATTCTTGCTTAAGGGTTTTGCTGTGCACTGGGAAAAAAAAACATTTCCCTCGCTCTTCCCTCCCTCCCCCCCCCTGTTCTATCTGCATTAAAATCAGTGTTAAAATAAAGGTGTGTTTTTGTATCTTACAGATTGTAATTCAAACAGTTTCCAGGAAAGAATTAGTAATTCATTTTTATATACGGCGTATATACACACACGCTTGAGCTCCACCCAAAACAATCAAGCTAGCTGGAAAAAAAAAAAAAAACTTATTTCCTTTTTCTTTTCAAGCCCAAACAAACTTGCACAGTGACTTTCAAAAGCTTATTGCAAATAGACCCCCGTTTTTGCCAGGAGTTTGCTGCAGGTATGGATCTTGCCCCTTCCCTTCCCAACTCTGTTTCTTCCTATTAAAGCAGAATTTGCTATCTGTCCGAGCCAGGGGCTGGTTATCCGCTGTGATTTACTGAGGTGGTGATTTTCTCCCCCCCGCCCACCGGCACCCTCACTCCTGTTTTGTTTTTGCTAATTTCATTTTCCGAAGGATTTATACACGGTCCAGCTATATAAATTCCTCGGGAGATAAAAGCGCCGCACACTTCCATAAACAAAAGCTTTTACTCGCATCCTATGTTCCTTTTTTCTTCGAGTAAAAAGGAAAAAAAAAAAAACCCTAAAAGCAAAACCCCAACCCATCTGATTGAGGCAGGTATCGTAAATGCGTGCTGGTAATGATTCTGTATTCCACAATGCTGCTACTTTAACTTTTAAAATCTGTTTCCTTTCTGGTTTGTAACATTAATCAAAGAGCCGCTTCCTTCCAATTTTTCCACAGACTGGGGCTAATTAGAACCACTCGAATCATATTTTGTAAATTCCATGTGGATGTTACTTTGGGTTTCAAGATCGCAAATGCCTCAGGTTCAGCCTGCCTAGGCACTCGCAGGCTTATTTTTATTAATGCTGCTGCCTCCCAAACCAGTGCATGGTTTCTCTCCATCCAGCCCAAATAGATCTGTGGGTTCGCACGTGGGGTGTGTAGGAAGCAGACGTGAGTTAAGGAAAAGGAAAGCCAAGAAGGAAAGGGATTTTGCACCGTGGTTTCCCCAGAGCAGCAGAGAAGCCCTAAGTAACGCGAAGCTGAGGATTCAACAGACTTGATAATTGAGCCCTTAACCTCCTGATGTCTATATCAGAAAAACAGAGCCTAGCAGAGGGAGACAAAGAATAAAAGCAAACAGTGGCTAGGAGGAAGCTGGGGAGACGGCCGAGATGTTGAAGTATGGTTCAGGATGCGTATAAATCTCTATATTGCGTTTCCTTAGGCTCGGTTTTTCCCTCTGGCGAAACGCAGCAGGTTTAAAGGTGGCTTTGGGAGAGCCCTGATGCTTCGAAGGCAGCCGAGAGCCTGGCGTTTGTGTGGCACCAACAGCTCCAACTTGGGGAGACTTCGGGAACGGGCGCTCCCGGCTCCCTCCTGCCTTTTGTTTTTTGAGGACTGGCTAGTGATTTTTTTAAAAAAATATCTTTGTGGGCAGTTAAAGAGCCAGAAGTTGGGAGTTTGAGGTCGTGTTTGTTAGGCTGTGCTAAAGGGATTTGAATTGAAGCACTTGGAGCACCCGGCAGGGCGAGTGCCTCCCCGGCGCCGGGGGCAGCGGGCTCGTGCCAGGGACCTCCAAGTTCACTCGCTTTTGGTGAGAACCCTGCAGCTTCAAGGAAAAGCAAGAGCGCGTCGTAAATTTTGCTAAAATTAATCAACCGTTTAAGAGCTCCACGTTAACGAGGTTTTCCAGGCAAGCAGCTTGCTTCTCCTCTTCTTCTTCTTCTTCTTCCTCCTCTTCTTCTTGCTCGTTCAAAGTCCGAGAGGGCTGGGGGAGAGGGGGGAGAGTGTGAGCGAGAAGGGGAGGGGGTGGGATTGGAGTAGAAATAATAAAAACAAAAAAGGCTGGATTTGTAGAATATAAATCCTCATGTGTCCTTGATCCATATTGTCAGGTTTTTTTTTTTTTTTTGGTCGGATTTGTCCTGTGTGCCTTTGACGGAAAAGGCACGTAGAGAGAGAGAGAGAGCGCGAGCGACAGAGGGGGAGAGAGAGAGACGTGTCACTGCTTTGGAGCTCATTATCATTCTTAATAAGTCTTAAGGAATAAAGAGGAGCATTGAGTGTAAATGCTGGGTAATCCTAACACTCCTCAAGGTGAGAGGAGTCTCGAGGACACAGAGAAAGAGAGCGAGGAGGAGGGGGCTGCTGCGGGGGCAGCGGAGGAGGTGTGGATGGAAGCGGTTTTAGGGAACGGGCACGGCTGGTGGGGCGCCTGGCCCTGCCTTGGGCTTCGTCCCACGGCCTGGACCGGGAAAAGTTGGCTCCAAGTTGGCATCCCGGGACCGTGGGCAGCCCGTGGGGCGAGCTGCGGGCCCGTGGTGGTCTCCAACAAACTTCTCGAGGAGCAAGGAGCCCGCTGCCCTCGTGCTGGAGGGTGCCATGTGGGTCGGTGAGCGGCCGTGCCTCGCTCCGTGCCGCCTCGCCGCTTCCATCCCTGCCCACCCCGTGCTCGGCTGCCCCCAGCTTGCCCTCGCCGGGTGCCAGGGCTCCTGCTCCTGCTCCTGCTGCTGCTTTCACCCAGCCGCTGCCCTGCGCCTCGGCCGGGCGGGCAGGATGCGGCCGAGCGGACACTAGGTGGCTGCCTGCGAGGCGCTCGGCTCCTCGAGTCCTGCTGGTGGGCTCCTTTGCTCAAACTTCAGGCTGGCAGCAAAACGCGGAGAGCTCTCTGATCGCGCCGAGGATTGCGATGCGGCGCTGCCTCCCCGGCAGCCTGCTCGCAGCCGGGTCCGAGCCCGTGAGCCCCCTGCGGGAGTGGGAAGGGAGGCGAAGGCAGGGGCTGTGCTGCTGGCTGCCACCCTGAGGGGTCGGGAACCTGCCTGTGCCTCCGGGTCCTCCCCTCTGCAGGCTCTGAAGGGTGCACGTGTGCCTTTTGGGGAAAGCGTTTGGGGCTTGACGGAGCCCTTCTTACCGTGCCGGGGTGGAAGGGAAGGTGCTGTGCCCGCAGCCATGCCCGCTGCTCCTCCTCTCTGCTCTCCTACCCCAAGCCCGGTCACAGGCACGTGAATCGGTTTCTGTGTTCCCTCTCTGGTGCAGCCCGTAGCTGCTGGCTAACGGAGGAGCTTTGCCTTTTTTAAGAGACTCTGCGTGCCTCGGAGCAGGTGGGAAGGGGTTGGCGATCAGTTGGCCTGGAGGAGAAGCCAAGCACAGTGAACTCTTGCTAAACGCTGATTTTCTGGGCCCAGGTGCTTGGCTTCAAGGTGAAGTGTTACATTGGGAATATTATCAGGTATTAAGGTATTAGTGATAGAACTGTGGGGCTTGCCTGGGCTTGGCAGGGAACCACTGGGGACCTGTATTAGGGCTGAGTTCATCCCGGTCACTCCGGTGGTGCCCTTCCAGCCTGCCCCAGCCCGGAGCTGCAGCAGCAGCAGGCTTTGTGCATCCCTTGCCTGCTGAGCCATCCTGAGCCCACCGATGGCATGGACCAAGGAGGGACAGGCCCTCAGACCCAGGGGTCTGCCTGCAGCCCCTAGCACTCGCCCAGGCCGATGGCAGGGGGTGAGATGTCAGCTGGGGCCTTGCACACGTGGCTGAGCTGGGCCAGATGGGCGCTGGAGGTGCGGGTGCCTGTGAAAGCCTCGCGTGTAAGCAGGGTGGCAGGGGAAGGCCTGGCGTTGGCAGAGCTGTCGGTGATTCAGGGCCTGCGGCTCCCTGCCCACGTTGGCATTTTGGGCTGGTTTCCTCCAGCAGGTACCCGATTTCCTTCTGCCACCGGTGGCACTGAGTTGAAATAAAACTTTTCCATTTTGGGCCCAATGCTCTGTAAGGACAGCGTGCAGCGGGAGCTTAGCAGGGAGAAGGATGTTTAGCAGGAGCAGGGCTGGCCGCCTTGCGTTACCTGCTGGCACAAACCCGCCTGGGAGGTGCAGGTGGCAGTTGGCTGTCGCTGCTAAGCCACTTGTTTCTTTCCTGCTTTTACTTCCACAAGCAAAGGGAGCAGGGTGCTTTACTCCCTGTCAGCCCTGCGCCTTCCCCAGCATGGCGAGGCAGAGCCCTGTGAGCAGCACAGGGAGAGCGCAGGCGGCACAGACGCACGCCGGGCGATGCCATCGTGGCTCGTGGCCTCAAGCTCCCTCCCTGCCACCCTTCCCAGCCTGTCCCTGTGCCGTGGGAGCAGGGGCTGTGCAGATCCTCGCTGGCCTGCCTGCTCCATGATGTCTCTGGCAAACAGCTCCCGGCCTGGCTGCCTCCCCATGCGGCCGTGCCCGCAGAGCATCCTCTCGGAGGGCTGCTGGTGGCGAGCCCCTCCCTGCGCCCGGCCGGGCTTTATAGCGGGGGAGCAGTGTCCTTTCACACTGGTGAGCCAGCAAAATCTCTCCCCGGGGTTATTGTAACCTCTCGGCAGCGATTTGCAAACAGGCGTTGGGAGATAAAGTCTGGGTGCCGAGCTCGGGGCCAGTAGGGCAGATATGAAGCGGCAGGTTTATGAAAGGGAAGGTGTATGAAATGCAGCCTGCATCTCCCATTTCACTGCGCTATGCCAAAACACACAGTTTCTTATTTCAGTCACTGTGATCTTTCAAGGAGGTTAATTTCCATGACGAACTCCGGGCCACGTGCTCGGAGGATTTATCTAATTAGACTGACACTTTTCTTTTTTAAAAAAGAAAATTAAGCTGCACCTTGGAGGACTTAAGTATTTTAAACTGTGGGAGCGGCAGCAGGCAGCGTGATCCTTGCTCGCAGAGCACGGAGAGAGGAAATTTCCCCTTTTCCAGTTTCCCCTTTAAGACTTCACTAAAGGTCCCCATGTGCTTAATGCTCGTGCATGGTGGCTGGATGCTAAAGAGTGCTTCATCCTGCCTGAGCGAGTCCCTAAAGCCTCAGCTGGCTCTTTAACTCATGTACACTATTGATGTTCTGGGCTGGGACATGTTCGGGACGGAGCAGAGGGTAAAGGGGAGAGGTGTTAATGCTCCTGAGCCACGTCCTAGAAAACCTGCATCCTCCCCAGGCAGAGCAGAGTGCCCGCAGCGATGCAGCAGCGAGGTGCTACACGGCCCTCATCCGGCACCGGGTCAGTGTCCTTGTCTGGTGCGTGGCCCCATGGGAGACAGAGACCCTGGAGAGCCCCCAGCCCTTCGTCCAGTTTGGTCGTGTTTGGGATTCCTGTTGAAAACGCCTTTTAGACGAGCTGGGACCGGGTTGTAATAAAAACAGAGGGGTTTAGGCTGAGGCTGGTCCGTGCGTGCGAGCGCCGTGCCTTGCTGTGGCTGGAGAGCTCTCCCGCTGCAGGCAGGGAGTGATGCTGAATCTGTTCCCATCAGAGGGCTCCTGGAGTCCTGCTTTCCGCTCGCTGCCTGCTGCTTGGCGGGCTGCTGCTGCTGCTTGTGAATCCGGGTCCAGACCGCTTGAGGACCGGCACTGCTCCAGCCCAGGAGAGGCAGGGAAGGTCTCTGCAGGGCGCTGTGCTTCTGGCACCCAGCGCTGACAGCCCGGGCTGGGGCAGGGCAGTGCTTTAAGGGGTCTGGTGTGACCAGGGGGAAGTGTCCGTGCAGAAGGTTAGCTTTGCTCACTGGTGGTAATTCCTAACCGGTGATAATTCACCGAGTCCTTCGGAGCTGTTCACATTGCAGCGCTGCACGGAGCGAGGAAAAGGCACCAGCCTCGGCCAGGGAGGTGTCTTGGTGTGCTGCGGTCCCCGGCTGCTGTGCTGAGGGGTCCGCGCTGGGTTAAGCCTGAGATTTAATTTCAATTTGTCTTTGGAGAGGAAAGGAACAAAAATAAATATTTCCTGTCCTTTCCCCCTCACCCCCCCTCTGTAATGCAAAAGAAAAAGAGAAAGAAAAATAATAAAATCTGCCAGGCACTCAAAGGTCTAACCAATAAGAGCCCTGGCGGCTGGGGAGCGATCGTTCTGGCTTGGTCAGCCATCCCTAACAAGTTACGGGTTGTATAAACTCCCAGCTTACAGCTGTAAATTTACTCAATTTTGAATACAGCCACGAGCTGGCTCAGCAGGATCCGAAGCCGTCTGCTCCAGTGGTCGTGGTATGCTCGAAATGCCCCACTTCGGGGGGCCCTGGCTTTGGCCACGTCAGTGTGGAGTGCTGGGTCCCTGCACTGTGCCACATGTGGCTGCCCAAAGCTGTCACCCTGCCACTGCCAGGAGGGCAGGACGGGGTCCCTGCACAGCCCAGGACCCTCCCTGCCGGGCTCGCAGCCTGGTGCCGGGGTGGAGGCCGGGGGTGGCTGCGAGGAGCCCGGCTCCGACGTGGGCTGGTTGCTGCAGAAGGGCCCGGGCTCCCCGAGCACCTGAAATGGTGCAACAGCCTCCGCTGCTCCTGGAGAGCTGAACTTTGGGCTCGTCGGTGCTGAATCCTCGCTGCAAACGGGAATGGGTTATTTGCGCTGAAAGGGAATTTAGCCCAGGAATGGAAGTGAATTGTGATCGCCCCTTAAATGCTAAGAAATGGGGCAGTAAGCAGCGGGGTGAGGCAGGCTGGGGGCAGAGTGGTGCACCTGCCCGAGCCTTCCCTCTCCCCTTATGCTTCATTTCATTGTGCCTTGGATTGGGAAGTGTTTTGTCTGAGAGAAATCCTTTTGTCTTGGAAGGAGGTGTGGGGTGCTGCCGTGCTGCTCTCACTGACACCTCCACCTTCAGCAAAACCCCTGTGAAGCTCTCTGCATGCTGGGTGGCAGGGATGGCTGGAGCCTGCCTGGGCCGTGTCCTGCTTGTGCCATCTTCACAGCACGGGCAGCTCCCCGGGCTCAGGCTCCCCCAGGTACAGGAACAGAGAGGGAAAGGCCGTGCGGATAACGTGGCTCTGAACACAGCAAGTGCTCGCTCCTGACCTCAGCTCAGAAACAAACACAGGGGGATGCAGATGCCAGGTTTGGGGCCAGTTTCCTCCCTGCCTTCCTCCTCGCCTTCCTCCTCCCCGCTGTGGAGCGGCGCTGGCTCCCCAAGGGTTAAGGTGACTCATGGCCCTCTCCCCAGCTCGCTGGCAGAAGCTCCATCCCAGCCTCTAATTGGTGCTGTTTGCTCTGCACTTTCTCGCTCTGGTTTTGATGAAAACATTTAACCGGGAGCTTAGTGTGCAGAGGCTCCCAGCTGACAGCCGCCGCGCCGCCTCTCCCGACTTGTCCTTGCTGTGTAAACCCGGCAGCCTGGCTGCGGGGCGCAGGGGAGGACGAGTGTGCCCAGCCCCTGCCCCCTGGCTCTGCTCCTGCTGCTGCTTCACCTGCCAGGCCCTTGGGGTCCAGCCCCGGCTCCGCTCTGCTTCACCCTTCAGCAGGTCCTGTGCCACGGAGGGGAGGCGAAACTGGGCTGTGTTACACGAGGGTGACCTCCTCCTTCCTTCCTGTGCTGTTAGGGAGCTTGTGCAGGGTTTTCCCATCATCGTCTTTTGTTCCAGCTGTTTCAAGCAGTAAACCACTTGTCTATAAGCTCTTCGAATGAGTTTCAACCCAAGAAATCTTGGCTGCTTTTGATTTTTGCCACGCAAGTGGCGGAGAAGTTACCAGGCCTTGGTGGAGGCAGTCCTGAGAGCGGGCATGTCCGAGCCGCTCAGCTCCTACCTTCCAGAACCCGTAGGCAGAGCAGAGCTGAAACAGCCCCCGGGGGAGATGCCAGTTTATCTGTGTTGCTGCTGGAAAACACATTCAAATTTCTGCCCAAACAAGAGATTGTGTCATGCAAGAAATTCATGTGAGCCCGTCGGGGCTGCCACTGCTCTGATATTTCTTTACGTTTCTTGCCTTATCTCTGGTATCTACCCCATGCACGGCAAAACAAATCCAGATGGGAAAATGTATAAACCAGAAAATCTGGATTCTCCGTTCCTGGAAAAGCATGGTTCCTTGTTCTCAGCCGCCTCCGTGTGTCATGGGGTCTGCCATGAAATGATGCCAGAGCTGTTGAAAGAGGCCAGGGCTGCGCTGAAGGAACGCGGCCGCGATCCAGCGCCCTGCACGAGTGGTGGGCAGGGGCTGGAGGCAGCAGGGATTACCTGAGGGAGGGTCGACCACCACGGAGACACTTCTCGTCTTCAGATCCACCTGAGGACCATGTTCTCCATGGAGCTGAGCCCACTGAAGGAAATTTTCTGCCTCTTCCCTGACCCTGAGCTCGGGTAGTCGGGAGCCAAGCGCACGAACCTCGTTAGGAGCAGCAGGGGCCAGGCCAGGCGCCCGCTCGGCACAACGTGCTGCCTGTTATCAGCCCCGAGAAAGGGGAGCGAACAGGTGTAGGCTAACAGCGCAACTGAGAGAGACCAAAGTGCATCATAAAATAAACAAACAGGCAGTGCTCCAGCTCCCCCAGATGCACCATTGAGTTGCAGGGTCTACGGCGTGCTTTTGAACGTGCTCCAAGCAAGTGCCCGCCTGGGGCACTGCTTAATTTGCAGCCAGCATCGGGCTGCTGCTTCCCCGTGCTGGTACAGCCTGGAAGCCCCCGGCCCTGACGGCTGTTTTGCGACCACGGGAGGGAGGTGGCGTGGATGGGGCTGGGGTCGGGAGAGGAAGCAAAGCAGCCCTGGATGGAGAGAGGAAAGCACCATCCGTGTCGTCAGCAGGGATCGTAACCACCCTGTGCTCTCCTTCCCAACCTCTCCTCCAGTCTTCAGGGAGGAGCGCGTCCGTTCTTGGCATTACAGCCTTCCATCCAGAAATGTCTCCAGGTGAAGAGCTCTGTACCGGGTTTGGGTCCTTACTACACGAACCCCATTTGCCCCGTGTGCCTGGGGGATGGCCGAGCTCGCGGCGGTGCTGCCGGCGTTTTGGTTGCGTTTCGCAGAGCAGCGGCTTGGCTCCCTGCACCCCGTCAGCAGCCAGAGCCTCGGTGTCTTAGCGTGACTCAGCCGCTGGAATTGTGCTTACCCAACAATACCTTTTGTCCTTTGCCCAAAACTCTTGGCCAGGAAAAAGGGGGGGGGGGGGGAGAAGAGAAAGAAAAGATAAAATTCTGCATTTCGTTGTCCTTTCATCGCAGGTGGTGCCAGTTGGTTTTCGCTTTATTTGTACAGGGTGGGGAGTAAAGAAAAAGAAAACAAAGTGGAACTCGGACAAGGCCCAGGAAATGTTTGAGCCTGACAACAAACTTCCTTTTGTTCGGGGGAGCAGGGGGAAGAGAACAGAAAAAAAGGGGCAGAAGACCAGCTGAAACCAACCTCAGCCCTGTGCTTCTGGGCAGCTTTCTTCTTCCTACGTGTTTTTGTTTGAGGTTTTTGTTTTGCTCAGGTGTCTTGTGATAGCTCTGTTTGCACTGGGGCCTTTGTGTGCTGCCTTCCAGAAGGTGGATGGATGAAAGGTTTCCTTGCGGACACCGTTGTCCTTGGAAGGGGGATTTATGATTTAACGTAGGGTTATCTGGCTGACTGATGCAAGATCCTTCCCCTCTGGCCATCCTGAAGGATGGAAGGAAGGATGAAGGACCACGCTGTTCGGGAGAGGCAGAGGAACAGTTCAGAGGATGCAAGTCGTGGTTTGAAAAACAGAAACCAGAAGGGTTTGTTGGTGAGAGAAGGAGGAGGACTTGGGAGGCAGCTGTCAGGGATCCTGCCAAGAGGACTCCTGTACCAGCAAGTGGTAGGAAATAGACCCAGCCACAGGAAAACTCTCTGAGCAGCTTGTTGTTGGCCTGAAACCTCTGCTGCATCGCCCACAATGACGTTCTTTCACAAGAAGAATTGGGAATCGTGGAACAGCTGCCCGAGAGGCACTAGAAATCGGAGTGACCTCGTGCTCTATGGGGCGAAATGGATTCTGGCGGGGCTGGGCTCCAGCAGGGGGTTCCAGCCAGCTCGCTGGTGCTTTCTGCTGGCACCCTGCGGGCCACGCAGGGCCCTGAGCTTTGTGGGGCACTGAGCCCACGAGGTGTCTGTGGGAATAGTGGGGCTGTGAGCAGCCCAGGGTGAAAGGCTGTAGGGTCTCTCCTTGGCCAGGCAAGAAGGGTGTTGCGCTGCTTCATCTGTGACCTCACGTGGGCACCATGATGTGCTGCGTCAAAATGAGTGAATAAAGTTGGATCAGCAGCGAGGCAGATGCTGGCTGTGCTCTCCGAAGAGAGGTTGTGTGTTTGGGGTCGGTGTGTAAGGGGGGGTGCAGTCGGAGTGCACAAGAAGGAAGAACAGAGAGAGCAAACATCACTGCATGGAGCTGGAGCAATGCTGTCTGATGCTGTGCTTCCCTCAGGTCTCTTACCGAGGCTTGCCCTTTTCCTGGTGATGGCCAAAATCAGCGATGCGCTCAGTATAATAGACGAACAAAATCCAAATCTGCGTTCCCCTGGCACTGGGGAGGTGCATTCCCTGCAGTTTCCTTGAGGTGCACCCTTGGCGTCCTTCCTTTTCGGCACGGGTTCTCTCGAGTTTCACCCGGCAGTGCTGGGGCTGCTCTCTTCCCAAAGGTGGATCGGAGCCCCCTGGGCTGCGGGACACGGTCCCAGTGAGCAACACCAGCACACAGCCTGACCTCGTCGAGTCCCAGGCGAGAGCTGGAAGGTTTCAGCGACAAAATAACGTTCCCGCAGCTTTACGCTGGGAGCCACCGCGCTCAGGCTGGTCCTCAGCCCGCGCCTGAGTTTTTGTCTCTGCACAATGGAGAGAATAAAACTTGTCTGCGCCGCGGCTTGGAGCGGAGAGCTGGGGGCCAGTGCCAGATGAAAGGCAGCTCCGCAACGCGGGCTCTGCTCCTGCTGCTGCTGCTGCTGGGTTTGCCTGGAGTTGAGGCGTCCGCAGCCGGGGGGCTCGGGGGGTCCGGGGGAGCTGCCCAGGGGGGCTCAGGGGAGGAGGAGGAGGAGGAGGAGGAGGAGGAGGAGGAGGCTGGCAGCGGGGTGCTGGCAGCAGGAGCGGTGGTGGCGAGCGAGCGGCTTCCCTGCCGCCCATTCCACACGCAGGAATGACTGTGGGGAACGATTTCAAAGCCACCACTATGGAGATTAAGGGGATGAGAATGTAAATCTCAAGTAAAAAGGTAATTGAATGTAATAGCAAACACTGCTCGGTCTATGTTAATTTTAGCTCTTCCCCTGGATACAAGGCGCTGTATTAGTGTTTTATTACCATTTTGTTTGCACTAATAAAATAGTAAAATTTATTTCAAGGAAGTTGAAGGATGGTTTTACAATGCAAATTTGAAGAAATTGGACTTTTCATTTACGCCACTGCTATTTTAAACCCTGAAGGGTGTAAATTAGCCTCCTGTGCCTGGGTGAAATCCACCGCTTCCACAAGCAGGGGGAGGATTTGATGTGGGGGAGAGGAGAACAAAACCAAATCATCTGAATATTTCAGAGAGACGGAGATGTCTGATAGAAGGAAGGCCTGGGACCACCGGGGGGACGGGCTGGAGCCGAGTGGGAGAGCTGCTGGGCAAACTGAGCTCTGTGGTGAGCATCAGGAAGGGCAGAGCAGGGCACTGTGCCCCGTCCTGGCACATCTCCACATCTCCTACTGATGAAAGAGGCAGCGGTGACCAGGGCCCACGGATGCTCTTGGTGGTGGAGAGCTCCCAGAAGCACGGAGGCTTTGGGTGGGTTGTGCTGGAGCTCCCGGAGCCCCGTGCTCACGCTGCCTGTACTTTCCTTCTTGCTCTGCTGCCGCCGTCTGGGTGCCGGAGCCCAGCCCATGGGCGGCCGGGCTCTGATTCACCGCTGAGTCACGGCGCTGCCCGCAGCGGAGCCTCCGCTCCTCCAGCACAGTGACCTCCTTCGGGCAGGACTCCCCCGGTGTGCCATGGAGAGGGATGTGCGCATGCTCTGGTCCCTTTCACCTCCGTGAAGTCGTTTATCGCAGCTCTTCCCATCACACTGTCTTGCCACTGCTCAGCCTTGCTATAAATGATGCTGTAAAGGGCAAAGACACGGACTCGGGGCCCTGTGTGGTTCCAAAGGTCCCGTGCTGCTTGGCCACGTGCCTCGGGGAGCCGGGCGTCTCTAGGTGTGGAGGCATCTACTTGGCAGCTCGCTTGGACCCTTCCAAGCTCCTGCAACGGATCGGAAAATCTCACAAGGTAATTTTGAGAGCTTCGTTCTCCTCGTGCCAGTTACTTCTGACCGTGTTCACCTGCACACGTGGCTCCGTCTTCAAGCAACACTAACATCAGGGGAACCATGTTCCTCCTGCATGGCTGAAAAGAAGATTTTTTTCTGGTTCTTGAGTGAAATTATGCCTTCAGTCACTGTCCGGGCACCTTCTGGCTCCACCTCACTCCATGGGCTGCCTTTCTGGAGCAACGCTACGCGTTGTGTGCCCACCCTGTAGGGCTGAGCTCCTGATTTTGGTGTGAAGCCCTCCAAGAACCCTTTTCCTTCTGGTAGCAGACCAATGGGTACCTGAAGCACTCCTTCTTCCCTGGCAGTCTCTGTCCACAAGTGTCAGTGACCGTGCTGCCAGCCCGGTCACACTGCTGTGGGCTGCTCCTGGGTTGTGATCGCCGAGGCACTCTCATGGTGCCTGGCTGCTGGCCTCGCTGCTGCGTTCCTGGCCAGGTGGTACGGAGGGAGCTGGGGAGGAAAAACCAGCTCCGTCTATCTGATCGTGCAGCCAGGCAGATCTCCCGGCTTTCCTTCGGATCAGGAACATCATCTATTCATGATTCTAGCCTCAAGAAGCCTTTCAGGAGAGAAACCACTGCACGCAAAGGCGGGACAGAGCTTTGCCGTGCTGGTGTTCGTGGTTCAGAGAGCAGCAAATCCACTGGGAAATTGAGGCCAGGCTCCAGGGGCCGAGTTCTTGCCACTGTGCAACCTCTCCTAGCGCTTTAACGAAGTGCCAGACCTTTGTGAACCCTCTTGAAGGCTCAACTTCTATCATGAAGCCGCTAGCCCATGGGTGGCATCAGGCAGCCCTCACACTCCCTGCCCTTCTTCTTTGGTGGATGAAGCAGAGGCTGAGCCAAGACCGAGGGCGTTACCAAAGAAAGCAAAGACTTATTTTTGGCATTGAGATGGTTTCCTATTCCAGGCGAGTCTGGGGAGCAGCGTGGTTGTGTACCCAAGGATTTAAGCAGTACATTAAGCAGAGGGGTTACACTCCGGGTGGATTTCAATCAAAAACTATAATTACATCAAATAGCAAGCGGAAATGGAAAAAGAGGATTACTAACTCGACCCTGAACGCTGTTGGCTGCTGAACCTGCTCCATTATTCACACCCCCTCTATTGCCCGAGGTGGGGTGTGTGTAGGCAGTAAGGCCCCCCCTCCTTTTCCCATTTCCTTCATCCGTTTGATGAAGTCAGAGGCCCTGTGTTGGTATCAGTGCTCGGAGGAAGGCTGGAATTTGCATGACTTGGATTTGGGACTTTGCAGGGCAGGTTTGGTCTCCCCGTGCAGCTCTTCCTGGCTCGGGGCAGGCAGGAGGGCTTGGCGCAGGCAGTCGTGGGAACCCCCAGGCCCCCGAGCTCTCTCGCTCTGTGTCGGTGGCAGGCTGCTGCCCTGGGCTCCTCGCTGGCCATCCTAAGGAAACCGGGAAGCTCAGGAGTGGAAACGTGGAAGTAGAGAGCTGGGATAACTGTAGAGGTGTGCTGGAGTTGTTAGAGCCGTCCCGTGGCTGTGTGCAGCCTCTGCACGACGCTGCTTTGCTGGGGAAGACACCCGGCCCCCCTGCACACTTAGCATTTACTGCACACCCACATCCAGAGTTTGGTTTTGGGAGCTCCCAGGCTTGCTCTCTGGTCCAAGAGACTTCCAGCAGTATTTTGAGATCCTGCCAATAGAGACAGAGAGTGCTGTACCTGGCACCTGCCTCCTGGTCTTCGCCTGCCTCCTTTCCCTCGTCCTGCCCTCCCAGCCCATCCTTGCACCCCCCTTCCTTCCTTCCTGGCCTCATCCACTTGTTCCCCACACGTCCATCTCACACCTGGGGTCAGGACGATGCGGCCGAGCGTGCTGAGATGGGAGCGCTCGCCAGACAGGGAGGAGGAGGTGTTCAGCCACCCTCTGCCTTCCCGAGCCTGCTTTCTCAGATGGCTTTCCAGATGCCTGATCGCAGATTTCACAGCCCAGCCCAGCTCCTGTGTGATGGGATCTCTTCTTCCCTGCTCACACTACGGGGCAACCTCTTGGACCCTTCCCGAGCCTGCAGCTTCCTTTGGCAGGCTCACGTTGGGAGAAGCAGTGCTTTCATGGAAGGGAAACCCCAAAACCTTGCGTTGTGTGGGGAGGCAGGAGCGCCGTGGTGAGCTGGGAAGAAGCAGGAGGGGACCGCAGCCTTTCCATAGTGGCAAACGTGCACAGTGAGGCTTTGCCAGATCCAGTTCCTTCATCAAAACCATGTTAAAAGCCAGCTTTTGGAGCCTTTTGCTGTGCTTGGCTTCGTGCTGGTGTTGTCTTGTGCTGAGGGACGTGGTGGGGACGTGGTCAGAGCCTGGGTGTCCTCATCCGCTGGTGACCAGCACATTGCATCTACCCCGGGCTGCTTCTCATTTGTCTTAAAAACCAAGGGGTGGCTTCTGGCTTTCCTGCAGCTCTTCCTTTGGACACTTTTGGGGATGAAGGGCCTGACTGCCTGCCCAGGAAAATTGGTGCTAATTCCAGGGCCTCAAGTGTTCCTTGCCCGTAGGAGAGGCCCCTGCATTTTGCCCCACACCTTGAAGGAGTTGGGTGGCACCGCCAGTTCTCTGCAGGAGATTTCAGACTTTCTTTCTTCAATGCTGTAATTTATGAGCGTCCCTCAGCTGGTGCCTGTGAGGACGAGCTGTCTCCTTGCACAGGAGTGGGAAATTCCCTGGGCAGTGGGAATTGTCCCCGTACTCCCGGCTGCGCCCCGCGGCCGCGCTGCCTTCCCCACCTGGAGCTGCTGGGAGGAGAGGTGCTTTGTGAGCCTGAGATAAGACTCCTTTCACAGGGACAGATGTTTGATTTCATAACACAATACAGTGAGCTGTAAAAAGAAAGAAAAACAACACAACTATCCAAATGTAGGTTTCATTGAAAATCATTTTATTTTGTATATTAAGGAAACAGCCGTGGTTAGAAACCGAAATCCCCGCTAGCAGGTGGGGGAAGGAATAATGTTACTGATTCGAACAAACTCTCCTTTTTATACAAACAGGGAAAAAAATCTCAAAGACAAAAATGTGACCAGGAAAGTTTTGCATTGTGCATTTTGCTTACTTTCATTTTTAAATTATTTCATGCTGTCTCTGCAGTATCTAGAGTCTGATACAGTGGGTTGGGGGCTAGTTCAAGAAAACCAAAAAGTCACGCTGGTTATGTTACTGTCCAAGAGAGGAAAATGGGAAAAATAAATGGTGAGAAATAAATTACATCAAATATTCTAAAGCTCATCTTAATTTCATATCTGGTTCTGTTGCGCACTTTAGAAAACACAAAAATGCAAACATTAGGAAAGAATGTGTGACAGATGCAAGAAGAGTTGTCCTGCTTTGTGCCAGGTAGAATTTCCCTCTCCTCTCTGCTGCTCCGAGTCCTCTCCTGCAGCCATGGATGAGCCAGAGGCAGGGGATCTGCTCGTGTGCCTGTGTCTCTTCTAGTCCTGGGCCTCAGTGGTTTCCATGTCCAACTGTGACCCGTCTTCTGTTTCCTTTTTTCCTTCCCTAACATTATTTTGGAAATGACAACCCCTTCCGTTCTCTTGTCCTTCTGTAAACTACAGTTACCTTTCATCGAATGATACCACCTCCCCGTACATGAAATAAAAGGTTTGATTTTAAGGGGATATCATTTACAGGTGTGGAAAAATAGAAGCAGGAGGTGAAGCTGAAAAAGAGGAGCAGAGCGTGCAGGTTGAGGCACCCATCTTGGAGAGGTGTCTGGCCCTTGGGCTCCAGCTGAAGCCTTCCAAAGCTGCAGGTGCTCAGAAATTTGGAAGAACTGGGTCTGTACTTTTTTTTGCCAAAGAGAAATGTGCACATGCACGAGCATTTCGAGTTGCCATCAGACCTCCTGCGTGCCCCAGCTCAGCCGTTATGGCACCGAAGGTCCCGCTGCTTCCCAGGGGCCGGCTGGGAGAGCGGCACCGCGGCGCGGGGAGGAGGGAGCCGTGAGCCTGCGGCCCCCTGAGAGCAGGAGGCATCTCACCTCGGGGAAGTGATCTTCATGGGTTACTAGTTTTATCAGCACCACATCCTTTTTCTAGTGAGAGAAGGAAGAGGGGAGAGAAATTCCATCCGGCTCTGCTGATTCAGTGGAGTAAAGAGGTGGAATTCATTAGGAAAAAATTGTTTACGGCACAGCTTTAGTCAGAGGTGCTTCCATTTTAACATTCTGCATTTTTATGATGGATTGTTTAAAAGACAAAGCAAGCACTAGGGGCTTCTCGGTGTTTTTGTTTTTATTTTTTCATTAAAGTTTAATTGCATGACTTGTTATGTGATGTAACTTCTGGAAATGCCTGTTGTAGTTGCTTGCAAAATGATTTTTGATTTGTTATGTTTGAATCTTAGGTGCAGGAGCGTTAAACCTCAAAGAGGTATTCAGACATGCATATAGAGAGGAAACATAGATATATATATATAGGATAGGTCCTGGCTAATGAAAGAAAAGAACTGAAACTGCTGTGAGAGAAGAATCTCCTTTATTCAAAAGCTCTTCTGCTACATCACTAGGACAGAGACTAAGGGCCCTAAAATTAGTATAACTATAATTTATATCCACCTTAAGGACACTCTGCCTCCTGATCAGTAATGGAGCCTTAAATATAAATGGATCCTCATCTTGCAAACACTCAAATATTTTCTTTACTCACACGAGGAGTCAAAGGACGGGTTTGTATAAGGAAAGTGGGGCATTTGCATAAGTACTCACAGCATCAAACAACTGGGAATTTGTACTGCTTAAACAACAACAGTCACATTAAAATCATACCGCTTTAATAGTTCGGAAAAAAATACAGTGAAAACATTGAAGCTGTAATAGATGTTGCTGTTTGTATTGGTATCGATTTCATAATTTGAGTTGTCTTAATCTTGGGTGGGTGAAGATTAAGAATCTCCGTGTAGAGGTGTGTGCGCAACGAGCGGGTAACGTCTTCAGCAGCCTCACTTTGCCTGGAGATGGTGATTTGAGGGCTGAATGTTTCCTCCATAAAGCCTGCGTTTTGGAAAACAAAGGGGGGGGATCTTGATAAATAAAAATCTCGAAAGGAAAACATCCATTAAACAGTGAGCTGGCGGAGAAAGTGCTTACTTCAAACAAGTTCTCCAAACTTCGTTTGCAGTGTAAACACGACAGCAGAGACCTCCGAGTGCACGAGTCACACTGACTTCTCCCCACTGTCCAGTGCATAAATGCCCAAATTAAATCCGGAGCATGTATGCTGAGAAAGGGGAGAAGGTGGAAGACGTCTTTGTATTATATAATCTGAAGCCTTTTACATGCAAAGCATTTACAGCAGTTTGAGATACGGTGGTTAAACTGATAGCCTGCATGGAAGTAATTATTTTGGCTCAGTGTAAATTGATTAGTAACAAATTTCTACAAAATAAAAAATAAGAAAAAAAAAATAAAGTTAAGAGGTTGCTGGGCTTTAAACCAGTACAAGTTTGTATGAGGTAATTTCTCCTCCTCATCTTTAAAAATCCACGTCTCTGAAATGTTCAAGTAAGAAAACTAAAATGTAAGGAAATTCACTCTGCAGAGCATTTGTGAATTAAGGTCAACATGTTCGTAAAATGATGATAAAAAAAAAATTAGCAGTGGTCACCTTCAGCTGTGGTTCATTTGAAAGACAGCTGAGCCTCATCAAAATAAAAAGCAATTCCTTCAGAGCTGGGGAAAGGAGGCAAAGTTAATGCTTTACCAGCAAACAGTGGCTGCTTTTCCCCAGAAGTGGTGCTGTGTTTAGGTTTTTCTTGCTTCCCATTTGGTTTATGCTCACCACTGAGGACTGGTTTTCACAGGAGTGATGTGGTGCACATGTCTGGGGTGTGCTTTTGCGCCCAAAATGTGTCTTGCTTCTTGGTGCAGGTAAGTGCAGGTTTCTGGCAGGGCACACGCTTCGTTCCTCTTACAGTCCCTGTGAAATTTGTGCCTCTACTTTTATTTTTTTTCTGGGATCTTTTTTTTTTTTTTGGACTCTGTTGCTCTGTGTAATTTGCATGTTTGTATGGCAGCGTGTTCTGGGCTGCGGTTCCCAGTGCAGCCCACGTGCCAGAGCAGGCAGGTCTGGAAGGGGGCAGTTCTGTCTTGGGATGTCTGAACCTGTGGGCGCTTGTTGGCAGGGGTGGGAGACGAGACCGCCTTCCCTTCTCAGCATGGCAAAGAACATTTGGGTCCTTGCTGCCTGTGGCTTGGGCGATTCTTCTCTCTGAACCAGAGAGGAGCCGAAGCCCTGTCCTGGACTGATGCCCTGCTGAGCAGCTTCGCTCTTGTGGGCTGTCAAAAAATAAGTTTATAAAATGGAGCTGGGGGGAGCACAACAAAATAAGCTGGAGAAATGGTCTTCAAGTGTAAATAGTAATCTCCCCTTAGACTGAGAATTTTATTTAGCAAAGCAGGGGATAACCTAGTGGTTAGAGCCCAGGCAGAAATCTTATCTCCTAGCTCTGGCTAAATGGCTCCTTGAGTTCGCTCAGGTTACTTTAACTCCTTCTTTTCCCCACTTCACCAGGAGGTGAAGGGTTCCCTGGTGGCGTGGTGTGCCATAAAGCTGGAATCATGAGCAGCAGCTCTGTCTGCAGGCGTGGCGATTTCACATCAGAAATCTCCGAGTTCCCATGCACTTACTCCTTTCTTTTTTTTTTTTTTCCTAGTGAAATAATTCTGGCTTTTAAAACTAGCAAAAGCAATTAGTTCACTCCGGGGACCAATAGGTGGAAACATGTCATCTTAAAAAATGGATTTGGTTGTGGGGATCTCTGAGGCTTTCTGCTGGGCTGGAATATTCCTGCTGCAAGCCATGTCTGCAGGCACGGGGTGTGCTCTGTGCTCCGAGGGAGCCGGCCTTGCTCAGTGCCATGCTGGGGGTCGCTCCTGCACGGGCGTCTGCGGGAGCTGGACCCATGGCATGTAATTGTCCCGGGGAACCAGAACACTGCGTGTGCACTTCTGAAATTGGCCGGGTTAATAAAACGTGCTGATTGCTCCCCGAGGATATCAAGGCGCTGGATGATATTAGTAAGGGTCACCGGTTCAAATCTGGGGCAAGTTGGAGACTGCGCCAGGCGCGGTGCGTCCCCGCGCGCTTCCCTGGCGGGCAGGTGGGCAGCTCGGTGCGGGCAGCGGGGTGCAGCAGGAGGGGGCTGAGGGTGGCTGCACTGAGCTGCAGAGGGAGAGCACTGCTGTCCCCAGCCCTGCCCTGGGGTCGCAGTCCCCTCCCCTGTATGGTGTTAAAGCATGGGGCTGCTCACCCGTGTCCCATGGGTTCGCAGCTCATCATGCACCTTGCAAATTCGGACGCGTTATTTACGTATTGGGAGCAACAGTTAATTTGAATGCCCTGGTGTATGTTTTTAAACAAAGATGGTTTATGCCGAGGCTTCCAAGAGAAAGGAGAGGTGGAAATGACCAGTGGTTGTGGGGATTCAGGCTGCCAGCCCGTATCTTCCACAAGGGGTGGGAACATTTTCTGGCTTCCCTGGGGAGGCAGTGCCAGCAGTAAACCTGCCCGGTGTCACCAAAAAGGGTTTGGTAGAGGGAAGGCAGTGCTCTGGAGCGGTGTGATCCTCCTGCCCAGATGCTGAGCAGAGCCTTCCTGGCCTCCAGCCTGTGCCTGGCGGCTGAGTGCTGCTGGGGGGCTGCTGCTGCTCTGTGCACAGCAAAGCAGCGGCTCCTGGCTGCGCTCCCTGCAGCATCCTGCCCCCCGAGACACACGGGAAGCTGCACGACGTGACACGCTGAGCGGGAGGGCAGCTCCTGGTCAGGCACTTGTAATTTTGCTGCCTTAGCTGCTGTTATAAATTCCTCTCTCTGGCCTTTCGCTTCTGATATTTTTTTCCTTCGGCCAAATCCAAGACGGTTTTGTTACCTCCGGCTCCCTGCGGACGCGGCAGCTTCGGGCAGTGAAATATGCTGCAGCCCTCGGAGGGAGGACGGGGCCGCTGCTGGGAATCCGTGGTGCAGAGGGGTTCCGGGAACAGGACGGGGCTTTCGCCTTCATTTCAGCACTGCCTGCCTCCGTGTCCAAGCACAGGAAGAAGAAACCTGCCGGTTGTGTGCCGGGGGAATAGGTGGAGGTGCTGTGGGATTTATGACGTGGAGTGAAAACCCCACAGCAGCACGGGGCGTGAACTGGGGAGCCCAGAAGTGCTCCTTTGGGCTTTGCTCAGCAGAGGAGCCCTGCACAGCAGGCGCCTCTCCTACCCCATGAGCGACCACCCTCGTGATGCTGGGGATGGGTCCCTTGGGAGGAGAGGAGCGCAGAGCCCAGCCTGCTTGAAGGGCAGTGCTGAGGTTTAGGGAACACCTGTGAAGGGCAGAAAAAAACCCTCAGATCCTGCGACGCGATCATCCCGTTCCTCCCAGGGCATGGTGGAGGGCTGCAGGATTTGTTTCAGAGCTGAGAAATTGAGGGATGTCGGTGAGGTTCCCCGAGGTGGCTGGGTCGGGGCCCTTTGCGCACTCCCTCCCCTACACACGTACACGTTTTCTCTGCAGATCTGGCCTCTTGCAGTCAGAGGGGAGGGCGCGAGCTTCTCCCAGGGGTGCCCCCGTCAGGCACCACAGCCAGGCGAGGTGGGGAACCCGGCCAGCGAGCGGGCGGGTGCAGGAGTGATGCTGGGAGCCAAGGCTAGTCCTGCTGATGTGGCCCTTTCTCCTGCAGCGGATCATAAAATATGGCTCAAATTTTCATTACGGCCTCTATTGATTATCTTTTGGGACAGATGAATTATAGGGAACATTAAATTAAAAAAAAAAAAAAAAAAAAAAGGAAATATTTGAATGAGTTTGGGAGGTCGATGCCAGAAAGGCTGACGCACCGAGCCTTACCGGCACTCGCCCGCCTCGTGGCCCTGCTGGGGTCTCCCCACGGCTCTGTGGGGTCTGATGGGGCTGTGAGCGGGGACAGCCCGGCCTCGGTGGTTGGGGACAGCCTGGCCTTGGTGACCAGAGCCTGCCTTGGCTGAGAGGTGGCTGGGGAGCTGCCAGGTTGAGCCTTAGATGGCACTGGTGGGGTCTGGCTGGCAGCACCTGGCAAACGGAGGGGCTGTGGATAGAAGAAGGCCATCTCACTGCTTCTGGAGACAAATCCAGGTGTAAATACGTGCAGTGATGGGCTGCCAGAGCGTGCCCTCTGTCCCTGAACCAAAAGAAAGGTTGGTGCCCACCTAACTGCCCCCTGCCTGTGCCAGGCTCCCCAGTGCGCTCCTGCGTGGTCGGGCGCTGCTGGTACCTGCTGAGCTGCCGCGGTGTTGAGGGAATTGGGCTGGAGCAGGGCTGCGTGCTGAGGCCATTTTGTGGCAGATGCGTATCGGGTGCCTCTGTCCGCAGATGGCTCTCTGGGATGGCCTCAGAGCACCGGGATCGAATCATCCCCGTCATGCGTCTGAGCGAAGGCAGAGCAGAGCAGGGGAGGTCGGGCTCCTCGCTGGCTCTGCTCGGTGCTGATTTTTGAGGGCGGTTCTGGAAATTTGTTCCTGTGGGTGCTCTCAGAGCCAGGTCAGCGTTTCCAGGTCGTGCTGTGTGCCGCACGATGCCCTGTGCTGCTCTGCAGGAGCCAGGCTGCACCCTCTGCTCCCCTGCATCCCAGCGGGGAGGCTGCAGTCCCACAGCCCGAGGTGCCGTTAAATCCTGGGCACTCTTTCTGCAGCACAAAGTGGGCAGTAAATTGATGTCACCTCCTCCTGCGGTAGCAGGGGTGTCCTGGAGCAGGCACTCAAATGAGCCGGACGGCGTTAAACACCCTCCTGTGCTCTGGGGTGGCTGCTGGTGGCTGCTGGTGGCCAGTGCTTCCCAAAAACTCCGGTTCCTTCTTGAAGACTGAGAAGGACGCAGCCAGGGTCCCTCTTGGCCACCCACTTCCAAAAGGCAAAACCCCCCCGGCCACGCGCCTGCAGCCAGACCCGGGGTCCTGGGGCTCGGGGAGGCACACACCAGCCCCACACCCTGCTGCTGCCTGCCTTTATTTGCACACAGGTGGCTCTGCTCGGGTGCCCCCAGCGTGGAGGAGCACGAGCGAGGCACCTCGTGCATTTTTTGGGTGCTTCATGGTGCTTGGAGCACGGACGGCATCAGGGGAGCGCCAGCCTTCAGCCCTGCTTCTGGGGGCTCGGGGCAGGTGGCAGGGGCCGGCGTGAGCGCTCAACACACGCTTGCAGGGAGGTGTTCGGCTTCCTCGCGGGTCCCTGCGGCTTTCAGAAGCCGTCCACAGAGCGTTGGCTTCACCTGGGCGAATGCAAAGAGGTGGTGGTTTCCATGGCTGCCCGGCCTGGCCCTGGCGGCACACCCTTTTTGTGTAAGCTGGCTCCCTGGAGTCGATTGTGTTTTGGCAAACAGCTTCATAAACTCCTCCAACAATTAAACTGAAAAGGAGGAGAGAAAAAAAAAATAAAACAACACAACAACAACAACAAAAAAAAAAAGCAACGAAACCCATGCATTACGGGGTGAGACGGGCAGACAGCTTGGAGCAACTCCCCTGGAGCTCGGTCCCCGTGCCCGGAGCTGCCCCAAACCCCCGGTGCCGGCGGGAGGCAGCCCCGGCCGCTCGCTGGACTTGGTGCTGGGAGGTGCCCGCACGGCTTCAACCCACCGAGCTGCAGCGAGCTCACAAACACGAAGGAAAAGGTCATGTTATTAGCTTTTCTTTTTTTTTTTCTTTTTTTTTTTTTTTCAAAGCTGCAAACATCTCCCTCTCTGGGAGGGGAGGCTGCACAGATGCCAGCTCTGATTAATTTAAATATTTACCAATCCCATTTTTTTAATTGTGTATGTTTGCGCTCTGTTTGTGTCCCATAAAATACCTGGTGTTTTGGGCGTACCCCGTTTGCAGGGTGCATGAGATCACACTGAAAAAATGCAGTGAAAAACATTTTCATGCCACGACACATCAAATAGGATTTTGAATTAAGATGAAGATATATTTTTTTCCCCCTTTATCTCTGAAGTTTGGGTGAAAGGGTTTTTTCTTTTTTTTTTTTTTTAATTTATATCGAACTAAAGAGAAATCGCCCCACGAATTCCTCTAAGAGTTATTTCTGCCTTGTTGGGCCGGGCGATGTCCCTGGATGTGTGCAGGTGAACCCAGAGCACCGAGTGACCGTGGCGTGGGCACGGGGGCTCGTGGCTGTGCCCACCCTGGAGCTGAGCTTGGGGCAGAGGCTTCTCGTGGCTCCTCGGCCTGGGATTTTGTGTGCTTTTGGCCATGGCAGCTCGCAGTGCTGTGGGAGGGAAGTTTTATTTGCGGGTTCAAGCAATGAAAGCGCTGCCCATGTTCACTCCACCTCCTGGTAATTGCTTTCCGTGCCCATTGGGTCAGTCCCAGCCCAGCTGGGGAGGCACGGGGCTGCTCCCTGGGAGAATGGGGTGTCCCCAAGGGAGGGTGGCATTGCTGGGACCTCAGTTGTGCCACCTCCTCTCTGCTGTAAGACATCCCGGCCCAAAACTTGAGTCCTGGGCAGGGACTTTCCATTTCTGTGCCTACAGCTGGAGGTGGGCTCCGTGAGAGTCCCATCCAGGACACTGATCCTGCAGCGGGCCCAGCTCGAAGCTCCCACTGTGTGCTGGGGAAGGGAAAAGGAGAGGGGAGAGGTCGGGGTGGGTGTCGGGAGGCAGAAGTTGTCCTTGCCTGGGCCATTCGCCAGGCTCTGGAATTGGACCTGTTACTTTTGAGGAATGTAGGGCAAGCAGGAGAGATGTCGTGGATGCGCACGGGGCTCTTGCCTCAGTGTCCTAGGAAAATGCCAGAGCGTGGGATGGCGAGCAGCAGTAATTACCCCACAGCTTCAGCTCCACCACTGCACTCTTTGATCACTTATTACTTTTCTATTCCTTCTGCTTCTTGCTGTAATTGTTACAAAATCTCCCTGCTTTGGGAGGGGTCCAGGACTCCAGGGCCCAATTGCATCTGCCCTGATTCAGAAAGTGGGTCATGCCGCTTGGTCTGGGAAGAAGATACTCATCTTGCTTAGCATGATATTTATTAGGAGATAGGGAAGGGAATGCAACCGCGCTGTTGCCTAGAAAATTGCTCTGGGGGGATAGCGAAGGACTTGTGAGGGCAGAGCACGGGAAGCTCTTGCGCACCCGGTGCCTGCTGAAGCCGTGCCATAATCCCTGCTTGCCCGCTCCCCTGCTGGTGAGGCAGGCGGCTGGGGAAGTGAGGATGAGGAGGGGACCCGTAGCTGTCCTCGCCAGCTCTGGTGGGCTCCTTGCCTTCCTCGGAGCGAAGGCTGGTGGGAGCATGAGGTTTAGCTTGGTTTGCGCACGAGGACGTGCTGCTCCCGGAGCTCCACGCGAAGCCCTGACCTGGCTGGGTTTGGATGAGCGAGCAGCTCTGCTCCCGCTCCCCAAAAATGCAGCGAGCCTTGGTGCTAGGTGACACAGAGCAGGTAGAAAACCTGCATCCAAAGCCTAGAGCCATCTCCTCTGGTGTCTCTCTCATTAAAGAAGAGAGAAGGGAGCCCAGTAGCAGCAGCGAGGGGTGATCCACCCAGCCTCGCTGCAGCAGGGTCTCCCGTAGGGACGCTGCCCCAGAGCGCCCAGCTCGTGGGGGGTAGGAGAGCGCGGCCGATCCTGCCAGGCTGGCTGGGCCTGTGCTGCTGCTTGCTGCGAAATCACCCTCGGGATTATCCAAGGGAAGAACTGGCAGCTCCAGTAAGTTGGAGGGCCGGATCCCCAACTCGTTTAAATTGGCATGACTTCACTGGAGCCAACGCGACTGCGCCGATCGAGCACCAGGTGAGGATCCGGCCCAGAACCTTCTGAAAGACCAAGAGGGCACGGCAGAGGTTCGATGGAGCCCGCTTACAGGTGCGGGGGCTTCTGCCAGGGGTGGCCCCTTGGTTGTTCCTTCCACCCTGAGCGGCTTCATGGGGCTCCGAATTCTTGTGGCCATGGGGAAAGCCAACACAGGGCTCGCTCAGGAGAAAGGGGGTGCATGACACACAGATCGGGGGCTGTCTTCAGCCTTACCCTGTTGCCACCACGAGTTTTAATTTCTCCCAGGATGGAAGGAGAGTTTCCACTTCGGCAAAGTGTCCGTGTAGCCGATGCCTGCTCCGTTGGGCACATGTGGCCAGAAATTGCGGGTTCAATATTGCTTTCCCAGCTCCTCACCTCGTTCTCGGGGCGTTATGGGGTGTGTGAGGAGGAACATCCCGGTGTGTTTGTAGGGGTTGTTTGCCGCAGCAGCGGGCTCCGTGCGGGGCTGTGCAGGATTCCCTCCAGCCCCCAGCGTGCACTCACATCCGGGGTGGATCTGGACGGTGCTTTGGCAACTCCCGGTGCAGCGGCACAGGGCCGGAAGTGAAGAAGGGATAAAATATCCAGCTGAAACTGCTGTAGGATGTAATTACCTGAGCTGGAAGGGGGCCAGGACGGCAGGTATCGCCTGCATCATCTGCTGGTGGTATCAGAAGTGCCCGGCGTGGCGGTGGTCAGGAAGGAGCAGTGACGTGGTTGGAGCGATGGCAGCGTAACGGCGTTTGAAGTCGCTCAGTGTTTGTCTCCACAGCTGTGCCGTGCACGTGGTACCCACGAAATGCTCCTGGGGAACGGCAGGCCACGGATGGATGGCCCTGTCCTGACGCTCGTTCGAGTGCTCCTACTTTTTCCATTTAAATTAAGAGAGGGGAAAAAAAAAAAAGCTTAAGGAAAAAAATACAAAAAAAAAAAAAAACAAAAAACACAACAAAGGAAATTGACTTCCCAAAAATTGCACTAAGCTAACATTTGAGGCCTGGCACGAATCCATCTCAGCCAGGAAACTCCGAATTAACCAGTGCGTTCCCACGCGGCCGGGAGGGCGCGCACGGGCCGGAGCTTTGCACAGCAGGGGCTTGGGGCTGGGACCACCCGACCCGCGTGGGGCACGCAGCAGAAGCTGCCCTCGTGCTCCTCCAGACCACGGCTTCTCGGTGCAGGGCAGCCGCTGCCAGCACCTGAGCAGGGTACCTTGTACCAGGACTTTCCCCGCGGGCTCTGCGTTGGTGGAGCAGGGACAGGGCGATGCAGCAGGCACCTGCGAGCTGGAGAGCTTCCACCCGGGCTGCAGGCGAGGACGAGGTTGACAATTCTTCATTCCCAGCTTGCGCGTGATGCAGCGAGGCGTAAATCACCGTGCCTGACACCGTGGGTTCGGGTCAGGTTAGAGGAGAAGGCAGGGAAGCGCCGGCCAGGCCGGGGGGGCAGCGCTGGGGCTGGGAGAGCCCCAGGGGTCACGGGGAGAGGCCGGGGCAGAAATAGCGCCCGGTGCCGCGGGTCAGAGGTGGCCGGAGCTGGCAGGGCTGCGGGAGGCTTGCAAAACACCTGCTGAGTGCTCCTTGCCTCGGCACGATGCCGGCGGTCCCGCGTGTCCGCCAGGGCTCGTTTCGCTCTCGGGTTTGGGAAGGGAAAGGGCCGGCCCCGGGCACGCTGCGTGGGGAGCTGCGGGCACAGTGGGGCTGCCGGCCCCTTCTGCCCTGAGCCTGCACGGCTTCGGGGTGCTGCAGGCACAGGGCTTCGTGTCGGGGCCGTGATAGCATCTGAGAGCAGGCGCTGGGGGAGGTAGGGATGTGTTAAGGCTGAAAATATTTACAGGTTTTGAAGTTGAAACGCAAACAGGAAAAGCCCTTTAAAAAGTGAGTGTAGTGGATATTCAAAACAGGGATTGCCATGGAAACGCCACAATATTTGCTTAAATTGACACAAAGGTTGCTGGTTGCAGGGTTCTGACTTCTTTGGCTCCATTTTCTTTGGCCCGGCACCTATCACAAATTGATCTCAACAACCCTCTTTTGTTTTGCTTCTTTTATTTTTGTCTGATGGAAGCTTAAAAAAAAAAACACGCGCCACCGCCACCAAAACCCTCCCGTGTTCAGATCCCACCTCCCAGAAGAGTCTGAAGCTCCCGAGCTTCTGTCAAATGTTGGAGCTGGGACGTGGTTTAATTTTGTAAGTAAGGTAAAAGTTCTTGTTCTCTTAATCTCTGCATTTATCCATTTCCTGCGTTGGAGGAAATGGAAGGGAATTGTCTGAACTGTCCAGGGAGCATGGGGAGAAGGGTGAAACCTGTAGCAGAGGTGGAAGCGTGCGTCCGAGGAGAGCTCGAAGGAGGAACTGGGACTGGAGCCAGGCCAGTTTGCGGCCCAAAATGTGTGAGGTTTAGTTCTGGTTCCCAAAGCTGCCTCGCGTTTGCCAAGCGACCTCTGACAAGAGGCTTAATTACCGTGTGCCTTGCTAAACTGGAAATAAGGACTCCTCCTTTGGTGCGGTTGTGTTTGTACCGTGTTCGGGGGGCTGATGGCAGAGCTCCGTGCTCCCCGTGGCTGTGACACCAAGCAGGGACGGTGTCGCGGCCCCACGTGTGCGGGGGGAAGCTGCTCAGTAAGTGGCTTAGCGCTGCTGCTGCTGCTGCCCGACCTGGATTTCTGGCTGCCTGGGGAAAGTCGGAGCCTGTGGGCACCTGGGGGTTGTGCCGTGACCCCTGAGCTGCCAGCAAAAGGGCAGCGGGACGCAGTGTGCGTGGGGCAGGGGGAGCGGTGCCGTGCCCTGCTGGCCGTGTGTGACCCAGGGCTGAGGTCCGTGGGAGGCTGTGGCATTCGGCGTCACCGCTCGTGATTCACCTGAGCTCTTGTGCTGCTCGGCAGGGAATGTTCACTTCCTTTCTGCACCTCTCCTCAGGGCAAAGAGACTTCACCAAGTGAAGGGAAGCCATCAAAGTCGCCCCGTCTTCTGCTGAGACCGCCTCCAAAACAAAGACCCTGACCCCTCTCCCGGCTTTGTACACTGGAATGGACCTTGAAGCCTGTGACTTCTCAATGCAAGGTACGGGCTTCATTCTTTGATAAGCTTTGAAGTAGTGGGGTGGTTTTTCTCTCCAGAGCCTCCACTCAGATCCCTGGGGCCTATAAAGTTTAGAAGAAGTACTGAAAATCAGTGTTTGGGTCACAGATGCATGACGGGGTCTTGGTTTGTCGTGGGCTGGCTCACGAGCAGCCCCTGGCCTTGCTGCCCATCTCTGCCGGGACAGAGGCACCCCCCGACCCAGCAAAATGCTGGTTTGAATAACTGCCGGCCGTAGCCACCTTCTTCCAAATGAGCTGGTGTGCAGTGTTAACAATTAGCTCAGTGGTGTGCCAGAACAGGCTGGCACGGGAGTCCCCCGGGTAAGTATTGTGTGGGATGGTTTCTGATTGACTCGTCTCGCAGCAGAAGAGGAGTTTGAGAATGTCTGTGGTCACGGTGGGAAACTCAAAAGGGTTGTGTGGGGGTGGGACTCTGTGTTTCTAAAAGCCATTTTACTTTCTTCACTGCTTGGCTCCCGTCAACTGCTCCTCTACAAAGAAAGGTAGGGCAAAACATGGCCTGGAAGAAAGCAGCTGTGGGATAACATCGGGGATAACGCGTTTCTTTCCAGTGCTTTGAGGGTTTGGGAGGTACCCGGTGGCACTGCCCCGCTGCTCCAGATGGAAGGGGCTGAGGATCCTGGCTGTGTGTGATGTTAGGGCTGATCTAGATGATCTTTAAGGTCCCTTCCAACCCAAACCGTTCAACGTTTCTGTGATCTGCAGGGGTGGAGGTTTTATTAGGGGGATACCTGCGTACTGTGATGGCACCACTGAAGGATGATGGTGTCTCAAAGAAGATCAGCAACCCCAAGTGCCTGTGGGGATTGTTTATCACCGTGTTCCCCTGGTTTTGCTGCTGTGCCATAAATGGTACCTGGGCTATGCCGTGGTGAGTCACAAACACGGCTGAGACCTGGGCTGCAAGGAGCAGGGCGGAGGAGCTGCGTTGGCTCAGCGGGAGGGCAGAGGGGAGAAGTCCCGGAGCGAAGATGTAGCTCTGGGGCTTCTCTGGCAGCTCTCCCCGACCGTGTGCGACATGGGGGAATTTACTCATGTTCCAAATGTCCTACCATAAAGAGCAACAGCCGTGATCCTCTAAGGCTCAGCAGGGCTTAGCGCTTGCCACGTGTTCAGAGCCTACAGAAGCGAGTGCTTTCAGCAAACCTGCCAGTAAATAAAGCGTGCCTCAGGAAGGGATATGGGTGAGCTGTGCCTTTCCACACCTTCCTCGTGCTGAAACTCCTCCAGGGTCTGGCATGCTTTATTTGGACAGCTTGGTTTTGAACTATTAATGTAGGGAACTCTGGCTTTTATCCCTCTGTAAGCCACTCCAGTGCCTGTGTCCCCTTTTAGAGCAGTGGCATGCGCCCTCCCCAGCCTCCAGAGGTGAGAGAGCTTCCCAAATCGGAGCTCTGCCCAAAGGGATGGGGTGCTGGACCACAGGGAGCCTTGATGGCTTTATGAAACAAGATATAATTTTCCAGGTTGGCTGCAGCAGGTGAGTTTTCCATCATACATTGTTATGTGCCTCTCCAGAGAGGCCCCACATCCAGGGGGAAGAACTGCTGAGGAAGTTGCTGCATGGGCTCAGGCTCTGTTGACCTTTTCGCTGCTTTCTGCTGGGATAGCTCCTGCTACTGAAAGCTCTGTGTGTCCATCTGGCATGGGCAGCACCTCTGGGACAGGAGGTTTGGGAAGGAGACGGGCACATCAGAAATTCCTTAAGTGAACCTTAAGATTTGGCTTCTTGTGGATCAGTAATCCCTTGCGACGTTTGCCTTCTCCTAGCAGCTCCTGGGCGCTCTGTCTGTGCGCACTTGGGTCCTTCAGGGGCTGGGCACAGCAGCTCATTAGAGACAACAGAAATATTTCCCTGAACTCCAGCTGTTTTCCGAGGTTCCCCTGCTTCTGCAGGCATCACTCCAGTGAAGGGAGATGCGTTCAGCCTTTCAGGCATGTGGCTTTGTGATCGTTCATGCTCTGGACCAGAAATCCCTGTGCTCCAGTCTTCAGCCCCGGAGCAAGCTGTATGGCTTCTTCTTTCAAAACAAGCTCAATTTACTTTGGGCTACAGAGGCTGCTTGCACGTTCTCCAGAGCCCATCCCTAGGCTGTGCTGGCTGTTTCACTTTCTGTTTATAAGCACACAGTGCTCAGTCCTACAGCTGTAGGGGTTGGAGGGCTTTTCTTGTTGAGCTGATGAAGGGGTAGCCTTTTAGGCAGGAAAAAAATGTAGACAAGTACGTGGAAAAGTGATTAGAAATACCTGCTTTATCTCTGAATTTGCAAAACGTTTCCCCACGCTTCAACCCTACAGTAAGCCTAAATTTGGGGGTTAGCTTGGGCTGAGGGTGTTGGGCTGGGACGGGGGAGCGCTGCCTCCCCCCGAGCTGCAGCGGGAGCTGTGCTGGGGAGCAGGGAGCAGCCTTGCAAAATCGTTGTGGAAATTTACCCGCCTGCGTACGAAATCAGCTCGCCTGCCTTTGCCAGGAGGAGTTTAGCTGGCCCATTACAATATCCATCTCTTTATGTATTACTCGTTCTGTGAGAGAAAACTTTCCCAGGCGGTTACAAAACTCAGTCTAGACTGCAACGTGTGGCACCTGGCGGTGCTGCGCCGCATGCCTGGATCTGAGCGCAGCGCCTGCCCGGGCGCCCTGCTCGGGGCTCCCAGCACCCACCTGCATCGTGGCGAGGGTTTTCCACTCGCAGCACACTCGGTGCAGAGAGCTCTGGCCCCAATCCTGCCCATGCTGGTGTGAACGGGGCTCTGCCCTGCCCGCTTATGGAGCCAGGCAGGTATTTTTGGGGTGCCTGTGCTCAGCCCGGCGGTGCCCGTGCAGAGCACATCCAGCGGAGCAGAGGAGAGGGAGGATGCTAAAAGCCTGCCTGGGATAAGAGCGGGGTTGTCACATCCATCTGCTCAGGCCCTGACGAGCAGCTGATCCATATTGTTAACATATTGCCTGCCATATGGGCTAGCTCAGCTCTCCAGGAACGCTTGGGAGACCTGACCTCTAGTGTGACAAGACGTGAGCGTGAAGGACGGGTTGACAACAGCCCTTGGGTCTCGGAGTGTGAAACCGTGTCCCAGCCGCTTCCGCCGCCCTTCCCCGCGTCTCTCTTCCCTCTTTTCTCTCTCCGAGGGTTTTCTCCTCCCTCCCCTGTTTTCCGCATCCCTGGTCTGCGCTAGATCAATGACCTTCACTCCTAACCAGACTGGACAGTTCTGACTCCCTCCCCCGGGCCTTCGATCAGATGTTTGGTTGGCGGCTGTGGAAAGCTGAACGGGGGAAGTCGAAGGCGGGGAAGGAGCATCGTGTGCTCGGCAGGTCCTGTCCTCACCCTGTCTGCTCCAGGAGCGGGATGGGACTGATCCTGTAGGGTCCTTAGCATGGCCTCACGGGGAGGCTGCTGCAGGCTCTAAATGGAGGGCTGGGACCAGCAGAGGCATCTACACAGGGTGAAAAAGCTCAGGGCAGGGCCTGATTTTGTACCCAGAGCCGTCCACACGAGGGGCAGCGGTGCAGAGTCCCTCCTGCAGTGAGGGGCTCAGCCAGGCAGGATTTGGCCCCGCTGCCGGAGGAGCCCCAAGGCTCACGTGTGTGGGTACGTGCAGAGGCTTAGCCCTAAAGAAGCCCGGTGCTTAAGCGAGGGCTGGCAGCTGCCTGCCACACAGCAGAGCAGCCTGCTCCAAAACTCGGGTGGAAAAAGGATGTTTGGTGCCAGGGAGATGGGGCCGGGCCCTGGTGCGCTCAGACCTCGCCTTCACCGCCACCATGGGTTCTTCGGGCTCCTGCAGCCGCTGCTGGTGGAGGTGACTGTCTCTTTCTCAAGGCTTCTGCCTTCACACTTGAGCTTTCTGGAGATTAAATCCTGGCACAAGTTTTGACGCAAACAGTCAGGATTTCAGCCCTGGTTCCTCAGAAGAGGATCGGGATGTTTCTCAATTGTTCTCACCCATCGGCTCAGCCATACCTGCGGGCACGAGGTGGCTTCTAGGCTGCCAAGAGAGGGCTGCCTTCTTTTAAACTCCTGTCCCGTGGAAGGGAGTATCTTCAAAAAGGTCGTGATCTCACCCTGCTGCTCTTCCTAAAGGTTTTAGGCTGGTTTAGGCGCTTTTTCCTTCCCCATCCATCTGCAGTTGCGAGGAGCACTGGCAGTGTTTGTTTGTAGAGGAGCCCACTGAGGTATTGCAAAATAAAAACACGGAGATGAGTCTTGGTTTATTTACTCAAGCTTTGGTGATGTAACAAACCTGATTTTATGCTAATAGTGACTCAGAAGCAGAGCTGGGAGGAGAAGCCAGATCTCCTCATTCCTTGAACCATCTGACATGTTTCTTCCTACCCTCACCAGATCCCCCAGGTCTCCCGGCTGGGATGCAGGCACCCCGGTGAAACAGCCAGCTCAAAGAAAAGATGATGGGTGCTCTGCCAGGCTGTAGAGCTCCACTGAACATTTAGGAACGTGTCTGGCTGTGTGGGGGACCTCCTGTCCCCCAGCTGTCCAGCAAGAGCCAGCGGGGTGCTGACCCAGCGGGGTTCCTCAAGGAGAACGGGGTTGGAAAGCACTTGGAGCAATCAGTGAGTGGGCACCTGAGTGTTGGAGGGAAATGCATGTTCAAAATGTGGTTCTTGGAAATCTGTTGATAAAACGGGGAAAAAAAAATGTGAGAAATGAACAAATATTGTACAGTGAACGTGATCGGCTCTCTGACGTCTTCCACTGGGGCTCGTTCCAGAGCGGGCGCTCAGCCCACGGGGCGGTGCTGCAGGTGAGGCTTATCTCCTGCTGGAGCTGCATATGGAAAGGCTGTTTTAGCATATTGCCTCTGACAAATTATGTATTAATGCCGGGGCTTTTTGTTGTTGTTGCTGCAGTTATATATTAACCATTAAGAGCCACAGGTAAGCCATCTGCTGATGTAAAGCAGCAGAGCTGCAGTTTCAGCCAGCAGAGGTATCCTGGTTTTTGCCGGGGCAGTTTGCGATCTGCCTCGGTGTCTGTCTTGGGATTCTTGCTGAGTTTGGCTTAGCTGGGCGTTAATAGGATGTACAAGAGAAAAGAGGAGAGGACAAACTAAGGTGAGTTTGAAAGTAAAATGAGCAAACATTATGGCTAGCCTTGTCCTTCCAGAAGTCAAAAGCCGCTCCCCTCCTCCCCCCAATTATAAGGCTCCCTAACGCCGAGCTTTCTGTGTTTAGGATGTGCAGAGATCACGTTTCAGGTGGCTGTGCCCTGTCGGTGGGAGGGCAGGGGGAGGCACTGTACCTATACCATAGTACAAAACAAAAACCTTACAACCTTACGTAGCTGGTGAGATCCTGGGCTTTAAGGAAAACACCGAGCACTGCAGGGGTGACGAGAGGTGGCACTTGGAAGCAATCCCTGCCTGGTTGTCTGTCCCTGCAGCGTGCTGGCCTGAGAACATCCCACTTGGGAGCCTGGCTGCTGTCCTCCCTCACCAGGGCTGGTTCCAACAGGGGCTGAGCCCGGTGCCCTGCAGGCCGGGGAACACCTGGGGACGGGGAACATTTGGGAATGGGGCTGTTGGGCAGGGGAGCAGGGCAGGTTGTGTGGAGCTGCTCAGGTACAACGTGGGGCATGGGGGCTGTGCCTCTGGGGAGCTGGGGATCCTCAATGCCTGAGCAGCTCACAGGGGGAGTGCTGAGTGCCTGGGCTGCACATCCATGCCGTGGCCCTGGCAGAGCTGCCTCCCACCCGTCCCAGCTGCAGGGAGGGCAGGGACACCCCAGGACCCCACCACATCGGGCACCCGGGGTTGCTCTTTGAGCCCTGCCGTGCTACCTGTCCTCCCCTTACCCTGTCCTCTTCTCCCTCATTCCCCAGTGCTGCTTTTTATGGGTTCATAGAAAGGAAAGGAGATTTTTCTTTCCCTCGTTTGCTTCACTCCATCGCTCCCATCTGTCCATCCAGGCCCTCAGTCCCTTGTTTTTTTGGAGTCCTGTGGCTTTGGGCTCTCCGGGATGCTCTTCTGGGCGAGGCTGGTGTGGGCAGGAGGTCTGGCTCAGAGGCCAGCGCGTGCAGTGGGGGCAATGTGCCTCTTCAAATTAATCAGTTTTCTCCTCCAGAAATGCTAATGGGGGAAAAGCAATTAAAGCAGCCTGTTTTTTATTAAGTAATCTGTGTTAAGAGCTTGTAATGAAGTTTAGTGCCGTTGTGACTCGATATTTCAGCTTCACCGGTTTGAGTCAAAACAATCCAAAGTGGGAAGGGAGCGAGGAGGTGAGCTGCCCCCCGCGCAGCCTCGCAGGTGGAGAGCTCAGGGACCCCCATCCTCCTCCTGTCCTGCCTGGGGGCTTGGAAACATGCATCCAAGGATGGCTTCCTCTGGTTTAAAACATGTTTGCAAACTGGGGATGACTTTGGCCCCTCGGAATATCCTGGCCTTGTTTCTTGGGGTAATTACAAACACCGAGTTTTCCGTAGGGAGCGATGAGCGGAGGAGGAGGGCGCAGCAGGAGGTTTGTGTCCGGCCGGGTGCCTCTGAGCAGGTTCCTGAAGCTCTTCCAACACCTGGAGAAGTTTCAGCAGCACAGGGTGAGGGGATGGCATCTGCCAGGGCCTCTGCTCCCTCCGTCGGAGCACCACGTCCCCGTGCCCAGGGCAAACCTGCTGGGTGCGAGCAGCGCTGGAGCCAGCCCCTCTCCTCTTCCTCATCTTCCTCCCATCCCAGGAGAAGGCAGAAGGGGGGGAAAAGGGACCGTGTCTCTTTAAACAACTCCATGCCAAGCCTCTGCCGTCCTGTTTTATCTGAAGTCCAACCGCATGTTGTTCCAGGGCCGATCCGCTTTAGCTAATTAATAATCTGACAGGAGCCACCCAAGGGATTAGCTGCTGAGACGAGCTAGACCAAACCCCCAGCAAATGAGCCCCGCGCTCCCCGGGGACTCGGAGGTGACTTTGGGGGGCAGGGGGCTGCACCACGTGCAGGAGGGTGGCGAGGCCCTGAAGGGGATTTATGGCAGCTGGGAGGGCGAAGGGGGAGGCGAGGGGTTGCGATTTATGGGATGTAAACTAATAAATCAGTTAGTTGAGGAGGGGAGAGGGGGAGCGCCAAATTACAGATAAGGCCTTAAAGGAGCAGCGTGGGCTGGTGGCGCTCCTCGGGCAGGGGGTGCCAGGAGGGTTCCTGGGGTGGACCCCTCGTGGCTTCTCGGGACAGAGAAAGAGGGAGACTGCAAGGTGCTGGTGGGACCGAGTGGGGGAGAGGTGGAGAGCTGCAGGTTGGTGCCCACAGCTAGTGGCTCGGCTTTTGTGGTGGAGGTGGTGACACCACAGGGAGCACAAGGCCACCGCTCGGGATCCCAGGGGACAGGGCTCTGGCAGCTGCAGTGCCCCTGGCCTGGAGGGATAGGCAGGTGTGAGAAACTTGGTGTTCCCCGGCACAAACCCACCTGCGTGGCTTCCAGCCTCGCTCATGACCACACTGCCCTGGTCATGCTCGCAGCCCTGCTGCTGCGTCCTTTACCTCCTGCTTCCCTGCCTGCTCCATGCAGTTAGTGCAGGGGCGTGCTCGGAGCAGCACGAGCTGCTGTTAGGAGAGCTCTCAAGGCAGAAGGCAACACGTTGGCTTCTCCAAACTTCCTTCTTCATTCAGTGACTCTTCAGGCAGTGGCCAGGTTTGGAGTTTCCTCTCAAGGCAGGACTTTGGTTTTGTTCCGGAGGCTGGCACGGGCCCGGGACACGCCGAAAGTGTGGGGACACACTGAGGGTGTGCGTTGGTGCTGCTGCTCCTCGCTCCAGGAGCCACGTGTCTGCTGGGTGGGGTGGTGGCCATGGGTGTCGTGTTTTCCCCTGCCTCTTGCAGCGAGCCCTTCTGCCTCTTGTTTTTCCGTACTGGTCTCCTCCAGTGCCATGAAGCCTCTCCTGGGCTGAGGTTGCTCCTGAGTGCGTGCCCAGGCCTCCGCTCTCTCCGGGGGCTGCTCTAATGCACAGGGTGGTGCACAGTGGGGTTTCCAAAAGCCTTCTTAGGCAGATCTGTAATCCCTGCCCCAGCTCGGTGCCAGACACAGCCACAAGCTAATGGAGAGGGACCTGGGCAAGGTCTCCCTGCAGCCCTCTAGCGAGCCTCCAACCCCTCACCGAAGGCGCAGCTCTCGGCATTGCTCCGAGGGGGACACTCCTTTCTCTCCTCCCTCCCCGCTTCCCCTGCAGCAGCCCCAGGGGCACAAGGCCCCTGCCCGTGGCCAGCAGCGAGGCTGTGGATGCGGAGCAGCCCTGGGAGCCGGGCGAGCTCCTCCTGCTGCTCCCCAGCCCGTAGCACCCCGGGGCCCGAAGCCAGCCCGGCCCCGCGAGCAGCTCCGCGGTGGGCGCTGGAGGAACGCCTCTGCTGACGGGGTCCTGAGCTCCTGTGGGAGCTGCCCTGGGGGAGCACAGCACCCAGCACATCGCTCTGCCGGTGGGGCGACTGCATTAAGCAAACCAAACTCATCTGACTTCTTCTTTTACATATCTCCATCTCCAGAGCTATCTCACAGGGTCCCCAGCGCAGGCGGGCTGGGAGCTCGGCGAGCCTGGGGGTGCTGGCCCCCACGGAGCTGTGCTGTGCTGCTGAGCCACCTGGGCTGCTGGAGCGCTCCACAGCCATCAGAAAACCTCTCCCTGCCCTCCTGCTGGTGTTTCGCATCCTCAGCCTCGCTGCTGGGGCTGAGCTGTGCGGGGAGGCTCCTCCGGAGGCTGGGCTGGCAGTCGCGCCGTCGCAGGCTCTCCTGCACACAGCCGCGGTTTGGCCTCCCTCCTGCAACGCTGCCAGTGGCCCACGCTGCCTCCTGACCAACATCATTAGCGCGGGTATTTATATTTCATTAACAACATTAAGCCAAAATGGCATTAAAAGCAACACCAATGATAAATAGCTTATTAATAAACGGGCAATCGGCTGCACCACGCGCAAATTCAATCCCTTCCCAAACGCGTCTCCTGCCACTAAAACCAGCCGCTTAACCCCTGCCCTCCTGGAGAAAATTGAAGGGGGCTTTAGGGGTCCCAGCAGGTGTCTGTCATTGATCTTGCTGTCCTAAGCCCCGTTCCCCCGTGATCGCAGCCCTCTCCCTGCCGTGGGCAGTGCCCGTGGCACAGCCTCCCTCGGCTGCACCGGGCGCAGGCTGTGGCTGTGACCTCTGAGGACAGCCAGCCCTGTCCTTACTGTTCCCCGTGTGTTTATCCTAGGGATTAAGAATGTTAAAAATGTGGCTTTTCATGTAAGCTTGTCAATCAGTTTATTTTTATTTTTTTGTTTTTGTTTGCCCCCAACTCATTAGGCTCTGAAATGACTTCCCATGCTCCTGCCCCACCCTAAGTACAAAGGCTCTTTTATTGCTCTTCCTGCTCCTTCTTTCAGCAGTAAATTAATTGCATCAGAAACTTGGATGACTTTGGAGTCGGAGGCCCCTCTCACACCACTTCTGGGTTTCTCGGAGGAGAGGTTCCCCTCGCCAGACACGGTGCCTGCACTTTCCCAGCGGGGAGGACGTGGCGCAGGGCTTTGCCGTGCTCGCTGCGGCTGTGCAGCACAATTCAGTGCCTCCCTTGCACCTGGACACGTGGGTCCCCTGCTCCCTGCTCTGTGGGGTCAGCAGCACGCAGATACAGCTCCCAAATACCAGGGCAGCTCTCCAGGAGGTCAGGCTCATCCGTAGTGCTGTGGCCGTGCACCGTGCTGGCTGGGCCTGCAGGTGTAACACGGTGACCGCGTGCTCTCCCTGTCGAGGGCTGGCTCACCTTTCAGTTTGCGTCGTGCGAGGGCTTTACATGGAAGGCGAGACCTCTGTCCTAGCCTGGCCACGTCTGAATGTCACCTGGCTTGTAGCATTGGGCTTCATTTTCTGCACCTATGTTCCTAGCTCTAAGCACAGCGGTGGTCCTGAGGTCAGGATTCGAGGTTTCAGCTGCAATTTTCCTGCCTCCTCCTCCTCCAGTCCTTGGTCCCTCTGTTAGGGGCTGTGCTGGGGAGGGAGCACAGGATTGCAGAGCAGCCTGGGTTCATCTTCACGACCTGTGCATCTCGTGCTCCTACAAGGAGCAAAGTGCCTGCCTTGGGTAAGGGTGGCGCTGAGGCTTCCTGGGACTGCGGGGGATAAAACCGGGCTTCTCCCTTCGTCTTCCTCCATTGTGCTCCTTTCCGTGCTTGCTGAAGGATCCCTTTCACATAAACCACCGGTGCCAGCCAGACCTCGGGCTCTTTCTCTCCTGTGAATAACCAAACCAGGACTCGAGGTCTTGAGTCGTGCGTTTGATGGGGGAAAACTGGTGTTGGAGACTTGGGTGGGAAGCAGCATGACTTCCCCGTCTGCTCGGGCTCGTGCTTCGTGGGAACCCCTTGGTGCTGCTGGGGGGGACGGCTCGTGGCTGAGGGCTGTGCCCTGCACCCTGCCTTCAGTCCTGGCTGTGCCGGGGGGTGCCCGGGGCAGCCCCCCCAGGGTCGTGCTGCAGGGGCGTGGGGCTGCTCAGCACCCAGCTCCCAAAGCGTCGCGCTCAGCGCCCTTCCCTAGCAGTTTCCCAGCCCCACGAGCTGCCTGCTCCAGTGCGGCTCCGCGGCGCGTCTTCCCTTGAAAGGAATTTTAATCAAACTTGACTGAGGAGTTCTGAAAAACACGAGGAAGTAATTAGAAATATGAATTTACAGCCTGCTGGAGTACCTCCCTCTCTTTCCCTCTCGCTGCGTAATGCCTGTGTTTGCCCACGTCTCCTACCGTTACCGGCCTCATTCCTCAAGCCCTCCTCTGCTCCACCACCTCGCTCCAAACCCCGCCGCTCAGATTTGTGACCCTCGCCCAGAGGAGACAAGGGGGAGCCAGCTCTGCGGGAAGGCTGCAGCCCTCGCCTTCTCCTGCGAGGCAGCGAGGAGCCAGCAGGACAGTCCCAGGAGGAAGTTGCAGGTTCCCTGAAGGAAATTGGCTGGAACAGCCTCCCTGATTGTCTGTGATTTCCCAGCTAGATAGGCCCCAGGGGAAGGGGTAGGCTGGAGCAGGGTGGAATCAGCCTGGAAACGAGGATGGGCTGGATGCTTCCTCCAGAAGGTGGTGTTTGCTGCTTCACGCTCTTCACGAGGATCTTCTGGGGTTCTCACATAGGAAACCTTTATCCTGGGAAGGTGCCGAGCTCGGATGAGCCTGGGCTGCATACCCAGCTCCCAGGGCAGGTCACGCACCCGGTGTGGTTCATGGCTCACACCGCAGTGCTGGTGGCTCTGCCCCTGGTTCCCATTTGTGTGTCCTCCTCCTCTGGTCCCACGGGGGCACATGGTGAGTCCCGGGGTCACCAGTACAGATTGGCAAGCTCTCAGCTCAGTGCTCAGCTCACCCCACAGCTGCGAGCCCTTCGCAGAGCGAGGAGAGCCGCGCGGGTGAGGCTCCAAACCCCGTCCGGTTGCAGGAATTAAGGGGCAAGGTGTGAGCGGTGTGTGGGGGCAGCAGGGGGGCTAAACCACTCCGGCACTGCTCCTCCTCTCGTCTTTACCTTGCTTTCTTCTTAGAGCAGCAGCAGAAGCAGCTGGGATATGGTGGGACCTGGGGACGTGGCTCTGCTCAGACAGTTGCCAGCCTGCACGGGGATTAGGAGGGGCTCTGAATCCGCGGGCGGAATTTAGCAGAAATGGGCAAATTAGTGGCTTTGTCTGCATGACCCTTCAGCGGATTAACGACCAGGCTTCTAACCTGTAGCTTTCTTTTCCTTTTTTTGAGGGTTAGGCCCTGGGGGTGATATCTTTTCCTCGGCCCAGAAGGGGCCAGCCACCACGGTGCCCATGTCCCTGCCCGACGGGGGCTGGGGCTGAGAGCCCCCGGGGTGCCTGGCTCCGATCCTCATTTCCCTGGCAGGGCTCTCGTCTTCCTGACAGCAAAAAGAAACCGATCCCAAACGCCGTCCCCAAATCTGCTATCAAAGAGGCTGCTACTGCGGCCTTACCCCGGGCTGTTTGGTAAGAAGGAGAGAAGGGGGAGTATCATAAGTACTCCCTCGGGATCCCCTCTTACACTCTCATTTTCCTGTAACCACTTTGTTTTTTTGGCTAATTAAAGACTCTGAGCAGTTTTCAGCCTGTGGGGTTTCTTTTATTTGGTTCCTTAGCAATTAACTTTTTTTTTTACTGAGCAAAGTTTTGACAGAGCTGGGTAGGAGCTGGGGCCCACGTCTTGGATTAAACTTCCAGGTCTGTTCTCTGCAGCCTCGTGAATCCAATCCCTTTCCTGTCCCTTCAGTGGCCTTTCTCTTTCTCCACGGATAGATCTCGGTCCCACCCGCTGCCTTTGTGCTTGCTTCTCCGCCTTCACCTCCCCAAGCCTTTTTGGGGACCCAGGAGCCTTTTTGCCCCATCCCCTGTGGGCAGCGAGCCCTGTTTTCCCCGAGGTGGCTTCCCTCTGTGCAGCAGTTTTCCCAGGACCATCCCATGGGGTAGGAAGAGCCCAGCCTGCAGGAGGATCCTTGCCGTGCCCGGGGGTCTCAGGGTGCTCGTGAGCTTTGTGCCTTTGTGCCCTTGGGAGCCCTGTTGCCCCCCTGAGCCCCCCTAGGACATGCAGCCGGTAACCAGCATCGGGTGCATTTCTTATTCTGAGGGCTGGGGCTTTTTCTTGTTGTTATTTTCCCTGCGAGCTGTTCCCTTTGCTGCCACGCAGCGTGGGCGGCTGCCCCTCTCCACAAGGAGCGTGGGCACCGCGGCACCGCCCCGTCCTGGGGCTGCTTTGCACCCCCTCGCCCCCAGCCCTACTCCTCACAGGGAGCGTGCCCACACCAGCACGGTGCGGGTGTGCACACCTGCAGCACGCACATGCAGGCACCAGCGGTGGTGCCGGCACCGCCGTGCCCGCTGCCCTCAGCCCCTGGTTTTGTCCGTCCAGCCATCCATCCTTCCATCCATCAGGTCCTCCACGTGGCCCGCACGAGGCACGGCCGGCAGCAGCTCTTCGACGTGCAGGAATCTCTACAAAACTTTTTTAAAATGTTTTTTTTTTTTTTTTCTGGTTGCTGCTTAAAAAAAAAAAAAGCAGCACCACAAAACACAGCCCCCCCAGCCCGCCCTGCGTGCGCTACACCAAACTTTGTCATCTGCAGGAGGTGCCCAGCCTCGTCCCCAAGCGCTGCAGGTCTGAGACAGTTGGAGTGCAGGAGGGAGAACAACCGTGGTTTCCAAGGACTGATTAGATGGCATGCCAAGTGTATTAAATTTTGCAGACATTTTAACAGCAATATGCTAGATAGTTGGGTGTCCCCTGAGGCTGCTGGATTTTTTATATCCTTCACAGAAGGTCAAAGCCCTCTCCTGCCTGCCCCCTCCCTCTCTCTCTGCTGTCTCTCGCTCTCCCTTTCTCTCCCGTTCCGTGTCCCTTTCTCTCTCTGCCACCATCCCTCTTTCCCTTTCTCTCTCTCTTTTTTTTTTTCTGCACTTTCTCCTTCTCTTCTGCTCTGTGCATGTGAAATAAAAGATCAGGCATTTGTGAGTTCCCTGGTGAGTGGAAACTCATGCGCTCCCTGTGGTCTCCCGGCACAGAGATGAGTGTGCTGGGGCTTTCCCCTCTCTTTTCTGCACTTTGTTTTGGGGAAAATATGTTTTCCTCCCTTCACTCCCCAAACATCAGTGTTCTCTCCCCCCCCCTCCTTTTTTATTTTTTTATTTTTTTATTTTTTGATTATTTTTATAGAAAAAAAAAAAAAGGGCAGGAAAAGAATCCATCTGGCATATGAATAATTGAAATGGCTCAACTCTGTTCCTGTTGCTGTTGTTTGCTCTCAGTTCCTCCTCCCCCGCCCCAGCCCCAGCATCCCCCCCGGCTCTGGGAGTCGAGGTGAGGCCGGATGGATCCCCGCGGGAGGAGCAGGGGGCAGCAGGAGCTGGTGGCTGCCCCGGCCCTGGGGAGGGCGGGTGGCCGCGCTGCGACCCGGGGTGCTTGTGCCGGTGCCCGTGTGGGTGCCACCCCCCCTGCCCACCCCAGGACCCGTTCCCCACACCACCCATGGCACTGCCGGCCCCACGGGGCTGCCTGGGGGCAGAACGGGCCCCTCCTGAGCATGTGGGGCTGTGCCCTCAGCATCTTCCTCTCCGCCTGCTCCCTGCTCTGCCTCGCGCATCTCCTGGCCACTCTGGTCTCCACCGTGCCACAGCTCTGCAGGACGGGGCCTTCTTCCCTGGGATCTTCTGCAGCGCCCGGCACCCAGTGCAGCGCCCGCTGCCTCTTTCAAACCATCCCAAGTGAAAGCAGAGAACTTCAGCGCATTCATTCTGGATGAAGACGGGTCTCCAGATGACCGCCTGATCCATCTCCCTCCCCACAAGGCAACTTCCATCCTGCCCCCTACCTCCCCCTGCCCATGCTCTCCTTCCCCTCTGTCCGTCCGTCCGTCTGGCATCTCCCCCAGCCTGACGCGGGGGCCAGACCTTCACACACCCCCCTGGAGCTGGAGGTGGCAGGCGGCCTCCGACGAGTTGTGTGTTTTGCAGAACGTCTTTGCTGTGTGCATTTGCGATGATACTTGGCAGGCGTCGGTGCGCGTGGTGTGTTTTTGGGGGATGTTTGTGTATTGTTGGGGAGGAGTTTATATTTAGGCTCTGTTTTTTGTGGTTTGGGCAGGTAATGTGTGTGCGGGTGAGCTGTGTGTGTTTATCGAGCTGTGTGTGTGTGTTTTCGGGCTGTCTTGGTGTTTGTTGTGTGGGCACATGCCTGCAGAGCGTGTGGATGGAGACGTGGGGATGTTTTCTCTTGTGTGGGGCCGCTGTAGGAGTTTGGGCTCGACTCCTGAGGGGTTTGTGTGCGCTCCGGGATACACACCCCACGTGTTACCTACCGCTCTCGGAGGCAGCGTTTGTGATGTTTACTAATTTGATTAATTCTGGTGTTTGGAGGGATGGGTTTTGGTGAGTCTGGAGCGTGCTTGGAAGGTGTTTGTGTGAGTGTGCGCTCACAGAGGGCAGGGAAGGAGGTGAGGAGGGAAACCTGCTGCAAAATGCAGAGCTGGAAGCGCCTCGTCCTTACCGTCACTGGTGGGCTTTGGAGGGCCGGAGAAATCATGCGAGCAGGCAGATAGTTCCTCCTTCCTTTTTCTTTCCCTTTATTTTTATTTTTTTGAATCTTTTATAGATCTAGGAAAAAGCAGAAGTATTTCGGATGGAATTCAAATCAGGGTCATTTAAATATATGTAGATACACAGGTCTTTTTATATAAAGACTCCTACACACGATAAAGAAGTTGCATGTAAAATCTTTGGTAACCCAGCACTTGGTACAAATAATGAGATATTTATATCTAATAAAACTGGTTTGATGGGGAAATCATTCTCTTCTCTGCGCATTTCCATTTGAAGACAAGTTTCGGTGCTGGGGTTTGTTTTTTTTCTGACAGTAAAACCAAGGGTTTGGCACCAACAAAACATAACTCCCCGTAAATATCTAAATATCTGCTCTCTGCCATAAACACTGGGAGATCTGCCCCGTCATGTCCGAGGAGCCTGCGTACGCGCTCGGGGCTTTCATGTTGCTCGCAGCGCGCTTTGCGGAGAGCCGAGACCCGCAGCGCGCCGCGGGCAGGCAGGGCGACTGCTGGCACCGGCACAAAGCCACCCGCCCCACGGCCCCGAGGGGCTCCTGCACACCCCAGGACCCCGTCACCGAGGGCATCCCAAGCCCCTGGTGTGCCTCAGGGGGGCCCAGGGCTGGGGACGCACTGGTACCGGCACCCAGTGGCCAGCCTGGTGCGAGGGGATCTGTGGGCGCAGCGCCTGGAGGTGGCAGGTCCCTGGTGGCTCCTTGCTGCCCAGGTTAGATGAGGACAGCCGTGCTGGGGCTGCCACCAGGCCACGCAGCAGAAGGGGATGCCTTTGGGATTTGGCAGCCCCGTTGGCAGAGCAGTGCCCGGTGGGTTTGATTTTTTCCCCCGTTCTCAGCCAGGAAGAAGCGTGTCACGCAGTCAGTTGCTGGTCCTGGTTATCGACCGCCGTTAGCACAGCTCTCACTTGGAAATGCTGCGCTGTGGGCGGCTGCAAGGGCATTCAGCAGGGAGCTGAAGGGTACGGGGTGGGATTCACATCCCTGCCACAGCCGTGGATATCCCGGGGTAGCCGAACCGCTGTCCTGGGGCTCCTTTGGTCTCCACGTGCCTGTCCCGGTGCCTTGTGCAGGAGGAATTGGCGGGGATAAACCCCGGGGCTGGTGGCCCTCGTTGTGTTTTACATCCTGTTGGGTTAAACAAAGGCAGGAGCTCAGATTCTGCACCGTTCTGAGCCTTGAACTGACATTAAATGGCAGCCGTAAGCAAAACGTTGGCGCGTGCGGCAAGTTTTCACTTAGCAAGCATCCAAGTGAAGTGCTCCAAGAAAGCCAGGCTTGCTTTTTTCTGGGTGGATTCGTGCAAAGTTGGAGCGCTGCTCCATGGAGGCTGCTCATCCCAACAAGTTTTGGTAAAAACACGGTTCTGTTTGAGTGGGAAGCTTTGTGTTCAGTGTATTCTAAAGAGGGTGACTCACAGTTTGTATTCTGTTAGACTTTGACAGCGTTACCAACATAACGTAACGTTGCATCTGTTGATTTGGGGAGGTTTGTGTTCATTTAACTAAGCCGAGCATTTTTGCCAAGGCTGGAAAGCCAAAGGCAGAGACTGGGGATGCTGCAGGGAGGCTCGGAGGCCCCCCGGTGCCAGAGCCCCAAACTTTCAGTGCAGCTCCCCCAGGCCCCGGCAGGATTTGTCCCCTCCGTATCCTCGTGGTGATGCCCACATCACTCCCCGGTGCTTTATCCCCACCTCCACTCAGAAAAGTGCCACCAGCCTGTGACAAAATCCTTCTGGACGTGACGGGCTTCGCTCCACGCCGGGGTTATCCTGCTGGAGGTGTGGGGGAGATGGGGAGCGTAACCAGGGCCCTTCCACCAGCTTTAATAGCGCCTTAAAAAAAAAAAAACAGCAGAAATTAATTCACAGTCCTCCCCGAAGAGGAACAAGATCTTAGTAATTGGCACCTGGAAATGTCACTCAGATTTCCCCTCCTTGTCTCCAGCACTTTGATGGCGTGTTTGCTGCTGGATGTGACTTTAACAAAAAAGTTAAAAAAAAAAATTAAAAAATAAATAAAATAAATTTAAAAAAGCCCTTCCTTCATGCATATGGAGTTTTTTGGAAAAAAAAAAAAAAAGGTATTTTAATGCTTTCTATTAAATTGGGACTAAAAGTGGTGTCTTAATTTGCATTCATTAGCATATTTGCATATAGATCACTGAAATGGTGGAAGAGGAGAAGAGCCTATAAATGAAAATTCTTTTAAAGGCGCAGGCAGCCTTTTAGGTACTTTCAGCCTCTCTCCCCTTCGCCAACCTCCCCTTGACCTCTGGCTGGGGGGCGTTCGCCACGGGGCTGGAGGCTGCACGGGGTGGCCGGGGCTCCTGGGTTTTGGGGCTCCTGGTGGCCAGGTTTGGGATTTGGGGCCTGCGGCCAGCTCCGGGGCAGCGAGGAGAGGCTGAGGGTGGAGAGGCTGCAGGAGGGGAGCTGCGGGTCCCCATGCCTGAGGTTTCCAAAACCTCCTCGTTCATCTCCTTCTCCTGCCTGAGGAGCTCAGAGTGTGTGGGTGGCGATGGGGGCGAGAGGAGGGCTGGGCCACACGAGTCCAGTGGGGTTTTTAGGGGGTTGCCTGGCTGGATGGGTGGAAAAGATGCTCTCGCAGCTCAGCTCTGTCCTCCAGATCTGTCACTGGGCTTTAATTCCTCTGCTCTGCTCCCGCATGCTTTCTGTGTAGTCTCTCCTGCAAAAAAAAAAAAAAAAAAAAGATCTTTTTTACATCATAAAACAGGGGGAAAAGCGTTTGTAATTCTCCCCAGGCTTTGCACTGATTTGTTTGTGGTCGGTTATAATAATAAGAGGCACAGTTATTCTTTTTTTTTTGTTAATAAATTGCCCTGTGATGCGAGGTGCCGTGCAGCTTCAGACCTTCACACTCTGCTTCTTGCCTGGCCGCGCTGCCGGGCTCCGAGGAGCAGCTCGGGAGGCTCCCGGGTGCTCGTTGCAGCCCGCGGGTGGCTGCGGCTTCCCCCACAGATGGGGCAGCTCCTTCCCGGCCAGGACTGGAGCGCGGAGATGGATCAGTGAGGAGGAACAGCCCTTCCTGGGGAGCTGGGATGGGGATGGAGAGGGGAGCAGCAGCACCCAGCGGGGTGCGACGTGCCCAAGGTCATGGAACAGGTCGGAAACGGAGCGTGGAGGAGCTCTGCCCTGACACGGAGCCGTGCTGCGGGCAGGCTCCAGTGTGCTCGAGGAGAGTTCCCCGGCATTCCGGAGAAATTCAGGCAAAGGCAGCAAGATAAAAACGGCGACTGAGGCTGCAGCTGGCGCTGAGCCGGGCTGATCCTGGGTAATCAGATTGCCGGCCCTGTCCGGGAGCTGATTTGGCCGGGCACGAGTGTGCCAGCACCGTGCTGGGCGCAGGGCTCCCTGCTCCCCAAATGTGCCCTGGTGATAAAGTGGGGAGAAAATGGGATGAGGGAGTTCGGCTGGGGTGTCTGAGGAAGGGAAGGAGAGGGATCGGTGCCCCAGTGGGGCTCAGCTCCATCCCTAACGTGGGATTTGGGTAAATGGGAGCCTGCTGCTGGCTCGCACCGGGCAGCCCCAGCATCCCATGGACACGGCACGGGGAGAGGCTCCTGCCCAGGCTCCTGCCCAGGCTCCGCCGTGGTTCCCCGGCCCACACGGAGCTGAATGGGCTGGAAACGGGGAGGGCTGGGGCCGGGGGAGCCGGCGCTGCACCGCTAATGAAAATCGGAAACCGATGGCACAGCGCAAGGTGCCCAGGCAGCAGGTTGTGGAAATGAGGAGGGGAAGGGGGAGGGGGCGGGGGGCTAATGGAAGCTTCTGCGAAGCGGATGTCGTATTGATTGCTGTGTGTCTATATTTATATATTATCAAGTATATAAACTTCAGCAGATGTATGGCGCATAGATAAATAAAATGCATGCTGAAAAATTAATGAAATGTACATGCAAATCCACCGCCATCGATCACACCGGCTGCCAGGACCAGAGGGCTTTTTACTTTTAGGCTTTTTCCTTCCTTTCTTTCATATGCTCTCCCTCCTTCCCCTCTGAAAAAAATAAAAAAGAAAAGAGAAGGAAAAAAAAAAAAACAACACCACTTGAGAAATTCCTCAGCCTGGGCCCAGCTGAAACGTGGCGGGGGCTCGTGAGAGCCGCGGGGTCTTGGAGGCGAGGGGAGGCAGCGGGGCTGGGTCAGGGCATTGCTTTGCCATGGGCAGCGAGGGCAGGGGTCTGGTGGGTGTAGAAGTAAGAAATGGTTTTAGAAATGGGAGGGATCAGTCCTGTGCCCACCACCAGCTGCTCCTCTGGCGGTGGTGGGCAGGAGGCTCCTTGCAGGGCTGTGCTGGGAGGAACCAGCAGCGTGAGGTTCGGGGCTCTGTGGGGTTTGTCACTGAGTGCTGCAGGAGCAATGTGTAGGGAGAGCTTCTGGGGTGGTTTTCCATCAAGGACAGCAGGTTTCGGAGGAGCTAAACGCGGGGATCTCCCTTCGCATTGGGACTAACCCAGTCCTGCTCCTTGGAGGAGCGCGGTGCCGGGCGGGCGGCTGGGCCAGCTCCTGCCACGTTAATCCCCATGCTGCAGGGATGTCCCGTGTGCTCCTCACAGCCCTCCTTGGGGTTTTCCTCACCCAGAGGGGCAGCTGGAGGCAGGAAGCAGAGGGCTCTGTGTGCAGGGTTTGGCTCCCTGTGCTCTCCCTGCCCTTCCAGGGACACTTGCACGGCCCCAGTCCCCGTGGAGGAGTGGCTGGAGCTGGGCACTTCCCGACAGCCTTTCTGCCTGCTTTGTCCTTAGGTGCCATCCACCTGAGCAGCAGCTGGATGTTGCTGCTCTCCCTTTCCCTGCCGCTGTGTCCTCGTGCCCTTAATGCTTTCCTTTTTTACCCCCTGATTTCAGCCCCTGGGTTGAGCCGCCGCTGTCCGTGCTGCCTGCAGGTGGGAGCCCCAGAGCCCACCTCCCTCCCACCGTGGGTGCTGCCAGGGAGGAATTTCCTCCCCTCGGCAGCCCTCGCTTCATGCTGGTGCCACAAACCAGGCGAGGAAGCCGAGGTTCCTCCTCCCAGAGCCCTCCTGGCCCTGCAGAGGAGCAGGGACACGAGCCCGGCACCTCCACAATGGGACAGGACCGGACCCCCGGCCCCATCCCTGCTCCCTCCCGGAGCCAGGCAGGCCCGAGCTGGCAATTAAAAAGCGAAAGCAGCCCCACGAAGAGGAGCAGCGAGGCAGGGCGGATTTTTCTTTGACACTTTTCCATTCCCCCCCTGCTCCGTCTTCTCCCGGTGTTTCCAGGAGACTCTCTCGTCGGCTCAGAAAGCTGCGTAGGCCCATGGCGGCTCAACCTTTCCCTCTCCCCGAGCCCCGGTCTAATCAACCCCTATAATTTATGCAGAAAATATGATTTATATTTAATTTCACCACACTTGCATTGTTAATTTGAGATGTAATTAACCCGTCGCTATGACAACTAATTTCGTGATGCCGTAAATTACCGCCGTCTTTTCATCAAAATTCAGTTACTTTGGCTCCTGTGTGCAATGTACTGATGCAATTAGGTTGCTAAGGGCAACCCAAAAGTGTTCAATTTCTTTTGTGTATCTGCAGTGGGGTAGAAGCTCTGGTGTGCTATCCCAAAGTCCTGTTTTCTTTGCTAAAGAGCAGGGCAGACGAGTCCGTGGAGGAATGCGCGCGAGGGAGACGGAGCGGAAGAGTGTCCTGCGCCGGGGCTTCCCCGCGCCAGCCTCCCCGCCGGGCACTGCTCCGCTCGTCTGAGCCCAGCCGAGCTCCTGCTCCTCTCCCCTGCTCCTCTCCCCTGCTCCCTCCCGAGCTTTCCTCCTCCACGGCTTGGGGAGCGAGCGGGCAGCGAGCTTTTGGCGCCGCTTTGATGCCAAGCCCCGGCGGCGAGGCTCGGTCCTTCCCAAAGAGTTTGTGTCCCTCCGAATCCGTGTGCGCGCGCGGAGAGAACTTGTTTATATAGATCTTCCCCCCCCTTCTTTATTTAAAACAAAAACCCTCTGTGTTGCTTTTGTCACGTTAATTCCCATTTTGCCAACACCAGGGGCCCAGGCAGACGAGTTACCAAGGAACACAAAATTTTAATTAGTGTATTTTAATCATTCAGGCTTTCCGAGCTAATCCACATACCCTAGAGAATTCCCGAGATGCAGCACTGCTCTGCTTTACCATTTATTGTTGAGTCTATTATAATTACTGTTAGCAGGTGGGGACTGGGAGATGTTTATTATGAGTTTTTCATCTTTAGTATAATTACCGAAAAAAAACAAAATAAAAAGATGTCGGTGCATTTTGTTTTCCTAGAGGTTTTTTTTTTTGGGGGGGGTGTTTTTATTTTGTTTGTTTTTTTCTTTTCTTTTCTTTTTGGGTATTTTTCCTGCTCTTTGCAGGCAGGTGCTCACCAATTAGTGCCTCTTTCTCTCTGTTTGTTTTGTTGAGCACTGCCTCACCTTTACTTTTTGGGTAAGGAAGCTGGAAGCCCACGGCTCCCAGACGGAGCGAGTTCACTTCATTTTGGGCAGGAGATTAACCGAGACAGAACGAGGCACGCTTGGGATCCCAGCCGCCGTGGGTGGCGGGGTGTGCTAAGGAGGGACGTCTCCGTTTGGGGCGAGTTTGTTGGTTTTTTTTTGCCTTGCTGCTCTATCCGAAGTGGTCGAGGTTGACCAGCGGGAGCGGCGCTGAGGCCTCGCTGCGGGGCCGTGACTCGAGGCAGCACCTGTAGTTTCATCATCCTGAGTCCTCTGGGTTTGATCTCGCTGTGGGTTCACCCTCACTGGTGGAATAAACTGGTTCTGGAGCACTGAGGCACTCGCTGCGCCCTGTCCCTGTGCTATGGGCTCCTGGTGGTGAGCACCGGGCTCTGGTAGCTTAGCCGGGCCCCCAGGCATGAGCATTTCAGCCTCCTCTCTGCATATCCCAGTCTGCAGTTTGGTAGGAGTCCCAGAGCCAAATTCCCCGTGTTTTGGGGCTTCTCTGGGAGGGTGCTGTGCTGGCCAGGACAGCTCTGCCCCGAGCCGTGCCATGTGTCCCCGCCTCGCCCCGTCCCACAGAAGTCAGCCCCTGCTCCACCCGGCACGCCAAGGGCTGAGGTCAAACATTTTCTTCTCCTCGATGATGATTTTCAAGTTTTCCTGGAAAATTCCACATCTCCGCATGAGGCCAGGGCCCTGGCTGGGGTGAGAGCAAGCAGGATTAATTAATAAAGCTCAGTAGCGCACGCAGGAACTCCGTAATGTAATTGTAGCTGCTGGAAGAAATGGCCCTGGAGTCGGAGGAGTCTGTGAGCGCGGCACGGGGCTGGGAAGGGAGCCCCTTCACCCCGCACGTCCCTCGTGCCCTGGCCACCTCTTCCCTTTGCTTTCCAGTTGGGAAGGGGCTGCTGGGCCCCCAGGTATCCCCGAGGCCTTTCCTACTGACCCCTGCTCCCTGCCCTGTGCTGCCTGCCTGGCTTTGGGGCTCTGGGTACGTTCACCTTTGGCACGGCCCCGTGGCCCCACGGGGTGCGGGGTGTCCCCTTCTGCTCCCTTGCAGCTCTCCGAGCTCTCTCCCTGCTGCTCCAAGCAGCTCCATCTCCACCAAACCCCCTTTGTGTCCCCTCAGCCCCATCCTGCATCGTCCCCAGTGCTGGGCTGCTGGCACAGGCTGGTGCCCGGTGCTCAGTGCCCGGAGCGAGCGCGGCCGAAGCATCCCTGGGGCAGCTGGGGATGGATCCGTCCCCCCGGGGTGACAGCGCCGAGCCCGGGCGGCGGGGGAGCCCTTTTCTTCTGCTGCCTCCAAACTTTCCCAGCCCGGCCGCGGCTCTACAAAGAGGCCCTGGCCCCGTGCGCGGGGCCTTCCGCACGGAGGGGTCTCGCCAGCTCCTCTTTATTGAGTCTTCAAGCGCTGGCAGGACACTCCATTAAAAAGCCATTCGCCTTTGTGTCCCCGGGCCCCCAGCCGGCTCCCGCTCATGTGACACTGGCCACAGTTGTAAAACAACAACACAAATAGTTGGCAACTACCGCGGGTTTTTTCAGGCCGGGGTCGGCATGGCAACTGGCCCCAGTCAATCACCGGCCAGGCGGCCGCCGAGGGGTGCGCACCGAGCCCAGGAGCCCGACGCCTCTCCTGCACCTCTGCTCCTGCTCGAGGCCACAGCTCGAGCCTTTGCTGCGTGGAGATGGTGCTGCAGGGGGGAAAAAGCCAGCCCTAGACCCCAAGCAAGGCTTCCCGCAGCTCAGACCCCTGCCGCGGGGTCCCCGTTGCCGCTGGCAGGGCGCCACGGGGAGAATCCCTCAGCACCCGGCGCGGTGCCAAAGGGGGCGTCCGCCCCCCAAGCTTGGCACGGCGCCGGGGTGGGTGTGGGGGGGGCATCTGAGTGTGTCCCCCCCCTGCCTCCTTCCCCTCGCACCTGGCAGCGAGCCGAGGGGCATCTGAGTCCCTCTGCCCGTGGCGCCGTGCCCAGTGGATCCGAACGCGGCGCCTCGTCCCCGCGCGTGGCCCCGTGCCAGCTCCCGGCAGCGGTGCCGGCCCCCTCGCCTCTGGCACGAGGATGCAGGGCCGGCAGGAGGCTCGGTGCTCCCCGGGACTCTTCGCAGGCAGCACGAGCCCTGAGTTCTTGCCCGGAGGAGGGAGGTGGCACGGCCAGGAAGGTGCTGGGCTGGCCAATTTCGGGAGCCCTACAGCCCGCTCCTCCCACCCCCAGTCCCTGGTGGGTCTGTGGGACCGGCTGGGTCCCCGCTCCTCTGCTGGGCTTCAGAGCACCTCAGCGCTGCTGCCTTTCCCAGCTCTGCTTTAGGACCTGTTTGCCTCTTCCCTTGCATCCTGAAGCTTCCCTGAGGCCTGCCAGGCACCGGCGTGGACGTGGCTGACCCCAGAGCCGTGCCTGCAGCAGCTCGCTTGCCTGTGCCCTCACCGCCTCTGCAGGTAGCTCCCAAGGCTTCCTCAGCCCCATGCCGCCACCGGCACCTCCACGGCTCCGCGTGAGGCTCCCCGGCTGCCTCGAGTAACTCCTGAAGGGGAGGAATGTTCAAAACCCGCCCGTGTAGTAAGCTGGCACCACATCCAGCCACCGTCTGCTCTGTGCCAGAGCTGAGCAAAGCGTCGGCGCGGGCGGCAGCTCCGTCCCATGTGCCAGCGCTGCTTGCACTGCACGGGAGCTGCTGGCCCAGGCACGGGAGGAGTGATGCCGTCTCCTTTGCCTCTTTGCATCTTCGCCCCTCTCTGTCTTGGTTCTCTCATTCATTTGTTCTTAATTATTCGTTAATTTCCTCCCCTCCTTCCTCAATTTGTTCTCTCGGTCGTTTGTTCTCTCATTCGTTTTTTTTTCTTCCTTTTCCTTCTGTTGTTTGCTGCTCGATTTCCTTCCTTCATTCCTCTCCCACTTAGCTGTTCTTTCACTCATTCCTCCTGCTTTTCTTTTTCTTTTTTTTCCCTGTGTTCCCTCTCCCTTCCCCTGGGCACTCTCAGTCTCGGTGGCTTTTTCCTCGTGCCGTTCCCCGTCCCAGGTTTGTGCCTTTCCTTCTCAGCCCTGCCTCTTGGCGCAGCGCTCCCAGACCCGGTGCTTGGTGCCGTCCCTTGGGCTTCCAGCCTGCAGGGTGACCACGGCGAGTGACACCCGACGGGGACAGCAGGGACGGAAAATCCCTCGCACCGTGCCCATGGAGGCTCAGGGACAGGCCACCAGCACCCTCCTGCACCCACGCCTGCCCCCCTGGCACCCCTTTCCCCTGCCCCACCGCCTCTCCCCGCACGCCACCAGCTCGTGCAGCAGCTCCAGCGCCTCGGCAGGCGTTGGGGCCGTGCCCGTGCACATCTTTGCTCGCGTGTCTCGCCGTGCCATGTGCTTTCCCATGCAGTAAATTACCGCCCGCCTTCGGCCCACCTCCCGCCCCCCTCCCCGGTACCCAGGCCCACTGAAGTGCTGTCACATAGTAGCTGGGTGAACTCGGATCCAAAGGTTAATATCAAAATCTGGAGCGGATTACCTAAAAATTACTTACAACACCATTAAAATTCTGAACTCTTTTTGTTGTGGCTGTAAATTAATTTAAAATGTCAGTTTTTTTGAGAAATCCAATAAGAAATTGAGCCAACGGAGCAATCTGTAAACTGTCTGGCACAGAGGAAAGTGTGTCTTTTCAATCGACAAGAAAAAATATGGGGCTTAACTGGAACCATATGGCAGCGCACTTGAGAGAAATCTGCTGGAGAGGAGGGAGGGAGGGAGAGAGGGGGAGCCCGGGCGGGCAGAGCCGCGGCTGCCGGGAGGGGAGCGGGCGCCCGGAGGGGCCCTGGGCAGGTGCACGGAGGTGGCCGGGTGGCACCGGGGTGGCCCAGGGCCAGGGGACATCCTGGGAGGCCTCCTTGAGCCCCTCGCCATGTGGCATCCCGCACGGAGCCTGCAGGAGGGGTCCCGGGGTCTGGGCACCGTGTGCGGTGTTGGGGACGGTGCCGGGCTCAGCGGGGAGGGTGCTGGAAGGTGGCGGGGTGGCAGCGGGTTTGCTTCCCCTTGGTGGCCCTCGTCCTGCCACCCAGCCCCTCCTGGTGACCCCTCCTGGTGGCAGGGCCCTTGGGTGGCTTCCTAGCCCCGACCCCAAGGGAAGGTGGGTGCCGGGGGGCTGGCGGGGCCGGGCTGTGACGCTGTGGCCCCTGCCCCAGCCCCCTCTGGGCTGGCTCGCAGCCCCGCAGCATTCCTGGTGCTGGTGAGAAACCCGGCTTCCCCTCCGTGCCTCCTGCCTGCCGACATGTGTTACCCATTAGGCCTTAATTTCAGAAGATTTACAACACATTAAGTAATTTGTAGGTTATTTCAACTTTAATCTGCTGAAGTCGAGAAAATCAAAATTAAATTCAAAACACACGGATCTTCAAAGTAGCGGGATTGGGGACGGGAGGGGGTTGTTTACCAGCCCTCGCTCCTCTCCTCTCCCATGCCACTGCCGCGGCGTCGCCCGGCCCCTGCTGGGACACGGCCCTTGTGCCACCTTGCTGGCAGCAGGCCCCAGCTGGGGCTCAGCCACCTCCTGGTTCTGGCAGAGGAGCACCAGCGGTGCCGGGAGGATCCTTTTGGAGCTCCTCGGGCTCAGAGGGGGCTGTTGGGTTGCCTGTGCCGGCCACCTGCATGGCACGGGCTGGGAAGCGCCATGGTGTGTGGTGGCAGAGCCTCTCTTGTCTCCTGCACCCACAGGGCAAGGGCACGTGTGGCTCTGTCCCTCCCCACGGTCTCCTTCCACCTACAGCAGGATCAGAGGAGCGCTGTGCACGCTGTGGGTTTGCACTTGGTGGTCTCAGGGGGTTTATCCAGCTCTGTGTGCTCAGTGCCCCCCTGCAGCTCTCCAAACTGCTCCGCCGTTGGGTTCTGCACTGCTCTTCCTTAAGCTCTTGGGGAGGGAGAGGGAAGGAGCTCGATCACAGAGCTGGGAACCTTTTCCGACAAGCAGAGGCTGTTAGGGCGTTATCTTGGGGCTCAGGAGATCTGAGACCTGTCCCAGCTCCCCGTGCCAAGTTTGCTGTTGATCAAGCAAGGCGCTCGCCCCTTTGTGCCTCGGTTTCCCATCGGCGTGGCGGAGGCGTGGATGTGAGGAGCAGGGGATGGATGAGTGGGGGTCCTGGCGGCCGGGCCGGCTGTGTCCTGGGGTGGGCTCCCCAGGTGCTCTCCGTGCCTCAGTTCCCCATGTGCGCGGGGTAAATAACAGCTTTTTCCTTCTCCCCGGAGTTTGATGAATGGAAAGTGTGTGTGTCACGGCTCTGCTATTCAGCGCTGATCTCTCCACCCACATCCCAGACGGTTTCCGGGTTCCCAGCCCACCAAATCCCTCAGGCATCTCTTCGGGGGCCCTTTCCTCTTCCAGTTGAGAGCCGCCTTATCCCAGAGCTGGGTGGCGGGGTGCAGCAGACATCCCATTTGGGAGCGATCCAGGGCTGCTGAAAGGACGGGCGTGCTGACGAGTTGCTTTTTGTGCGTCCCTGCGTTGCAAGGGTGCTCAGCCCGGAGCTGACTCTCCTGCCTCCACTGTCTGCGAGCCAGATCCTCTGGAAGTCGGCTTTATCAGGAAATGTGTCACCGAGTTACACGGAGGGCTCCGAGCCCTTCTGAGGGCGATGTCCCCGCTTCTGCTCCAGCGAGGAATCTGGAGGTGCAGGAAGTCCTCGAGCACGTTGCGCCTCATCTGCATCTGTAGGTTTTCCTGCTTCAGGCCTGAATACCTGGCTCTGTCCATCTCCTGTTCTTGCCTGCGCTGGGAAATTTTTATCAGTCCCATCGTAGATTTGTATTTTCTCTGAGATTGCTTCGCACGCCTTACGCAGCTGCTCTGACCTGTTTGAGGGGTAGATATGGATGCAGATGTGGAGAACAACTCCCGGATTTTACACAGACCACTGGGCAGCCACCAGAGTAGTAACTTGCAGTCCCTTTTGGCCTGGGTTGGTTTTAAACCAGATGTCAAAGCATGTGTGGTTTAAAGCAGAAATTGTTTTCCTAGTCTCTGCAGAGTTCATCTCCTGGGTCTTCTCTTCGCGAGGAAGAAAGGAAAGGATTTGTGTAAAGCAGTTGTTTGCTAACCTTTATGAAAAGTCTTGTGTAGAAAAGGTAAAAATTAATTTCGATATGTATTAGCTGGTCAAGCTAAACCCGAGAGAGTTCCTCAGATTCGCACTAATAAGCTAAAACATGTTAAAGCTCCAACCTGCCTTATCAGCGTGAAGTATATCTCTGTTGGAGTGGATGGCAGAACTCCAGTGACTTCATTAAACCCCCAATTTCTCTTCGGGGTTTTGGTGGCGTCAGGCATCTGCCTTCTTTTGGTGCAGACCCATCCCAAGACCCTGAAGGCTCAGTGGGACACGTGGTGTGCACAGATCTGTGCTTGTGTCCTGCTGGGGAGGGGGTGGTGTTGGAAGAACCCCGAGTTACTGGAGATGAGCAGGACATTTAAGGATCTCCTGGTAGGAGGGAGGTGCCGTGGGAGACGAGCTCTCCATTTGGTTCCCACCTAGCGCCCTTGATCCCCTTGAGAAGATCAGTGAAAGTTCAGGCTTCGTGCAAGGCGAGTGAGCGTTAGTGCTTTCTTGGAGCAAAAGGGGAAATCGAGGCACAGGAAAAGTTAAATGAATAATTTACAGGTGTTGGTGAGCCTGTGGCGGAGCAGGGAGTGGTGCTGGAGCACCCGCCTCTCAGCCCTGCGCTCTGACTGCCAGATCAAACGTTCCCAGACTGCCTTCAGTGGATGGGAGGCAGCCGAACAGAGAGTTGGCCTGATTGATGCCCTTTCTGCTCATAATCACAGAATCTCCCTGTGGCAATTCCAGCAATTGCTTACGTGGGAGGTAATGGCAGGAAAATACTCACAGTAGGATTTGTATGTGCTTTGTGTTTGCCTAAACCTGATCTCCCTGCAGTCCCAGAAGCGGGGCTCGCCTCCTCGGTGCCACCAGCACTGACCCCAGCGCCAGGCACTCGGGCGAACTGGTGTCGCCTTGCTTCGAGTGCAGGTGGCAGCTGGGGAGAGGAGGAGGAACCGGCCACGTGCGAGTAGTCAGCTCTCCATCAGGTGGTTTCCTAGGACGAGTGTCAAGATAAGCCACTGGGAACCTCTGTTTCTAGACCCTGCGGCCCCTTGGGATGCGCCCCGGCTGCTCAGCCCGCACTACCCCAGCCGGCTGATGAAAGCTGCTATCTAGATGTGGCCTTGCTGACTTGCTGTGCCCTTTCCCATTTTTTTTCCCATTTCCTTGCCCTTTCTCCCTCTTGCTCGTTTCTGTGCTTTGTGCTCACTGGTGGGCGCAGAGGTGGTGCCCGCTGTGCGCAGCGCGTGCGCTTGGTGTGCTCAGGGTACGGCTGAGGCGAAGGCAGGTCGTGGGGTTAAGGGCACTTGGGAAAGGTTGGGCGTGCTCTGTCCTGGTCCGATGGCATTTGGTTCAGTGTCCTTGGATCAAAACCACTTCCCGGTTGAAGTGCTGACTTAGAATGAGATCTTGGAGCTGCAAACGTGGCCCAGAAATGCTGAGCTGGGCAGCGGCGAGGTCCCAGCGAGGCGCATCTCCCGCGGGCACCTCTCCGGGAAGGCACGAGGCAGCGCGGAGAGACCGAGAGAAGGGTGACACCAGCAAATCCCCGGGTGGCTGGGGGACATGGGAGCACCTGGCCCAGGAAGGGACACAAAAAGCTGCCCACGAGTGCCTGGTGTGCCGGGGGGGCTGCTTGTACAGCGGGAAGGGCCCTGGCGCAGCGGTGCGTGCCAGGCAGGTATCTGGCTGCCCTGCTTCTCCTTGGTGCCTGCGAATCTCCGAGTCCTGGTTCACAGCTCCCTGCAAGCCAGGGATGGAGGAGATCCTATGAAAATGATGATATGTGACAATCAGTCACAGCAATTAGTGTTTTGGTTAACAGGCCTTTTTTGTTTTCTCTCACCCAGACAGAATGTCACAAATAAATCCTCGCCTGCATTTGCATATTAATTGGATCGGAGACGTCAAGCATCTTTCATTAAAGAAAATGATCTGCATATTTGGAGACATAAAATAGTTATTTTGATGGGTTTTTTTCATAAGATCAGGGGGTGGGGGAGGAAGGTGATGGGAGCAGTGGAAATTGAGGTAGAGTGAAGGCAGAGAAAGCAGCTTCTGCGGTTAACCCCGTGTGGCCCAGAACTAGCTGGCGCCCAAAGCGACAGCAGCGATATAAATAAATAAATGTCGGGGCTCCCGGCAGCTCGCAGAGCTTCGTCCCCTCCGCAGTGGGGCCGTGGGGATGGTGGGTAGCCACAAACACGCTTCCATAACGCCTTTCCCAGCTGGGTGGTTGCAGGGCTCTCCTCAGCTCTTTCCTTTCTCAAACACACCTCGGCCTCATGGCACCTCGGCACCGTGGGGTCTCCGTGCCATGGGTGCTGTCAGTGCCCTAAGGATGTGGCAGCCCCGGGGTGCCACAGCTCGCCTTGGGGATTAGCACCCTGCCCCTGGGGACAGCGGGGACTTGGCCGGTTGGGCCACCAAGGGACATCTTCATGGCCTCGGGCTGGTGTCACCCCGCTGCCGGCTGGCACAGCGGTCACCGGGGTGTCCACCAGCTCCCTGCGTTCATCCAGGGGCAGCTCGTCCCTGCCACGGGCTGGATTTGGGGCAGGGAAAGAACTCCCCCAGCCAGCACAGGTCGGCGGCGCTGCACCAGGTAGGTAGGAGGCTTCACTCTTGAACTTGTGCATTTCTACCCCAGACTTGGAGTAGTTTTTTCCTTTGTTTTGGCAGCAGCGCTGCCCAACAGCCCAGGGCGGGATGTAAGGAACCTGACCCTCTGCTTTTGAAACCGTCTGGGGAATTTCTGTAGGCAGCATGCAGTGGCTTGAGATGGATTTTGGCCAGGACACTGAGGTTAGCGCTGCGATGGGATCCAAGGGTAGGTGCGCGTGAAACTGCCGGTGTTAGGGCAGGTGAGCAAGTCACCGCTTGTCTGCCGCGCTGCGGTACGGGACCGCGAGCACGCTCCCTGCCTGCTGTGAATTCCAGGTAAAACGGATTGCCCTGAAACCACCGGCAGCGTGGCCTGGGCGGCGGGGGGAGCAGCCTTGTGTCTGCATCCCCTGAGCCCCCTCATGCCCTCGCAGCACCGAGACCTCCCCAGGCCCGTTTCACTGCAGCTCCACGCCACCGGCTTGGGGCAGGGAGGAGGTGACAAGGGCCAGCCAGGTCTGCAGACGTGGCATGTTGTTTGCAGAGCGCCTTGTTTGGTGCTTCCTTTAAAACTAACCCGTGGCAGAAATCCCCCTGAGGACGTCTGCTGGGGTCAGTGCTGAGCACTTCCCACTGCTGTGCTTCAGAAAAGAGGAGATTTGGTTCAGAAAGCCCACCTGCCTGCTGGGCAGAGCGCCGGGCTTGCTGTAGGGCACCAGCAGAGCTCTCCGAGGCCTCGTTGGCTCGGGGCAGTTTCCCCACATGGCAGCCACGGCTCCCGCGTGAAGCCGAGAGGGCGAGGGCGAAGCAGAGGCTCTGGTTAGACGAGTCCTCCGGAGCCGTCTGCAGCCGGAGCCCGCAGTGCGGGGGTGCCGGGGTAGGCTTAAGGAAATCAGTTGGGAATAGATGCGAGATCGTTTCCCTTATCAGCCCGCCGGGGGCAGGTCTCTGTGGGCGTCTGCAGCAGCTGCCAGGAGCTGGGGAAGTTGGGACATCCCGGGGCGCTCGGGGCTGGCGTGGGGACCCGGGTCCTCTCCTTGGCTCTGCCGCGACCCACCCCACCTCAGAGGCGACTTGGACAGGGTATTGTGAGATGAAATCCTCTCTCCGAGCCTCGGTTTCCCTTTGTTTGGCCCAGTTTCTGCGGGGCAGGGGCCGCTTTGTGCCCGCTGGGTGCAGGGGGGCTCAGAGCCCGCAGACCTCTTCAACACGGGATAAAACCTCGTGCCCCGGGTGGCAGGGCTGTGCCTCACGCCCCCGGGTTGCAGGAAAGCCTGCAATGAGGCAGGGCTCCTCTCCTCACCCCACACATCGAGGCACGTTGCTGGTGTTTTGTTGTTTTTTTTTTTTTTCAGAATGCTGATCCTAGGAAGCCATCAGCATCCAGGGAACTTTATCACACACACTCGAAATAACCCAGAAAGCTGCCAGCCCCATATTAGGGAATGAATCCCCGTCGGAAAGTAAAGCGAATGCAGAATTTATTGACAGGCTCCTGTGACTGCAGGCGGTTTGCCACCCTGCCCCCACCTTTACCTCCACCCCTCCCCGTGAACAACAACCCCCAGACCCGCTTCTGTCCTGCAGCCTTTATATTTAGCACGTCCGCATCCCTCGGCTCAGCCCCTGGCATTCCCCGGGGGGGGAAACCCAAACTGCGGGCAGGGGGTGCGCACGGTGTCCTCGTCCCCTGCCCCACTCTGCGGTGCCCTCCAGCTCGCTACAAATGAGTTAATGGGAAAATGGTCAATGGGATGGGAACCCCACAGCTGCCAGCCTAAAAATCTCCTCCTGAGCTCCGACCGCGGCAGGATTTGGCACAGCGAGGTGGGTCAGTGAGCTGCTTGGAGCAGGAGGGGAGCAGCACTGAGCCCCTTGGCCCCACCAAGGATGGGGCTACTTCAGTTGTTCACGTTACTCCCCAGCGGCTGAGTTTCCCCGTTTGTAGCTCTGTGCCCTCGCTGCAGCCTCCAAACACCTTTTGGAGATCCCTGGAGAGGTTCCTGGCGTTTCTGGAGCTTCTGCTCGAGTGCAAAACTCAGCTCAAAGCTCAGGGTGCTCGGCTGTGACTCCTAACCAAAGGTTTTCTTTGTGAATTTTGTGAGCGGGGTGGTGCAGGAGTACCCAGGGGACAGCACAGCCATCAGGGTGCGTGGCTGCAGCGGTGCCAAATGTCCTGCACTGCGCCCAGACAGGACGCCGGCACGGGGAGGTTTTTCCCTCGCAGTTCCCACCAGAGGCAGGGGACCCCCGGCCCGCGCCGTGCCAAGCCCACCAAGGCCAAACGTCCTCCCGGGGGGCTCAGGAGGCTGGGGGGGAGGCAGCAGGAGGGTGGCGGGGGCTGCAGCAGGGCTGGGGAGCTGGGGAGGGAGGCGAGGTGTGGGGGGAGCCACGGCTCCGAGCGGGGCTCCTGTGGTGTGCGGACAGGAGCTGCGGATCGTCTCCCCTCAGCGCCTGCTGTCCTTTAGCAGTCGGCCGGCACCATCAATCACACCCAGACACCATCAGGAAATGATTCCCAATCAATTATAATTGCTCTTCACCTACTTCCTGTATAAATCACCGATGTTTTACTGCAGATGCCAATGAAACAGGGGAGCGAGAGGCTCTTCCCTCAACTTTCTGCGTGCGCCGGGCCCACCCACCGCGTTCCTCGGGATGGCCCTGCCAGGCTGCGGAACAGCAGGTGATTGGGATGTGAAAGCACTGGCAGGTTTTATTGCTCCTCCGAGCGAGGACGGAGGGGAGGAGGCGGCGGCTGCGAGCTCTCCGCGTCCCCAGGATCCGTCGGCAGGTGGGGAGAGGGGCCGCGAGGCAGCGCTCCCTGCGCAGGCCCCCGATCCTGCTGGAGCAGGTCCCGAGGGAGCTAATTTCCCAAGGGGATCCCTGCTGGAGGTGGCCGTGCCGGTGTCCTCACTTTTTTTGTTGGTTCTTTTCCTCCTGCCTCTCTTTAATGGCTCCTTGTCCTTCGCCTCCCCCACGCTTGTTTGCCGTTCAGGGAGAGGCGCCGCGGCGCCCAGAGCTGGGTTTGAACCCGGGCACGAGCCCTGGGTCGGGCAGCAGAGACCAAACTCCGCTCAAATTCAGGGTATCAAAACCTCACGAGCTCTTCTGAATGGGATGGGACATCTTTGGGGAGGTTCAAGGCTGAAATACCCCCTTGGGTATCTCAAAACACCCAAATTCAGTGCCAAAATACTGCACTTGGCTGGAGAGGGGCAGGGAGCCAAGGAAGGAGAGGTGCTGGGGGAGCACGGATGGGGAGGAGGGGAGCGAGGGGGGCTCAGACTTGGGGCAAGGCGTGCGTGGACGTGGGTGTGCGTGGACATGGGCACGAAGGGCTGGGGGAGCCCGGCCGGGACAGAGCGCGCCGGGGCGGGTGCGGGCGAGCGACGGCAGCGACTTGCAGGCAGCTGATGATTTTATGGAGTCCTCAGAAGTCCAAAGTTATGTGTGTTTGTTAAGCGCCGTAACGCCGAGTTTATTTAATGTGGTTTTAACTGCCGCACGCTTTTATAAATCAAAATAATTAAAAATAATAAATTTGAAGGTTAAACAACAGCCTGCGCCGTGGCAAAGAGGAGCGAGCGTGGCTGCGGGCTGGGGCTGCGGGGAGGGAGCGGGGGCTCCGCCGGCTGCCTGCAGTGGGGCCGCGGCAGGTTGCAGCCCGGTGCAGCGAGGAAAGGCAGGGCCAAAGTCCAGGCTGCGGCACGGCTCCGGCTTTTCACACCCCGTCCTGGCCAGCACGAGGAAAACCCTTCCGAGGGGCAGTGCAGATCTCCCATCTCCCATGTTAAAAACACCTCCAGACTCCCGGCTTTGCCGGCCTCCTGATAGGATTTTCCGGCCGTCGATGCTCTTCTTGTTGCAGGGCATTTCTATCGATGCCACGTCTCAGCCTGTGTTATTTCTGTGCTGCTCTCGAGGCTGTCCCAGGGTTTGGGGCAGCCGGACCCAACCCGGCCTCGTGCCCCAACACCGGGCACCGAGCGGGACCCCCGTGGCGTGGGTGCCGTGCTGGGGACCCGGGGGGCTGGCAGCACCCCCCTGCTCGTTCCAGCTCACAAAGGGCACCCGGAGGCGCCTGGGCCGGGGCCGTGGAAGGTGCTGGAGAGCGTGTGTGTCTCTTTAAATGCTCTTTGTGTCAGCGTGATAAGGAATTTGATGGCTTTATCAGAAATACCAAAGCTTTATTTAGCAGGGTGAGGCGAGCGCCACTCGGCTCCACACAATCTGCTGATAAATTGGAGGAAAAAAAAAAAAAAAAAAAAAAAAGAGGGAGCGGGGGGAGGAAAGTCTAAACTTTCCCTGATTGCACGTGGGAATGGCCCGGCTCCGGGCACCTTCCCTGCAGCCAGGCGGCGAGGCTGGGGTTGTGCGGGCGTCCTTGCTTGAGGCCAGAGCTCTTGGGGATGCAGGCAGCTCGTTTTCCCTCTGCCCGTTTCCCATCCCATCTTCTGGTGTCCCCGCTGTCACCCAGTCATCTCCTGCACCTTCTCTTTCCTCGTCTTGTCCCCGCTGTGCCACGCGTCCCATCTTCCCCGGGCCCTTTCACTTCTGCCCGTGGTACTGATGCATTTTGGCCAACAGCTGGCACACGACAATTGCCTTGGGATGTAGAGGGCCTCGGATTCCTTCCCCATCCCTCCATCCAAGGCTCTTCCAGCAGCTCCCTTGTGGATTTCTGCTTCCTTCTCCTTGCCCTTGTCAAGGGGCTCCAGAGCAGCAGCCGGGCTCGCAGCGGAGCAAGGAGCAGCGTGCGGGGTTTGCCCGTGGCCACGGATCCCCCGAGGTGAGGGATGTGCACGGCCGTGCCCAACCAAGGCTGCCCCATCCTGCAGCACGCGGAGAGGAGGCAGAGCCAGGCCCAGCGCTTCTCCTGCTCCGTGTTTATCATCAGCACATGACATCCATTATAGATCGTTACCATGTCTTGTTGTTCATCGCGTGCCTGCGAGCAGGCCACACACATTGGGACAATTCTGGGCCCTTCCTGATCTCGTGCCTCCACACCTTTTCTTTCCATCCTTCTGTTCATTCTTACTCCTCCTCTTTCCTTTCTCTCTTTCTTTTGATTCCTCCTCTCCCCTCGGCTTGCACGCACGCACACACACAGGCGCGCACACACACAGGGCCCGTTCACAGTTGGATCATCTGTTCTTGGCTCTCGCCCACATCTCTTTTTGATGTGGTTTCTGGAGGGTTTGGACCAAGTCCCCCATTTCTCTCTCTGTCATCAGGAAGCCTGCTGCAGCCTCTGATTCCAGCCGGATCTCGTTAACTCTCTCTTAGGAAACCTTGCCACCTACCAGAGCGAGCCCGTGCTGTGAGCCTGGCTGGAGAGGGGGGAGAGGGCTGGAGCTGCCCCAGGTGACAGCCCCGTGTCCTGGGCAGTTCTGGGTGCTTTACACCCACACCCCGAGCTGCTGCAGCACGCCGTGTGTGCGGCACTGGCTGGGGAGCTGCTCACCGAGCTGTTCCCCTTGGGTCATGCGGCGCTTCCCCTGCTTGGCTGCGGCTCCTTCTGGGGCTTCTCATGGAGGTGTAAAGCACTTTCAGCCGTGCTCCCAGCCCAGGGCATCTTTCGGCTCGCTCCAAGCCCTGTTTGGTATTTCTGGCCCTGTAGCCTGCTTGTCTGAGCAGCACAGAGAGCGCCGCGGTCCCCGGGCAGCGCAGTTTGGGTCCCGCGGGCACTTTGTTCTCCTTGGAAGGCAGCACGGAGATGCCGTGGTTGTGCCTGCGTGAGGGTGAGCGGGCGCATTTCGAAGAGGCTTAGCAGCAATTAGGTTTTAAATGACCCCTCTTCTCCGGGAGGTTTTTCAGATCCCAAGTCACTTTTGGGAAGAGAGGCTTTGCTGAGTGCTCCGTGTCTGATCTCCGCGGCGGCTGCAGCGCAGCTGGCTGCTCTCAGCAGTGCGTTGGAGTCCCCTGGGGGCTGCTGTTAATAGTTGTGCTTTCAGCACGGAGCCAGTGGATGGGACAGGGGACAGAGGCAGGGACGCAGCCCTCCCCGCTCAGCACCCTTCCTGCTGCTCCGCTCCACTCCGGTCCCGTTAAGGCGGTGCCAAAGCTTTGGCCAGCCTCAGTCCAGAGCAAACATTCTCAGGCAGGTCAGTTCCAGGGCCGGGGATGGGATTTGGAAGGAAAGACCCGGGAGAGGGTTTTCTGTGATAAAACGGGGAGGGAGGCGAGAGTTAGATTGCTTTGGGCATGGGTAATGGGGCATGGAGACCTCACTGACTCAGCCGGCGCTGCGAACTGTCCCGGTCACTCGAGCAGCGGCCGCTTGGCCTCGTGTCTGAAACCAGCCCATCATCTCGGGCGGCTCCCCGGCAGGCTGGTGGCCCTGCCACAAAGCATCTGCCAGGGTGGTACTGAGCAGCCCGTGCTGGCCGGGAGCTGGGGCCTGAGGGGCTCAGACCCCCGGCTGCCCGCGCAGCTCAGCACCGAGCCGGGGAGGGTCCTCCCCGGGGCTGCCCAGAGCCACTCCGGGCACGCAGCCCCTGGGCAAACTTTGCATTCGCTGCAGCCCGGGATCCTGGACCGAATGTGCTCCTTCCTAAAGGAAAATGGGAACAGAACGGGGAACAGAATGGGGAACAGAATGGGGAGCAGAATGGGGAACAGCCTCGGGCTCCCCGGACGTAGGGCTGGGGTGCTGGGACGGCAGAGCTCCTCCCCGAAGCCGGCTAATAGAAATCAGTCCTGATTAGGATTAGTCCAGCCAGCACTGAGCTGGCAGGCTGATAATCTAATAAAAATTCCCAGGATTGGTTTACTCCGGGGAGGATTTGCGCTGGACGCGGGAGGAGCAGGATTAGCCCAGCTGTGCGCGGGGAGGGAGGGCGGGCGCGGGTGGGCAGGGAGGCTGCCGAGAGGGTGGGGGCAGCCAGACAGACAGCAGGAGTAAGTGGAAGTGACAGGGTCAGAGCAGGCCTTTGTCCTGCAGCCTGATTAGAGAGTCTGCCCCCAGTTTCTTACACTTTGGGATGTTGTCGAACAAACCGGAGCTTAAATCTGTCAGAGCGCGGCAGAGATTGGAGTTGACGTCCCGGGAACATATTCCTTGCTGTGCAGAAATCCAGGCCCTGCTGGGAAAAGGGAAAATGCCCAGCCCAGGCCCCTCGGAGCTGCAGGAGGAGATGCTGCTCCTGCGGGCAGTGTCGGGCAGCCCGACCTGTGCAGGCACCGAGGAGCACACGCTGCAGCCTTGCCCTGATTTTGGCAGCTCCGCACCCCCCCTGGGGAGCTGCTGGGGGGCCTGGTGCAGTGCAGGGCACGGGGAGCAAAAGTCAGGGTAGCCCTGAAACGTGCGTGCCCGGTTCTGTGATTCTGAAGCAAAAATAAAGAGGGGAGAGAAGAAGAAGGAGTCAGAAGTTTTCGGCTAGAGGCTGCACGAGACAATAGGTGGATTTTTCCCAGCTGTGTTCTAGGGCACAGTCTAAAGGTGTCCTGGCAGCCTGCTCTGGCGTCCTCGGCTGTGGTGCTCAGTGCAGGGAGGAGAGGAAAGAGCCCCACAGCCTGCTCGACTCATCCTTTAGCTCCCTCCGATTCCCTTCTCCTCCCCTTCGGTTCATCCAGGCTGCCTCTTCTGTAGCTTCCCTGGGAAGTCCATCACGAAACGCCAGCCTCTTTGAGCTCATCCCATCCCCGTGGGGACGCGGCAGGCGGAGGAGGACCTTGTTCCTTGTGGGGAGCCCTGCCTGGAGCAGGGGAACCAGGACAGCCACCCCGGTGTTGGGGGGCACGAGGCAGGGGCTGCACAGGATGCAGCCCCCCCCGAGCCTGAACTCCACAGGGAAATCAGGGAAATGCCCTCACGGCTCTGGAGGTTGCAGGTTGTGCGAGTTGGGTTTTTTTTTTTCCCTTCAACAGCTGCAGCTGCTGTGGCTGGGTTGGAGCCTTTCCATCTGAGGGCCTCTGTCCGTGGGCCAGCATCCTAAAAGCTGCAGAGTCTGGTGGCTGCTCGGGTGGTGCCCGCCAGCCATCGGCCCTCACCCCCAAAAAGCAAGCGAGAAAAAGCCTCCGAGATGAGCCCAAGCTAACTGAATAACGAGAGCAGTGTCCTCTCCAGGCTCGGGTAGCTGCATATATGATTGTCAACTTGATGAAATCCCCCCGGATGTAATGAGCTGATTTTCTGCTGTTAATATTGCATCTGCTGATGAAGGATTCGTTAGGATAATGGAACGAAGCTAAAATATAAATGACTCGCTGTCAAGAAGCAGCTTTTGCTTGTGTTCTCCTGACAGTTCCCCGGCCATGGCGAGGGAGTTGTGTGTGCTCCGCACACGTCTGCGAGGTGCGCGCCGTGCTTCGGCCCTGCGTGTGCGGGGACACACGTGTCACAGCCCGGGGAGCCTGGTGCCAGCGTGCCCGTACCCAGCTGGGGCCAGGTCTGTGCCCATGGGGAGCTGCCGACAGCGAGCAGAGGCCAGGGAGGGTCCTTGCTGTGCTGGCCTGGTGCTGCCCCATGGGCTTGGGGCTGCACTTCACTCCTGCTCCTTTTTTTTTTTAGCTGCCCTGTTCCTTTCTCCCGTGTGTTTGTTTGCAGAGCGGTGTTTTCTTTCCAAACAAGAGAAAGCAGCACAAGTGCGCTAGGAAGCGAAAGCGCTCCCTGCTCGTAAAGCTTTTGGAAACGCAGAGTATTATTTTCCTTGACAAATGCAAAAAAGGTTTTGATAAAGGCGCTCGTCTCGGCGCGGAGCCGTAACCTCACACCTGTGCCTGCAACCTCCGGGTCGCAGCGGCTGCTCGGAGCGGGGGTCTCGCTGCTCCGTGCCCGCAGTGCCACGGGACCCACTCCCTCACCTCGCCGTGGGATGTGCAGGGAGGGGAACCCAGGAAAATGTTTCCGAGCATCTTGGGCACCTCGGACTTTCCGTACACTTCCTAAAAGCATTAAGCGAAGCGTAGCGTTGCCAGCCCTTCATTTTACCCTGTGCCTAAGGACATTCGGTGTTTTCCCTCCAAGTCTGTGTTTCTGGACACAGGAGGCCTGTGAGAGTCTCAGCTTTCATTATTTGTTTGTGTGTGTGTTTTTTTTTTTTTTTTCTTTTTAATCGCATTTCTAGCTCTTCTGATTACCAAGGAGGAAAAAAAAAAAAAGAATGAAAACACGAACTGTAATGGCTCAAAAATGAAATTAAAAAAGGCCCTGCTTTCCATTATTATTTTTCAAATCACATTTTTAGCCAATAACGCCGGGGATCGGAGCGGTGATTTTTTTTTTTTTAATAGCTGGAGCTGACACCCGGGGCTGTGATGCTTCTCCCGAGGTGTGAGGCCGCGACGCCCCGGCCTCGTGCACACCCCGGGAGCGCGCTCGGGCCCCGCCTGGCCCCGCTCCCACTTTTGGGGAGTTCCTCTGGCTGCTCAGAGGCTGCTGGCGAGGAGCGGCGTGCTTTAATTGAATCGTTCTTTACAAAAGACCATGCATATAAATGAGGGGGGAGGGAGGGGAGGCACGGGAATACCGCGGGAGAAATTTTGCGTTGGAATATGTTGGGTGGAAAGCAGCGAAATCAAGGGTGTCCGTGGGGGGGTGTAGGCATCCGCGTGGTGCTTCCCCAGCTCTGCTCCTGGAAACACTTCTTCCCTCTCCCTTATCCCAAACCTGACGTTGGAGAATGTTTCCAGCTCAAGTCTGGCTTAAAAAGTCTGCCCATGCCTCTGGCTGGAGGGGCTGGGTGCGATTATGGCCTGCCCCGGCCCCCAGGAACCCGTAAAGAAGCCTCCTCGCATCAGGATTTCCTCTGGAGAGCCAGAAAAAGCAAAGTGTGGACACGCAGCAGGGGATGGGAGGTACCCCCGGGGGGAAGGTGGTGCAGGAGGGGCGCAGAGCCCTTCGTGCCCGGCACAAGCCCTGGGCGCGTGGGGGAAGCTGGTGACCAGCAGCAGTTCCTTGCAGCTGTATCACAGCCAGTCCTGGCAGCCCCAAGTCACAAGCTGGGCTCCAGAAACGTGAGCTCATCCCAGAAGTTTGGAGACGGAGCAGGGAATGCCCAGGGGTGCGGCGTTCCCGGCCTCGCTTTCCGAATCCTTCGCTGCTTCTGGGCTTCTCTCTTGGCGAGGGGGCGGAGGCGGGCAGGGAGCTGTGACCAGCGGCCCTCCTGGCATCCCTGAGGCTTTTTGTGCTAGAGGCAGGGAGCCAGACCCCGAGCCAGCGTAGAGCAGCCCCGCTCCCTGCCTCACACCCACTCGGGCTCTGCTCCCAGCCTCGGGAAGCTCTTTTGAGGAATTTGATGGCAAATTCAGGCGCTGCTGGGCTGCGACACGCGGTGCTGCCAGAGGGACCTGGCCTCAGGCAGTGAGCATCACCTGCAGTGAGCATCCTGGGGGAGATCACAGCCCCCCCATAACATTTTTCCCCATTTTTCCCCATTTTCACCCCCATCCTGTTCCCCAGAGCCCCACCAGCCCCCGCACCCCTTCCCACAGGCCGGGTCTCCCGGGCCAGCGCCTGGCGCGTCTCGGCGTGTTTCTGTGTGTCAGGCTGATTTTTTTTTCCTGGGGTCCCCTGCTTCATCATTATCTTAATCACTGTTGTGTTAAGTTTCATGCTTCCTTTGACCTTTATTTTCGGCCTGGTTATGCTGTTTATCTGCCTCTGACACTTGTCCCCTGGTGCTATTGCCAGGGAAACCCAGCGCAGAGGCCTTTCCCTTTCCCCCCACCCCCTTGTCCCTTTCTGTTCAATTTTTTTTTTTTCTTTCCTCCTTTTTCTTTTCTTTTTTTTTTTTTTTTTTTTGTCTTTTAACATGGTTTTCCTAAAAAGTTTTTTAATCAATCAAATTCGAGGCAGAAAATAGGCTTGGTCACGCCTGGTCCTTGGGTCGTGTGACACTCACTCAGGGTCCTGACAGCTCCTCAAAAGGGGCGCAGGGGCCGGGGGGGCCGGCAGCGCGTTTCCCCAGGAAAGGCCCCGTTTCCATGGCGCTGCCCCCACCTCCCCACCGCCCCCCGGCCCCGAGCCCTCGGCCCCGCACCCGGGGCGCTGGGAAGCGCTCGTGCCCTTTGGGGGGGCCGGCGGGGGCCTGGGCCTGGCTGACAGCTGCCGGGGTTCTTCTCCGCCACCGGAGCTCGCGGGGAGCCAGCGGGAGCGGCGGGCCATGCCCCAGGGCCCCCGCCGGACCCGCATAATCAGGGGCTTTGCACAAATGCCCCATTTTTCATCCCCGGCTCCGGCGGTTTGCGCCGAGAGGGATGGGAGATCCCGGGCGCTGCGTGCGCCTCACCAGCCCGCAGTTGCTTCTCCCTCTCGTCCCCCTGCTTCCTTCGCTCCTGTCCCACCCCGGGACACCCCGTCCCCTTCTGCCGCCTCCAGACGGGCATCAAAACCCTTCCTTTACCCCTCCTTGTTCCAAAAACTCTCTTCTTGTCCCCAAAACTCTCTTTTCCCACTCCCTCCTGGCCGCCGTTTCCCCTCCAAACCCTCCAGTCCCCCCCTGTGCCCTCTCCAGTCCTCCATGTACGCACGGTCTTTCTCTCTCTCTCTCTCTGTCTCTTTTTTTGTAATTAATGATTAGTTTTAATTGGTTTGCTTAGGCAGCCTGACAGCAAATTAGCAGGAGCCGGCCCAAGGCTGCCGAGTGCCAGGTTTGGGGGCTGCGGGCAGGTGGGGGACAGGAGGTGAGGTGGGCTCCACACATCGCACCCGGGGCTGGCGGTGCCGGGAGCACGGCGGTGACATTTGGGGCTGCCGTGTCCTGTCCCTCTGGATCCAGAGGTGGCCAAAAGCAACAAGAGCAACGAGCTGTGGGGTTTCCTCCAGGATGGGGTTGGCTTTGGGATAGGGTTTCCTCCAGGATGGGGTTCCTCCAGGACGGGGTTCCTCCAGGATGGTCTCCGTGCCTTTCCACCGCCCCGTGCACCCGTTCTCCTCTTCTTTTTTGCATCGTCTCCGTTGGGATGTGTTGGGCTCTGCTCAACAGGTGTGGGATGAGGGCAGCGGGGGGCAGCAATGGGTTCCCCCATGCCTGGGGAGCCACCAAGCAGGCGGCTTTACCCCATGCTAAAGGCAGGTAACGGGGAGGGGTGGGAAGGCAAAGGGGGGCTTTGCTCTTTTCTTCCTTCGCCGTGATTTCCCTTCGCTTTGCTTTTCTTTTCTTTGCCTTTTTTATAGCTCCCATTTTTCTTCTTTATGAGAGGCAAACGGCAGGGTTCTCCCAGGGCTGGGAAGAGCGCTCGGTCCCAGGCTGCTCCCAGCCAGATGGAGGGGAAGGAAGGGAAGGGAAAGGGGGGCAGCAGGCCCCTAACCCTGGGGGAGAGCCGTGGTGAACGAGGACTGGGACAGAGCCCGGGGCGGTGAGCGAGTTTGGGAGCAGCGGGCAGACCCTGACCTATTTGGGATGCCCACTGCCCTCATCTTCAGCCCAAAACTTTGCTGGCAGCCCCAGCTGGATGGATGTAGGGGCCACCATGGGGACGTTCCTGGTCCCAGGGCTCACTCCCTCCCTGGCTGTGTCAGGACGTGCTGCTCTGCACACCCATGCCCGGGTGTCGCTCCCCAGCCCTGGTGTGGCCCCCAAGAGGCCCTCACGTGGCTTTGGCAAGGCTTTGGGCCTCACCCGAGCTTTGGGCTTCTCCAGAGCAAGGCGAGGGATGTGTCTGACTCCGCTGGGAGAGGGACAGAGGGTGCAGAGCACCTGCTAGGAGAGGCTCGGGGTCTCCTGGCTCATTTCACTCCTGTGTGATCTTGGCTTATCTCCACAGCTGCCGTCCCTGCAGTAGCAGAAGATGAGTTTTGAAATGCTGCAAAGCTTCCATGTGCGGAGTGCTTGGCAAGTCAGCTTTCCTGTCCCTTCCCACCCTTTGACCCTGTCCTTGAGCTTGGTGCCTGTATGAGCCTGATGAGGACAATTTTTATGCTTGGTTGTGCCACTGGCTCAGAGGGAAACTGAGTCAGGGCGCACTCAGAGCACCGGCATCACCCCGCACAGCGCGCTGGCACAGCCCTTGGTGCCAAATCCAAGTGAAAGCAGCAGAAAGCAGCTCTGCCCCCTGCCCTGCCCCACTCCCAGCTCAGCCTTCAGCCTTCCTCTCCTCTTCCTCCCCAGCGCCCGCGGCCGAGCCGGCTCCTTTAAGGCGGGCGCGCGGGGGAATTGCGCGCGGTGCCAGCCTGCGCTGCGAGCGCCGCTCCTGCTTCCCCCCCGGAAAGTTTCCTGCCCAATTGTTATGTGCGATCCGATCTGAAAGTTGCTCTCTAAGCTTCTTGTCACATTTTGACTTAATGAAGTGCAACTGGAGTGGGAATTGGGGTTCATCACGCCAGTCTCACTGCGCTCCCTTGTTGTCAGAAAACAGGGGCGGTTGGGGACCGTAATGCAACGCTGCAAGTCGTTATCATTCCGGTCAGTCTGTTTAACACAAAATTAAACAAAGAACTAATTAGTGCCTCATGAATTAATAAATGCGCAGTTGCCGGGTAGGAAGGGGAGGAAAGAAAAAAGGTTGTTGAAGGAAAGATACTGAAAAAGTCGAATTAGGATGTTGTGTCAAGGGGAAAAGAAGAAAAAAAAAAAAAAAAGAAAAAGGAGTCCACTTTGGCAAAGAGTTTGGATCCGTTGGTTTCCCTGGAATAAGCTCCCTCCTCCTCCTGCTCCTCCTGCGTCCTGCTTGGCCGCTCCACGGCAGCTGCACCGAGGCGGGCACGGGGCTGAGGGAGGTCTGGATTTCTTCATGGTGCTCCCTAGGAGCTGGAGCTGGGCTCGGCGGCCAGTGGCCAGCTGTAAATATTTACCCCAAGAGCTCGGGGCTGAGGTGCGGGCTGGGAACCCTTCCCTGGGCACGGGGAGGCTGCAGGCACGGGGATGGCGAGCGGCTCCTTTCCATCCCAGCACCGGGAAGCCCATTTTTTTTATGGAGAGGGCAGTGGGGATGTGTGGGGTTTGTCCCCTTCCAGCTCAGGAGGGAGCCGCTGGGTCTCCGTGCCTCGGGGGGAGCCGGAGCAGGTGTCGGGGAGGAGGCGAGGAGGCAGGGGCAGTGGTGGCCGCACGCTGCTGGCTGTCCTGCAGAATTCGAGATTGTCCCCGGGGCAGCGTGTAATCGGGGATTAGCGATGCCCCGCGGCGCTCCCCCAGCCCTGCACCTCACCAACGTGGGGAGGAGAGCGCGGGGCAGCCGGGGCCTCGCACCCACACCGTGTGTGTGCCCACCCGTGGGTGCCGTGCCGTGCCGTGCCATGCTGCGAGCAAGAGGGCTCTGCTCTGGCGCATTGTCAGGCTGGGAAGCAGGCAGAGCTGGGGGAGGGAAGAGTCCATCCTTAAGAGGACATGTCAAGTACAATTAGCGTTATCTGTCTAAATATGTACTGGGAACACAGAATACAAGAGGAGGCCTGGCTGGCTTTAATGGAGACATATGCAAGGTCATATTGCCTCATACAATCCCCCAATCTGATTTGGGGATTACACATTCTAAGTAAATTGGCGTTATTCCTCTTGCATCATTGATAAGCTGCGGCCGAAAGAAGGGGAGTAAAAAAAAAAAAGGGAAAAAAAACCAAACAAAAACAATTAAAAACTCCAACCCAAGAATTGACCGTGCACAGGGGTGAGGGAGCACAGCCAGGGAGGAGCTGGGGAAAGGGGGGACAAAAGGGAGAGAGAAAAAAGGAGCACGACGGAATGGAAAGAGCAAGCAGGAGAGAACAAAAGGAAGGGAAAGGTGGCAAGGACGGAGGGTGCCCGGCCAGGAGAAGGATCCCGAGCTGGGGAGCTGCGAGTCCTGCCCTCAGCCTGCCCAGCCCTGGGGTTTGAGCAGGAGGCAGCTGGTTGTGCATCTTCAAAACCTCGGGGGCTGCCTCTGCTCCACGTCCATGCACCCGCCGGGGCCGTGCCAGCAGCTCCTGCCCGCCTGGGTCCCGGCCAGCACCCCGCAGATATCTTGGGCGCAGCGCGCTGGCACCGGGCAGCAAGGTCCCTCGGGACAGGGGCAGGCAGCGGGGCAGCACAGAGCTCCCCCAGCACCTCCCCGTCACTGTCACCCTCTGGGGGTGTCCCCGGGGGGCTGAGCGGGTCACACACCGTGCCCGAGCCAGGGCTCCTGGGTGCACAGCTCCCTGTGCCTGACCTCGGGCCGGTTTTTCATTTCGCTGCCACGTTGCGGGCACTTGTGACAGCTGTTTTGGCAGCCTGGCACTGCAGAGACAGCGGGGCAGGGCCAGGAGCCCTCAGCACACGGCATGAAGGCCCCCCTGCTCCCTGCCACCTTCCCTGGGAGAGGGAAGTCCCTGGCTGGCTGCTGTGGCACCGTCCTCCCCCGGGGCGAGCTCTCCTCCCACCCTGCTGTGCAGGATAACCCCCTCCGGAAGTCTCACGGCACGGCTTTTATGCTCTGTCACATTTTTGGAACATATGGTTTTAAATAATTCAATTTACTTTTCATGTGTTTTGCTGCGACTTTCTTTTTTTTTTTTTTTCTTTTCCCCTGTCCCTTTTTCTCTTCCCTCCTCGCTCTCCGCCTTCTCGGGGAAGGAAGGAGCGCGCAGGAGGGGATGGGGGAGCTCAGAGCCTCGGGACCCTGCCCCGCACCCCCTCGCCTTGTGCCCCCCAAATTACACGGGGGAGGCTGCCCACCGGGCTGGTGAACCTCTGGGGGTCAGCAGGGGAAGGGGGAGGACTGCGAAGGGAATAATTTGGCACGGAGCAGAGGGCCCCCTTGGCTGTGTGGGTGCTGAGCAGCACCAGGGCTGCCGTGGTGCCTGGGGAGCAGGACCCCAGCTAATAAAGCTGTTCCCTCTCTGCTAAATCGTGCCCAGCCCTCGCTAGGTGCCTCCTGTGCCATGAAACACTGGAGCACCGGGTGTCTCGTGGCGTGCACGGTGCGGCCAGGAGCAGCAGGGCACTTGGTGATGTCCGGGTGCCCCATCCTGGCCCCGTTGGGGTGCTTGGGGCTTTTTTGGGGTATGGCTATGGGTCGGGTGTGCCTTGGGTGCCAGCTGTGTGCATTAACCACCTCCTTTCTCTTCCCTCCCCAGGATGAAGTGAATTTAGAGCTAAAAACCAGGCAAGAAACCAGGCCTTGAAACCTCCGAAAGGTAGGAGAGACTTCAGACTGCAATGGGTATGTCACTACGCCCTCCTGGGTTCTCTTTTCCTCTGCGTGTCTCTCACACTCCATGCTCTGCTCCGCGGCCGTGTCTGCACTGGAGCTTCTGGGACTCACCCTGCGTCACCTGGAAGGAGGGACGCAAAGAGAAGAAGATCTAATGCAGACACAGCCCCTGTGTGTCCTAATCCCGTCCTTGTCTTTGCACGGCAGTTGTTCTGGGCACCCCATTTTGTCATTTTGGGTTTTCCTCCACATCCTCCCCGCTGCCTCTGTCTGGTGAGGAGCGTGCGGCTTCGTGTGCATCCGTGCGGGCTGGTGGGAGGTGGAGAGGGGCTGGTTGGGGGATGGCTGTGATCTGCTCGCCGTCAGGTTTTGCTGAGCTCAGTTCACACGCACAGGTTCAGGCGGCGATGTGCTGCCCTGCTCATCGGGCAGGTTTTTATCCAGTCCCCCCGCGGCAGCTCCGTGTCTCCAGCAGAAGCCTGACTGCTCTGGGCTTCCCCTTACCTGCACCCCGTGTGACCTCAAAACCCAACAACGTGGGGTCTCTAGAGCTGGCTGCTGGCTTGGTGCTGGATAAGACTCGGGCTGGAAGGGGATCTCCTCTCTTCCAACCCTCATCTCCATGTGCTGGGTGGGTCCCAGTGCCACCTGCTGAGCAGTCCCCGCCCCTCCCCACTGGCTGAACCCACCAAGGCTCTCCTCTCCCACAGCCCCACTCCTTCCCCAAGCACCAAGACAAGTCCAGGACGAGGCCAGGGGGACGTGGCAGTGGTTTGGGGACGCTGGGCGTGCTCTGCCCTCGGGGACATCACCTCGGGGGCACCGGGAGCGCTCCCCATGTCTGCACCCAGAGCATCCCCGTGGCCATGGGGACCCCCAGACCTGCACAGGGAGCTGTGGGGCTGGGACCGAGCGGGATCAGAGGGGCTGGGGCTGCCTGGGGGCCCCGAGCCGGGCCGGGCAGTGTCAGAGGTGACCGGTGGAAGGCCAGTGTTATGTAAATACCGCTGCTGTAACACGGGGGCCTGAATGGCCCCGCGCGTCCATCCATCATCGCTGGGGAACAGAAGCCTCCCTGGGAGCACGGGGGGCCGGCAGCGCGGGGCGCGCAGACACAGGCAGCATGTGCCCCGCTCATAAACTGTTTGTTTTCTTTTTGTCTCTGGCGTTTCGGGACGCCCCGCTGAGAGCAATGCTCGGTTTTGTCCTCGCAACCTCTCCCCCAGCCTCCCCCCCCACCTCCAGCCCCGCCAGCCCTTCCTTTTCCTCCCTCCTTCCCCCCCAACCCGTAAAAAAAAAAAAAAAAAAAAAAGAGGGGGGAAAGAAAAAAAAAAAAGTCCCCTGTTCACATTGCGGCTTCTTTCTCTGACTTCAAAGGCTCCCCATCATTGTTTGGGATCGGCAGGCAGTGGCCCTGAAAACGTGATCACAGCCGGGCACAGTGTAGGTCAGCGCCGAGCGCCATGCTCCGAGCGCTGAAAGGAGCAGGCAGATTCTTCCCTTTTCATGCTTCACAACCCTGGTTACAGCGCTCGGCCTCGCCCGCGTGCGCCTTGCTGCGTGGCTATTCTTGCTCTTTTCTCTTCCTTTTCCTCCCTCCCTCTCTTTCTCTCTCGGTCCCTTACTCCTCCGTCCATCCGCTGCCGTTCTGCCCTCTCCTGTGCCCGACATCACTCACTTTGGGCACTTTCTTTCCTTCCTCCCGTCACATTTCTTTCTCACACACTTTTTCTGGGCACAGCTCTGCTTCCTTCCCCCTTCTCCCTTCCTCTTCGGTGCTGTTTTTACGTGATTCCCTCTTTTCTTCCTCCCTTTCCCCTCTCCTGCGGATCAGGCTGGAGCCTGCCTTCCTTGTGCTCGCCCTCCCCGCTCAGCAGCAGCCTTCCTCTGACATTTGCCCGCGTTTCTTCCCCTGCGATATCTCACGCGCTGTGCCCTGAATTGCTGAGGTTCCGTAATCTGCGGATTAGCCCCAGACAGCCCCGTCCTCCCCGCAAGGTGCAAGCCGCCCGCTCTCATGCGCAACGGGCGAGCGGGGAGGGGAGCGCGGCGCCTGCGGACGGAGCCAGCCCCCGAGCTGCCTCCAGGGCTTTGCTCTCCACCTGCGAGGAGCTGGCAGGAGGCAGCATCGCACCCCAGCGCCTGCAGCCAGGCACCGACTTCGGGGGAAAGCAGAGGAAACGTTTGAGCCTCATAGGTCTCCGCGTGGAACACGACGCCGGCGGTGCTGCTGGAGGGCAGAGCGAGGCAGGGGCTCCGCGAGGCAGCTCCAGCTCTCCGAGCAGCCATCCCAGCTCGCTCCCACAGCGGATTTCCCACCTCGTTGCACTGACACCAGGGCCGGGAGGTGACTCCCTGCCTGCCAGCAGCACCTGGGGCCCCTTTCCAGCGGGCTGTGCCCCCCTGGCCCCCGCCGGGGTACGGCCGCCCCGGCGGCACCACCGGCGGTGCTTGTGCCTCTGGTGATTTGTGAGGTTGTTTTAATGGCGAGGAGCCCACCAGGACTTGTCTCTTGCTAAATAGGCATATTAAGGGACATTGCGGCAGGGGTTATAGAGTAATAATTTGTCCTAATGAGCCGGTGTCACGTTCTCCTCGGCGGGGCCGTGCGCGAGCGGGAGCCGCGGTGGGAAGGGGCCGCGCTCGCTGACCTGTCCGCACAGGTTAATGACGCTCGGTGCAGCCGGGGGCAGAGAGCAGGGGCTGGGGCCAGCCAGAGCCACGGCTGGGGCCAGCAGGGAAGGCTGGGGCTGTCCCCTGGGCTGCACGCCCTGGGGTGAGCAGGACGGGCGGCAGGGTGGCAGGACGGGCTGGGCATCCACTGCTGGAGCAGCGCTGCGCACGCTGCAGAGGGCAGGAAAAAGCAGAACGGGGAATTTTGTCCCTGAGGACCACTGCGCCCTGTCCTCACAGGGCAGGACACGGCCGTGGCCACCCGGCACCTCGCCAGCTACAGCACAAGCCCCGTGCGCCCTCTTCTTCCTCCTCCCACCCGCCTTGCCTTGCCCCTCTCACCCCCCGCTTCTCTTGGCTTTTCTCTGTCTCCGTCTCTCTCCCTTTCATCTACTCGGAAGGCTTTACTCTACTTCCTTGTCACCCTAATTGATTGCATTAACCTTTCAGCGTATTGGATTTCCCCAGCACCGTGCAGAGAGCACTGTGCAATATGCTTATAATCTGGGCTGTAATGGACAGGGAGCAGTCAACGAGCCCCTGCTCCAGCGGCTGCTGCTGACAACTTCTCGGGGAGGGCAGAGGGACGCGCCCACGGGCACGGCCCCGCCGTGGGGTGGCACTGCCAGCGTGCGAGGACCCAGCTTTTGGGGAGGTCCTGCTGGGGGAGCAGGAGGAGAGGGGCTGCTTTGCCCCCATTCCTGTGGTTTTGCCTTGTTTTCGAGCTCCCCTTCCTCCCCCTGCAGCCTCGTGCTGAATGAGCGGGGCTGTGCGCCCAGGCACTTGTTGCTGGTTGCAGGGTAAGAAGGCAATGTCCTGATGTCCTGGAACCTGGGGGCTTCTCCACCGTGTCTGCCGTCGCTTTTCCCGTTAATTTTAGTGGATGTGGATTAGGGGAAGATGGACACTGCCCTGGGGGTTTAAGACAGGAAGACAGGAGCGTTGTGCCCACGCCAGGCAGCAGCAGGGTGCAGGGATCAGCAGGCAGAAGCCTTGAGTTACATCTCAGGCTTGGCCTCGGGTAAATCCTTTCACTTCTGGCACCTCGTTTCCCCCGGGATGGCAGAGCAGGGCCCTTTGCACTGTGCAACGTGCTGCAGGAGAGCGGGGCTGGCAGGGGAGCGGCTGCAGGGCGATGCCACCGAGTGTCACCGCTCGCCCTGGCTACGAGGCAGCCAACAAACCCGCAGGAATGAGCACCCGTGAGGGGTACAGGCTGGTGGGCAGCTGAAGGAGCTGCAGCATCTCCTGCGAGGTGGAGAGATTCCACCCTGGGGCTGCTCAGCGCCAGTGTTTGCAAACTTTGCAGGGTCCCGGGTGCATAGGGCAAGGGGTCGGGCTGTGTGGGGCAGGTGGGGTAAGCTCCCACTTTCTTCCTGCTTTTCTGGGGAGAAAAGAAGAAAGGCAAGAGCCAAAGAGAGGAAAAAAACTTTATTCCAGGTGATCGTGCAGAAAAGTGGGAGGCTCCGTACAAGCCGGGAGGAGGTAGCCGAGGGGAGGGACTTTATTTTAGGTTAAACGGAGGAAGAATAAGAGCGGGGAGAAGAGGATGAGAAATGTAAAACGAGCGAGCGAGAAAAGAGCGAGCGAGAGCAGCACCTCCTAAATGGAAGAGTAAACAGGCACTCGGAGGCATTAACTTAATTGATTGTTCTGCAACAGGCTGAACGCTGTGTTATTCTGTCGCCGTGGCAACAACCCAAAAAAATTGTCAGCCTGTTTGGATGAAGTGAAGCGAAACATTCTCTAATTTGCGGTGATCCGGGTGTTTGTTTTCCTTCCGAAGAGGCGGGGGCTCTATTGATCTATTGTTTGCACAGAGCTTTTATTTCATGGCGATCCGGGCGCGCGGGAGGCTGGGGTGTGCTCGGGGCAGGTGAGGCTCCGCCGGGACCCCCGCTCGGCCTCGGGATGCAGCAGGAGCCCAGGGGTGCGAGCTGTCCCGGGGAGCCCGGCTGAGGAGCGTGGCTGCGAGGAGCCCGTGCCAGCGTGGCTGTTTTGCTCTGTCCTTTCCCCTTCCCTTTGGGTCCTCTCACAGTGTGAGGGGAGGGCTGATGTCAGTACCGGCACCCCAAGTGCCTTCCTGGCCCCTGCTGTCCCCGTTCTGTGCGCACAGCCTCGTGGGGATGTCTCCGTGCACACGTGGTGGAGGAGAGGGGCCACGTGTGAGCCTTATCCCCAGACCACGGCGGTGCTGAGATAGCCAAGTGCCTGTTTTGATCTCCATCCTAGCAGAGAGGGAACCAAGAACCCAGGAACAGCGAGGGAACCCTGCCCATCAAACAGCCTTGGTCCCCTGGGCTGGGGACAGCGGTGGCACAGAGGGCACGAGACGCCCCAGGCCATGCAGGGGCTCGTGCTGCTCGCCTGGTGCGCCCGATGGCAGGGGGTGGGCGCTTGGCAGCAGGGGGAAGGCTGCCAGGAGGGTGCCACGCAGCTCTGGGAGCCAGCCCACAGCAGAGCCAGCAGCAGGGTGGCTCGGGGCCAGGCAGGGAGGGAGGGAGGTTTCCTCGTGACAGAGGACAGGCCGCTCGCTGCCCTGCCTTCGGCGGGGTCCGGCACGTCACCAGGGCACGTCCCCACGCGGGCACACCCCCAGCACTGCCCAGCCGTGTTGCAGCGGCTGCACAGGGCTCCCCAGCTGCTCCCCATGAATTCAGGGAGAAACACCAGTGCCCAGTGCTGCAGGGCGCTGCTTTGTGGGGTGAGCAGGGCCAAAACCCGCTGTATGTGCCCTCCCTGCTCCGTTCTCCCTTGTCTCAGGGGATTTTCCTCCCCTCCATCCCATTTGTAGCTCTCCTGCTGCTGCCTTTTCCCAGTGCAGGTTGCCAGTGGGTGTCCTGCTTGGGGTCTGCCCCCTGTGCCCCTGCTGGGTGTGCCTGGGGGGCACCATGGCAGGGGGCCCTGCCCGCCAACCCTGGGAGAACGCCAAGCTGCCAGGGAGCGCAGGGTGGTTATCGGCGTCGGGAGAAGCTAAATAACCCTGTAACTGGTATGAAGGTGAATTCACGGTCTGGTGAGCACTGAAAATACGAGAGGGCTCGGAGACAGGCAGAGTGCGGAGAGGGGAATACGGCTCACCCACGGCTCAGGGCAGCGCTGGGTCTCTGGAGAGCACTGCGGGGTCGTGGAGCGTGGCCGTGCTGAGCCCTCCAGGGCCGGGGAGGGTGGCTCGGTACCGCAGGCACGGTGACGGGGGCAGCAGGCACACACCTCGAGCCCCCCCGGAGAAATTCACACCCTTATGGCTGCGGACAGCCCCGCGGCACCCGGCCACACGGCCCTGCACGCATGGGTGGCCCTGGGGCTGTGCAGGGCTGCGTGCCACGGCGTGTGGCCGTGCCATGCCGTGGGCGCACGGCTCTGCCTGGCCTCCCTCGTGGGGACGCACCCACGGCCACGCAGGCGTCCGGGCGCAGAGGCACACGCCGCCAGTACAATCCTGTGCCGCCTGCGTCGGGCTCGCAGTCAAGTCAAATTCCTCTCTGGTGTAAGCACTCTCCAGTCAGGCAGCGCAGACAGATTTATCCCAGCCTATCTCGAGCGTCTGTGCGGCTACCTGCTGCGAGCGGGAGAAGGGCTGCGGGGAATCTCTTCCCCTTCCAGCTGGGAGAGGCTGGTGCCTCGGAGCGCGGGGAGCTCAGCAGCGAGGAAACCCCCTTCAGCTTTTCACCCGGAGCTGGTAACCTCCCTGCGCCGAGTCCCACAACGGGGGGAATCGCAGCCGAAGCTGAGCCAGCGGTGATTTTAGCATTAGACGTTTGCAGAAGAGACTTTGATTAATTCGTAGTAAAATCCAGGAGCGCCCGGGTGCCAGCCCCACATTCCTGGGTGAGCCGGCGACCGAGGTGCGCGCTGGGCGGGCGCCAGGTGCCTGAGCAATCCCCGCGGAGGTGGCAGCGCCATCCAACCCGCAGCCTCTCCCTGCTTGGGCTCCTTAATTATTAATTTATTTTTCTCCCTTCCTTGGCAAAAAAATAGTATTTGGTAACGACCTCAAATTGCAAAATGCTGATGATTTGGAGAATGTGTCACAGAAGCTCCAGGGTGATAAAGGGGAGACGAATCCCAGCCAACAATCCGGCTCAGCCAGTTTGCCTATTTATTAAAGAAAAAGCCCAGATCATTAACTTTTTTGTTGTTGTTCTGTTTGCGGGCAACTCCCTGCTGGCAACTTTCGGGCGCCCAGTAAATTAAACCGAGTATCGGCCTGGTTCGGGGCAGCTGGAGCGCTTCGTTGGAGCTGAAACGCGCTGGAAACCGGGCTCGTTCCTGGTAGCGCATGAATAAACCCTTTAGGGTACCACACAAAAGTGCGCTCCGGCATAAAAGCGGTGTCAGAAAATCCTCCCTCGCTGCCTCGCGGAGGGTCAGGTATTGTGACTGGAGAGCCGAGCTTCTCCTCCCACTGCTTGTTCGCACAGTTAATTGCCCCTCGACACTCGGCTGTGCCGCGGTGGTCCCCGGGGATGCAGGGCTGGGAGCGAGCATCTGTAGGCACAGCCTTTGTCGGTTCCCCCTTCGCCTGCTTGGGCTGGTTGTTGAATAAAGAAGAGTTCAGGGATGGGCTTGCCTGCCTGGTGCCTCTGTGAACGCTATCAGGGGAGGGTGATCACGTCCCCCTGCTCCCGAACATCCCACGTGTTTGCTGGAGCAGCGCTCCGAGCTAAATCGGTTTGCTGAGGGCTCCAGCTTCCCTTAATTCAGCGTCAGGACCAGGCTTGCATGGCTATTATTCAAGAAGCTTTATCAGAAGCACAAAGGTAGCATCTGCCCTCCTGCTTCCCTCTGGGCATCGCCAGCTCTCCTGCCCTGGGTTTGGCACACCGAGACTCCAGGGACTGCCCCACGGAGCCCGTGTGCAGGCAGAACTCGTTCCAGCTCCTGGAGAGCCTGGGCCGGGAGCCGGCTGCGGGAGCACGCTGCCTCCTGGCTCGTTCCAGCAGAGCAGCAGCGAGGAGCAGGGAACCAGCTCGAGCGGAGGAGCTCGGGTGGGAACAAGGAGCCAAGGCGCTGCCGAGGTTGCCAGCCTCTCCCCAGCCCTCCTGCAGCCCGCGGTGCTGCGCCCGGGGCTGGATTTGGGCTTCGGGTCTCGGCTGCTGCCCGAGCGCCTTCTTCCCCGGGCCTGGCTCGTGGCCCTCCAGCAGCAGCCCTCTGCCGAAGCCTCCCCAGGCCCGTGCTCACGTGGGCGCTGATGGGAGGAGAAGGGTATTTTTCAAGGTTTCTGCTAGGTTTTTTTTTTCTTCTGAAACACAAGGATGTGCAATTTTTTTAGTTTCAATTTAGCATTGGAGAATTTTATAATTTAGTAATTAAAATCTCTGATAGGCTTTAGAAATTGCAGCTAATTGAATTTAATGGGAAGATGATTTTCAATTTTATTTGATTACCCGGACCCCTGGCATTGGTATTTATGGGAAAAAAATGGGAAATGTGCTGTGTGGGCTAAGATGGCATAATTGAATTAGGGCTAATCGGATTTCTTCGTCATGAATTTCACTATAATTTTCCTATAATTTTCCATTAGATATCTAGTTTACAAATATTCACAAAGAAATGAAGCTCTTTCGGAATGGAGATTGCTGGCTAACAGGATTACGGGGACGATAGCTCGGCACTGCCAGCCCGGGCTCCTGCAGTAATGCAATCGCTGCGTCTGCCTCACACTTCCCGCCCGCCGCTGCTCCCCGCACCCCGCCGGCCTCGGCCAGGGCTCCCGCGGGGCCCCGAGTGCCGCACGGCCCCGCACGTGTCCTCGCACCCGGGCTTGCACGGAGCCAGCCACCTCTGCCCTGTGCCAGTGGCGGCGATGCTCGGCAGGGCCGTGCTGTGTGGCTGCACGCGTGGCACGGCGCGGTCCCCATGGGCGCTCCTGGCTGTGGGTCCTGCATTACGGGCTCCATGTGCCCAGCTGGGGATGCTCCCATCACATCCCGGAGGAGCGGTCCCTGCTGCGTGCAGCCTTACAGGGTCTCCTTTCTCTGCCCTTGCTCCTTGTTGCCTCCGTTCCTGCTCGATCCAAGTCAAATCCAGAGCCAAGCTATGGAAACCGCCCCCGTTGTGCGCTGGCTCGCGGCTCCTCGGCCAGAAATCACCCCTGGGTTCTGCGTGCGCCCCGTGCCCCGCAGCAAGGGCTCTGCCCGCTCTGGGACCTGCCCTCGGGCAGCGGTGTTGTGGGGCCGTGGAGCTGTCCCGCTGCCCCGTGTGCTGCTCACAGGGAGCTCAGGGCTGGCCCAGGGTGGCACTGGCAGGCAGTGCAGGCAGAGCTCTGCAGTGCCAAGGCCCTGCCCTGGCCGTGGTGCCCGGGCAGGACCATCCCCTCACCTCCTCGCCCTGCAATCCCCAGGCTGCACTTTTAATCGCTGTAGTAAATTGTAGTTAATTGGTGGCGCATCCAAACCCCTGCCACTCCTTGCCCCCAAGTCTTCAGGGCCCCCGTGGAGCAGGAGGACGCGCAGGGCACGCTCGCTGCCCCCGGGGAATGGCCAAAAGAGGAGCAGCGCTGGGCAAACGGTGGGCGCTGGGGGCTGCGGGGTGGCCACACGGGGGGAGCCGGTGTCAGATGGATCGAGCGAGGCCAGGGAAAGGGACTTGGCCGAGGAGGTGCGGGCAGAGCCTCGCCCGGCACACGGAGGCTCGGCCCAGCCGCTTTGGCAACGCTCGCGGGGCGCCGTGTGCCAATAATGTGATTGAAACTGAATTGAGAAGGAAGGAGGGAAAGAGGAGGAAAGGGAAAGAAAGCACGGATTGTCTGCTCCTGCCGCCCAGGCCCCGAGGCCTCCGGGCGCCTCCCTTGACGAAACAGAAATCAAACAAAATTACAGAAATAGGGCAAGAGCATTTGCCTAATAAACTCCCCAAGCAGGAGCAGGAGGAGGAGCGCGGTGCTGCCAGATCTCCAACCTGCAATCTGCGAGCCAGCGCCCTGAGCCCACATGAATCCAGAGCACGGCCCCGGGCCCCGGGGTCAGCTCCAGCGAGGGAGGGAGAAACTGCCAAGAAAATGGGCTCAGCATTAAAAAAAAAAAATAAATATAAAAACACAAAGAGACGCACAAAGGGGGATGTCCCACATATCAGCGTGACTCACCCCCTGCTCAGCCCTGGCACACTGTCTGCGGGGAAAGCATTAAACTGTAATAATAATAATAAATTAATCATCCTTCCCCCTCCCATTGCACTTTTCATCTGAGGATCTCGGAGCACCTGGCAAACATTAATTACCGAGAGCTCCCGACGCCCCTGGGAGGGTGGGAAGGGACGAGGAGGGAGCTTCACCTGCCGCGCGGGGCGGCCGCCGCTGGGGTCCCCAAAAAGCTCCGTGTCCCAGGGGGGTGACAGCAGGGGAAGGGGGTGCCGGCCTAGGGAAGGGGCATGGGGTCCCCAAAGGAGCCTCGGAGAGGGGCAAGAGCGCCCTTTTCTTGGGTAAGAGGCAAAGGAGGGAGGATGGGGAAATAAAACCCGATCCTGTGACTGGAGATGGGTGAGATAGGAAATCGGGCCTCGCCGTTGCGTCAGCTGCAGGGCGTGGACTTCACCTGAAAAAACACCTCGGCGAGCTGTGCCCGCCAGGAGGAGTGGGAAGGACGGTGGGCAGGCGGCCGAGGGGACGCCGGGGGGGTGTGTTTGGGGTTATGGGGGGGGGGGGTCCCACGCGTGCGTGGGCTGAGGGGAGCGGGCAGGGCACGGGGCCGCGCGGGGCGGGGAGGGCGGGGAGGGTTTGGAGCCCTTTTGGCGTGTGGAGGTGCTCGGCCGGTGCGTGTCGAAGAACAGGTACGGTCAGAGGGCGAGCAGGAGGCTTCCCCGCAGCGAGGAGGTGGCGGAGAGCGCCGGGTGAGGTGACGGGGTGGCTGTCACACACCTGCACCCAGCAGAGGCGTCGGGTCCCAAAGGAGCTGCCCTCACCCGGCCCTTACCCAGCCCCTTACCGGGGCGCTGGGTGGCACAGGGAGAGGGGCAAGGCCCCGATGGGACCGGGGTGATGTTGGCTGGCCCCACGTCCCTGTCACCAGCACCAGGTGCCCGTGGCACCAGAGGAGGTGGCAGGGCCATAAGGTGCTGGCTTTATCCTGATTTCGCTCAGAGGCCCAGCACCACGGTGCTCGGCTCAGTCCCTTCGCTCCTTCCTGGCCCCTCGTGCCTCCTGCTGCCACTGCCCGGCCCCAGCCCGGCCCCGTTTCACCAGGCTTTGTTTAGATTTTTTTTTTTTTTTTTTTTTTCCGGGAGAAGCCAAAATAGTTGTGGTTTTACAAACGACACCCCCTGTCCGCTCCCTTCTGCCTGCCCTCCGGCCCGGCGTGCCGCCCGGGCGCTGCGGGAGCCTGCGGGCACCGGCTGCTTTGGGCAAGTCCCTTCCTCAGGGCCCTTTTTGGCAAGCCCCTGCCTCAGTTTCCCCATCCTGGGCAGTGGGGGGATGGCTCTGGCCCCCTTCAGCACGCACACCGAGTGCTGCTTGGGGCAGGGATTTGGGAGCCCCGAGTTCACGGCTGCTCCCTGCCCGCGGAGCCGAGCGTGGTGTGTTCCCCAAAACAGCCTCCAACCTGCTCCAAATACCTATTTAATCAGGTAAATAATCTGTTCGTTTGTTTTAAAGAAAGAGCCTTATATCTCTGTTTACCCAACACGCCTCTTAGAACCTCCCTCGCATTCTTTGCCACTTAGAAAAATAAAGCAACAAAAAATGAGGAAATTCGCTGCGAAAAATATATATATATAATAATAATAATAGCAATAAAGTGGTGGGGGCTCGGCGCAGCGCGGAGGTGATTTCCTGAGGGGGTAGCGGGTGGGGAACGGGGCAGGGAACCAGGAAGGGAACGGGGCAGGGAAAGGGGGAGGAATTGGGGTAGGGATTGAGCAGGGAAACAGGCAGGGGAATCGGGCAGGAGTAGGGGAAGGAACCGGGCAGGAATAGGGGCAGGGGAATTGGAAGGAATAGGGGCAGGGGAGTCAGGCAGGAATAAGGGAAGGAATCAGGCAGGATTAGGGGAAGGAATTGGGCAGGAATAGGGGCAGGGAATGGGGAAGGGAAAGGGGCAGGAATAGGGGAAGGAATCGGGCAGGGGAATCAGGCAGGATTAAGGGAAGGAATCGGGCAGGACCCGGGCAGGATTAGGGCCAGGAACCCGACAGGGATCGGGGCACGAGTAGGGGCAGGCACCGGGCAGGAATAGGGGCAGGAACCGGACCCAGGGCCGCCCCCCCCCCCCGCGTCCGCGCCCCGCCGGGAGCCCCCCGGGAGCCCCCCGCGCCCCCCGGGGCCGCCCCCCGGGGTGACCCCGGCCCCGGCCCCGCACCTGCCCCGGGGGGGGGGGACCCCGGGGGGACCCGGGGGGGTGCCGGGGGGGGGCGTGGTGGCCCCGTCCCCGTCCCCGCCTCCCGCAGCGCCCGGTGCCCGCCCCCGGCCCCGCTGCCCGAGTGACTCGGGGAGGACCGGCACGGCGATGACATCAGGGCTGTAACAACTTGTTATTCGGGAGCAATCAGCCGCAATTAGGTATTAATTAAGTATTATGAAAGTTGATTATTTAAGTGAATTCGGCTTTCGGCTCTCCGACTATGGTAAGTACAGCACAATTGTCCCTCGCCCGGCTCCGGCTGTGTGCGTGCGTCCCGGTGTCCCCCCCCCCACCTCTCCACCCCCGGTGCCCGTCCCCATCCCGGTGCCGGCCCCGCTCCATCCTTTTTCCCTTTCCCCTCCGCCCCAAAACTTTTCCCGGGGGCTCTCCGGGCGGCGCCAGGTGCTGCCGGGGCCCCGCAGCCTCTTTCGCTTTTCTTTCGCTTTTCTTTACGGAAGTCGCCTTCCTCTCCCTGCTCCCCGGGACCCGGTGCGCCCCCCCCGCTCCCCATCTCCCCGGTCCCCCCGGTGCCCTCCCCAGCCCCGGGCCCGGCTCCGTCGCTTCCCGGCAGCCGTGGCCGGGGCCGGGCCGAGGATGCGGAGGGGAAGTTCTCGGGGTTTTTGTGTTTGTTGTGAGTTGTGTGGGCTGTTTTCTCTTTCATTTCGTTCCCCTCCTGAGCCCCGGCGTCTCGCCGGTGCAGGTTGCCGGTCAGGTTCCTGCGCTGTGTAAATGAAAAGGAATTTAATTTATTTGGGACAAGGCAGTGTGGGGCGAGGAGGCTGCTTATTACATTTAATGAGTATTTTTTTTTTGGTTGTTTTTTGTTTTGTTTTTTTCTCCCCATCTCCGACCTGGGCAGTATCTGGGATGTGTTTGTTAGGGGGTTGTTTTCATCCTTTGGGTGCGGGGTGTGTGGGACCTCCCCACCCCTTCCAGCCGCCCGGGCTGGGTTTGTGGCTGCTGCTGGGCTCCGAGGCCTCGGGACCAGGCTTGTGTCGGGCCCCAGCTTCCCACAGCCACCCCTCTGCTGTCGGTCCTTTCGGTTGGGTGGCAGGCCAGGCTCTGACACCAGCCCCTGTGGCTGTGGGTACCCTGGGGCGAGCTTTCCCCTACCCCTCACCATGCAGAAATGTCCCCGGTTTGGGGGCTGTAGGAACCCCTCGGGCCACAACCCTCTCGTGGGGCCGTCCCTGCTGCCCCAGCAGGCCTAAACCCTTCTCCCCCACCAAAAAACCCAAATGGCAGCGACGGGCCGACCAGGCCTAGCGCTGGCGAGCGCCACGGTCGGGGTAATTAGCAGCGGGGTGCGTGCCTACGTGTGTCTGTGGTGCCTTTTTTTTTTTTATATAATAAGGACTACGGCGGTAATAAACTGGTTGATGATTGACTGGGCCTGAACTATGTACCCAGATATTTTGATGGAGGGGATAATTTGGTCGTCGTCCGTCTCGTTGATTTATTTATCTATCTCCCCACTGCCAGGGCGCGAGCGGCTCGGGGAGCGCTGCCACCCGCGGGTGCGCCGTGCCGGCTCTGCCCGGGCCCAGCCGTGGGCGTGCGGCTGCTCCCTCCCGGATCAAGGAGCTGGGAGGCTGCGTGGGCGGCCCAGGAGCTGAGGATGTGGTGAAACTGCGGGAGGGCGAACGCTTTCAAGAGGCACAAACAGCCATCGGCCCCCGATCTCCAGCAGCTGGAGGTCCCGGCTTGGAGATGGGATGGGCGGCAGCCGCCTGGTGCCGCGGGCTGGGCAGGGGAGGTGGGGTGGCTTCTGCTGGATGCACGTCCCCAAAAGGGTCAGCCCAGGCAACGAGTGTCCCCAAAAGGGACCCTGCGTGGCCTCGGGAGAGCCGCAGGCTCGTCCTTCCCGCTGCCGTGCGGGTAGCGTGGGTTTCGGTGCTCGGGTATGGGAACCCAGCGAGAGCCATGGAAATGAGGATCTGGGAGATCTGTTTAAGTCAGCATTACGGTCTGTGTGTGGGTGAACCCGTCTTGTCATGATCTCAGGGCAAAGACCTGCCCCATAATCACCACCTCGAACCCTTATCTGCTGGGGCCAGCTTATCTCCCTCCTCGCTGCCTCTTGAATCCTCTCCAAGCCCCGAGGCTGCGGCTCCCCGGAGGCAGTGCCCGAGGGCTGCCCGCGCCTGCTGCCAGCTGGCAGAGCCGAGTCCGGAGGGGTTCCTCTCCCGGAGGGACCGGGTACGTGGGGTCTGACAGCCTGCTCTGCCCAGGGCTTTCTCAGCTCAGGCAGCGCCTGCGTGGACCTTCGAGGGCCGGCAGCTTGCAGGCACCGAGGGGCTGGAAGGAATTCATGGACCGAGTCCATCCAGCCAGCATCGTGGCGAGATGTTCCCTCCATGTGACGTTCTGCAAGCCGGGTTGTAAATATCTTGAGTGACTGGGCACCTGTCACTTCCTTTGGGAAACTGTTCCCCAGCCTAATTATCCTTGGTATGAGATTACAGGAACTGATCTCAGAATGGACACCGAGAAACCTATGCTGGACAGGTTGAGAAACATCTAATTTTCCACGCAAGGGGTTATTTTGTGACTGTTTTGTTAAAGCATTGCTGCTGTTTGAAACACCCAGCAGATAGGAACACCTCCTCTGGGCTGGAGCCAGCTCTTTTTTTTTTCTTTTCTTTTTTTTTTTTTTTTGGCAGTGCAGATTTTTGGCGAGAGGCTGGCTCGGTCAAGGTTGGTGTCACTGCTGAGTTCATGGTCTGCGGGGCTCACACGGTTTGTTTGGGCGTTGGGATCACTCTCTTCTAGTCCTGTGAGATGTTTGGTGGGTACAAAACATTTGGGTGTCTCCATTTACCCAGTGAAGGCCTTTCTGTAGGAGATTTATTTACCCAGGTGGGGATTAATCTGCCCATCGTGGTGTTAAGCAGGGCCCAGCCACTTCTTGCAGGGCGTGCTGCAAGGCCAGCTGGAGCTCGTAGGTGTGTTCAGCTGGTTTGGTGCTGGAGAGCAGCAGCTTGTAGGGCCAGAAAATGGGTCCCTGAGTTACCCTGCTGATGGCCTCCTGGGTCCTGTTCCTTGTAACAGAGAGGGGTGTGCTGTGTCCTGCTGCAAAACGGTGTCGGGGGGGACACAATGTGCACCAAAACCAGCTGCGGGTGGTACAGGCACTGCTAGAGAGGAGCAAGTATTCGAGGTGCCACTTCCACCAGTTTCTCTCTGTTTTTATGGGAACAGTTTCCCACTTGCTGCTGTCGCCGAGGGCTCTCCGAGGTGGGAATTTGTGGGGTTTTCTCCCATCCCACTCCCAGCGATGCCAGAGCGCTCAGCCATCCTCAAGCCGTGAGCACCGGTGGCCTCTGTGGCTCATCCCCCTCGGCTGCCGCCTAGCCTGCAATTTAGGTTTCCCTCTGAAAAACTCGGCTGCAAGTCTCCAGAAAGTAATGAAAAGTCCCACGGGAGGTGCTGCGTCTCCCACCTCCGGCTGGGCGCCTTCCCTCCCTCCCAGGGCCGCCGCCGCCGTTCCCAGGGCTTGGCGAGCGCCGGTGCCACCCAGGGCTCAGCTCCCGGGGGTGCTGACGCTGCCGAGGCCGCTCTGGCCCATCCAGCTGGGGTTTGGGAGAAGCAGCGGCCGCCTCGTCCTCAGCTGCACCTCGGCGAGCAAAGAGGGGGCAGAGGAGGCTTGGCTGGGAGCAGGGGAGGGGCAGGACCTGCAGCCAAAAGTCCCACGCGGCTCCGTCTCCTCCCCTCCGGTTCAATGCGGACGGGATCAATTTGGACGTCTTCAGCAATAAAAAATGCCGATGTCGTCCTAATTCACCAGGCCCCGAGATGACAGCAAATTTACATTTTTTAATTAAACTAGCAGCCAGTTTTTATGAGAGGGGGCTGGGTTATGCAAATCAAATGGTTGTGTACGAAAGATTAGGAGAGTTTGGGAATAAATTCCACAAATGCTAATAAAAAAAAAAAAAAGGAGAGAGAAAATGAAAGGGGGGAGAGAGAGGGACATTGTTCCATTAGCCCCTTTTAGACTGATTTCCCTGGGGAGGAAGCAATGGGGGGTGAGAGATGGCGGCGGCTGGCGGAGACAGGTAAAATCCATTTTGAGGATTGAGAGCCCCTCGCACCAGGACCTTGTTGCTCCGTTCCCTCTCACGGGGGAGATGGAGGCAGACAGCAATAGCAGCAGAAAAACTTGCTGCCTCTGATCCTGGTGATCCTGAGGGCTGCAAAGCCATCGGCCTCCTGCTGCAGCCCGGCCGAGGGGTGCAGGGGGGCAGGAGGACACGGCTAGGGGCTGGAACAGGACCTGGGGGCAAGGCCAGGGGGGCACAAGAGGATCCCCAAGGGGCTACCCAGAGCTTCCATGGATGGGGACAGTCCTTGGGCTGGGGGTGCTCCCCGGGGGCTTCTCCTCCCCCTCTGCATGGCTTTAGCCGAGGGGTCCTGGCCCCTGCTCTCCTCTTCTTCCCTCCTTTGTTCCCGTGGTGAGCCCAGAAAGTAAAAGATCCTGTCGAGCCTTTCGGAGGAAAAGTAGTTAGAGTGAACCAAAACCGTGTGCTTCGCTCACGTAACGTGTTCTTGTTGGGATTTCCCAAAGAATCGCTCACTTGTGGATTTGCTGCCCTCCTCTCCTGCCTTTCTCGGGATTTTCTTCCGTGGCACTTGGGAGCTAGGTGTGGTGGCCCGCTACCAGAGCGACTGTTTGCTTTGCCACGGAGAAACACAAGCAGCACATTTCTGGAGGCTGGGAAACTGCTTAAAGCTTCCAGTCCTAGGGCAGTTTCATGCTGGGAATAAAAGCTGAGCAGCCCGGGTCGGTTGGCAAGGGAGAGCGAGGGGTGGGGAGGAGCAGAGACGAGGAAAAAGGATGGGAAGCCTGAAGTCACCGGGTGCACTTCGTGGCAATCCCCTGAGGATTTGGTGCCTCACTAGAGAATTTTGCCACCCATTCTTGGTTTTGGGGTGTGAAAGGGTGATTCACCTCCCTGCACATGTTGTGCTCTCGGAGAGGTGACATTTTAGCAGGGCCTCTTGTGAAATCACTCAAAACACCGGGCTGCGCTGGAGCGTTTCTGGAGGTGCTCCCCACACCCAACACCTACGTCCCCGTCACCCCGGCCCCGCTCGCCCACGTCCACGCTCCCGGACACTCACGTGCACCGGGGCTGCTCTGGGGCTGAACTTTGCCTCCTCCAGGTGCTGTCCCAAGGCATCGCCTTCCTCCTCACTCCTGGTCCTCTGCGGCACCGTGGTGAGGAGCGTGTCGGCATCGGCAGCAGGAGGAGACGGGCACAGGCACTGCCCTGCACGGTGCCTGTCCCCGGGCACTGGTGGCCTTGGCACTGTGCAGGCAGGTGGGTGTGCAGGGGATTTTTGCAGAGCCAGGCTTTGGGCTGAACGGGGGCCAAGCTCAGCCCAACCCCAACCCAGGGAGCTCCAGAAAGGCCTGCGAGACGCGGCAGAGTCTGAGGCTTCTTCGCTGTGGGATGAATAACTCCCTAATCTATAAAGTGGGCATAATCACCCTCCCCTGAGCAGCCCAGAGCCAGGGCTGGGCGCTCCAGTGATGGAGATAAGCGAGGAGGCCTGGCTGCCGGCCACGCTGGGTGCGGGTCGGGCGCTGCGCTCCTCCCTGCAGCCGGGGCGCGGTGCCGGGGCCCTGCGAGAGCCCGGCCTGCTCCTGGCAGCACCCGGCACGGGCACCTCGGTGGCCCTGAGGCTGTGGTGGGCCCAGGAGGAGGCTCCACACCTTGGAAGCGAGGCCCCTCCGCCGGGACTGGCTGGGCCAGGGCAGGGGCAGGAGCAGGAACTGTCAGCTTCCATCGCTGGGAACCTGTCAGAAGGCAGCTAGCAACACCAGCTTTTGTCTGGTCTTTCCAGAAAAACCCGGCGGGACCTGGCATCCCAGGGCATAATTTATTATGGAAAAATAAAATAATAAAGTCCCGATCCCTTTGAGGCCTGAGTCATAGAAGCATCTCCTCATTAAAGCGGCTCCACCTCTCCGCACGGCGTTTGCCAGCACCGTGCCGGGATGAATCCGCTCCCCGCCCAGGGCTGCCCCCTCCTCCTCGCCGACCAGGAGCAGCGCAGGTGGCTCCACATCTCCGGCCAGCTTCTCCCCGGGCCTCCCTCCGTGTTTTGTAGACAAACATCTTCATCTCTTCACCTCCCACCCCTTGTGCCATCAGGGCCCGGCTCCCGCGTCCCCAGCATCACGGGCGGGGGCGTGCGGTGGCTTCCCACAACTCGAAGGCTTTCCACAACTCAAAGCCTTCTTCCGAGTGGCCCCGCTGGAGCAGGGAGAGGAGAGGAAGCTGCTCCTGCAGTAATTACCATCTGCATGTCCCGAAGGCAGGCAGCAGATGTTAGCAGAGGAGGACCCGGTCGGAAGAGGGTGGGGGAGCAGAGGCTGGGGAGAGGGCCTGATTTTGGTTCGTGATTGAATATTCTGAACAGCATCTGAATATTCGTAGCAGGAGCTCAGGAGGTTCTGCAGAGTTGAGCCATGTGCTTGGAAACTTTCAGAGAAAGCTCCCTCTCGCTGCGTTTTCAGGCTTCCACTTTTCTCAGACTTTTTCTATTTAACTCTTCTCGCTAAACACCCTTCCTTTATGTCCTCCTTCGTTTCCTCCTTCCCACAGTCCCTTCGCTCTTTGTCACCCTCCTGGACTTCCCATTCTACCTTTGAGCCTGCCTTGTTTTTACTTTCCCCTTTTTTTTTTCCCCTCTCCACCTCCCCTCCATTATCTTGCTCTCTGTATTTTTCATTTCCCGATTTGTCTGTGGGCTGATATTCAGATGAGCGAACTTCTTCCAGTTAAAGGAGGTCATGAATATTATGATTTTTCTATCAAACAATGAAATATGGCTCAAATTACACTAAAGAATAGGGCCCTTTTCATAAACCACCTGCTGTTTTTTTTGAAAGAAAGCACACAACCGCTCGCCTGTGCGCTTCAAGCAGTTGTCTCTCATCTCCACCTCGCCAGGCTTTTGCCGTTCCAGTTCTCTTCTGCTGAATTCGTTGCTCGTGGTGCCGGGAGCCTGCTCTTCCCAGGCCGCCAGCACCCAGCGAGTCTGGCTTCGGGCAGGTCGGGACAGGACGGGGCTGCTGGCAGGATCCTGGCTGCTTTGAATGATGGTTTGGGATGGTGCTTTTTTGATTGCGGTGTGTTTATTTTGGGGTTTTTATTTTTGTTTTTGACAACATTTCGGTCTGCCCCGTGCTGCCTCCCGGCTTGGCTGAGGGAGGGAGGTGGTGTTCAGGTGTCAGCCCCCGGGGGCACGCAGACGCACGCGGCCGCCCTGCCTTCTGCCGGCCTCGCTGCTGGGGACCTGCATCCTCCCCAGCCCTCGGGAGGGCTGTGGCCAAACCCTGCCTCCCGAAACCTCTGGGACATGCTGGGCACTTGCTCCACGATGTCCCACATCGCCTGTGGGCCTGGCTGGGCCCTGCTGTCCCAGCAGCTTGGCCAACAAGCCCGCTGGCAGCAAGGAGCGGGGCCGTGGGGCCGTGGGACAACCAGGCAGGGGGGGGTCTGTGCCCCACCGGGACTGCCACGAGCAGGCATGGGCAGCGCCAGCGACGGGGACACCAGAGGACAGCAACTTGTCTCAGACTTGTGTTTTGATTCCAGTCCAGCCTATTTATATTCATAATAGCTGCTATTTTTTCCCTAGTTACATGGATGCGTCTTGTCCTCGCTCTCCTCTGCCTTCCCCGAGCAAACCTTGCTGCTTCTCGCACGCCTGCCCTGGGCGGCGCGGAGCATCGTCCCCCTGGGGCCGGGCACGCTGCTCCCCGGGGAGGCACGTGGGTGCCGCGCTCCCTCCCGCAGCGCCACGGCCCCGCCGCCCTCTCCCCCCGGCCCCCGGGCAGGAGCCGCGCCGTACGCAGCCCGGGCTGTGCGAGCACGGAGTTTGTTTTGCCAGGGTGACCTGTTTAATCATCTCATTTTCTGGTGGCCGTTTATTCCTCGTTTCCACGGTTACAGCCCCATTAAGAGGAGAAGCAATAAGGCAGCGAGTCAAACAGGTAATAAAAACATTAAAGCCATGTGCGCATTGGGAGGGAGGGAGGGCGAGCCGCACGCAGCGAGACGAGACCGGCCGTGCCAGGGAGGCGGCAGGGGCGCCGGAGCCTGTGCGGCGTGGTGACACCCGGCTGGCTTCCCAACCTCGGCAGGGGACCGGCTGCCAACGCGCCCCGGCAGCGTCCCGCCACGCTGCCCTCGTGCGCTGCCACTTAGGGCGGCGTTGCTGCCGTCAGCGGGCTGCGCTCGCCGGCCCCGCGCTGCTCGCGCCGAGTTAGCAGCAAGCACTTCAAATCAGAGCGTTGCTGCAAGCCCGTGTCAGTCCAGGGTTGCGACCGTCTGGAAACGCTTGTAACTTGCGGTTTCTGTTTAGTTACTGTGATGCTGGAGGACCCAAACATTTGCTCTTAGAATAGCTCCGCGCCGTGCTCCTGCTCCAACCGCTGCCAGCGGTGCCGGTGTCCCAGCAAACGTGGCTCTGCACAGCAAAGCAGCACGGGCTGCTCAAAGCACCACGGTCGTGCACTTGCAGCTTGGGACCCCAAAAAACACACCCTGCTGTGTCATGACAGTGGGCACTGTCCTGGGCCTGCAGGAGAAGCCAGGCTCCCTGGGGATGTGTGGATGCGCCCAGGGAGCTCGGTCCCTGCTCTTGGCACAATGGGAGCAGGCAGGGTGAAAGCCTTACTTCTCAGTTTGCCCACCCAGATGGCCAGCTGGAGGCTGAAATGATGTCGCTAAGAGTAATTTAAAAACTTCCTTGGACGTTCTTAAGCCCAAGGTTGGGATTTTCCAAATCACTTTGTGCTGGCCAAATCTCCTTTCTGTGGCGCTGGGTGCTCACCAAATGTGCCGCGTCTCAGAGCAGTGAGGAAGGCTCTGGAGAGCTGCCCTGGGCTGGCGGGCATGGGCTCTTCGTTTCAGACAGCCTGGGGGATGGCTCTGTCAGCTGATTTAGTAATTAAGCACAAAAATAACTCTCCAGGACTCCCTCCATGTCCCCGCGAAGGGCCCGGCAGTTCCTGGAAGTGGGGCACGAGCGGTGTGCTTGGTGCAGGCTGCTCCCAGGGGGCGGCACGGGGAGGACGGGCAAACTTGGTGTGGCTGAAAACTGCCCGTCTGGGGGGGGAGGGCTGGCTGTGGGGGGCACAAACGGGCATGTACCCAGGGGCTGAGGGGTCCTGCCTCTGGATGGGGGGGAGGGAAAAGCAAACAAGAAAAGAGAACGAGGAAATAATCATGGAAATGCAGGGAAACGACATAACCCCCCTCCAAGTGGGTTTTACCTGCTGGCTTCCTCTGTTGAGGTATCTTACCCTCTTACAGCCCCACGTTGCCCTGTTGGGATATATTTTTTAAATTATTTATTTCTGCCATTGCTTTGGGTTTTATAGTTTCTTTTCTCCGGACTTTATCAGAAAGCATATTTGTGGTGAGCGCCTGTGAAAGGACCTGGCTCACTGAGTAAATATTCAACGTGAAAATGAGCGGCGTGACCTTGGGGGGGGGAGAGGGAGGAAAGCTGGGAGAAATTCATAAAAAGCTGCAAAAGAAAAGAGTCAGGAGAAGGGAGGAGAAGGGAAAAAAAAATCCAGAAGGCCTGGACGGGCTGGGAGAAGTCACAAAGGTGGGGAACATTTGGGAATATTTGGGTCTTTGGGTTCCCGGCGGTTGGCCACGTAGCATTACACGTCCCGGAGAGGCCCGGTCCTTGGTCGTGCCGAGCAGTGACACTTTGAAAAATAGGCCCATTTAAGGTGCCTCAAGTTGGGCAACAAAAGTCAGTAGTCACTTTAGCTCATCTTGGCCCGCGTTCAGGAGGGTGAATTTTATCCTTGGCGCGAGGCCAGCGGGAGGCCTGCGCGCTGTTCCCGTTCCCAGAATAGGACTCGGGGTGGCTCCTGGACCTCGCGGGTCCTTGGGGCAGGGGCACGTGTCCCTGTCACCGGGCTCTGGGTGAGCGTCTGCCGCATCCCTGCTGGAGACCGAGGTGTAAAGCCTGCGCTCTGGGCTTCCAGAACCGCTGCATTTGGCTCCAGCCTTTCCACCTCCCTACTGGCAGATCTCAGCTGCCTTTAAAAACCAAACTGCAGGGGCAGGAGCGAAACGAGCTGGCTTGCAGCAGTTTTACTGTTTTTTTTCTGTACGGGATGTTCCTCTAGCGTGTCCTTAGTGTCTTGATGACCACAGCAGTGGGAAGCCCCTTGGCCCTGCAGCTGCAGCCAGCAGTGCAGCTGCCCCGTTGTGCTGGGCACGATGCGGCTCCGAGCACCGCAGGAGGAGAAACCCCTGCGTGGGTCCCCGGGCTCCTGGCACCTTCCGCTGCCTTTGGGGGTCTGAGTGCCCAAAGGACAGTTTGGGTCCGTTTAGGTTCCCCTCCCAGCTCCTCGTAGTGTCGTTTCTTCAGCTCCCCAAACTCTCTTAATTTCCAAGAGGGGAAGTCTGACTTCACTGGCATCAGCACTTCGAAGCGGCGCGCACTGAGCTAAGCAGTTGGGAGCGTGGGGCGAGGAGCGTGCTGAAGCCGAGCCCACATTTGTGTTGAGACAGCACTGCTAAAAGAGGAGGGCTGCACTGGTCACCTTTACACGCACATCTTTGAATTTTTCTTAATTTGGGTGGAGAAATTATTTATTTTCAGTGCAGAATTAGATTTTTCCCGCTCCTGTGTGAGCCCTGCTGCTCTTGTGGATTCCTGTCCAGTTGGGGTGCATGAGACAGCAGGGAAAAGTCTTGTCTAGGGATGACCTCGAAGTAATTCCCCTCACAGCACGCCGTGATGTCAGGCAGGCAGCGTGCAGTCAGCCTGACAGGGGAAAACTGGCATAAAAACAGGGCAGGGGCCGGGGCTCTGAGAGCAGCCGGAGCAAAGTCACCAGCGCGAGTGCCAGGGCGAGGAACTGCAGCCGCACGTTTAACAGCTTTGGATGTTTGCTTTCGTGTGACAGTTGCTGTTCAAGCAAACAGATCGGAGAATTCCAGGCTTGCAGGGATTTCGGGGATTTTGTTAGCCGTGTGTGTGTCGGATCCCTTCGGCACAGGCTGTGCAGGGTGGGCGTGCGGGGCCGGGGGGGGCAGCGAGAAGGGCCAGGAGCCTCGCCAAGCCTCCCCTCCGCTCCTGTCTGCATTCCCTGTCCTGCAGCCCACAGACTGGCCTCACTGGTCTCCCAGCAGCGTCTCTTGGTGCAGACCAGTCCCCTGCCCCGTGCCCTGCCCCATGGCACCGAGTGTCCCCGAGCAGCCCGGCCGGGGACCCCGCAGGACGGAGGGCGCCGTGCCCCTGGCCCTGGGCTCTGCTGATGCTGCCCGTGGGCAGCTGGGAGGCAGCGCCGTGTTTTCGCGGTTTCTCCTCCAAAAGGAAAGCCTGCAAGGGGTGAGGGGCAGACTCCTCGCAGCGAAGGTGTTAACAAATAGCAGGTGATTAAACATGACAAGCAGTGACATTTCTGTGTGGGGTTCTCAGTACCAGCAATGCCAAGAATGAAGCTATAAACCCTGACATTTTGTGTTATGCACTGAGGTTTTTAATAGACATCTTTCTCTCCCTCCCCCCTGTTTGTTTCTCTGACTCCTTTTTTCTCCTCCGTCCCTTTCTCCCGTCCCCTCTGCTCTCCCCCCCGACCCTCCCACCCTCCCTCCCCACCCCAAGCGCCCCTTTCCCTCGCTGCCCCTCTCTGTGCCACGCTTCCCTCCCACCCTGCGCTTCTCCTTGCGTTCCTCCCTCCCTCCCTGCTTCTCCTGCCGACACTTGCCGAGCTTTCTCGCCCCTCGCAGCCTCCTTCCCTAACTCCTCTCTTCCTCCCTGCCTCTCCCTGCCATATGCACAGCCGCTCGCAGCCGCTCTCGCCCGCCCGCGCTCCCTCCCCGGGCTGCGCGCCCGCCGCTCGCAGCGCTGCCGCTTCCCCCGCTGCTGCTGCGTCTCTCACATGCTCTCGCACTTGCTCTTTTCTTCCCCTGCTTCCCCTTCTCTCGCTCCTCTTTGTCTCCGTGCCTCCCCGCTGCTGTCATCCTCCCTCTGTCTGTTCTTTTCCACTCTCTCCCTCCCTTCCCCGGCTCTTTTTGGGGCCTGATGTAAGGCGCTAACCGCGGGCAGCCGGGCCAGTTGCTTGTCAGGGAGCAGGTGTCCCACCCCTGAGTGATGTTTTTGTTAATAACATTTTTGCCCTGACTCAGAAGCTGGCGTTTTGGAGATCGCTTGTTGCTTGTTGTTTTTTGTTTTTTTTTTTTTTTAATGTCCGGGAGCTGAGCAGGCCGTGCTTTTGGGAACAGTTGCCGGGTTTGTGCTAAAAGGACCGCAGCAGTTGTTGTGCTGAGCGAGAAGCCTCGCAACAACTGCAGATTCCCTCCCGCTCGCCCGGCCTGGCCGTCCGAAGGGCGTTTGGAGGTGACGCCCGACGTGCCGGCCCCTCGTGGCCGCCTCTCCTTGGAGCCACGGGATCGAGGTGCCCGTGCCCTGGGATGGGAAAACCTCCCCTCGCCTGCCCTGCTGGTACGGGGCACGAAGTGAGCGCAGTGCCGCGGGCAGGGGGCATCTGGACATGGAGCTCTGCTCCGTGTGGGTGTCTCAGCTGGCTGCTGGCCCCCGGGGAGGGTCCTCAAGGAGCTCCCGGGGGTCTCGCTGGCTTCCAGCCCATCCCCTCGTGTCCGTGCTGAGAGCACCCGGGGCAGGCGAGGGGCTGCGGTGGGTGGACAGCGAGGCCGGGGCTGGGGCAGCGCCCACGAGGAGGTCACAGGGCCCCGGTGCAAAGGGCTCAGCAGGTATTTGAAGCGAGTCCAAGCTAAACTGCAGCTCGAGCCCGGGTGTTTTCTCTTCCTTGACTCTGCTGGCGCTCTAAAAATCAAAATACTTCCCCCTGAAGGCTTCGCCTTCCCATAAAAGTGCCTCTCCCGCCCCGTCCGCCCAGGTTGTATTGATCCGGCACCACAGACGGTGGCTGCAGCTCGAGTTGCCAAGTAGGGCAGATCGATAGAGACTTGCTGTGGGATTTTTGGCAGCTGGGGCATCCATTTGTCCCTCCTCCCCTCCCACCTTCCCTCCAGGAAGCCGCCGGTGTCACGGTGAAAGCAGGTGGAGCTCAGCCCTGTCCTTAACACCTCGTCCTTCCCCATCCTTCTGGTGGCCCCCGCGTTCACCTCGTGTCCTGGGGGGATCCCCGCGGGCAGGATCTGTCCCGTGGTGCGAGCACAGCTCTCTCTATCTCCCCGAGGGGCAGGAAGGCAGCAGGCAGCGTGTGGCCGTGCCGCCAGCCGTCCTTAACCCAGGGCCAGCTCCTGGCTGCCGAACCTCTGACAGGTGCCGAGCGCCGCGCGCGGTGCAGTTAATGAAATGAGTATTTCGGGGAGAGGGGAGCGGGGGGAGGGAGGCTCTGTACTGCACCCTGGGGCCCTGGGTTTATTAATGGTGACCTGCCATTAAAGACTAAAGTGCTAACCTGGTCATATTTAGCAGCTTTCAATGGTATCCCAGCGGCCTCCGCTTGCAATATCGAGCCCTGCTTTCCCCCCGCAGCCCCAGGCCGCCAGGAGCTGACTCCGGAGTTTTCTCCGCTGCGATGGGTCTGGTGGGCAGTGCCGAGGAGCCTGCTGGATGGACGGACAGATGGATGGACAGAGCGACCCCCTCCCCGCTGCCAGGGCTTGGCTGGGCCGGGGAATGCAGGGCTCGAGGCTGAGAGCTCCAGGTGGGAGCCGGGGGCTGCTCCCGTGGCCACGAGCCCTCCTGCACCCGGCCAGGGGGGGCTTGGGGACGCCGAGCACGGGGAGATGTCCCCCGTGGGGATGGCAGCAGCCGGGCACTGCAGTGACAGGCGCTTGAGAAAGGTGCTGGGGGCTGCTGCTGGTCCCAGCAGGGATTTCGCAGAAGGAAAAAAAAAAAAAAGCCCCCGAGTGTCCTCGGAGCTGCTTCTGCTCTCCATGGCTCCCCAGAAGCAAGCCCCTGCTCGGCTCCGTGTGCCAGCTGAGATGATTGCCTTCCCTGAGCACTTCTTCCTGGATTAAAAACTCAGCCCGGAGCGTTTTCGCCTTGTGTTGCTGCGGGAGGGAGGCTCACTGGCAGCTCCGTGCGGTGCCGAGCGGGTGGGGAATCCCCCGGCACGGCCAGCTCGGGACCCGAGGTCGCAGCGCTCCCGCTCCCTGCACATCACCGGGGCTGGAGGCACGCCGAGCCAGTCCCTAGGGGATTTCTCCCTCTTTATCAAGCCCCGTGAGCCGCAGCTCATCCATCCCCTCATCCCTTCCTGCGGGCACGTTTCTCAGCGTGGGCTTGGGGCCATTCCCCGGCAGAGCCAGCGAGGGCAGGGGCCTGGTTCCAGCGCCGAGCTCCGGCCCTCGCGGGCTCGCAGCAGGACGAGTGCCGGCTTGGCAGCCAGGCTGGGGGCAATCCTCGCTCGCTCCGTTGGCTCCGCGCCCCGGCTGATCCGGAGCCAGGTTCGCTGTAATCCCTACATCCTGTTGCAGGTCCTTAATCAGCTGGAACCAGCCTGGAAAAAAAAAAAAAAAAAAGCAACCAAAAACCCCAACCCCAACGTGCTGTGGGTAGCGGGGATGGGCTGCAGCAGCCATGTAGGGCTGGGGGCAGAGGGAAGGAGGTGCCGGGGGGCTCAGCGGGACCCCAGTGCTGTTCCCCTGCTCTGGGTTTCAGGCATCAATTCCCCCTTTTTTTCACCCCTCCATCCCAACCGGGGATGCCACCCCCTCGACCAAGCTGGAAAAGTCTCCGGGTTGTTGTTGGGTCGTGGTTTTCTTTTTTTTTTTTTTTTTTTTTTTCCCGTTTAATGCATAGAATAACACTGATGGGTCTGAACAGCTCCAGCCAGGCGACGAGGGGAAAGAATAACAAGCTCCTGGATGTCAGGCGAAATTATGGGCCATCGCTATTTAGGGTGAGTCTGGTGGATTTAGGGCCTCTCTGTTCTATTGTCCCGGCTGCTCTGAGCATTGGAGCAGGCGAGACACAAGTCGGGAATTTCATCGCGGGGCACGTGCAGGGCAAGGACGCTCCTGAGCCTTTCCGGGGCCGAACAGTGGTGGTGAGGGACTGGGGACGGTGCTGGATGACCAGGCAGTGGGATGGGGCACCGGGAGGAGGTAGATGTGGTGGTCCTGGAGTTTTAGGAACTCGCCAGGAGCACGCAGAGCTTGGTGTCCCCTCCTTGTGCCCAGGTGATTCCCCCATCAGCTCCCAGCTGCTCTTTGGCCTCGTGTGCAGCACTCGGGGAGGTCGTCAGGGGAAAGGCAGTGCCCAAATGGACGCGTGGCACGGGGCTTGGGGGTTTGGGGGCTTTCTCTAGGGCTGCTTTTGGTGCTGCTGCTGCAGCCGGGGCTGGCACCGTGCTCGCGCGGGCTGCCAGGTATTAGGGGGAAGGGCCCAGACAGCGGCGTGAGGGAACACCGAGAGGATGAGGAAAGCGTGATACGAGCAGGTCGGCCCTGGGAAAGTGAAGCCTGCCCGAGCCCTGAGCAGGGCGGATCCTGAGCTTCCAGATTTTGGCAAATACACCATGTCCCATGCCAGGGTGGGGAGGAGTTGCGGAGCGTAAGAAAGCCGCGCTTGCCCGGCGTCAGCCTTGCTCGGCAGGGTGAATTCTTTGCTTCTTTCGGGCTCTTTTTATTTGACCGGATTAAAAAGCCTATTTGAGTTTCTTAAACCATTTAATCTAAAATCCCCAGGTAGATGCGCCATTGGATTCAGTTTTAAGCTTATAAACAAAATAGGTCTGTGTTTGCCTCTCGGTTTTGCTGCAAAGCAGCGTGGGGTTGACCTGTCCTCCCTGCGGCGGGCTGAACCTGCACTCCTCACATTTGGGAGCCCCCTGAGCTGCCACCACCTCCCCTTGGCTCCAGGAGCCAGGGCCAAGCTCCACCAGCCACAGTGAGCGACCAGCACGGTTCCCAGGGCTTTGTGCCCCCGTCAAATGCAGCAAAAGCCATTGCTTTGGAAAAAATATGGGGAGATGGGGAAGGAGGAGGCTGTAGGAGAGTGGGGAGGATGGGAGGGACGCGTACTGCAGCGTGACACCGGCGTGGGCCGGGTGATGCTTCCCGATGCCCTCAGTCCTTGCAGAGGAGCTGCTGCTCCTCCTCCACGCCCGGCTCCTCCCTGGGCTTGCTCCTGCGCCCGGCCTCTCCGCTCCCCTGGGGTTCTTGTCGCCCTGCCAGCTCCGCACAGCTTTATGGCCGCCACTCCCTGTGCTTCTCAGGAGGGTTTTGTGGACACGGGACCAGTTGGGGCTGCTCTGAGATGGGCCGAAGTGGGACAGCTCATGGTTTGGGTTGGCAGGAGAGAGGTGCTAGAGGCACGCCGAGGCTCCGCGGGCAGTGGTTGTGCTCCGGGTAGCAGCCGGTGCCAGCGGCTCCAAGGGGAGGCACCAAGCCCTGCAGCGGGCAGATCCAAGGGGATCTACCCCTGCATCCTCCCCCACACCCTCTCCACGCACCCAGCAGGCAGATCCAAGGGGCTCTGCCCCTGCATCGTCCCCAAACCCTGTCCATGCGCCCAACAGAGGCGGCGATGCCCTCGGTGCGCGCGGTGACGGCGCCGAGCTCAGTCCCAGCGTGGCCACGGGAAGGCAGAGCAGGGGGTCCTCCTGCATCCCCGGCTCACAAGGAGATGTTCTGCGGGAGGTGGCGGCCAGAAGAAGGTTTCTTCTTCTCCCCCACCTCTCCCGAGGAACTGGAGGCAGACAGAGGGACGGGCGTCTGTCCGGTGGCAGCCCGAGCAGGAGGGAGCCCTCTTGGCTTTGCCGAGGGAGCCTCTTTCTATATGGAAATGAAGAATTTAGGCTAATGGAGCTCAACCATCTCTAATTTTGCGATGGCAGGAGGATTTTGATTGAAAGTAATTAAGCAAGCTAGCTGTAAAATTAATTAAAGCAAAAGGGGGGGATTTTTTTATTGGATTGGATAGCGATATAGCGGCTGTCAAATGGGGGACGGATGGGGGTGACCTGAATTCTCTGCCCTCCCTCCTCCCACTCGGGACGTTTATGTCACTTTAATCTCCTTACAGCGGCTGGTGTGCATTTGTTTGAAATAATCAAGGAAATATGGTCAGAAATTGTCAGCTTTCAGATCTAATTTACCTGACAGCCCTGCGCGGACCAGTAAGCCTCTGTGTGCGTGTGTGTGTGCGGTGCATGCGATGCTGTGGGCGTGGAGGGCTCCTCGCCTCCCTTCTCCCCCCCTTTCCCTGTTTTTCTTCACCCCGTCTTCACTCGATTCCCAGCAAAATTACTTCTGGTGCAGCTGGGACCACCTGGCACCCCCCAGGAAAAGGAGATAAGTTGGAGAATTTTCCTGCGGTCCCTTCTCCACCCTCCCCCTTCCCATCGCTGCCTCCTCCCAGCCTGCTGCCTCATCCTTGCACCATAACCAGCTTTAGGGTTTAGGCAATATAGGATTAGGGGAGGTGGCTGTAATTCTTTATTCCAGATGGCTGGCAACTGCTAAACCCACTGTCACAAGCACCGGGTTATAAAAATACTTAAATTAGGCCCTTTGTTCCAGCCCCCGGCCCTGCCAAGTGGCGCTCCCGGTGTCCTGCCGCGGCTCGGCTCGCCCAGCACAGGTGGGGACGCTGAGTCGAGGCGGTGCTGGTGCTGGGAAGAGGAGGCTCAGGGCTCACACCTACCTGGATTCCCTCGCTCAGCTCCATCTGCTTCTTTTTGCTGTCAGCACTTCGAGAGAGCTCCGGCAATACGCAGAGGGAGGCACAATGTGGTGTCATCACAGGTGAAGGTCCTGAGCCTGGGAGGTGCCAGGGCCACGGCTCCGTACGTCCCACGAGGGAGCCTGCTCTTCTCGGGGACCCAGCTTTACCGCCGTCCCTAACCCTACAAGAACCTGGTGGCCTTGGCCCAATGCTCTGCCACGCAGGAAGGGAAGGTGGCTGCTGTAGGGTCAGTGTTTCCTCTGAGCCACTGCAGTGCTTCACATCTGTCTTGCTAGGTCGGCTGTTAGGGTTATTATTTATTATTTATTATTGTTCATTAAGTGCTGACAGAGTTGGGGCTTTTGTTTGTTTTGTTTGGGTCTCCATTTAGAGGCCTTCGCTGCGGCAGCCTCCAGTGCCAAGACTCGAGGCGCTGTTACAATTACAGCCGTGATCCTATTGTATTGTTTATGTAATGACTCTCAATCCCCAGGGATTCGGCAGCCTGTCTTAAACCCAGGCACCCAGCACCTGGCAGGGAGAGGGCAGGGCAAAGGCTGGCCCCGATGCCCAGGGAAATCTCTGGGCTTGGTGTTCTAGGGGATGGTTAATGCGCAGACAGATCAGGCTGGACCTCGTGGCAAGGACCCACATGCAGGGAGGGCGATGAAGCTGCTTCAGATGATCCATCCCCTCCATGGCTCACCCTGATGCTCTGCCTGCTGGATGTCACCCATGCGGTGAGCTGGGCACCCAACCCTTGGCCAGCACCCATGGGTGCTCCCCGAGCATCCCCAAACACTTCAGCCCCTGCAGAGAGATTTCCACCCCGTTAGGTGGCTGCAGATCCCAAATTGGCTGATCCCAAATGGGCTGATGTGGGCAGGACGTGGTGTATCCATGGCCATGCTGTGGTGGGTGAGGAGCCCGTCGCCACGATTCCCAGCTTTATTCCCATCCGTGCCACCGACCCGCTTCGTATCCGGAGCCTCGCGAACGCGTAGCGCCGTGCCAGTGCGTCCTCATCAGCGTAATGGGTATAATTAGGCCCTGATTGAAGATAGTGCTGAGGGCTGAGTGTGCCAGCAGACTTGCTGCTGGTGCTGAGAAGCCCTTTCCAAAAAAAAAAAAGGAGGCAAGACCCAGAGTGTAGAGCGCTGGTTCCCACATGGCATTTCAGTAATATGGAGTAAAATCCCTGATGGATCGGGATCTGCTGCCCCAAATGAAGCGCTGCCCTCCCCTCAACCCAGCAGGAGCAGCGCCCCAAAGTGTGCACCCAGCCAAACACGGGGAGCACGGGATGGGGCACTGCCGATCCCTGGTGCTAATTGCAGGTACCACCGAATGCAGTATCAGGAATAGCCTCAATAATCCCATGGCCGGCTGACTGAAAGGGAGCTCGAGTTCTGGGACATGGACCAGGCTTCCACTGATAATGGTATCTGAAGGCAGTGGTGTCTGGAAGCGGGGTCATACTGTGCTGGCTGCTCCTATTTCCTTCTGCAGATTGCAAGACAAGATGACTAAGAGTGCATTAGATAATTTTCTAACATAACATTCCCTACAGGCAGTTACTGGCATTGCTGTAGAGACGTCCTGAGCACCGTGTTGGAAAGAAGTGCACAATTTCTTTCTGCCTTGTGACAATGCTTGAGACCCCCGTGCCCTGTTCTGACTGCAAGGCTCCTTAGACATGGCTGAGGAAAATGCACGTGAGTGCTGCCCCGGGGCCCCCTCTCTCCTTGTTTTACACCTCCTTGTCCCTGCTCGGCACACAGCCCCTCGCTGCCTCCAGCACGGCCGGGAGCTGCCGGAGCGTGTCCTGGCGCCGGGTGGACGGGGTGAGAAGTTTGGAGCTGGGTGGCGTGCCCGTTCCTCTCGGTTTGATGTGCGTGGGGTTGGAAAGCCATAAGCTCAGCTTTCCCATCGCTGTCAGCCAGGGAAATCATTCCTCTGAGCTCCGCGGAGTGACACGAGCAGCGGAGCAGGCGGAGGGGGGTGAAGCCTGGCGGGTCTGGTGGAGGAGAGCCGAGGCACCGGGCTGAGAGCGTCTGGGGTGGCTGACACGTCTGGGGGTGGAGGTGAGCCGCTCGTCCTCAGTCTGGGCCAGCACAGCCCTTCAGAGAGCAGACAGGCAGCTCAGCTCACAGCAGGTCGGAGAAACCTTGAAACCTCCAAAGAGGAGACGATCAGGGACGAGGCACAGCAGAGACACAAGGAGCTGAAGCTCCCGGGGGGCTGTGGAGCTGCTGCCCCTCGGCAGGGTCTGGCTGCTGCCCCGTGCACCCCGTGGGCAGCGAGGGAAGGAGGCAGAGCTGGAGGCACCAGTCCCCAGCGTCTTCCAGGCAGAGGTTGTCCTGCTTGCGGTGGATTCGGGGGCTTTCTGCAGGAACTGTCTCCACGGGCAGGTCTGAACAAGCCGGTCAAGTTACTCGTAATTTCCACCAAGAAAATAGAAACCCTGAAATAGAAGGGTTGGGGTGAAGAGGGGATGGCGTGGCTGGCTGAAAGCAGCAGCCGAGCCCAGGTGGGTGCTAACAGGGTGCACCGGGGTCCTGCAGTCCATGGCCATATTGGAGCAGGACTGAGGACTGAGGACTGAGGGAATTTTTGGGGACAGCCTGGGTGGGGAAGCTGCCCAGGACGGCGAGGACAGCCCCGTGCCACGCTTGCAGCTCATCCGCTGGGACCCACTTGGAACCCAGGGGTGCGGGAGGAGAGCATCCATGTGTCCCCCTCCTTCCATCTCTCCTCCTCCCTGGAGCACCAGGCAAGTTTATCAATTTACACCAGAACGCAGGGAAATCAGGGAGGTTGCCAAGGTCTTGGCTTCATTAATTCTGAACCCGGCGATGGCACCCACTCGCAGGGCTGCTGCTGCTAGTGCAGGCTCGCCTCGCGGCTTATTAAACCTGCACCTGAAACCAGGCTGAATTCAGCCCCGTGCCGTCTGATTCCCCGTGTCCCTCACTCCCCTGGTGCCTGGAAAACAGCTTATTAAAGCTCACCATTGGTAATTGCCTGGGAAGTCACATTTTTAACGCTTTCCTCTGGTTCTTGAGAGCTGAAGAGCTGAGCTGCTGCCTTTCCCAGACTGCGGGGTAAATAAACCGTGTTGGTGGTTATTTGCGGGTGATAATGGAGAGCTGGAAACCCCTCAGCTGCTGGGGGTAGAGCGAGCCCCGTTGGGTCTGAGGAGCTCCAAACGTGCCTTGTTTCTTGGTCCCCGTGCCTTAAAGCAGCACCGCAGAAGCAAGGCACCTGGTGCACCATCGGGGGGGCACCGGCACAGGAACCCAAGAGAAGGGATGGGCTGAGTCAGCACCAGGGGGCTCGGCCTCCTCCTGCACCCCAGCAGGGCAGGGCAGGGGATTTTTGGGGGAAGTCTTGGTGGGAGCAGGGTGGAGGCAGCACTCCCTGAGTCCACACCATGCAGGAGATCCTCCTGCAGGGAGCTGTCGTCGTGTTTGCAAACTGCGCGGTGGCACCGGGGGAGATGCAGCAGGCACGGGGCCGCACGATGCCGCGCGCACTGAGTCACCCCTCGGGGGGAGAGCCAGCGGGCACCGCGAGCTGCCGAGGCAAACATGGGCGAATCGTTACAATAGGCACCAAAAATATCTTCACATGAGATCTTTCTGCATTGCTGCGTGTTGGGTAACGGGGAGGGCTGGCAACCTAAGCCGAAACCCTGCCCACGTGCTCCAGAGCTCATCCTGGGCAAGGCGAGCGCCTGGCTCGGGAAGGAAGCAGGAGGAGAAGTGGTTTTGCTCCTGCGGGAGCCCCGGTGAGCCACGAGGCTCCCCACGAGGCCAGCCTGCAGCAGGAGTGGCCCCAAAATTGCTCGTGTGCTGGTGACCATGGGGTCCCCAGCAAGGGGCAGCTCCTGGGGGCTCTCTGCAGCCATCTCCCCAAAGCCCAGGCCTGCCCTAAGGGACCCAATTCCCAAAACCCCAATTCTGGGGGCTCATCCAAAGGAATCTCAGCAGAGGCAGAGCGCAGGGAGGCTCCCGGCTGCACATCCCCAGGGCTGGTGGAGTCCCCGTCCGCCTGTCCTGCTGCCCGTGCCCCCCCTGCACCCTCGCACGGGGCTGGGGTCGTGCCGTGGCCCCGGCCCCCTCCTGGCTCGAAGCTCCCGAGCTCTCCCCTGGTTTTTCACAGCCTTTTTTTTTTTTTTGCTGCCAGCGCAGGGCACTGAAAAGTGCTGGCACTGCCAAAAACCCTGTGTGCACTACGACTCCCCAAACATCCCTTTATTTTTATTGTTCTGTTAATTACTGTTTAAACTTTAATAAGTCACTTCGTCAGGAGGGGGGACCTGCAGTGAGGTTTCTGTGCAAACACTGGGCCCGGCGGTGACTCTGGTGTAACATAACCCTTTATACAATGTGGGAATGTTTAGACTGTAACAGAAACTTGTTATTTTAATGACAGTTAAAGGGGAAAAAAAAAAAAAAAGAGAAAGAAAGGAGCGAATGAAAAAAGGGAAGCGGGTTTGTTGGGGAAATGGCTCATCTCAATCTCGCTGTCTGGCCTCTTTTCTCCCGGCTTTAACGGCAGCGGGGCGAGCAGCTTTTATTTTATGGCTGCTGCCGATCCGGCCCCGTTCCCAGCAATGCCCCGCGCTCCTCCTGCCCGCGGCCCCCTCAGCTCCACGGGCAGGAGATGCTGATGGAAGCAGCAGGGCTGGCTGTTGCTCGGAGGCAGCAGCAGATGCCTAAAGCCAATTTGAGCTCTGTCTAATTATCCTGACCCACACGAGAGACTTTCCCCTTCTCTTCAGCGCCTCCTCCACCGTTTAAGTTTTTAAGGAGCTGTGCTGAAACAGATGCTGGCACGCCAGAGATAAGAGGGTCTGCGTCCCGGGGAAAAAATGGACTTTTGAGGTTAGAAAACACTGCCTGCCTTCGCCCGGTGTGCTGGCATCTCCCTCACACCCCTCTTGGCCTGCCCCGAGGCCGTGGCACTTTGTGGGCTTCATCCTGGATGTGGCCATTGGGACTGGGATAAGCCCCGAGAGGGAAGGGGAGCAGGGAGGTGTCTCGGGGCTCACAGGTGGCCCCAAGGCCATACTGGGCCCGTCGATGTCTGCCTTGCTGTGAGGGAGCACAGGGTGCCCGTGCGGTGCCCGGTGTCCCCGTGTCACCGTGCCAAAGTCACCTCCAGGTTGGGCTTGGCTATATTTAGCGCTGCCTATAGACCAGGCAGCGCGGAGCGATGGACATGATGTGAAAACCTCTCCGTTTCCACCGACCTCGCTGCTGCTGCTCTGAGCTCCCCGGCTCAGGGCACAAGCCCAGGGGAAGGGACAGCCCCATCCGTGTCCCGACAGGATTCGCCTGTCCCCTCCTCGCACGGGCTGGGAGGGGAAGGGGACGCAGAGGGCAGGGGCAGGAGGATGCGGGGTGTCAGGATCCCTTTGGGGACCACAAGGACCTTCCCCAGCACCAGCCCCGTGCCAGGAGCCCCAAATCTCTCCGCAGAGCCCCTCGCTCTCAGAGTTTGGGAGCAGAGCAGGAGCCGTGGGCTCGCCGCGGGGCTCGGGGCCGTGGTGTCCCCAGTGGGTGAGCGTGCGGGGAGCGGGCCAAAACAGTTCACGCTTCCCTCGCCCGCTGCCGGGGCTGTGATTGTTATTGATTGGCTTTGCTGTTCTCGGCACTTTGTGTTTTTCCAGCTGAGCATTGCCTGCCCCTTGATTTGATTTTTTTTTATTATTTATTATTCTTTTTTTTTTTTTGGCTCGTTCCAACGCCCCCGAGCGTTGCCCGTGGGGCAGGTGCGTGCCCAGTGTGCACGGGCACGGGGCTCCGGAGGGGCCCAGCAAAATGCAAGGATTAAACCCCCGGGTGTGCGCTGCCCCTGCAAGTGTTGTGCAGTAGGAAACCAGCGGCAGGGCCGTGTGTCAAAGCAAATAACAGCCATGTGGACGGGTCTTCAACCCGGATGCTCTTCGGCCCCAAAGATTTGGGTGCTTTGCCCTCGTGTCTCTCTCGTGGTGCCGGCTGTCGGACCCCGTGGAGCGCCTCGCTCCCCCGGCGTGCCCGCAGCCCTCCCCGTGGGCAGGAGCCGTCCCGCTAGGAATGGCATTTTCCAGGTTCCTGCGTGAGGCTGAACATGTCCCAGCTGCGAAAATAACGAGCCGCAACACCCTGTGGAAACAGGAGAGCAGCAGCGACGCGTCTGTCCGCTCTGCGCAGAGCCGGGTGGAAACCGATGCCCCAAAGGGGAGCTCGGGGTGCGCAGCCAGGGCTGGGGAACATTGGTTTGGAGGGGCCAAAGCATGGAAGCAACAGATACCCGTGGGCTGCCCGCAGGACGGGTGGGTTGTGGCCAGACGTGACATTGAGTGGGCTGCTCAGGGTGGCTGTGGGGCGAGGGACCGGGTGCCGGTGTCCCCACGCAGCCCCAGCACCGTCCCCTGCCCGGCCACCGCCTCCCCCCGGCCGCTGGGGTCACTTTGGCTGGCGAGTGTGAGCTGAGCTCAAGGATAGAGCCCCCTGGACGGAGCCAAGGAGCCGCTGTATAAAAAACGCTGAGGTTTTCCTTTTTTGTACAGCGCGTTTCCCTAAATTGCCTTTGACTGTGTGCATCGCTAATGAAAGTTTATGCCCTTGTTAGAAGGACAGGCAGGTCCGTTCCAGTTAGGGCTGGGTCTATCCTTCTGCCAACTGCCCTCCCTGCACACACACACACACACACACACACACACACACACACACGCTTGCTCGCTCGCTCGCTCTCCCTGGTGAATAAGTGGAGGCTGTTATAAAAAAAAAAAAAAAAAGAGGGAAAAAAAAAAAAAAAAAGAGGAGGGGAAAAAAATTTCCATATTTGTGTAAGTTGCTTTAAAAGCATTTTATCATGTCATAAAAAAAAAGGAAAGTACTCTTGGAAATTGATCCTGCACACGAGCCCATTGGACAGAAGGACGTCGGGATGTTAATGGCTATTTTGCTCCAGGGTGGCTTATTAAAAAATTTATACATAAATGCTTAAAATTGCATAAATTATTTAAAAAAAAAACATAGTAAGCAATTTGCAATCCCGATCCACTTTTCCCTCTTTTTCTTTCCCTCGTCATCCTTCCCTTCCCTTCTTTCTTACCAAAAAAAAGAAAAAAAAAATTCCTTCCCTCTCTTCCCACCCGGGTCCCCTCCCTGTCTGAAAATGCGATGCGTCCAGAAGTGCACATGGATGGGTGTAAAATCCACACGATTTTAAACACGACCCGCCGCCGGCCCGTGGAGCCTGCCACAGGGGGAAATAACAAAAAAAAAAAAAAAAGAAAAAAAAAGAGGGGGGAAGAAAAAAAAAAAAGGAAAGAAAGAAGTTTGGATATGATGAGTGTTCCTCGCAGGCGTGGAATGTCACCCACATATCCTGGAGATTGTACTGGGGAGGTTTATGATGGTTTCCCATTGATTTGTTTCCCCGACGCAGCTGCCGACCTCTATTGAGGGACAAACATAATCAGCACTGACGCAAATTAGATGGTTATTCGTTTTGAAAATTGACAGAAAAACAATAAAAAAGATGAAATGCTCCCAAATCAATAGATATAATGAAATTCAAATAATCCGAGAGATGAGGTCTCCATGGCAACTGATAATGTGGAAAAGAAAACAATTTAATAAAGGACAGACACACTTTGAAAACAGATTGGGCAAAGGGAAGGCGGGGGGGCGAGGGAGCAAGGGGGGCCGTGGGCTGGGTGGCGGTGGGAGGGGGCGGCGGCGGTGGGGAGCCGGCAGCCGGCTGCCTCTCCGGTTGGTTGGCGGTGCCGCGGTGAAGGATCACTGTCCATCCCAAGGACGCTTGCCATAATTAAGAGAGGCTTTCGGTCCAGAAAGTGCAGATTCAGGTTTTAATACACAAAATTATTTCAGGAGCACTGAATCGGAAAGTCGTTTGTTATGACCTTCCTGAGAGGCCTGGAGCAGGGCATGTTGGAGGCGCGGCGGCTGAGCCAGCTGAGTTATGGCATATTTGTGTTTTTATAGTGCGGAGGGGAGGGGGGAAGGGGGGAAGAAGGTTAAACAGTATTTACAGCTCAGTTGTTTTCAGAAAGGAAAGAGAAATAGAGTTCATGAAAAGATGCGAGCGGAAGAGAGCGAGCGAGGGAGAGGCAGAGACCCCCCGCCCGGCACGCTCCCGCCGCGGGGACGCCGGCTCCAGCGGGACGCTCGCCGCCGCGCTCCTTGCCTTGAGGTGTGGGGGGCACAGGGGCCGGGGGCGCAGCGGGGCCGGGCTGGGGCGCGGGGCTGGCCCTGCCGGGGCCGCCCGTCTCCTCTCAACCAGCCGCAGCACAAACCTCTCCCGGCACGGGGCCGGGAAACCCGCGCGAGCGCTGCGCTCCTACGGCCAGCTCTCCCCGCGTGGGTGCTCGCCGAGCAGCGCTCGGTGCGCTGCGGGGAGCTGCGGCCACGCACACGTCATGCTTGGAAGGCTGCAGAGCACGCAGGGCGTTGGTGGATGTCGGTGTGCCTTCCTTCGCACGCCGTTTGTGCGCTCGGAGCTTCCCAGGTTGCGCGTGCCGCAGCGCCGGGTTGTGTGTGCCACCGTGCGCACGGTGCTGCGCCCGCACGGCCACGTTGTAGGGTGTGTGCACATCCCCTCCGATGGGTGCTTGCGGTGAGCTCGAGCACGTGGATGGGCTCACGAGGACAGGGGGAGAAGATGGTGAGCCCTGCTGACCAGGAGAAAGCGCAGCAAAAGGCAAGGCAGAATTAGCCGTGGTGCAAAACTGCGATAAGGAACTTTTTCTGGGCCTCTGTCTCTTGGTGGTGCAACAAGCACGCGGGCTCCCCGCTCCCGGCGCTGCTCCTGCCTTCCCACTGCAGGTTGTTAGGGTGCTGACAGGGGCCAGCTCACCAGCAGCCTCCCAAATCCCCGGGGTGCGCAGGGAGCCCCTGTCAGGAGGAGCTCGCTTAGCCCCTGCCCTCAGCTGCTGCCACCATCAGCTGCTCCCAGAGGCTTTGGGCTTGGGTAAAGTGTCTTGGGACAGACACTAAGAGGGACCAGTGATACTGGGGGTGATTCCCTTCCCAGGCTGTATCCCAGTGTCCCTCCCAGCTCCTGGTTACTCCCCCAGCACCAGGAGGTGTGTGCCATCCACCAGCGTGCCCGCCCTGCAGTCACCAGGAGTGCTGGGGCAGCACGGGCTGCACAAAGACAGCAAAGAGAAACCTCAGCAAGGTGGGGCTGGGGTCTCCGTTGTGGTGCTGAGCAAGGAAACTCCATTTCTCCCAAAGCCTGCCCCAAAAAACTCCTCCCCAGGCGATGTCCGGAGGCTGGTACCAGCACTGGGACATCACCAATGAGTGGGGGAGAGCAGGGAAGGAAAACCCCCGGGGCTGAAATGGGTATCTGGGAAACGTGAGCTGAGTTAGCAGAGCAAGGAACAGGTTGCCAAAAGTCCTCCCCGAGCCTTTGCACATCACCAGCACGGGGTCAGCAGCCCCTGGGCTTTCTCCCTAGGTCCCCCTCTCCCCCCTCACTGACTGTTTCCCTGCACCCCTTGCCCTTTTGGCGATCACAGGGGGCTCGTGTCTCCTCTCCAGGTGGGCACAATCGTGGCCACGGAGAGGGGAAGGCAGAGCCCGTGCTGGCATGGGGCTGCCCCGACAGCCGGCCTGGCATCGTCCCTCGCCCCTCTGCTGCTTTCCCCTGGGTTTTCTTCACAACCTGTGGGCAGATTGATGGTGGGCCCGTGAGGTTAGCGGTTCCGCTTGATTTATAGAGTTACTTAGGCTGAGTGAGGCCACTTAGGATAGTAAACCTTTTAACTGGACTAAAAAAAATTAATAATAAATAAATAAGGCGAGGAGGAGAAACTGGACCAGCAAAGCTGATCCTCTCGGCTCGGTGTTACCTAAAGGACTCCGAGGACAGAAAGCTCCCAGGGAGCGTCCTCGCTGCTGCTGAGGACAGGTTTTTGTGGCACCAAGAGCAGGAAACTCTGAAAACATTTCAGCACTGACAGATGCACTGCGGGCTTGGCTGCAGGACGCTCCTGAAAGCGCATCCAGCCGCCCTGCAGCGGTGCTGTCCCCCCCGGCACCACGTGAACTGCAGCAGCAGCGAGGTGCTGAGCCTGCGGAGTTGGGCTAAAGCTCCGACAGCTGCAGGGCTGCGGATACCCAACGGGACGGGGGCAGAAAGGGAAGGGACAGGCAGGGACAAGGTGCTGGTGGCGGTGCCCCGGGGTGAGCGGCAGCACCAGGGCGAGCTCTCGGAGCTGGGAGCCGGCGCGATCGCAGCGCCTTCGGGCTCAGGTTTTGCGACCTGCTGGGGAAGAGGTTGTGGTGAGCGTTCCTAAAGAGCTGAGCGCGAGGATTAGCCCCGTCCTTTCCCCTCCAGCTGTGCCGAATGCCTGCAAAGAGCCGGGGGGTGGCGGGGAGCCGGTGCCCGTCCTGAGCCTCGGCCCCTTGCACCACTGCAGCAGCACCAGGGCTGCGCTCGGGCCAGCTCGCTCCTAGTGTGAGGTCTGCGCTGCCTTCCTCTCCCTGGCCAGTGATATATGGCATAAATTAGGCCTCTGAAGGGGGATACTGCATCCTTAAGAAGAAATATGTCCTCATTTTTCTTAAACACCGTTTGCACTGAGTGAAATGTTTAGAAGGGACGCTGAGGGATAACTTTATTTCTTACTAGGGAGTTCAGAGCCGTTCAGTTAAACCCATAAAACACTGGGAGTAGGGAAGCTGACAGCCTGCCCGTGCATTAGAAAAGCCATTACTCATCTGGGGGAAATTCGCCCCATGCCGGAGCCTGGCGTTACCGGTGGGGTGGTCCAGGGGAGGATGCGGGATCATCTCCCGCGGCCATCCTGGGGGTCAGCGGGATGCTCGGGGTGGAGGAGGCTCGGGTAATACTGGTATCAGAGCACAGAGCTGCCAGGCAGACCTCGAAGCACCGGGTGAGCGTTGCGGGGTTCAGCCAGGTGGGTCATCGCCCTCCTTCCTCCTCCTCTGCGTGGGAAACGAAAGCGCAGAAAGCTGGGGAGAGCCTGGGTTGAACCGTGCCTGAAAACCAGGCTGGCAGCCAGCGCTCCTGGCTCCTCACCCCCTGCTTCAGCCTCTGAGACCGAATTCCCTCCCAGAGCAAGGAGCGAAAGCCAGGAGCCGGGACTGCGGGGTCCTGCAGGGCTTCCAGGAGCACAGCAGCACCTGCACGGCTCCTGTGCCGAGCCCTTGCTTTCCCGTGGGATTTAGAAAATGGAAAGAGGAGGTGTCGGGGGTGGCAGCAATGGCAATTCCTCCCTCGGCTGGGGTTGGGGCCGGGTGGGCTCCTCGCCCCCCGGTCACCCGGCTCCGTGGCAGGCACGGATGGCATCAGCCACCATGGGGGCGGTGACTTTCTGTTTGGTGCTTGATTTTGGAGGCCTGACACCAAAAGATTTAATATTTGTTTGAAATGAGAAACAGTTCTCAAATGAATTTGGAGAGCCTGGGAATTAATGGCAGCTCCCCCCCTCCACACACACACACACACACACACACGCTCCCCTCCCCGTCAGCTCAGCCCCCCCTTTCAATTTCTGAAGCCTGCTGATTTGAATATTTATAAATATCAGTAAATTATTTATTGTAGCAATCTGCTGTGCCATTTCACCAATCGCCGTTAACACTTTAGGGCTCGCTCTCCAGGCGGACGCGGCTGCAGGGAGCGGGCACGGGGGGTGGCAGCGTGCCGGGGCCACCAGCACGGCTCCGGCACCAGGAGGGTTTGCGCCCACCTTTTTGGGGCACCAGAGGAGCTGGGGCAGGACGGGGACCTCTGAACTGGGGGCACTGGGAGGGGATGAGGCTGGAAAGCCAGGCTGGTGCTGGTGGGGACGATGCCCATCGGGGTGTGCCGCTGGCTGTAGGTGCCCTTGCTGGCTTTGGGGACCTGGATTTGGCTTGGGGAAGCTCCAGCAGTGCTGGATCTGCCGTCCTGCCCCTGGTTGAGGACCTTCTGCCCTTGATCTGTTTCTCTGCTTCTCTTTGCCCCTTACCACAATTCTGGCTAAACACTGCCGCTGAGCAGGTTGAGCCAAGGGGAGCTTACAGAAGGGAGCCGTGTCTGGCCTCCGTCCTTCTGAGCCAGGCTCTGGAGTGGGAAACGGGGAGAAAAGTGGGCTGGTGTGTGGCTGGGGATGCCAGTGCTGAATGCAGCCGGACTGCAGGCACAGGGCAGGGTCCCCGGCTCCCCCCCCCAATTCATGGCTGGGGTGTGCAGGGAGAGCCCTGACGGCTCGGGGGAGGCAGGGAGCGAGGACACCCTTACGGCTGCCTCCCTTCTCCTCCCAGGGCCGTGCTCTCCTCCTGCTCCTGCCCAGGGCAGAGCCGGGCCCAGCTCCACGCCCGGGGTTTTCCCGGCTCGGTGCCGCCGGGGCGCGGGTGGGCCCCGTGCGTGCAGGTCGTTAAAGAGCCTCTGCGAGCTCCCCAAGGCCGGGCAGAAGAGACAGCATCCACTAACCCAAGGTCATTTCCTGAGCTAAAAGCAATAAAATGTTTTATTGATAAACCGGAGAGGGGAAAATACACAGGCTGCATCCACTCCCACACGGCGTGGGCCAGGCCGGGGCTGCTGCTGCCTTCCCTTCGCCCTGGCCCTGCCTGGTTTGGAGGGGAGCCATGTGCCGGGGGGGCTGCACCTTGGGCTGCCTTCCCCGCTGGGATTTGGGGCGTAATTTGGGGGAAACACTCCGGGTTCTGTCCGAGGGCCGTTCCTCCTGCCCTGCCTGGGGCTCTCCAGCGGTTAAAAAAGAAGAGCCCCCCGCGCAGCGCGCCGGCCCTCCTTCCCTCCCCCTCCCCGCCCCAAATAATGCCGTTAATAATTAATCGAATGAGAGCTTGCAGCTCCTGGAAAGCTGGCGCTGGGACCTCCCTCCTGAACGGAGCTGCTCAGCTGGGCTGAAAACTCTTCAATAGGAATATGAAAGCTCCATCTGTTCCCCGCGCCCGGCCCTCTGAAGTGCCGGCGCGCCGGCCCTCCCCAGCCAGCACCCCCCTGTCCCACAGCACGAGCCCTCACCCCTCCTGCCCTGCCCCTCCCCAGCCCCTCAGCCCATCCAGGGGGGTCCCCAGCCCCCCCAGGCTCTGCCCACACCACCCGAGCTCTCCTCCCCCCCGTGCCAGCCTCTCAGTGCGCTGCCACGCGCCGGGGCCCCTCCGTGCCATCCGCGGGGGCCGTGGTTGTCCCCAAGGCCAGGTTTGTCCCCGAGGGACACTGAGCGGCGTGGTGGCTGCTGGCAGGGTGTGGGGCCGGCGGGGTACGCTGCCGGGGGCATTGTTTTGCCAGGAAGTGCTCAGTGTAAATAGAGCATGTGGGAGAGTTTGTCCTGGGCAGAGATGAAAAGTCGCCGTGACAGGCGCAGGTTATAAACGGCTTCCTCGGATTGATGGGGAATCAAAACATTCCTATTGGGAAGGAGAAAATGAAGGGGGATGTTTACTTAGCCGGGAGTCTTGAAACAGTGCCGTGCGGACAGGGGGTGATGTGGGGTGGGGAGCGGGGCCCCCACGGCTCCAGGGTCCCTCCTCTGGCAACCCTGACCCCGGGCGGGCGCGGGGTCACCCCGCAGCACCCCAACCCCATACCCACCGCCTGGGCACAGATGCTCTGGGCCCTCCAGGGCCATGTCCAGCACGCAGGGTTCCCCTTGTCCCTTTGAGGTTATCAGGCTAAAAGAGGGGAACAGGAATAGTGAGGTCCCTCCTGCTCCAGAGACACAGAAATAGGGGATGGAAAGATAAATGATGCGTGCGGGCTTGCCGAGAGCTGGTCGCAAAGTTGGCAGAAGAAGCCGGGAGTCCTGGTTCCCTGCGGTCATACGTGCACAGGTGGGATGGGGATAAACACAGCATGGGGTCCTGCTGCCCCGGGGCACGTCCCATCCCGGGAAGGTCTCCAGGAGGGCTGCTTTGATGAGAGGGGAGAGGGGAGGGAAGGGCAGGAGCCGGGTGCAGGAGCGGCGGGGCCAGGAATGGGAGACGAGTTGCAGGCTCCCTGTAGCTGCTGCGTACGCAGCAAGTGCAGCCTCGGGAACGTCTGTTCCCCTCTTCCTTTGGATAAATATTTATATATCCATTTGCCGTCTGGTGCACGCACTTGGCTGCTCACCTCCAGCCCAGAATAATGGGACCTGCTGCGGCTGCGGGGCGGGGGGCAGCGGCTTGCTGCGTGCCTCCCTTCCCCATCACCCCAGCTGCGAGCGGGGCTGTGATGGGAACGGGGATGGGGAAGCACCGGGCAGGAACGGGGCCGGCGCCTGCCCCGACCCCAACCAGCTGCACCCCCGGAGGCTCGGAGCCCCCCGGCACGAGCCCTCGGGGTCCTGGCCGGGCTCCAGCTGGAGCTCGCAGCAGCCTCCGCAGAGTCCCGACGTGGTGCCCGTGGCGCACGGGATGGGCCCGCGCTTTCTGCCCTAAATAGAGCGGGAATGTGACGGGAAGGGAAGGAAGGTGCCAAGGCGCAGAGGCTTCGGCGGCGTTACGGGTGCCTGCCGGTGCCCATCTGTGCAGGCAGGGCGGGGGGATGTGTGAAGGGAGGCGCATGGGGAGGTGCAGGGGGGGTGTTTTTTGGGGAGACGGGAGGCTTTAACCCATCCGTGTGAGGCTCCACGTGGCTCCGGAGCAGCTCCGTGCCCGCAGGGGCAGGGATGCCCTCGGGGGAGGCAGGTGCTGAAAGCGCGAGGGCACCACGGGGGGCTCGGTGCCAGAGGGGGGAGCGCCGTCGGGATGGGTAGGAGCACATTTTGCCTCGCTTTTTATGGGGTTGATAGGTGTGTTGGGGGGCGGGGGGGTGTTTTCCTCGCAGTCCTTGACAGGGAAGCGTGTCTGAAGCTGTCAGGAGTTTACGCTAAGCAGCCACTCGCTGGCTCTTGGACAGCAGGTCTAAAGTTTCAGTCTGTTTGTATTGGGCTGTCATGTTACGGGATTAGGGGCTGTCACGATGGCTTCTGGATGCATTGTAGGGGGTCTGATTAATCTCGGCGCACTCCTGTGGAGCTGCACCTCCGGGCGGAGCGGCCACGAGGGCCTCCCCGTGTCGGTCCCATGGGGACTCGTCCCTCTCCCAGTGGGACACGCTGTCCGGGAGCACATCTCGGGGACACATCCAGCGATGTGTGTGTGTCCCCAATGCTTTACGGGTGCTCTTCCTGAGCCCGGGGACACAGAGCGGGGTCTGTGGTGGCACCTGGCCCCGATTGCAAGGCCCAGCTCTTGCCTTGGGGCCTTAAACCCTGCCCAGTCTGCGGGGACTGTAAATAAAAAGAGAGGTGAGGCAGCGCAGCTACTTTAGAGTCAGGTTCTTGCTTTTATTTGTGATTGAGCCTCGCTAATTGTTGGTGCAATAATCATGCGAGTGACTCCGTGATAGGGACCATTTAGTTCAAGATTCTCCGTGACCTTGAAGTTAAGACCTTACCTTCTTCCCTTCTCCCCCCACTTTCTCTTACCCCTCCTTTACTAGCTGTCACATATGAATAAACTACATTAAAATAACAAACCCACACTAATTAGCTGATTGTGCTGGGAAGTGCGAGAGCAGAATTTCCTGTGTGTGTGCGAGCAGAGCGAGCAAAGGGGCCTGATCAACTGATGCCAGCCCCGGGCGATTTTCTCATTTTTTTTTCAGCACACCAGGCTGGGGCTGCAGCGCGGGCACTTCCCAGTGCTCCCATCAGCCCTACTGGTTCTCCCTGCTCCGTACTGGTTCTCTGCTCTGAGCCCATGACTGAGCTCCTCACCACCCCTAGGGTTAGACGAGGAGGCTGCTCCCTGCTCCAGGCGTTGGGGTGCTGCCTGGTGTCTTTTTGGGGCTGGGCCACACCACGCTCACCTTCCCGTGGTGTTTGGGGCCTTTTTAGTCCAGTTCAGTCATAAACACCTGCCTGTGCCTCGAGGCTGGTGGGCTCCGTTGGGACGGGCAGGTTGGGAGCTCGGTGCCTTGGTGGCAGTCCCACAGCACGGCCGCGTGTGACAGCACCGGGGTGGGGGCAGCCATTTGGGGTGCCGGGGTTCCTGGTGTCCCGATCCCTCTAACGCCCTTCCTCGCTTCTTCCCCCTCTCTCTTTGCAGCTGAAAGAACTATATGCACTGACGCAACCTCAGGAAAACCCACAATGGCTGCCAAGCGCAAAGGCGGCCTGAAGCTAAACGCGATCTGTGCCAAGCTGAGCCGCCAGGTCGTCTTCGACCACGGGGGAGCCGAGCAGGCGCGCGCGGACAAAGGGCCGCAGCGGGAGAGCAGCAACAAGGACCTGCCTCAGCCCGGCACCAAGGAGCCGGGGACGGAGTTTTCGGATGGACTCAGCCGCGTGCAGAAGATCGAGGAGGACAAGAGGAGGGAGGTGATCGAGAAGTGGGTGAACGGGGAGTACAACGAGGAGCCCTTGCTGGGGCGGGCCGAGGGCAAGGAGTGTAAGGGCGTCGAGAGCGTGGAGGTGCCCCCTGAAGGGGTTTACATGGTGCAGCCCAAGGGCTGCAGCGACGAGGAAGACAACGGGGACGAGGCGGACGCGCTGAGGGGCTCGCAGGATGGCGCCTTCCTGGACGACAGGGACTCCGACGGGACGGCCTCCAAGGACGATGCCTACCGGGCCTCCGGCGGTGAGGCCGCCTCCAAGCTGGGGGCAGGAACAGCCTCAGGTAAGCCCCCCGCCACCCACCCCTGCACGGGGCAGCTCCTCGGCTGTGCTTTCCGGGGACGAGGCCGAGCTGCTGGGTACCTGCTGGCTGTAGGAGAGGGGTGGAGGCTCCCGAATCCCCCGGCTGAGGCCTGCCTCCCTGCTGCGTCTTCGCTCTTGGGACCGTGCCCAGTTTGCTCAGTGCCCTTCCTCAGTGGGTGTGCGTAGGGAGGACGGGTCTGGGTGACTCTCCCCAGACCGTAGATCCCGTGGCAGGGTAGGGCTCCTTCCCTAGGCTCCTTCAGGCGATCCACGTGGGGGTAACCGCCTTGTGTGTTGCTTCCTGGTCATATTTTTCTGCATGGAAAAACAAACAAACAAACAAACAAAAAACAATTGCACCCTCGTGGCAAATCCCTGGTGGATTCTGCAATGTGTTCACACACACCCTGGCAGTACGGTGCGGGCAGGGTGTGTAAGCTCATGGAGGAGGACACCAGAATCCATCCTGCGTCTCAGCACGGTGCACGCTGCCGTGTGCTGGCATCCTCACCACCATTCCCATCTCTCCCATCTTTGTTGGATGGGGCCAGCGGGGCAGGATGTGACAGCCAGGCTGTGCCAGAGCAAACCCGGGGTGTCTGCACCCCCTGTGCTTGGACCCCATGAGTTTAAAACCCCCCCGTGGTCAGGCAGTGCTGAGCCTCAGCTCCCACTCTCAGCTCCGCAGGGCTGTGCTACCATCAGCAAGTGTGGTGCGAGCCACTGTCTAGTGCTAACTTTCTTCTTCTCCTTCCTTCATCATCCCCTGGTTTTGCCCAAATTCCCCTTTTTTGGCATCAAGCAGCAGCCTGCAGCAGAGATGCCCAGTGTGCAGCCAGCCCCAGCTCCTGCAGCCCCCGCTCGGGGCTGGATGCTGACTCGTGCGCGGTTGCCGGTTTTCCCCCAGGCTGTGTGCGCATTTCTTATTTTCACTGAGCTCCTGCCTTTTTTTTTTCTGTGGCTCATTCAAAAGCTGAAATCAGCAAGAGCTCCTGGGGAAAGCCCCAGCTGAGTTTCTTGCTCATTTTCTGATACCCGGGTCGCCCCAGATTGATTTTTGGGGGCCGGATGAACGCTGAGCCTCGGTAAAAGCTCAGGGCAGATTGAATGCTTGGTATTCGGGCACAGCAGCTCCCTCCCCCTGATTTGTCACTCAGCTGGGCTGGAGCCGTAATTGAAAGATCTCCCCCTAATCTGCTCCACCTGCGCACACCCCTCCCCTGATCCCAGCACTTTGTGAATCCATCAAACTTTCCTCCTTTTGTGTGTGCCCGTGTTTTCCTCCTCCTGTTAATAATGCAGCCGAAACTCATCTCCGTCTGTCCGTTCCCCTTCTGGAGAGGCACATTCTCTAGTCTTCACGAGTTCAGTGGCAGCGCACATAATTATGCATATAAGATATAAACAGAGCTGTTTAATTATCCTTCGCCACATCAGTGACAGAGTAATTAACAAACATTGCAAGATCAATGAGGAAAAGTGTGACCTTCAGTTTCCTTTGATAGGAAAGCCCTTGTCGTTCCCAGACACAAGGTGATTGTGCCTGGACTCAGTTCTCAGTTTGTTTTAATTCCCTTCAGCCCGCATTTGCAGCTTTTCTTTGCCACGAAAACTAAAAGGAGGGGAACCTGGGATGTAAAAATACGTTGCCAACCTGTGGAAAATGAAAAAGAAGAGGATTCTCGTCGGGTAGGAGTTCTCAGGAAAATGCTTTCCTAGGGCTGTGTTGTCAAGGGACTACACAAAAATGTGCAAGCAGTCGTGGGGGGCTGGAGGCTCATTCATATTTAGGGCAGGTAACGGCACGTGCGGGGTCAGGTTCACCCCACTTAGGTTTTGCCTGGCAAAGGGACATGCTGCCAGGTCTGGAGCGTGCGTTTCGAGAAGCCTGGCGCTAACGTGGGTGGCGGCATTTCCTTGGAAAGCACAGAGCAAAGCCTCTGGTGCTGGAGAGGACAAAGTTCTCCTCGTCAGAAGCCGTGCTCCAGAAAATGGCCTCGAAGCTCTTCGGCACCGAGCCCCCTTGGTGTTACTGAGGGCAAGGTAAATCACTGCCACGGGGTTTGGGGCTGCCTGCACCCCAAAGGAGTTCTTTCCTGTGCCCAGGGGGTGGCGGGAGGCTCCTGTTGGGGCCCCTGTTTTTTTCCTGAGCCACCCATTGGAAACAAGGGCCTGAGGAGTCGGTGCTGAGCCTTGCCTTCTGTTCCTCCCTCCCCATCAGCAGGGAAGGCTGTGCAGGAGCCGCAAAGCTGGCGTCCATCAGGAGACGGGTGTCAGGCTCTGGACATGCAGATGCGTTTCCTCCTTCATTCACACACCTCTCCTGCTCCCTGCCCGCCCCATGCTGCTGCACACACATTTATATATAGCATTCAGGCTTCCCCGAGCAGGCTCTGACAGCGATCCCTTCCTACACCCCCTCGCTGGTGCCCACATACCCGGGAGATTTTCCTACACCATCCCGTGCTCTTCCCTCTGCCCATTGCTCGCATACTGGGCTAACGCAGTCACCGGGAGCTTCCCCCCGTGCAAGCTCTCAAAGTTTTCCTTTCTTTTCTTAGCCTGTTGGCTGCGTCCCGCAGAGGGGAACACTGGCCCTGCTCTCAGCAAGGAGAGCTTTCTCTCCAAAATTTCCTGGGGAGACTCCACTGGGGAGAACACGCACGGCGAGCGCCAGCTTCTCAAAATTTCAACAGCCCCCAAATTTCCACCTAGGGAGGTTTCCCCTCCCAAGCAGGCTGCAGGGCAGAGCCGGGATGCCCCATCCCCCAGGACCCAGACCTTGCTCTCCATTTGGGCTGTTTTGCTTTTCCTTCCATATATAGTGTGCTGCTGCAGGCTATTTTTAGCCCCCTTTTTTTTTTTTTCCCTTTTTTTTTTTTCTTCTTTTAGCCAGCTCGGGATCCTTTGTGATACGATAGCTGCTCCCAGACACACAGATCTCTGCTCTTTGGCGATGCCCACAAATGGAGAGCGGCAGCGAGGGGAGAGGGAGAGCCCTTTTGTTATCACACAGAAGGGGAGAGAGAAAAATGCGAGGCAGGGGGAGGGCTGCGCACTTGGCGCGGGGATTTTGTTTCCCAGCCGCTGTCCTGCTGCCTCGCCTCTGCCTGCTGGGGGTCCGGGGGGAGCTGTGTGTCGGGGACAGTCAGGGCTTGGCCGGGTCTCAGCCTCTTCGTGGTGAGCCCTTCCCCTAGGTGCCTCCACCAGAAGAGCCTCAAGCCCTCCAGGCAGCCACCCTGCGAGTCAATGCGGGTTGGTGTGGGTTTAGGGGACAGAAAGCGAGCTGGTTTGGGGGATGAGGGGTTAAATCGAGGGTACTGAAACCCAAACTCATGCACGGACCTCGCAAAGCACAAAAAAAGACCTGAAAAATCACCTTCTCCCATGGTTTTGGGTAGTGCATCTAGTTGTGCCGGCTGAGGTCTAGCCACACGGGTACCAAAGATGCTTTCCAACACCAAAGGTGCAGAACAGAGAAATGTAGAAAGGAGCTGGTCTCCTACAGCATTGCATTTTCCCCGGTATTACAAGAAGATGCTAGGCTTCCTCGAATACCTTCTCTGGGTTTGTAAGTCTGTGGGGCCTGAGCTGAGCTGGATCTGCAGAACTGACTGGAGATGTGGGGCTGGGCAGGGTCTGGCTGCCTGCTGGGTCCCGTGTGCTGCACGTCAGGAGGAAGAAGGGGAAGGGCTGGCTTGTTCAAGGCAGCAAAAAGCACACCTGATCGTTGAATTTCCTTTCGGATCCTATCTGTGGTGGGCTTTCTCCACCTGGAGCCTTGCAGCTTGGCCCAGGCTGGCTGGGGTTTTGTGTGCAAGGCTGGGAAGTCAGGGGTTGGGAAGGAGGCTGGGGGATTTGTACAGGTCCAGAAAGGGGAAAAGCAGAACAAATTTAACAGAAACGGGGGCTTCTTGTAACACTTGTTAGACCCATCAGGGATTTCTGGGGATTAATCACCTTTATTGCTCATAGGGTTACACTAAGATGGAGGTGGAGAGGAGAGAAGAAGAGGTAGGAGAGAGAACAACCTGAAAGCAAGACGGAGTGATTTGAATTCATTAAATTAAATGTGTGTGTGAAGGATAATTTCAATGGCTGTGGAAAAGTATTGGCTCAGGAATGTGACTCTCATGGTTGTGCACGTTTTGGTGCCTGTTTCAGGCAGCCTCTCCCTCCGCATGGTCCCACGGACACAGATCTGTGCGAGCTGCTGGCTGCTGAGCTGGGACTTCGCTCACTCACTGGGACTTGTGTGTGCAAAAGTGCTCCAGTAAATCCGTGCCCAGGCATCTGGCATCCCAGCTTGTCAGATCCCAGCTCCTAGGGGCCCATTTTCACACCTCGGATCCATTGACCAGTTCTGTGCCTTGATGCTTTCCTTTCCAGCCACGTTTCAAGTCAGCACTGGTTGGGTTTGAGCTCCGGACCCAAACCTCCACCTGCTGCTGGGGCACCTGCTGGCCCCGGGAGCCTTGGTGCCCCCGAGAGCTCGAGGGAGGGAGTGGAAGAGATGACGAGGGAGGTTTGAAGGACTCCTGCACACAGTAAATCCTTACTCTGCGGGAGAAAGCAAGAGGGAGAGGAGGAGGAGGAGGAGGAGGAGGAGGAGGCGAGGAGGAGGGACGCTGTGTCAGACTGAAGCCTGAATGAGTCCAAGCTGCCACGTCAGAGCGATCTTTATTTCCTCCTTTCCACTGATATTGGGTGACCTCCAGATGTGTGTTCTTCCCCTCCCGGTGGCCTGGGAGGCTGCTGGGGGAGCAGGGGAGGGAGGAGGAGACCGGAGGCAGGCGGCGTTGGCTCAGCTCCCCATTCCCCTTCCTGCCCCCCAACCACAGGGACAGGCAGTCCCTCTGGAGCCCACATTGGGGTCTCCTGTCCCCAGCCCCAATCCTAGTGGGGAGAAGGCTTGGACCCATTTTGCACCACTCCATGGGCACCCCCGTTCCTTCCTCTGCCCCCCGTCCCCCCCCAGCTCCATCCCCGTGCACCCGCACACAAGGACAGACCCGCGCGAACCCCGGCGTATCGGCGCCGGTCTCACTTCCAGTAAAATTACTTTTTCTTCATATTAGGCCAAGGCAAGAGTGCAGAGACATTTATGAAACTTTGTTTAATGTACTGAAAAGCCATCGGCTAGAACATTTAGGAAATTGATTTTCCTGGCATTGATGAACTCTTTTTATTTTACCCCAGTATTAATTACTTTTTTTTTTAAAACAAATTAATTTAAGAGTCGTAAAACCTAACAAGTGAGCCAAACGTCAGTAGATCATGTTCCCCTCTTCCCTTGCCCCCCCCTCCCCGCTCCCAGTGCCGGTAGAGGAGGAGAAGAAGAAAAATCAGCCCCTGGCGTGACTCTCTCCCTCTGGTTCTCTGCAGGGGAAGCTTCATCGCTGCGAGACTACGCGGCCACCACCATGAATGAGTTCCTGGGCATGTTTGGCTACGATGACCAGAACATGCGGGACGAGCTGGCCCGCAAGATCAGCTTCGACAAGCTGAACGCTGCTACCTCAGAGGCCACCGCCACCGCGGCCTCTCTCTCCGGCGAGGACGCCCTGAGCAAACGAGCCCGCTTCTCCAAGTACGAGGAGTACATCCGCAAGCTGAAGGCTGGAGAGCAGCTCTCTTGGCCCATGCACTTGGCCAAATCGGAGGAGCTGGGCTCCAAGCTGGGCAAGGAAGGTTCCTCGGTGCTGTCGCAACCCATCCGGGTGCCGGGGCCCGACGCCTCCCTGCTGACGGAGACCAAAGCCACCATCCTGCCGCTGCCCTCTCCGAGCAGTTCCCAGATGCAGGGCCTGATGTCGCGGGCCTCCAAATACGACTTCTTCATTCAGAAGCTGAAGACGGGCGAGAGCATCAGGCCACAGAACGGCAACACGTACAAGAAGGCCTCCAAGTACGACCTAGAAAACGTCAAGTACCTGCACCTCTTCAAGCCTGGAGAAGGAAGCCCGGACATGGGAGGAGCCATCGCCTTCAAGACAGGCAAGGTGGGCCGCCCTTCCAAGTACGACGTGAGGAACATCCAGAAGCTCACTCCGGTGAAGGCTCCAGCACCCAGCCTGGCCCCTGCTCCCCTCGCCAGCACCCCCAGCAGCACGCCCGTGGCCGGCCCGGAGCAGTCCGTCTCATTGCCATTCAACACTCCCGAGTACCTGAAGTCAACTTTCTCCAAGACAGACTCCATCACAACTGGAACAGTCTCTACAGTAAAGTAAGTGTCCTCCTGCTCTTCTTAGCTTTGTGTTAGGGTTCGTGCCTACAGCCTGCGTGTGGAGCAGGGGCATTACAGCTCATGCCGTTAATGAGATGTTTCTGCTTGCTCCGTGCCTGTTCCTCTGTCAGCCTTACAGCTCCATTTGTCTCGATTGCACTGAGGCCGTGGCCTGCCTCCCGCAGTCACGGCCATGAATCCAGAGCCCACTAGCTCCTGGGGTTGTATGCTGAAAGGACAGATAAGGGGACGTGGTGCTGTCAGCACTCTGAGGTCGAGATCGTAACTGCTTCCTTCCTTCTCCCTGCGGTGCCCCAGGCGGCCAGCCATGGCTGCAGGAGAGCCTGAGCCTTGCTGCCATCCAACTCGATGGCAAACCTCTGCTGGCTGTTGGCAAGATGGGGCCCTTTGTGCGTCCCAGACCACTGAAGACATTTTAGTGCCTAATTCCCATTAATTTTCATAGGAGTTAGGCATAGACGTGCTTTTGTGGGACCAGGCCTGTGTCTTCTCAATTTGCCTGTTCCTTACACAAATAGAGGTGATTCAATTACCCCCCAGACTGGGCAAACTCATTAGCCCAATTACCACTAATAACCTCCTACACACACGGTGCTGGCAATCTCTGCAGCGATGCTGTGGACTGAATGGAGATGGCCAAAGGCCTTGCCAAACCTTGGCTTCCTTCGTAGCTTGGCTTCCAGAGGTGGGAGCTGCAGGAAAGGCGGTGTTGGACCGAGGGGCACAGACACAGCACCACGCTGCGTTCATGCCATGGCACGGTGAGAGTGCCAGGGCTGCTGGGGGTCCTGAAACCTCTGCTGCCTCGTGAAAAAGGGCCAAATTCTGCCCAACAGACCCTTTAAGTCTTACAGTCCCCTGATTTATCCGAGTCAGGCTGCAAGCAGGGAGGGAGGCACGTGCCTGTTTTGTTCTGATGGCTCGGATTTACCTGTCCTCACTGTTGGGAGGCCTTGGGCTGAATCCTCACCTGGCTGTACGGCAGAGGGTAAAGGATTACAGCCGTTCGCATCTGCTCCCCGGTCGGGGCGAAGCTGGTACGTGCTCCAGATGGCAGGCAGGCACTGCTCTTACTAAAAACCACTGCTGTAAATGTTCCTGGAGGCTCAGTGCCTTGTTGTGAGGGGTGACGTGGCCGGGGGCTCTGTGCCTGCCGGGTCTCCAAGGTGCTCAGCTGCTGGCTGTGCCGTGGCCACCGTCGAGCTGTGTGCGGGGGCTGCGAGCCTCCGCTCCTCTGCCTCCGCGTTGCGCTGGGATCCCGGTCTGATTGCCTTTCTCGTGCTCATTTCCTGCCGCCTGCGGATGGGGTTTGCAGCACCATGGTGATCCCTCCTCCCCGTGCCCCAAAACTGCCTTGGCTGGGGCACGGTGGTGGGGCTGGGGGTGACCAGGGGCACCTGATCACACGCCGGAGCACTGGAGTGGCTCTGATCCTTCTCCTTCAGGCTGCCTGCTAGGCACAGGGTTTTGTGCTAAAGGAAGGCAGCTCATTAACTGCGCTGGTGGAGGAGGTGCTCCCTGCTGTCTGGGACCTGCCTTCCCCTTCAGACCCCCCTGGGCCCAAAAACCTGGCAGGAATTACCCCTCACTCTCACACATATGCACCTATCCCAGCCATGGGTTGCAGCTCTGCCACCTAATGCTATGAAACCTGCCCTGAGCTCATCTTACTCCAAGCAAACCCTGGGCAAAGGTCTCCTTGTTAAACCAGGCTGCAGAGCTGCCGTGAGTAGGAGGAGAGGGTGAGTGGGATGCAACTTCTGTCTGCTTCCTAACGGTGCCTAGTCACCCGAGCTCATCTGGCATTTGGGTGCTGTTTGGTTTTCAGTGATTAAGGTACATAAATGCCTCATCTCTGCAAACGCAGGTGGTATTGCAAGGTGCTCAGGGAGCTCTTGGTCTTCCCGTGGCCACCCCAGGTCCGCACACGGGTACCCAGTTACCTCGAGGCGTGAGAGCGAAACCAGGAGCGCGGCCGTGCCCTGTCCCTCCGCTAACCAGCTCTGCCCTGTGTGTTTCTCACTAGGAACGGATTACCCACTGACAAACCAGCCGTCAGCGAAGATGTAAATATTTACCAGAAGTATATTGCCAGGTAGGCAAAACTCCGGGCTTTCTTGGGGAGAGGGCTGGAAGGACGAGGGTGGAGCAGTGGGGGGAGGCAGGAGGTCTCGGCCAGCCGGGCCAAGTGTTTAAACCAGCCCTTGGCACTTCCATTTCCCTCTGGCATCTGTGCTCGCTCTGTTCCCCTGCCTGGGAGAGCAGTAGCTGTGAGAGGTGTACAGGCATGCCAAGAGCATGCTCGGCTCCCCAGAGCTGTTAGACGTTGTGACAAATAGTGGAAAAATGTTTCCCTGCAGAAGCCCGTGATGTAAATGGGAGCGCCGTCTCCTAGCTGTCAGGCTGTGCCCGCTGCGGTGCCAGCTCCTGCCTCTTCCCCCTGCCACGTCCAGTGCCCACAGGAGGCAGGCAGAGAACATCTCGCCCCTGAGAACCCAGGCTGGGAGGAATCCACGAGTGAAACTGAGTTTAGGCAGGTCTCAGCGTCAGGGGGGGATATTTTGCAGCTCCTTTATTTGAGAAGCCCTTTGTGAGGAAGGTGCGGGCTGGGGCACCTCAGCTCAGCTGCGGGCAAGGAACAAGCGATGCTGAGAGGGAGCCCAGGCTGCAGTGCTGCACGGGGCGATGCCACCAGGGACAGAGGAGGTTATTGCACGGCACCTGCCTCTTTTTGTCACTCACCAGCCCCTGCTCTTGGCCTCCTGGATCCTCCCTCCGTACTGGCACGGAGCTAACCATGCCAGCCCCGTTTACGGAAAGACACCAGTAGGTGTCTTGCACACACATCAGCCCCTTGCTGCCTCCTGGGAGGGTCTGGGAATGAGAGCAGGGCTCCAAGCCCTTGGTGTGGGGCAGGAGCAGCAGCGCCCTTTTACTGCTGAGACGCAGCTCGGTTGTGCTCGGAGGTTGCAGAGGGAGAGGCGATGCCACCCGCTCTGTCCCCAGTTCCCCCTCTGAAGCAGAGCCCCGTGTAATCGCGACCACATCCACGCCTCGGAGCGCTCTGCAAGCCCCTTCCCCGGGGTCAGGCAGGTAACCGAGGGAGGCTTGTGAGATAGCTCAGGGACACCACATCCTGCTCAGAGAGCTCCGCAAGCCGCCCGTTGGCAGCACAGCCACTTCCCTTCAATTTACACACAATTTTAAAAACAGTTTAAAGCCTTAAAATCAAGGGGGTGGGGGGGGGGTGGGGGGGGAGAGAGACACGACACTGTATGTCTGCGCTGCATAATTAGCTTAATGAGTTTGCCAAAGCCACTGCCAAAAGCTGCCCAGGGATAATCCATTCTCTCACACAACAAAACAAAACCTCTTACTTAGCTAGTTTGGGTTGGGTTGTTTTTTTGTGCTTTTTTTTTCCCCCTCTATATTTATAATTAAAAAAAAAAAAAAAAAGACCACAGAAAAAATTATTATTATTATTATTAGTGCCTCAGCAGATGGTGCTTCTGGCAGCACTTGCTTAAATATTTATTTCTGTGTGGGTTTCCTCCCCCCCTTGTAATTGGGGTGGGTTTTTTTCTTCCTTCTTTCACATCATCGTTACAGGGTAATGAGTCTGTAAACACTCACTAAGCATGCTGACTTCTTTATTTATTATTTTTATTATTATTTATTTATCTTGGTTTTTCGTTCTAACTCTTGCCAGATCGAGACTAGTTCTTTCTGGCAAAAAAAAAGAAAAAAAAAAAGTGAAGAGATTAAAGTAAGGGAAGGGGGAGGGAGTTGCACTTGTGAAAATGAATCTCTGTGCCTGTGCGCACAACTCAGGAGCCTGGATTTGCATATTGGCGTGCTGAAATGGGCTGCGAGTTTGCAATCAGGTGTGCGTGTGCTCGTGCCTGCTCATGTGCATGCAAACTGCGGGTCCGGTCCTGTAAATTACCAGGGGTGTCAATGCTCCTCGGAGCAGGGCACGGAGATGGGCGCGTGTGTGTGCGTGTAAGTGAGTGTGTGCTGTGCGAGCTTTCCTGTTAGGGAAAAGCTAAACAGATGCTGTGCTTTAAAAATTAATAGCTTTGAACTGTTTCAAGTGTCAGAAGAAACAGAGGATAAAGATAACCCTTTAGGAGCCTGGCCCTGCAGCCTGCAGGAGCCGCCTCGCCCCGTGGTGCTGTGCGTGCCGTTTCCCTCCTTCCCCGCGCGCTCAGCGTGGTCGAGCGCCCGCCGCTCCCTTCCTGCGCCGGGCACCCCACAAACACACCCACAGCCACTGCCACCCATGCACACACACACTCACACACTCACACACACACTCACACACTCACACACTCACACCTCTGCCAGGGCAGGGTTTGCAGGGCTGGGGAGCTCACTCAGCTGATGCCCTTGGAGCTGAGCCTGTGAGCAGCTCCTGTTCGGATGCTCCAAGTAACTCATCCCATCCGGGCAGATTGCTTTGGTGCCTGGCCCTTCTGCTGCTGCAGTTGGCATCACTGCTGCGTTCGCATCCTCGCTTGGGATGCCCTTTTGGACAGCTCTGCCGGAGCGCTGCCTTTGCCAGCTCTCTGTCTTCCCCTCCTCCCTGCCTGGCCAGCACTCCCCAGCCCTCCAGCCCTTTGCTCTCTCCTCCCCATCTCATCCCTGCGGCAGGGAGGAAGCTTTCCGCCGAGCAGTTCCTCGGCCTTTCCAGGCTGCTGACACGCAGCCCCGGAGCAGCAGGACGGGCTGCTGGGGTGCTGCTTGGTGTCCCGGTGACTCAGGCTGCTGCCCGTGCCCCGTGCGAGCCTCGCCGCTGCCCCGCCGCCGGCCGGGCTCGCTGCCTCCCCTCCCAGCTCCACACCTCTGTTTGCGCAGCCAGCGTTGCTGTTTGCCTTGTGGTTTGTTTCTTCTCCGCTGCCGGGGTTTGTTCCAGTTTCTCAATCACCTGTTCTGGCGTGATCCCGATTTCCTGCAGTATTTCTTCTCCTTCCCCAGGGAAAGGCAAGTCTGCTCCTGGCATCTGTCCCCGTCTCCCTTTGTGAACGCTGAGGCAAAGAAGGCATTTAATTTTTTAGCATTGTCTATCTTTTCTGTCAATTAAGCCCCCTCTCCATCTCCAGGAGGCCCTGCTGTCTCCACAGCTGACCTCCTCTTCCTCACTGCACTTCAGGACGTGTATTTAGTGCTGCTTTTCATCCCGGCTCCCTTTCCTGCCCTGCAGCTCAGTGCTTACACAGTGCCCCTTACAACACTCCATAATCCTCCCTGCTCCTGCCCCCTACACCCATTGCCCCAGAACACCTTCACCCCCCTTTTATTCCTTTTTTTCCTTTTTTTCCTTTTTTTCCTTTTTTTCCTTTTTTTCCTTTTTTTCCTTTTTTTCCTTTTCTTCCCTCTCTCCTTCCTCATTTCTTTCCGATGCCCTTTATCATGTGCGCTCCCGGTGCGTTTAGCACAAAGTGACGTGAGGAACCTTTGAGCAGATGGCACTTTATCTTTCAATGTTTCCCCTCTGAGTCCCCTTCCCTCCGCTGCTTTTCCCTTTCAAGCTCTTCAGCTCCTCCAGGTTCCTCTGGAACACGCACCGGAGATCCCTGCCCGGAGCAGCCCAGTGCTGCACCACCCCTTCCCCAGTTACTGCTCTGTCTGGCAGCCCAAGCGTCCATTTATCTGCAGATACCATACAGCCTTTCTGCCCTTTTTCCCACCCCGTATGCCAGGACTTCCCAGATTTGTTGTGTGGAGGGCTGGGTGGAGGTGAATGGAGCGGGTGCGCGTTGCTGGCTGCTGTCCTTGTGCCCTGCTCTCACCTGCACGTGAGGCAGGCTGGAAGCCCCGTGGCTCTGCCTTGCAGTACCTTGTCGTGAGCAAATCTGCATCCACGTGGAAAATGATGATTAGCGGGACTGGTCAGCGCTGTTGTGCATGGGGAGGGACGTGCACACAGGTCTGCCTGCAGCGTTCATCCTGGCCCTGCTTCTCCATCGCCCTGTCCTTCCCTTACTCTCCATCTCACTGGAAGAGCTCCTACATAATCGTGCCACGATTTTCCACTGCCTTTGTGGCTTACCCTCTGCTGCCTTGCAGCCTTCCCAGTAGCGTGACACCATATTGCAACTAGAAAGAAAAACACCGAGGCATAACTTGTACAAACAAATGAATGCCTGAGCTTTTCGGAGGTCCTGCTGGATGCGCACATGCCTAGGGTCTGTATTTGACCGATGTTAAATGGTCTCCTCGTGGTGTGGGAAGTTTCTGAAACTCACTGCTGAGGTATCCAAACTCGATCTGTGTGGTGTTTAGTTCAGGGAACCAGCCGCACTTGCTTGCTCTTCCCAGGTAAGCGGCTTCTAAAGAATGGAGGTGAATTTCCAAGAAAAGCACATGCGGCTCGGGGAGGTAAAAGCCCAGAAAGATCTTGCTCAGGAAACACCTTTTTAAGCAGTGACAAATAACAAAGGGAAGGTGGGAGGGATCACCATCCTCGGAGGTGGTCAAGTTGATAGGGTTTGATGACCTGAACACGTGGGATGCAGGAGTGGGACCTACTCCCTTTGTGCCGTGCTTACAGACACTGCTGCCAGGACAGGGCACCATTTCACTCTCTCTTCCTTTCTCTCTTCTGTGCTTCTCTCGTGCTCGCAGGTTCTCTGGCAGCCAGCACTGTGGACACATACACTGTGCATACCAGTACCGAGAACATTACCACTGCCTTGACCCAGAGTGCAACTACCAGGTAAGGCAACGGGAAGCAGGGATCAGCGCAGCTCCCCGAGTCCTGCCTCGGGAAGATTCGTGCCTCCCCGTGCTCCGTCCCACATGCACACATGCCTCATCGCTCTTTGTCTCTGAAAAGAGGGCAAGATATATTTTGAATTTGCTAGAATATAGATCAGCTCAAGTCAGTGGGAGCTACTCCAGATTTACATCAGCGAAACCAGGAGAATAAATTCTGCCTCGTTACAAATTGTGCCCGAAACCAGGGCATGCTGTTCTGGTAGCCTGCCTCTTCCCCTCCTGCTGCCCGAGCGAGGCTGTAGCAGCGGTAGCTGCAACAAAACACCCAATAAGACCAGCAGCAGGCCGGGATCTGTGGGGAGAGCGTGGGGGCAGGAGCATGTGCGATGCCGTAATTGCTGGGAGTAGTGCCAGGGCAGCGACGTCAAGGCAGCCGAGTCACGTGCCGGGAGTGTTTACCCTCGGCCCAGGTCTGCGAGCTCGCCTCTGCCACTTCTGTGGTCAGGCTGCGTGTGTGTAAGGGGGAATCCCAGAGCTCGCCTCCACCGTGCAGCAGACACCAGTCCTGCCCTACCCCAGGAGACCTCCTGGTCCCAAAGGAACGAGTCTGACCACAGCGCAGGAAGTTGATCTGGCTCTGCTGAGCTCCGCGGCGGGTTTCTATTGATCCAAGGAGGGTTTTTCTCTGGGATGTGTGCAGTGTCCTGCCAGCCCAGCCAGGTAATCGAGATGAGGCTGTCCCAACTGCGACACAGATAGCCGTGCACCACGAAGAGAGAAACACAAAGAATGGAAAGACAGGAAAAAAAAAATTATTATGATTGGCCTCATGATTATTTCCTAAGGAGTCTGGAAGCTGCTTGCAAAGGAGCTGTCTGGTCTCGCAGGGAATAAGGATTTAGGCTGCTTTTTAAAATGCAAATTATTTTATGGCTGAGATATATTTTATAATAAGTAACGCTCTGTAATAAGTGGGCACAAATTAACGATGATTGGCAATAGCAATCCTGTACGTACGCCCTGGGAAATCATACCTCCAGCCTCCAAGGGATTCCCGGTGAAATCTATATCCATCTATTCCCATGCCAATACCAACGAGATTGATCAGGATTGATATTATAGGAGGAAAGAGTGGAAGCGATAATCATTTGTTTCCTGTGAGGGAGACTGGGAAAAGTTGTTAAACATTAGAATACAGGCCTTTCCAATTACTCCTCAAAATAAATGGATATTGATTTCTTTTAAAAAATCAGATTTACTTTCCCACCTTCTCTGTTAAATATTGATGTCTGTGGGAAGTAGAAATGAAAAGCTTCATTTTAAAGGCACTTAGCCTGCTCCGAGAGTGGGGTACCCCTTCAGTACTTCAAGCAGGTAGACGGTGAAAGGGATCTTTTGGTCATCCAGATTTAGCTCGGAGCTCTGCTACCAGCTTTTCCTGTGACTGGAAGAAAGTTCTGCACCCGTTCCCTGATCCCACCTTGCAGGGGTGGCAGACGACTGATAACGGGAAGATGCTATAAAAGAGCAGAGTGTTTTTCCCAGTTTCCAGTCTGACATGAGTGTGGCAGCCAGTGCCTTGCTAACCACTACAGAGAGGGATTTGGAAGCTGGGATTACTCTCTTGCAGGCTGTTTAGTTCACTGGCTTGCTTTCTAACTATAGCAGTTCTTGAGATAGTAGCAGCTAAAATTATGTTAGAAGAATTGCAGCCTTAAAGCTGCAGGGAGCATATTCCGGACATCACCCCAGTGTCATGTTTACTTCAAAGTTTTCATGTGCATACCCTTGCCCTTTACCAAGAAAATACACGCACACAGTTTGTCTTTAATCTGACTCTCTTGGGGTGACCGCTGCCGAGCTTTAGACTCCCGGTACCATAAGTTTATTAACAACAACAACAACAATCCCTGCCCCCAGGATTACTCACCCACTCCCATCACGTGTGTCTCACTCTGTCTGTCTCTGTATCTCTCCAGAGATTCACTAGTAAACAGGATGTGATTCGGCATTACAACATGCACAAGAAACGTGATAACTCCCTCCAGCACGGCTTCATGCGCTTCAGCCCCTTGGATGACTGCAGCGTGTACTACCACGGCTGCCACCTGAACGGGAAAAGCACACACTACCACTGCATGCAGGTAACCACAGCGCCGGGGACTCCGTGCTAGCACCTGAAGTGAACCGAGAGCTGTTGTGTGAGCTGAGTCCTTTCTGGGTGGGCTGAAAGGAGTCTCGTGTCCAGGCAGCCCAACCCTTCCTCGCTAGAGAGCAAAGGGGCGATGCAAAGTGCTCTGAGCCTCTCCTGCTCGCCTCTGATTCAGGCTCCTCTCTGGAGAGGCTGTTCCCTCACTGCTCTTGTCCACTTCTACTTAGTTGTAGAAGCCTTGTGCATGCAGTGAGGCAAAGGGCTCAAGGTTTCCTGGCAGTCTTGGGCTTCACTTGTTCAGGCAAGTCCCTTCTCTGAGATTTGGGGGCCTCTCTGCAGCAGCACTGCTGCCTCCACCAAATCTGGTCTGGTACTCCCTTAAAATCAGACTTTTCTGTGGAACATCTGCCCTTTAACACTGGGTTCATTTCCTCCATAATCAGTTTCTAAAGTAATTAAATTTTAATGTCACCTATCTAGACTTGACACCCCTGGTTCTCCATCTCCTCTGCCAGTGCTACTGGAGTTTACTTTTCTGTAGTGGCAGCTGTGAGCTTTGGTTCACAGCTGTGAGCCAGGCTCCAAGCTGTGTGCCCGGAGCTGGGGCTGCTGCCCAGATCTAACTGTGACCCCTTTGCTGTTTTTAAACATGGACACACCAAATTGTTTAGGTCTGGCCCTGATTGTGCCTTAGATTAGAGGGTTTGATGTATGCTTGTTTCATTAAAATCGTGGCCTAAACCATTGCCTTGAGAATGTTGCAAAGGGAGAGCCACCAGGCAGTCCTTAGTGAAAGCTTTTCTGACTCCTGTCTCCCTTCCTGCCCGATCCCAGCAGTTTAAGACCCCGGTTACAGTCACAAGGCCTTAATCACATGCTTAAATGCTTTGCTGGGATAGACTTAAGCATATGTTTGACTTGAAGTCAGGTAAGCTCTCTGAAGTCAATGGGGTTTAAGCACATACTTAAACGTTAGGCATGCACTCAAGTACTGTCCTGAATAGGGGCTGGTTTAAGCATGTGCTTACAAGCTGTTGATAAATTGGGAACTTCATGTGACTTTCTCTTGAGGACATTTTCTGTTATTCTTCATAATATTCATTGCTCAGTTTCTTCAATCGACAAGGATGGGATTTGTTTAATTTTTTTTAGAGTACAAGGAACGTTTCACAGCTTTAAGTCGCTCTGCCTTTGAATAGAGACCCTCTTTTCCACAGCTATATATGGGTAATTCCATTCTGTGCCCACTGTCTTCCAGTAAAATAATGCCCATGTAAGCAGTGTCTTACAGGAAAGGTGTCCGAACATAAACTCCCAATTAAAGAAAATATTGCTTAAATGGCAGGATTTGTGCCATCCATCTCATGTGTTTTTTTTTTTTTTCTTTATGTCCATAATTGGTGTGGATAAAATTCAGTTAGTTGTTTATATAAACTGACATTTTTTTAGGCTTTAGCACCAAGAGCTGCATTGCAAATTATTCCTAAGGAGGTTTTTGTTTAATTCTTTTTTTTAATGCCGTGCAGGGTCTGTCTTTTTTCAAGGTGTCAGTGCAGAGAGAGAGAGGCTCTTTTATATTGGAAATAGCTGGAGATCCTTTTTATTTTTTTTTCTGGGTATTTGTCATGGGTTTTGTTATTGCCTGTTTGAATCAACCTGGGCTGAACTGAGAGGTGGTGTTTTCGTTCTCTTCACTTCTGAGATGGTGCAGGCATTGGCACACGTTGTGCTAGAGAAGAAAAGGAAAAAAAAAAATCCTCCCTCAGCAGGGCTGAGGACGTTTTCAGATTCCAGTGTTTTTTTACTCAATATGGCAAAGTTGCCCGCTTTACCCAGAGGAAGGCAGGTTTTCAGCATTCCGTCCTCGTCACACCATTCCCATTTTGCTCCACGAGTTTAACATTATTGAACTGGTAGTCTTGAGCAGTGACAGGGAAAAAAAGCCACCAGTTTGCTAAGATCAGCTGAACATAGGGTATGTGCTTTGCTCAAATGAGACCTGCATATTACGAGCTCAAAAGATTGGCCTCTTGTTGCACTACCCGGCCTTTCTTTTAGAAGGAAGGAAGATGTAAATAACTCATTCCCAGGCAATTTCACATCCCGCAAATAGACACAAGTCCTGCTCTGTTCCATGTTGCTCCAAGATGACAAAAAGTAATGACATCTGTCAGTCTGTTCTTTTCTCCTTAGGAGCAGGAACTATGCTTCTTTCCTCCCCACACAGACACGATTATCTGTAGCTGGTCTTTTATCTCTGCATCCTCCCCTTTTTTCTGCCCGGAGAGTTGCTTTTGTTCGTGACTGCTCTATCAGTCTTTAAACTGGGTATTAAAGTGATGACTTAATGCTCCTAGGAGAAATGTCCAAATGGAACTCCGAAATGTATGTGTGCTGCTCATATGTTTATTATCGCTGATGTTAATAAGATTGTGGTATTAGAACACTATACTGATGACTCCCTGTTTTGCCTGGGGTAGGTGGGTTGTAACAAGGTCTACACAAGCACCTCGGACGTGATGACCCATGAGAACTTTCACAAGAAAAACACGCAGCTCATCAACGACGGGTTTCAGCGGTTCCGTGCCACGGAGGACTGTGGCACTGTGGAATGCCAGTTCTACGGGCAGAAAACCACTCATTTTCACTGCAGGTGAGATAGCAGGAAAGGATGGGAATCCTGCCTCTGAGATGGAGGGTCTGTTTGCCTCCTGCCACGTCGTAAATTCAGGATTGTGCACAGGGCTTCAGTCTACCGTGGCATGGCCTTCTCCATGCTGCTCTTGTGAGAGCTCGTGCTCCGGGGCAGATGTGATTCCCAGGATTGTCATTGTCTGCAGTGATCTGAGGAAATAAAGAAAACAGATCCAGGAATCACTGGGGAACGCGATCACAGCGCTCATCCCTGACAGTGTTCAACTCGGGGGTGGGGGAGGGCACTAATACACTGCTAATGGCACTTTCATGCTAGAGCTCATTCCAGCCAGCTCCTCCCTTTCAGGGCCAGACTCTGCCTTCTGTACACAAATGCTCTTCTATTGATTTCTCACATTTTCAGGAAGAGTGGGAAAGCACAGTTTGTATCTTAGTCCCCTTTAGCTGCTGTTTTGATTGGAACTTGCAGTGGGGTTCTTGCAGCCCCATGTTATCCTGGTTGTTTCTCAGTGTCGGGTTGGCTTCCAGGCTCTCACACAGCAGCATTTTTTCCTTGACTTGGTGTCACAGGTTGGCCCACATAAAGCTCCCTAGCCCCTTTGCAGCCAGGGCCACTGTCTCATCCTGGCCCCAGTCCTTATCCCAGAGGGTGGCAGGTGACAGCAGTTGCGTTGTGCTCCTAGCCCGCACAGCCAACCACTCTCTCCTCCTCGATGCCCTTGCAGGCGACCTGGGTGCACCTTCACCTTCAAGAACAAGTGTGACATTGAGAAGCACAAGAGCTACCACATCAAAGATGATGCCTATGCCAAGGATGGCTTCAAGAAGTTCTACAAGTATGAGGAATGCAAGTACGAGGGCTGTGTCTACAGCAAGGCCACCAACCACTTCCACTGCATAAGGGCAGGCTGCGGCTTCACCTTCACCTCCACCAGCCAGATGACCTCCCATAAACGCAAGCACGAGCGCCGGCACATCCGGAGCTCGGGAGTGCTGGGCCTGCCTGCCTCTCTCCTGGGATCCAAGGATAACGAGCAAGAGGAGTCCAGTAACGATGACCTTATTGACTTCTCCGCTATGAGCTCCAAGAACTCCAGCCTGAGTGCCTCCCCCACCAGTCAGCAGTCTTCCGTTTCTCTCATAGTCCCAGCTGCGCCCTCCTCTGCTGCCGAGCTCGCTTCCTCGCAGGCCAGCAAGCCTGCCAACAGCATGACACCAGCCACCAAGATCTCTGGCCTGCTCTCCCAGGCTCTTCCCAGCAATATTCCCTTGGCCCTGGCACTCTCCAACTCAGCGCTTCCTGGCACAGCTGGATCCTTCTTCCCCATCATCCCCAGCCGGGTCTCCACGCCGCTGCCTGCCAGCTCGGCTAATCTGATGGCTGCTGGCTCGGCCGGCGCCAATCCAACATCATCTGCTCCTACAGATTCCTCATCCCAGGCCATCTCAGGATCTGGTGAGCCCTCGGCTACTTCTTCTCCGGCTCCAGCAGCATCCATAATGGAAAGGATCTCTGCTAGCAAGGGATTAATCTCTCCTATGATGGCCAGGCTGGCAGCAGCTGCACTCAAGCCCTCTGTGGCACTGGAAGCAGGTGAGTTACTCCCATCAGCTGCCCTACCAGCGGGAGGAATGAGTGCCTGATGATATGGAGAGGAGGGAATGAGAAGCCACCTGGTTGTCCAGGGGACTGGAGGTGGGGAAGGGGGTAATAAAGGAGCAGAAATGGGCGAGTAAATTTGGTTGTGACCAGTTCACCCTCAAATGGCAGTTAACCCTTGGAGCAAGCGAACCCTTGAAGGCGGTCTCAGCATGGTTTCCCAGGTGCTTCCACGGCCTCCTGCTGAGCATGGCCAGGACCTGGTTGGCAGTGTGGGGTCGGGGGGGCTCTGCCTGTTGGCACCCCCTGGCTCTGGGCTGCCCCACAGCCGGCACCGCCAGCGCTGCCCATGGGCCCTCCTGGCAGGCCAGGAGGGAGCGGGACGAGGGCATGTGGTGAAAGAGGGAGGGGAACTTTGGCATGCTTTTAAAAATTATTCTTTGAAAAATTGTTTCCTAAAGCAGAGAAAGGTCATTGAGGGAACGATTTTCCTTTATTTTTTAATAAAATGCCACTTGCTGGCTGAGAAGCAGCTCGCCGTCAGCTGTACTGCCGGAGGGTAAATTAATATTTTAGTCACTTGGGGATTGTGGAAGAAAGCTCCGCAGACATGTTCCTGTCAGCAACTTTTTTCCCCTCCTTTTTTCTTCGCTTTTCTTCTTCTTCTTTTTTTTTTTTTCCTCTTTAATTTTATTTCGAGTTCTTCCTCCTTTCCCCTTTTTCCTTCAATTTGACTCCACACCTCACGGGCCCGGCACGAAACCCATTGTCACGACAAAAAAAAAAAAAAAAAAAAAAAATCATTTTTGTGGGGGGCAAGGTGGTGGCGAGGGCTTGGCCGGGCCCGGTGGCTGTCACCTCCGATAGCCCCGGCCTGGGCAGATGGTGCTGCCGGGCAGGCGCAGTGGCAAGGCCGCTGCCGTCGCTACGGCAACGCTGGGACTGGGGACGGGGACGGGGGCCTGACTAGCAGTCGAAAGCTGCCACATTGCCTCAGCATTAACGGAGTCTTTAATAAACGCTTAAGAGGCAGCCCCGCAAATTAGTTATGACAGTTTGCGCAGAGAATCAGGTCTCCCCCACGCTCCTTCCGCCCTTCTCCTTTAAAGGGCCCATAGCCTGGACAACTTTGACATAATTTTGCAATAATTATCACTTGAAGAATTTCCACGCTGGAGTGGACGTCAGAACCCATCATGTCATCTTGGCAATAAACGCTGACCAGCAATCCCGGCCCTTCCCTCCCCCCACACTTTTTCTGTGCTTTTTCCATTTATGCAGTTGCGATAGCGATCTAACTTGTTTGCCACTGCAACCCCATCCTTGAGCTACCTTTCTCGTTTTAATTTTTACAACCTAATTCCGGTGCCTTTCTCGAGCAGGGAATGGACAGGCGGCAGCTCCCGGACGGTTCAATCCAGTGCAGGTGAAGCAGGAGCCGGTGGAGGCCATGGGATCGTCCTCTGGCACCGGGCAGGAGTCCCTGCAGGAGCACAGCCTGGACCTGAGCGTCAAGGACCACGGGTGAGAGATGAGCACAGGCAGGGGCATTCAGGCCTGGCCAGCACCAGCAGCTGGCCTGGGTCTGGCACGTGCTAGCCCATAGCTGAGGTGATGAACAGCTGAAGGGGCTATCTCAAAGCCTGTGTCTCGCTTGTCCAAAAGCTTTCCTAAGAACAGGAGTGCTTGGGGATTGTTCTCTCTGCAAAAACTGCAGCAGAACTGATATTGGGGATACCTGAGCCTGCTCCACATCGACTCTTGTACACATTCCTTCCCATACTTTATATAAAGCAGCCTCAGTTAAGGACCCCCGCGCTTACAGTCAGCTAGAGCTATCACTGATGCCTGTCAAACACTAAGGTTGCCTTTCAGTGTGCTTAGCTGTGGCCATAAGGCTCATAGCCTCACCTGCTGCCCTGGTTTTGCAGTGTAGTTTTGAAAGTTCAAATAGGCAGAAGGAGAAAAAATATGGGGTGGGTTGTGAGCCAGCTGATAAAGGAGTGTGATGGTGTGGGCACTGGGGAAGAGGTCTGGGTTATTTAATAGCTGAAAGAACTGAATTCAGCAAACTTGCAGCCCTCTTCCTTTCTGTCTTGGCTATCACCAGTAAGAGTTGGGCCTGCCCAAGGGAGGGTGGGCATCATTCTCTTCCTCCGGATGCAGCAGGTGAGGAGTGAGGCAGCTTGAAGGGAGAAGGATTAATCTCAGTGCTCACAGTCCCTGTGCACATCTTAACTAAACCCTGTTGGTTTGTGTGTTCCAGTAATGAATCAAATGGCCACACAGTCTCGGCAAATTCATCTCTTTTATCCTCGCTTATGAATAAGGTAAGAGCCATCCATCAAACGCCTTTCATTCCCCCCACCAAGAGAAATTAAAGCTGCGATGGCGGGGAGGGAGGGGGGAAGAGATGCGTTTGTTTTTTAATGTTTTGCCTCTAATAAGATGAGTTTGTACCATTTAAATTTTGAGACCATTTTTCATCGGGTATAATTTCAGAGCCACTGCTTACGAATTAATTTAATGAACTGGCTGAAGAAATATATTGCAGCCTCTGACACCTTTTTTTTCATCCTTTCTAGACGGAGGAGGGCTCCGAAAGATTTTTTTTTCCCCATTTTTATTTCCAGAACCTGGCAACTTCTCTCGCTCTCTTTTTATAGTTACTCATTTTTTTTATTTACTTCGAACGTTTTCTTTCATTGGGGGAGGGGGAGGAGAATCATTTGTTTTTATGAAAGAGAATAAGAAAAAAATCAGAAGTTTTGAGCCGAAATCATCAATTTCTGCCTTTCTAGTGTGAGTAATGGTGTCCAACAGAGCCCACTTTACCATGTTATAGAATATTTATTTTAAATAATGCAGAGTTTCTTTTTCTTTACTTTTTCCTTAAATTATACATCATCTCAAATATATATTTCCCTTTCACATGATAAATTCTACTGTACCAAGATTAATTTTCCTGTTGTATACAACTGCATTAGAGATCAGGGCCGCCTTTGAGCCATGCTTTAATATTCCACTGTGATAGGTTTTACAGGCAGAACTATTGCCATCCCCTTGGCTCTGGGCGTTACATGCATCAAGGCCATATAATCCTCAAGAGAGGGCAAAGTGACTTTGCTGGGTAGTCTCTCGACTCCTTTCTCTGTTACTCCATCACTCTTCATACGTTGTTTCATTTCTAGTTTTATCCTTCTACCACTTTCCTTCTGCACTGGTTCTCTGTTACACTGGATTTCTGGTGTTCCCTTTTAAGCTTAATTTCTTACTCGTTCCTGCACGTTATCCCTCTAGTGACTCCAAATACGCAGTTCCTTCTCTAGTGAGTAAATCTATTTAGTAAGTCTGCTATTGGAGATCCCAAGTCCTTCTGAAGGCCCCAGCTCAGGAAAATTATTTTTCAATAGATGCTTTGCTTGAAAAATCTCCAGTTGAAGCATATGTTTAGGAATAAACATTTGCTTGTGTGCAGCCCTGCATAAAGGTACAGCATAAAGGCATGCACCACAGCATAAAGGTTCTTGGCATTATGCAAAATAAGTGCAGCACAGGTATAAAACACACTTCTTCAGGTTTCTTCCTTCTGTAAAGTAGGAAGGGGATTAAATAATGACATAAAGCAGCAAAGAATAGAGCCCACTGATTTGAAGGAGCCTGTTCCAGGACTAAGGGTTGCAGACCCAAGCTGTGTGTGCTCAGGAACACACCGTGCTTGCTTCTTCTTGCTGCACACAATTTCTGTTGGTAGAGAAAACCTTTATTATTTGCCCAGAAATAAAAATAAATAAATAAATAAATAATAATAATAATAATAATAATAATAATAATAATAAAACTTTACAGAAAAAACATGAGCTGAATTTCTGGCTCCAGCCATAAAGAACTGCAGTCTCCACATAGCAGCAGGGGCTTTACCTTCAGGGGGCATTAAGAGAGGCTCAAACAGCCAGGGTTCCTGTAGCGTACTGCAGTTTATTTAGGGGGGCTGTCAGGCTTAATTAACTGATCTGTATAAAGGGCTTTGAGATCCTCAAGTGGGTGGAGTTTCAGTGCAAGTCTTGGGCCTGATCCTGCTTTAATACATGCTGTGCATTTCGCTGTTGTTACTGGAGGAAAGTAACCATTGTTAGAGAGAGTAGCAAAGCAGGAACAGGCCTGGGGAACTGTGCATTTATTATGAACGATTTTTTTCTCTCTAAGCACTAGAGAGACTGAGTAACTTCCTTTTTCTGTTCTGCACATCCTGCACCTGGACCTCCAGACCTTCTTGGTGTGGAATCTATTTGAAGCCTTCCAGACAAGGCAAATTCTGAGTCCACGTCCTGCTTTGTGGACAATATATCCATTTAACATAGAAAGTGAAATAAGTCCTTCAGTGAAGTTAGTTTGAATTTCCAAGGACTTCAGTGTTCACATCTCCCTTTGCCTCAGTTTCCCAGTGTACTGAATGGATGCCTCACTACTTCCCACAAGAGGCACAACCACTAGATGGGCTTTGTGACGGCTGGGTGGAGGATGCCACAGAGTGAGGTGTTACTCAGCCTTGCTGCTGCAGTTGAGGCAGCCCGTGCAGACGACTTTGCTTCTCTCTTTGAAGAAACAGCTTTCCACAGGATGGTCCTGAGGGCATCCAGACTAGCAGTGTCCGCAGCTGCGTGCTGGGCTTGATGCAGTGTCTGTGTTCTTGTTCCAGATGTCCAAGACCAGTGCCAGCCTTGGCAACCTGCTGAACATTAAGGCAGAAGGTGATGGCAGCCAGGCTGGGGCTGGGGAGCCAACACAGTACTTGGGCAAGGCAGTGAAGGCACTTGTCCAGGAGAAGCTCTCTGAGCCATGGAAGATGTACCTGCGCCGGTAAGGAGGGCATAGAGCTGGGAGGAGAGGAAAGGGAAACGGTTTTCTTTGCATAGTGTCTGGCTCACTGGTTCCTGTTTGAATGATGAGTTCTGTCGAATTTAAAGGTCTGGTTCTGTCACATGCTGATCACCTTCTGGAGTGCAGTTAGTCCTCAGTCCTGGTTGGCTGCGGGAGGTGTCCTGTAAGAAATGACTGTCCACGTAGAGTTGTTTTGCAATGGGAACACGAGGGCCAGCTAGGAGCAGAGCTCCACACATCACACTGTTTGCCTTGGCATACCTCAGGCTCCCCTGCATTTCCCAGTCTGCAGGTCCTGGGGACCAAGTGTAGCTCACTCTTAGCACCGAACCACTGTTAGGCCAGGTTTAGTTGTTAAACACAGATCACAGAAGCCTTAAAATGTTGTGGAATTTCCTCTGATCATAGAAGTGGTGCACTGAAACAAAACAAGGAGTCCAAGGGGGAATGGGAACTGCATGGTTTCTGCTGTTTTTGTTGTAGACGAGGAGGCTTGAAAGGAAAATGGAACAGATACAAAACTCACCCACACGCAGCCACATGCACATACATGCCCAGACAGACACATGCTTTGAGCATACACAGATACACCCCGGCAGACACATATGGGTTAGTGCTCTGACACAGATCTTTGCCTACAAATGCCTGTGGACACTTTGTAAATCACAGACTTTGATGGAAAAGACCAGAAGGTCTTCTAGTCCCTCTGCCCCTGGCTAGTGTGAGATCCTTCCCTGCAGTCCATTTGCAAACATTTTGTCCAGCCTAGTTTTAATTATGCCAAGCAGGGTGGCTGTTCTCTTGTCTCTGGGAGCATTATTCTACCTCATAATACATTTCACTGTCAGGATCTTTTTTCATAGTATGCTGCCTGAATTTCCCTTTTCATAATTTTGTTGCAGCTCTCCTAGTTACATACCCTTGAACCACAGCAGAATTCTTCTCCACAATTGGAGTTCACGTCCTTCACCTCCTAGTCACAGATTTTTAGCATATCATTTAACCAAGTTTATTTACTTCCTTTTCTCTGACTTGGTAAATTAGTCCCTTCAGCCTGCTGATCATGTTGCTGCTGTTTGCAGAACTGGGCTGCCGTTCCTGCATCCCCACACCATTTTCTTTCTGCCCCATATATGCAGCTCACAATTGCACTACCGTCTTTGCATTCTGTATATGTGTCCTGTTTACCATCCACTGTTACACAGGATTGCTTGTAATGTTGCTCTCATGAGTCCTGTATATATAAAAATACCCCCTGATGTATTAGCTGTATTTTTCCAAATATGACTCTCCCATGCTGAACCTTCCCCATGTCTTGCAAGGCCTCTCTCTGTGTTATTTCCCTCGTCTTGCCTTGGTGTTGCCAACTCCTCCCAGTTTAGTATCTTCTGTGAATTTCATTAGCACGCTGTTTACTCCTTCTCCTAGATTACTAATGAAGATGTTAAATAAGCTCAGACCTAGCCAAAGTCATCCTTGCAGCATTCACGAGATACCTCCTCCCAGCTCGATACGTCACTGTTTGTCATTAGCCTTTGTTTACGGTCCTTCAGCCAGTTTTCAATCCATGTGGTAGCATTCACATCCAAGCCAATTTGAATTAATTCTAAGCATATGCAAGTCTGTATCAAAACGCTTTACTAAAATCCAAATATATTGCATCCCTTCATCCACTAATTTTGTAATTCTATCAAAAAAAGCAATTAAATTTGTCTGGCAAGATTTATTCTTTATAATCCTGATGCTGTTTATTGCTCATGGTTCCTTTATCCTCTAGATGTTTAATGATTTTCTCCTCCCTCTTAATATTTGTTCCATTACTTTACTGGAAGGAGAAGTTAAGACTAGAGGTATGATAATTGCCAAAGATCACTTGTCTTTTTTTTTTTTTTTTCAAAGAATCGGTACCTAGATTTTTTTTTTCCCCAGTTCCTAGTATCTCCCTCTTCTCTATGGCTTAAAAAATAACAAATAGTAATGCAATCAGTTTGTGAGTTAATTTCCATTGCACTTCAGGACATGCATCATCCAGACTGGCTGACTTGTGCATATTTATATTTTCCAACCAGTCTCTTTATCTGTTCTTCTAGAAGGTCTTCATTTCATCCCTAATTATCTGTCTTGTCTTTAGTTTCCCCATCCAAAGAAAATGTTATAAGGCAGCCATTTTTGACTCATCACCTCCCTCCCATTTTTGTCAGGATTTCGAAGTACAAAATCTCCGGTTCCTGATAAAACAACCCCTTTAGCTTGCACTAACTTGGTTTCTTATCTCTTCTCTTATCACACCTTTTCTTTCCTTCATCTTCTCCCTGCAAGCCTTAACTGACTGCATGTTCTCTACACCCACTGGCCCTTTCATTCTCCAGTTCAAGATATTTTTTTTTTCTTTTTCCTTTACCTTCAAATCGTTAGGAAGTCCCCTCGGGACCACGCAGGCTGCTGTTTGTTTCTTGCTTTCCTGCTCATCAGAGCAATTGTAGACTGTTGTACCTTAATTATGCAAGATTCCCCTGTTAAGTTTCAAATCCTTCCTGCCAATGCTTTTTACTTGATTTCTCGATTCCCTGTGATTCTGGAGTTTCTTGAAATCGTGTGTACATTTGCTACTAAGGACGGAGACTCTCAGCAGGGGATGAGCAGTGCTTACTTGTTTTTGTTCTCTTGACCATTTCCTCTGGCACCTTCGATGATGCCTTTTGCTCTGCTTTTTGTATTGCGGCATTGTTTCTCGTGTACTTCAGGGACTGTGCTATTCTCTATTTATGCATATTAGCCTGTAATTGCTATATAGGTGATGCTTTGTCTCCCCCATCCATGTGCTAGCCTGTTATTTTAAGTGTGTGTTAGGGGGCGGAGGGGGATTCTGGCTCTAGATTCCCATTAACCACGGTTGTTCCTTCCCTGTGGTACTCCCAGTAAATTCAAGCAGATTTACTAACCTTTGTTCATTCCTCAGAGCTCTTGAGTTTTGTGTACGGACACTCAATAACATTAAAGATTTTCATCTTCTGTTTCAGAGTAGTTCTGTATTTTGCTCCCACTAAAAGCGAATGGGAGTCCAATCACTCAGACAAGTCCAGTTGCAGAGAAATTAGGTTCTCGTTCTGCATGTTCAGATCTATGTGACTGGCCATAATCAAGCAATGATCCCAGCAGGGACATGAGAAAACAGGATGGTAGTAGAGCTGAAAAACAAAAAGAAATGTCTGTTCCGCTACTGCTTGCCTTCTGGGGCCTTCTGTAAGATGCCTGCTTGTCTGCTTTGGCCAGGTTTGGTACCAAGGACTTCTGCGACGCGCAGTGCGACTTTCTGCATAAGGTGCATTTCCACTGTGTCGTGGAGGAATGCGGTGCCCTCTTCAGCACCCTGGATGGAGCCATCAAGCATGCCAAGTGAGTAGGAGAGCCTTGGGAAACCTGGAGGAGACTCCACACCGCACTCAGTGCAGGAGGAGGGTCAGGACCAGGAATGTGGGCAGTCCTGAGGGCAGCCTCTGGGCACCCACCCCTTTCCTGTGTAAATGTGCTCAGCTGACATGTTTGCAGAACACGATGTCCTCTTTAATTCTGTTTCACAATAAATGTGCTCAGTTTGTGACAGGTGTCTCACGCAGCGCTGGCAAGGTTGAGAAGTGGGCATTTGTTTTTCCTTAGCCTACCTGACAGACAGTGTGGTCAAGGAGACAAATATTTCCCCCAGCATACAAATACACTGTACAAAGAAATAAGAGAATAAGAGAGGGAGGGGGACCTGTAACCCCAACCATTGTCACTGGATGCAGACTCTTTGTAGAGCAGCTTCCCATCACTGCAGTGTGGAAAGCATTTTATTTTTCTTTGTCTTGTCACAACAAATGTTTTTTAACAAGCTTCCCTAGCCCTTAGTTTATATGGCTTTGTTTAAGATGCTCATATCACACGGATGAGGATCTTCAAGCAAACTGTCCAGCCCAAGACCAGCTTCCTCACCTTGCAACGTTCTATGTTGTAAACCCTTGTCATTTCATATCATTTTGGAAAGTAGCAGTGGACAGCCCAGGGTTTGGTAGCCAGAACTAGATAATATGGCCTATATTACAGCAGCTGTACAGCACGCTCGGAATTCCAGGTGACTCTTGGGTGAAGAATGAAGTTGAGCCATGCTCCCACTGTCACAGTGAAGGGAGTAGCAAAGGAAGGGCGGGATACTGGAAGTTGTTGCTAATTTCTGTGGAGCAATCTGCAGTTTAAACCCATGCCAAGTTCCTTTTAAAGGCAGTGGAAGATTGGCCCAAGTAGAGAATGAGAATGGCCTTCAGCAGCTGGCCACATGGCTGAGTCTCAAGGGGTTTAAAGGGAAGGCGCTGTTGTGAAGTTTAAGACAGAAAGATGTGTTAGCACAGCTGGTGTCTGGGGCTGGAGGCCTTTGGTTCACTGCTACAAATGACTGGCTTCTCACAACAGCCATGGGAAGCTGCCCTCGAGTCATATTGACCTTGCTGTCTGCAGCCATGCTTGCACCGCTCTGATTTTAACATGTTATCGAACCTTTCTGTCTCCACCCTGCTTAATAAGTTCCCTTTTCCTCACAGATTATCTAGGAGGACCCTAAAGCTTTCCACAAAGTGGGCAGAGTCCCTTTTAGGCTTTCACCTCAGCTAGTTTGTTTGCAGACTACTGCCACGTTCTTGTTGATGTTTAATCGTATTACATGTGTTGGCCAAGAAGCTGTGTATAAATTACTCCATCTTTTTGCAGTTTTCACTTCCGAACCGAGGGCGGAGCTGTGAAAAGTAACTCCGAGTCTCCCTTCTCAACTACTACTGAGAGTAAGGCTTCACTGGCCCCTTCATCACCATCTGCTTCGTCTGCCACCATGGCGAGCGCTCCTGCCCTCGACGTGCCCACCCCAAGCCCGGCGACTGTGCCCTCTGCCCCCACGCTGCTAGCTTGGAAGCAGCTGGCTTCGACCATACCCCAGATGCCTCAGATCCCAGCATCAGTGCCTAACCTGGCAGCTTCACCCTTGGCAACGACTTCCCTGGAGAACGCCAAGCCTCAGGTCAAACCCGGATTTCTCCAGTTCCAGGAGAAGTAAGTTTTTGTAGACACTGCTTGCCTCCTTGGTTCCTCTCCAACCTCACAATCCCCTTTACCTTCACCCATTGAGAGGCCTTCTGCCAAGAAGGTTCTCTGGGCTTTATCTTCCAGGAAAGTTACTTCTGTATACTCTAGAAAATACCCTCAGCTATCCTAGGGAAAAAACTGGATTTTTCAGTACAACTGGGAGCACTTTTAGATACGAGTGTAGAAGAAATAAACTTATTGACATAAAAAGGCTCACTGAAGCCTTTTTTATACCTCATGGGAGGCAAACAGAAATACACGCTCTTTGCAGTATTTTTGACACTGAAGGCTACAGAGGGAGCGTAGCATCTTGAAAGTTTTAAGGTAACTAACAGTAGATATTTCCAAATGATTGATGAAAAAAATGTTGGATTTTTTTGGGATTTGTCCCCAAATAAGATCCGTGGCCTTTTCATTCAAATGTCACCTGTAACACTGAGTGTTACAGCTTCATTTTTTTCATTGAAGAAGCTGGGGGTAGTGGAGGAGACACAAGTGCTTGGACTCTGCCTTAAGCAGGGATGGAGCCCTCGGTAGCTTGAGGAACAGGGAGCACCCTCTCTCACTTCAGTTTTGTTGGTTTTGCTGTTCTGGCTGAACTCTTCCACAAGTGTAGTCAGTCTCCTGACATTCTGTGCATCTGGGTTCGTAGTGTTAGTTTACATACAAGGTAACATACATTTCTGAATCGTGTTTTTTTTTTTAAACCATTAAAGAAGTTTCACAGTGGTGCTGTGATGATTGTTCTGGTATATCAAGAGGCAGAAGCTAGGTTGGTTACAGGCAGGCACAATCAGGTTAGGCATTACAGCTTAGCTGTTCAGGTTGGTAGAGTATCACGCTCTGGGCTATACATGAACAGTCATTTGCCTGCTTTCAGAGATGCGCATTAACTCCACTTCACACCTCTGAGCAGTGGGTACAGTGCTCAGGATCCAAGAGATCAAGGGTCAGCTACTTCTGATCTGTGTGTGCAACCTGAAATCCATGGGCTGGGCAGAGGGGGTAAGGTACCAACACTGTTTAGCTGATTAAATAGACCACTGCAGGTCTTGTCTAATTAGGGGAAGCCCTGGCATCTTCCAGTGTGCATACCCAGGAGTTTGATTTCAGTTATACAAAATGGAGACAATAGAAACAATCCAAATCACCACTAAGTACAGGCAGAAAGGGAATACCAGTACCTAGCCAGACCTCGAGAGAGAGCTTTAGATTAGAAGTGTGGCCCTGAAAGACTACAGATCCCACCATGCACTGCTGTTATTTTAACAATCTTAATGAAGAAAGTGCAGTAGCTTGCTAGCATTGCAGTAGGGTCACCAGCATCAATTTTACTAAAGAGGAAGGTGGCTATGGGAAATCTGTAGGCCATGTTTGGAACAGAGGCTTCAGCTGGGCTCCCCTTGAATTAAATGTTGGCAAAGAAACAAATGTGTGAAATGAGTGAAGGTGATGATTGGGTTTTGGATGTATTCCAGTGATCCCTGCCTGGCAACGGACTGCAAGTATGCCAACAAATTCCACTTCCACTGTCTCTTTGGGAACTGCAAGTATGTGTGCAAAACCTCTGGCAAAGCAGAATCCCACTGCCTGGACCACATCAACCCCAACAATAATTTGGTGAATGTGCGAGACCAGTTTGCTTACTATTCGCTGCAGTGTCTCTGTCCAAACCAGGTAAGAGGAATTCAAAAGCAGTGTCCTGGCCTGAGGACATGCACGGGAAAAGCACGGGCAAGAATAAGTAGACAACACAATAGGAAGTAAGGCCACGAGGTTCAGTCCTGGTCTAATGACAGATCCATGGAAGGGCCTCAATTGGTCTAGCAAAATGTTTGGTTTCCATCAAACAGAGAATCCCACTGCTTTTGTGTTGAATTGAAATGATGAGATGAGGAAACTTGAATGATCTAAGAGACTCAAGATGAAGTAGAATAAAAATTGGTGATGACTACTTTGAAAAGCCACCAATTAGGGGGAAGTGATGGAATCTTGGCTGTGTGTTGGGGTCATTCATGTGTAGAATGGTGCCATGCAGAATACATCACAGGGAACAAGTTTGCATTGTGGCTTATGGAAGATGAAGTAGATATGATGCAGAGTATCAGTTCGGGCCTCTCTTGCAGGGACAGCATTAGTAGCAGGCAAACGAGAGTGCATTTGTTCTAGACCTGCTTAAAGCAACCCGCCTTTTTGCTCCCCTCTAGCACTGTGAATTCAGGATGCGAGGGCATTACCACTGTCTTCGTCCTGGCTGCTACTTTGTGACTAACATCACCACCAAGCTGCCCTGGCATGTGAAAAAACATGAGAAGGCAGAAAGAAGGGCAGCCAATGGCTTCAAGTATTTTACCAAGCGAGAAGAGTGTGGCAGACTGGGTGAGTCTTCTCCTCTCCCCCCACGCCCCCTCACCCTTCCCATGTAGTCTTTTCTACATCCAGGCTAAGAATACCACGAGTTAGAGCATGTGAGCTATGCTAGAGATGTATTTGGTTATTAAATCACTAAACAAACAAGAAATAGAATCAAACAGAAATCTGCTCCTGATCTGCCTGAGTTGAAGCATGAGGGTTCCTTTTTTCTCAAATAGACCAAAAATCTTAAATGACTAGAAGCTGTAGTATAGAGGATTATATATACATATATGCATACACCTATATATATACTTATCTGGAGATACAGGTTCCCTGCTGGTCATGATCTGTTAAGGCAATCTTATTTTTCTTTTTTTTTTTTTCCATTTTTTGGCACTTTACCATCTTTGGGCCTAATGTCTGTCTTGGGCAGAGTTGAAGGGTGCTCTTAGGAGCACAAAAATAAAAAAAAGCATATGGGAAATGTCTGTTCTGATGAAGCTCTTGTTCAAAGGTCCTTCTGCACTGACCTCCAGTTGCTGCTTCACCTGACTCCAGGCAGCTTCAGATGACTTTTTTGTTGTTTTTTTTTGTAGCTGTTGCCAGGGCTGCATACTGAAAGCCAAAGGGTAAATAGCATGAGACAGAGGTATGGAGAAGGGCATTCAGTAACCTGCTCCTTCCTCTTCTGACCCCATTCTCCACAGCCACTTGTGAGCAGCAGGGAGCCAGCGCTGTGCCTCGAGCCCAGCCACGACCAAAGGAAACACCTGCAGTGTGCACAGCCTCAGACCGTGGCATGCCCACTTGCCAAAACCATTAGCAGCACTGCAGCAGTTACTAAATTTTCGGGCCTCTAATGTAGAGCTGTTAAAACAAATGAGCAACAGCAGAGAGCAGAATGGGTTCCCAGGGAGGTATCCTCGAGCTGAAGCCCATTGCTGTGCACCAGGGCGAGTCCCTAGGGAGAGCTCCATCTGAGATCCATCCTGACGGGCTGGCATTCACTAACTGGGAGTCACGTAGTTGCCTTGTGCCTTGCTGTTGTCACAGACCCAGCCTTCCCTATCGGTCCTGGCTTAAGGTTGAAACAAAAGAGAGTTCAGAATAACACTTCCGTCCTTCCTGGCCATACCATACCTCCTGCCCGATGCTGTTCTTTCTTGGGCATTGCAACCACCATAACCAGGGCCAAACTTTTCAGCTTTGCATGCATAAAAAAAATGTATACTCAAATGGCAACTTGTTTGTGGTAACCAGGGTAATAAGTGTCAACACTCCAGTGCCAGTACTCACCTAGGGCTCATTTACACATGTCAGTAGATTCAGCAGTTGCTGTTATTTACTCAACTTTAGGTGTTTCAGGTGATAGCAGGGGCTAGACAAAGCAGGACAATGATATATGACACCCAGCCTACACGGCTGCCCTGGCAACGGGCGAGTCTTCACCTGCCCTTTGCTGATACCATTTCAATCCCGCCAGCACTGTTTGTTCTTCATCCCGAAGAACAGCGACGTGATGGGGAGGGCAAACGAGGTGGGGCTGTGGGGGAGTGGAATACCTAAACAAACAGCAACTTGGCTTGCACATAAAACGCTATCTGTGAGCTAAAGATGGGCTGGGTGATTCAGGAGCTGTTTGGCAGCGAGCTGTCTGCAGGCTGTGCATGTGTCAGCAGTGTTTATTTTGGGAGTGAAGGGGTACTTGCATCTAGAGGGATGTACATACGCCTATAGCTTGGGCTTGCCATGCATTAAACGTACGTTTTAACCAACACTCTGCATTTGCCTATGTAGAGACAGGCAGCACGACAGGATGGGGTAGCTGGATGTGTTTGTGTGGGTGTCGATGGTTATACCAACGTGTAAATGCACGTTTGCTTCTCTGTGCAGCTCTCTCTTTTAGGTTAAATATGCATATAGCAGGTGCAGAAGCACCAGCCTGCTTTAGGGGCTGTGTAAGTTTATTAACACACACTGCATCAACAGATAGACTTTTATAGATACGTTTTTGTGCCTGTAAGCATAGGTGGAGAGGGAGGGAGAGAGACAAATATGTATGTATGTAAGTAAAGGCAGATGGGTGTAGAGAGATGAATAAAACTGGGGCTGTCTGTAGCCCTGTACCTGAACGTCTATAAGATGATGTACAGGGGCTGACGGAGAACAGACAGAACCTGACTGCTGATATTGCTTTAGCTGCAACAAGCCATTATTTATCAGCTATTGAATGCAGCACCTTAACAAGGTACACAAACTCCCAGCATGCATGGCAGTGTGTGCCAGGAGCAGAATGTGTGAAGTGCTGTATAGAAAAGTATAAAAAGTATACCAGAAAGTATAGAAATTGTAGAAATTGTTGTTTAGTAGCTGCCCCTCCTGCACTACAAACGTGGAGTGGCAATAAACACTTTCTGGCTCTGTCCATCTGACCAGAGAGCATACACTGTCCAGAGCTGGGGCTTTTAAGAGACTGCTCTTCTGTTCTGAGAGCACAGTTAAAGGGAAAAAAAAGAACTTTTCATTTCAAATCTAATTGTAAGCATATATTTTCAATTGTAAATCCTGTGATACGGTTAAAAGTCTTGGTTTTGTTCCCACTGAAAAGCAAAAGGCACTAGCTCAGACTGGGGAGCAATAGGCACTGCTAGACATAATGGCAACTTTCTTTGTCTTTACATAAGGAGGGATGGGGCCAGTATGCAGTTCTGGCCCACTTTTTAAATCTCTGTACCCTATAATCCTCTCCTGCAGTTGCTCAGCAAGCAAAAAAGTGTGGTTTCTGTCATTCAGGACTGTTCCTGAAGAACCCATGACCATAATCTCCAGTCTACCAAAAATCCATAGAGCAGCAGCCTTGTCCTGTCTCCAGACCATCTTCCCTACAGTCTTGCTCTCTCTCGGTACCTTTCCTGTACTACATACCTTGGCTTTGTGTCTGCAGGTTGCAAATACAACCAGGTGAACAGCCACTTCCACTGTATTCGAGAGGGCTGCCAGTTCTCCTTCCTGCTCAAGCACCAAATGACATCCCATGCCAGAAAGCACATGAGACGGATGCTGGGGAAGAATTTTGATCGTGTTCCTACTCAGGTGACTGGCTGGTTATTTATGTTGTAGCTCTGTATGTAGTGATAGTCCCTTCAGCTGCTGGCTGCAGAACTGCATTGATGCCAAGATGCTCATACCAAGCTCCTAAGGACACGTCTGCACTGGGGGATGCACCTGGGATGTGTGCGTTCACCTAAGCTAGTTTTAGCTGGTTTGACGCCTGTCATATGAGGAGAGACAACATCAAAGCATTACTTAGTCTAAACAGCCTTTCCTCGTGAGTTGTGGAGAAAAACATTTGAGAAGGATAACACTAAAATATTCATATTTATAACTTGCATGCACTCCCTCCCCACGCTCTCAGTATACACCAATTGGCTTATTAAAATTAAAGTGCTTAGGATGTGGAAGAATTGAACATGCTGGTTAAAGCAAACATTTCCTGTTGCACATAAACAATTATTTGCTGCTTCCATCTAGAAACACCAGTTTCAAGATTTCTCTTCCTTTACTGATCTGGCCTTCCACTGGGGCTCTCCTTGTCCTCTCTCAGGAAGTACCAGGGCAGTGCAGTCACTTTTGTCTGACACAACCAAGAGTAACTGCCAGATTAGGTTTTTCTGTTTCATGAATAAATTGAAGAGGTTCAACTGCAGCACTGCCCTACTGTTCAGAATGGCAGCAGTCCTGCAGCCTCCTGTTTGTTCTTCTTACTCCTTGGTTGCATTAACTTGCACTGACTTAGGAGATGAAATGAGCTGTATTTATTTGAACACCTGTGACTAAATCTAACCCTAAGGACATCTGGTATGTGAAAAGCAAAAGGTGCTACCTGTAGAAGCAAGATGGGAACCCTCCTCCATTCCACAACACGGGACTGAGAGGTCCCTGTTAGCTGTCAAGTACTGTCAAAAAGTTAATCATTCCAGTCTCCTGCCGTTGGAATTAATGAGTTCACACATGCCAAGGCACTGGTGTTACTGTTACAGCAGCTTTTATTCTTAAAATTAAGAGCTCAGGTACAAGAATCAAACTCAGATTTAACAAACAAATCTTCCTCCACTACAGAGCCCTAAACCTCCTAGTACACGCAGAGCAGAAAATGCCAGGTTTGACTTCCACCTCCCTCACTGGCAATCCCATGTCACGTTAGCGGTGGAAAAGCACTAATTGTGGCCAAAGCAACCCCAAGAGCATACAGTGCACATCTTAATCTACGGCTGTGCTTAGCCCGTGGAGCAGTCCAGCAAATAGCAAAAAGAGGAAGAAACCACAAATCGGGGCATGTAGCAAAGCTCACAGATTGCTGCACTGCCACTGCCTGTCTGCATTTAACCATCCTAACTCCATTTTTTTCCCATTTGTGAGTGCTCGGTAGGCATTTAATGGCGTGTTTGGCTATACATTGCTTCTGGGTACCTACCCAGGTGTAACTATCCAGAGGAGACCACGCCATGCCAGGCCACGGCAGCTGCACGTGAACAGAGTACAGCAGCAGACACACAGGTCACTGGTTTCAGTCTGCGATCCCCTGTCGCCGTGTCTCAGCATGCAGGCACTAGGGCAGGCATGTTGGTAGTCGTATTCCCAGTCTCTAAATGCAGCAGGACCTACACAGTAAGGTAGCAATGCCAAGATTAACACCTCCTGCTTTTGAATGCATCAGAATCCACACACCAGGATATTGGTGCCAAGATTAACACTCCCAGCCTCTGAGCGCATCACAATTCACATACCAGAATACATGTGCCAAGTTTAATGCTCTGAGCTCCCAGTGAAGGAAGATTCATGCTCCTAGCCACAGTGCCATGGGTTCCACTCACGAGCATGTTCCAGTTATCCCTCATGAGCAGTGGCAGAGGGAAATAAACATGCAGACAGATGGTTTTGGTCTTGGCATCGTGCTTTTGGTGTGAAAGTCCCCGTCCTGTTTTCTTGCTGCAGGTTATTGGCCACACTCCAAGAAATGAAAATCTCCCCCAGGTTGGCAGCATGGCACCCAGCCCAGCCTCATCAGGAACCCCAGCTTCCTTTCAGGGACCCCCGAGCATGATGGACACTGAAACAGATGAGTACATGGATTACACTGGCTGTAGCCCAGGGGGGATCTCCTCTGAATCTTCCAATATGGACCGCAGCTGCTCCAGCACTCCAGTGGGCAACGAGAGTACATCAGCAGGTAAGGAAGAAGGGGGGGTGACATGGATCGTCAGTTGCCTGCTCTCTTGGGTGATAAACTCATGAAGAGAGGCCAAAGGACAACTGCACCTTAAAATACAAATTGCACCAGCTTTACGATAGTTCCTCTTACTAACGTAGCTCCCTCCATCTTTTTTGAGAAGAGATCCGTCAGAATGTGCACTTCAAGGGTCCATGAACTAACAGCATATCTTTCTTCTCCCCTGAAGAGAGGTTTTTATCCTCTGTCTTGGAGTGGATCTCTTTGAATAACTGATTTAAAAGGAAAAAAAAAATGTTGCAGGGCTCTTCTGTCCCTGGCATTTCCCATTATCTTTTTGTATTTCTTTGTGCAGCATCTGAAGTCGGACATTTTTTCTGATACTGTTGAGGTACAGAGAGGCTGTACAATAGCAAATATTATATACAGGAGGGAAAAAAAGACTACCGCATCTTCAGAAAGCAACATATAAAAGCAGCTCACTGAGCTCCCTGCCTCATGCCTCTTGTGCCACTTTGTCAAGTGTTGCACAGAGGAGACCTCCATCGTTCTCCTCTTTTTTGCAGTAAGTTTCTGCCATTGTTTCCTGCTTGCAAGGATAATGGGTAGCCATCTCCCACTGCCCCGTGTTACACAATTATCTCTTCAGTAGCGTGGTTTCTTTTATGAATTCTGTTATCATCTAGTGTTGATTCAGGGATCTCTTAGCTCTCCTTCCCAGCGTTAGGTGATACATTCTAGATAAGCTGCCTCTCCGAGTTTGCTTTAATTTCAAATACGTTTTCCTACTCCGCCTTCCCACCCCAGACAGGTGAAGGTTATCAGATAGCACCTCTAACCACATGTTACCTTCATACAAACACTGCTGGGGCATGACAGTGGGTGCCCCATGGCATCAAAGCTCCTCCAAAGAGTTCTGGTGGGACAGCACTTCCTAGCTCTCTCTCCCTTCTCAGCACACCATCCAGCCCAAGTCACTCATCCTAGGAAATGGTAGTGAGCAAGTCCACCTGCCCAAGGTGTAAGACAACCCTCACGGCTGTTAGTTGGTACAAGCTGGCACCAGATAAATGAACAAGGACCAAACAAGCAGGAATTTCTGCTTGAAAGCCTGTGGCTCTTCCCCCACGCCACTACAGCCACCTTACCTTCTGCACAGACAACCCTCCTCTTCCTGATGCTGTCAGTTCCTCACCTTCCGTTTCTTCTCTGTTACAATTCTGTTTCATACATTTGTGAATGTATTTTCCATTTTCATCATATTGCTTCCGCTCCTGGGTTCTCATTTTGGTTCTTTTGTGTTTTTTTGTTTTGTTTTGTTTTTGTTTGTTTTTGTTTTTCTTTTTTTTTCTGCTTTTTTTTTTTTTCTCTCCACATTCTCCAGGCTGCCTGGTTCCTTCTACTGCTACTGCTGCTGCCGATGATGCTACCCACAATGTACCACAACCTCAGCCACCACCTCTGCCTCCATCTTTCTCACAAGCCCTGCTTAGGTCTCCCCTTCCCACCCTCCCCTATCTTTTTTCTCCATCTTGTCTCTCATACTCTCTGCTCAGTGCCACTCTTGGATCCAGCAGAGGCATTGTCATGCCTGCCGCCAGCACCACTGGGTTTTCGCCCATCATTGCCACTCCAACTCCAGTAAAAAGTGACGTTCCCTTAGTTCAGGATGCAGCAGGTAACACTTCTTTGCTTTCTCTCTTAGTGTCCTTTGCCCATCTCCTTCCCCACTCACCCTGCCCACGTTTTTCTCGGCACCTTTGGGTCAGTAAAAAAAGCCTGTGTCACTCTGTGCCTCACTTAACTTTATCCAAGGGCCCTTCCATGCCTGCTCCAGTTCTCTGCTGATGCAGTAACCACAGCCAAAACCACAGCAAATCATTGGGAAAAATTCAGAGTGATTTCCACCAATTCCAAACCGTGAGATAAATCTAACAAAATCCACAGTTAAAATCCACTTTTTGCCTCTTAATAACAGCGGGTTGGCCACAAAGCAAACTTTTGCTCATGTAGCATTTATGGGGCTTGGACTTCCAGCTTAGATCTTGTAGGCCACCCAGCTCAGGGCCTATCAGTCTGCTGCACACATCTCTGCAGGTGAATGTCTGACAGGGTGCCCAGTTCCAGTATTTTTATAGCTCCTTTAAGCTTCACTGCCTCCTATTCATATATAAAGCCATAAAATTCAGAGCTGCTTTCCCCAGTGCAAGTAACAGAGGGAAGTACAGTCAGTGTCACTACCATGACATCATCAGACATCTCAGGCTGTTTCTCACACTCTGTTATTTGCATCTGCTCTTACAGCTGCAGAAAATACACCGAGAGTTTTAGTTTCAAGCTGCCATGTTTCCCATGTGTGACTAAGATCAGAGATGTCTCAGGCTGGGGATTCTCATTCCAGCTGGGAATGGTTTTTAGGGTGTGTCTCAGCTTTGGCTTCTTTTCCCAACTCCCAGCTCTTTTCTAGTTAATTAAGAACATATTTGTGCTTAAAGTTCACACTAAAGAGGATTCTGGCAGCCTATAAATGTCCCAGTCATTCTTCCTGCTGGCTTTAGTGTGTGCATGTGTAGTAATGTGCAAATCCAAGGCGAATGGTTGGGAGTATGGCTGGAAGACCAGCTCTACTTGGAAGTTCAGAGGTTTTTGTCACACGACTTGGCAGGAGAAGCACCCTTGCCCTGTCCAGAGCAGTGTGTTCCAAGGAACAAAATACACAAGAAACCATTTTTTTTGCCCTTTTTTTAACTGATTTGCATGTGACCTGAAATATCTTACCTTGTGCTGTGCTTTCTTCTAATTATATATTTTTAAGTTTCTTTTCTTTTTACCTGTAGATCTTCATATAGTTTCCTGAATGTTTACATTAATATTAATTTTAAAGACAAGCTTATGGCATGTGCTTACCATTGAGGTTTGCTTGGGATTAAATCTGTTGAGGCTTGTAATCTTCAGCTGGGCATTAGGGACTGAATTCTGTCTAGTGGCTAATGAGTGTAGTAGGTTATCTTCTTTCTTTTTCATACACTTGCTCTGAAACTTTGGCTGTATGAGAAAACAAAATTGGTTTAACTAAAGTTATAAATACATCTGTTTGAACTGTTGTAAGAGCTGGGCAGATACACTGGGTTTAAAACGGGTCAAATCTAAATTCTGCTTATTTTGCAGATAGTCCGTCTTTTTTCTAAAATGTCTTATCTTGTATTGCTGTCTGAAGGCAGACACGATTACCACCCATATTAATGATGAAAGACTTGGTGGTTTGGCTGCAATTTTTTTTAAATGAAGGAGTAAGGAGTTGATCTGGATAGCAGTGATTAGTGCAGGCAGTGATCTGCCTGGAAGCAGAAGTGTGTTTTACAATATGTTTGCAAGGGGGAGCAGACAGTGGTCACAGATTCTATAGCTAAGTTTGCTATAATAAAACCGATAGGGATAGAAAGTTACTCCTCCACTGGTAGGCTGCCTAAATTAGCCTTAATAAGCAGTTCCTACCCCCTTAGAAGTCACTAAAGTGGTCTCACCACGGCTGCCCCAAGCTGGCATCCCTACTCGCAGTCCGAGGGGTGGAAAAATCTTTTGCTCTTTGCTCACCCCGCAATCTGTACAGCCCAGGCATGTGAACAACCCGCTGTACGAGGAGATTAGCTTGCTGCTACCCTGCCCGTAGACTTACATCTATCAGTAGTGTCAGTTTAACTTTTGGAGGCTTCCTTGGATGATCGCCACCTTCGTTTAAAGGGTTGTCAACCAAAGGGCCAGATATGGCGAAAATAGCATCCATCACTTTTAATACCTGCTTATCAGCCAGAAAAAAAATAATTCTACAACATTCAAACAAATGACTGTTTCTTCAGTTTCCTAGATGAGGATGCAAGCTGCTCTGGACTCTCAGGCCCCAGGCACTGCATGTCACAAATCATGCCTCTTTTTAAGAGGTTGGCAGTTTAAGCATGAAGATGGAGGGGAAAGCAAAAAAAAAAAAAAAAAAAAAAAAAAAGTATGTTTCAGTTGCAAGCTATAATTTCCAATTACACTTACAATTTTGCACCTGGTGAGAAATTCTTCTTGCCTCCAACCTTGTCTGCGCTGCATGTTGATACTGGAGATTGTGGTTTGATTCTGGAAATAGCAGGGAGAGGAGAGAAAAAAAAAAAGTTAACAGATATAATGAGGTCGAGTCCTTGATGTCAGGCTTGATCCTAGGGGACGTGAGCAGTAGCCAGTTATGCTGGCCCTGTGAATGAAACTGGAAGACAGATGAGGGCTCTTTATTTACTAGGGGCATCATGTGATTTTTGAGACCCAAGGGAAAGCTGTGGAACTGGTATTTTCTCTCAGAGTCCACTGGCTAGTGATGATGAGAATTAGCCCCATTGAACATCTGTCCATCTGTCTTTCTAAGTGCACTCATCGTAATATGTAGGCTCATTACAGTGAGGGATGTTGCAGACTCCTGGCCAAAGTCCATCCTATTTCTATAAATCCCCCCCCTTGCACTTTCAATCACGCATGGGATCTTCCTTCACTTCCTGCTGTCCTTGGCAGTTGCAGTGCATTACGGTGTCCTGCTCACGAAGAGCCTGGATAGGGGAAAACATTACACACGTGCCAGTTTTTAGACTGCTTACACTCATTCACCACTTGAACCCCAGTGAACTCCGGTAAAACACCTCGGTCCTTGGTCTGGACCAATGTAAACTCTGCATTAAAGTCTGATTTAAGAGGAAAACAGGACTAGAGATTACTAAGAAGCAGGAGAGACTAAGAGAGTTGCAAAACAGAGAAGGAGCAGCTAGTACTCGGCCTAAGCTAAATGAGAAAGGCAGTTAGAGGCAAGGTGGATGTGCTGAAAATTGAGGGAAGCGATGGGCAGCGGGCAGCAGCCACCCATGGGCGCAGAGCTGAGGCTCCCTTAGAGCCTGCGAAGCTGCTGGGTGGGAGCAGTTGCAGCTGCGCCTTGGCAGGTACAGAGCTTGCCAGGACGGTTAGGGGATGAGGAGAGCCCTGCCTGTCAGCAACGCCACTCTTTGCTTTCTCTCCTCAGGGAATACCATCACTATGCCAACTGCCTCGGGGGCCAAAAAGCGTTTTTGGATTATTGAGGACATGTCCCCGTTTGGCAAGCGCCGCAAGACTGCATCTTCACGCAAAATGCTGGATGAAGGGATGATGCTGGAGGGATTCCGGCGCTACGACCTCTACGAGGACTGCAAGGACTCGAGCTGCCAATTCTCTCTCAAGGTTACCCACTACCACTGCACGCGGGAGAATTGCGGCTACAAGTTCTGCGGCCGTACCCACATGTACAAGCACGCCCAGCACCACGATCGCGTTGACAACCTGGTATTGGATGACTTCAAGCGCTTCAAGTCTTCGCTGAGCTGCAACTTCCCAGACTGTCAGTTCTCTGGCAATAGCACACACTTCCACTGTCTGCGCTGCGGCTTCCGCTGCACTGACAGCACCAAGGTGACAGCCCACCGCAAGCACCACGGCAAGCAGGACGTCATCAGCGCTGCTGGCTTCTGCCAGTTCAGCTCAAGCGTGGACTGCGAGGTGCCTGACTGCAAGTACAAACTCAAGTGCTCCCACTTCCACTGCACCTACCCTGGCTGCAAACACACGGTGGTGGGCATGTCCCAGATGGACTCGCACAAGCGCAAACACGAGAAGCAGGAGCGAGGGGAGCTGCCTGCCATCTCGCCCGGCCCCGAGGGCCTCGCCCACTCCACTCTCGAGTATGACATCCAGAACTCTTCCATCAACCTGGACAGTTCCCTCAACCTCAGCACTGACAACAACAGCTCCCTCTTCTTCCTGCAGAACGCGGCAGGCGTGGGCCTCAATGATTCCCTGGACCTCAGCAAGAAGCAGTCGGAAGCCACTGAGGGTCCGTCCCCGAGCAGGGCCGGGACCACCCCTCAGGAGAGGGGGGCAGCGGCGTCTGGCTCCGGCGATGTGGAGGACGAGGATGACTCTTCCCAAGAGGACGAAGAGGATGACGAGGAGGAGATGAACGAAGAAGAGGAGGATGATGAAGAGGAGGATGACGATGACGACGACGAGGAGGATGATGAAGAGGAAGATCTGAACACAGATTCTGAAGAATCGCTGCCCGACCCTGAGGGCCTGGCCACTAAAGATGATGGGGAACCAGAGGAGGCCGCTTCTTCCACAGACCATGGCGATGCTTCCAGGCCACAGGGCGAGCCAGCCCCAGCCCTTACTCCAGCCTCAACTCCTGCTCCGGCTCCAGCTGCTGCCCCAGCCTCTACCGTTGCTCCAGCAGCTTCTCCTTAATCTTAGAGACAACAGCAGCAGTGGTTTGGTTTTGCTCTTACACAGAATTACTAAGAGGACCCCATATGAGGCAAGAACAAAGATTGGGATGGCAAATGAAAAACAAACTCCGTGGCACACGCACGAGAGAGAGGAAGGAAGGAAACCCATAATCCACAGGCCCCATAAGAGACAGGTTCGCAGCGGGACTGGTGCTGCATCACTTCGTTCTGCAGATCACAGAACACGGGGGCAGGACGCAGCCAAAAAATACCCTTTTATACAGACACGGACCTCGAGGGTACCAGCTGCTTCTCCTTGCCCCCCGAATGGTGCGTTGGGCCTGCGCCCATCTGGGGACCCTTTGTTATAGGTGGGGTTCTATCCCCCCCGTTTTTCTTTCTGGGTTTTATTTTTCCATGTTTTCAGTTGTACGATATTAATAATAATCTCCACTTCTTGGAGGGGGGTGGGTGGGAACAACAGGTAATGAATTTTAGAAATATATATTTGTGTGTGTGTCTCTTCTATATATATAATGTACACACACACACACATATATAACATGCAAGGAATTGGTGTCACAAAGACGACTAGCTCAGCTTTTGCCAGTGGGAAGGAGGGGGTGAGGGGTGCGCTCTCTCCCCCCCCTTTCTCCCTCTCTCTCTCTCCTTTCTCCAGCATTAAATGGATGGCATCAGACAGCAAGGGTGGGAGTGGGTATTTATTGTCACATAAATGAGGACGCATTAATGAATGAGCAGGGGTGGGAATGGGACACTCCTCTGTTCTTCCAGATCCTTTTTACTATTAATGATAATAATTTTGAATGCTATTTATATTGTAAAACTTTCTCTGTCTGCAGCTGTAGGGCACCTCTCCCCATCCCTGCTGCTCTGCCTGTAGGGATTCAGCTGAAGTAACTCGGGAAGGGCGCAGCGGGCAGATAAAGGGTTTGTCACACTGGAGGACTGGGGTTAATCTCCCATCCAGTTCCATCTCATCCCAACCCCCAGGTGCCTCCCCTCCGCGGAGGGCGAGGCGTTTTTGTGGTGCTTCAGTATCCCCATCTCAGGAGGACTCGGTAGAGTCAGGAGGTTGTGAGCTGGCACGCTGTGCCGCGGCGCAGCACGAGGAGCGCCGTTCTCGCAGGAGAGCGTCCCAGCCGTTAACGCAGCCTTGCCAATACTACTTGCTCGCTGACCCGCGCAGTCGCACCGTGACAGGTATGTCCCCACACCCCCAAGCCCTCCTCCCCGGCCTTTCATCGGGGACGGACAAGTCTGGCTTTGTGCATGGACTGAAATGTAGCTCTGGTGACTTCTGGGAGAAGGTGAAGGCGCCACTGCGGAGGGAGGAGGAGGCAGGCAGGCGGTCAGGGTCCCTCCATGGGATGTTCTGTTCCGCCTGGGGTCTCCTTTGCTCAGCACTAAGCGGGGGCTGTTCTGCAGCACCTGCGGAGCTATTGGCCCAGGCATGGGGTTTGCAGCCACAAAACACGAGGCTGCTGCAGCCTACATGGCCCAGAGAGATGGGGGAGATGCCAGCTGAGGCCAGGATGTAGTCCAGCTAAAAAAATTAATGCATTTCTGGGTCCACGCTGATAAATTTTGCCAAGTAGGGCTAATAGCTTGGGCACTGCACGAGCAAATGGATTACCACGTTGGGACCTGCCACCTCCAGAAGCTTGGGCTTTCCCCTGGTTACAGGCACTTCCCTGCTCTCTTTTCCTAGCCCAGTCTGGGAACACACACTACAGGAGGCTGCCCAGGACTCTGACAGGTGAGACAGTAGCTGTTTGACCCCAAATCCTCACCTGAGTCTGAGAAAGAGGGCTTGTCTACATAAACACAGGCTCCAGAAGGACTAGCTGTATGAATTAGTTCTGATAATAGCTATTTCAGTGCCAGTTTGTAAGTATACCAGCCTAGCAAAAGGTTCCTTGTGTCTGAAGTTTGTCCCCTTTTTTTGTTGTTGTTTAAATCTAGTTATTTTTTTTCCAATGACATGCAGCCCCCCCTCCAAGAGCACTTCAGCTCCAAGGGATCCCCGTAATTTGTTTCCACCCTGAACAGAAAAAAGCCTCGAGGAGTTTAGGTTGCCTTTTTTTTATTATTATTATTATTATTTCCCTAAGGAACTGGTGCAGATCAGGTCTGATTTATAAACAAGCAGATCAGCTGCGTAAATGTGGGGACAGAATGCTCAGATAATGTTTCAAAAAGAAAGGCAAAAAAAAATATTAAGAAGTTGTACAGTATTTTTCCTGTAAAGGTTATTCCTATATATAGAACAAAAGAGAGACAACCCATGCCAGGGGGATGAGGGGGGGTCACCTGCCTTCTGGACAGCCCTTAGATACGGTTAATTGTGTGCAATTTTTATTCTCTTTTATTATTATTATTTTTTTTCAATTTAGTGTTTGTTTGTAGGGGGTGGCAGGGGAGGGGGGCCTTAAGTCTACGTTTTGAGGCTGACTTCACACTCCTAGCACTGACCGGAGCTGCACGATTCCGAATTTTAACTTGAATTTTGTAGAGATGAAACAAATGAAAACAAAACAAATGAAATATTGTTATTACTAGTTTGTAGTTTATTTAATACTTTGGAGTTCTTTTCCTCTATCAGTTATTTGTGTGGCTTTTATTTTTATAGGGTTTCATTTTTTTTGTTTGTTTTTGTTTTGTTTGGTATATCCCCTGCCCTCAGTTGTGTGTTTTCTAGCACAACCCGATTCTTGAATATAATGAAGCTCTCGTTCCTGGGGCCGAGTGAGGGAACGAGGGCCTGGAATTTATAGAACTGGGATGGGGTAAAAAAATCCTAATTTTACCAGCATTTGCTGCAGGTTCTGTACTTGTACATGTTTCCCATACTCAACTACCCAGATACCGAGGTGATGGGCTCCAGGAGGAACCCTCGGCCGTAACACACGCCCCGTCTTGCCGAGTAGCTGTTTTTTACTCTGTACCACTGAAACCACCCTGATGGATGGCACTGACTTTTTGGGGGGACAGGACCGAGCCCACGGCCTTCGGCACCGCATCCTGCAGGCGTTAGGTGAAACCCACCCGTGAGCGCTGTCAGCAGGGTGTGCGGGGCAGCCCGGTGGCGGTGCCAAGGCCGGGGCTCACCTCGGCCACTCGGTAGCACTCAGGACAGAGGGGCCGCGTCCCTGCTGCCACCGGCTGGGAACCCGCACCCGGGCACGGCGCCTGAACCTCTGCCCCAGCCCCATCACAGCAGTGGCCACACGGGACGGTGTGGGAAGCAGCAGGGTGTGGAGGAGAGGGGCAGAGGGTGCTGGTGGCTGGAGCAGGACGATGTGCATCGTCCCAGAGGCAGCTTGAGGCAGGTGTGGTCAGCGCCACCGGGCCGGGATCCGTGCTGACACGGGGCCGTTCCGCACGTGCCAGAGGGGCCTGTGTTTATCTATGCACACCATTTTCTCCCCCAAGGCACCCTACTTCTCCCCGACGTCTCAGCCTTTCTCCCAGTCCTTTCTCACCTCCTCTCCAGGAGCTGGCACAGGGTATGAGATTTCTCTCCCAGCAGGTTACTGCTAAACTCGGCACCCGTGCGGGGCCGACCCCAGAGGGCCAGGGTCCCCCAGGTTCCCTGGCAGGGCCGTGGCCACGCTGCCCTCGCAGCCAGAGCTGGCAGCGGGCTCGTCCCACCCCCGGTGCACTTCTTGTCCTACCTTCTCCAAGCCTTGTTTCTGTAAAGCTCTTACTACGTCTATATTTGCAACAACAACAACAAAGTCAAAGTTAAACCCGTCTTTTTATTCTGCCATGTTAAGGCTTTAATTCAGCAAAACTCTTAAGCACATGCCTTCCGATCCGGCAGAGATTTAAGCCCATGCTTAAGTGCTTTTCTGAACAAAGGCCCCAACAGCACAAAGATCCCTATGACAGCAAGGTGGTTTTCACTTCAAGCTATCATATCAACAGGACTGTTAATACAATGCTATTGAAATAAGTGCTTAAAAGACTGACCAGAGAAAGAGAGAGAGATTCAACGAACTGTATGAGGAGGGGGAAAGAGGAGAGAGGAAACGGAACTGTTCTGTCCAAAACAAAATGAAAAACAAACAAAATAAACCTTGAGATGGACCCTCCTGATTCTGCTACCATTCACTGCTGAAGAGCAAAAAATGAAATAAAATAAAAACTATTGACTAGATTGTTCATTCTAGCCACAAACTCAACTGGATTAAAGTCTGCGTGGAAGGAATTTTGTAAAGAAAAAAAAAAGTAAAAAATTTTTTTCCAATGTAGCAAAAAAAAAAAACTTTAAAAAAAGAAAAAAAAAGAAAAAAAAGACAAAGAGGGAGAATTCTAGCCTTTTGTAATATCCATATTGCACACTAGGACTATAAGCCATTGCTAGCTCATTTTGAATTTTAAATGTGTAATTTTTTTGTTTTGTTGTTGTTTTATTTTTTTCTTTCCGTGGGGGAGGGGGGAAATAAATGCTTGAACCACCAATGCTCTTTTTAATGTTTTATAAATATGTATGTGTATATATATAAATATAAAAATAATATGTATGCACATATATATGTGTGTGTGTATATATCTATATGTATATACATATATATAGATATATAGATATATATATAGGTTTTGAGACAAAAATGCAGAAAGTGAAAAAAAACACCCTAAACAGGATGGTGTGCTCTGATTTACTTGAATCTGGTCTCTTCAGCACCTGCGTTATTAAGAACTGAATATTTTTCCACTTGAATTTAGTGCTATTAGAAATTTAATATATGTGTTTTATTTATTTGATTTTTTTTTTGCATGACTGATGCAAGGTTTGACATTTTCACTCAATAAAAACTGGAAAAAAAAAACCAACAAAGTTTCAAGTGATCGAGTTGTCTTCTTGATTGAGGAGGTGTTTTATTTTTTGGACAGCTAACAAGTCTTGGAGCAGTTCAGGTCTTTTAAGGCACCACGGTCCCAGTAATGTCCCTGCACCCATTTTAACAGCCACTGTTTTAGCACCAGCACTATGGTGATAAGTGCAAAAAGAACAGGCTTCTCTTTTTACAGACTCTGGCTTCAAACTTTTTAAGCAGCCCTGCAGTTTTATTTGAAGTATTCATCAGGGCCCCTGATGGAAGCGATGCTAACACCTCTGTGATTTGCTAATCGGGGGCCTGAATTAGAGATGCAGCTGCTTGCATTTTGCCTTCTCTCTTCCCACGTTGGCCTCCAAACTCACGGTGGTGAGCTGGGATGCACAGTGGCACTGTGCCTGCTGTAACCCACTTGAAATGTTACAGTGACATTCAGAGCTCACTAAGTCAATACATGTTCGACTGTCACCCTAGCAAATAGAAACGGAGCATGAATGGAACATGCTGTCTGCATGGACGGGGTGGGACTGCTAACTCCACTAATAAACACTAAAATGCAATGCTGAAGCCATAATATTTTGGTAGCACAAGAATACATAAATCTGCATGCCATACATCAGGATCTGAAAGAAAGCATTCCTACCTGGCCACTCCATAGCTTCCTCCTGCTGCTGATACTCGTACGTGGCATGTGCAAAGTGAAGCAACTGCCCCTGGAGATGTGAAAGTCTTTTCCAGGCAAGAGGGTGTCCTTACATCCACAGTGCCACACAACACCGCCGTGGTGCAGCCAATCCAGCAGTTGTGAGCGCTGGCTGCAAAGGAACAAGAGATTAGATAAAAGCCCAGGCACTGGGTGCAGCTTGTCCCCACCATTCTCCTACCTGAGACTTGTGCCAGGCCTGGGCAGGGCCACACCAGCAGCCCTGCTCTGAGCGAGGCAGATGGGGACAGGCTGCAGATGCCAGGATTGAGCTCCCGGGAGGTTCTGCACCACGGGCGGGCGTTCGGGTGTCTGCAGCCAGCCCCTCGGCCTCCACGGCAGCCTCTGCAGGGCCAAACCTGCACTGAGAAGCTGGCCTGGCGGGGAACACCACTCTGCTGCCTGCCTTGCCCTGTGCTATGGGGGTGAGGGAGCAAGGAGCAATGACAAAGGTCTTGTTTTACCCAAAGAAAGCCAAGAAACCCCCTCCTGCTTCGTTCGTCCCCCACCATTGCAGCAGCTGGGTGCCTGCGCCCCGTCCTCCCTGCCACCGGTCAGGGAGCCCAGGAGCAGCGCTCAGAGCTTGCCAAGCCTGACGCACTGGCAGCAGCTGCCTCCTTATTAGCTGAGAGGATTAGACTCCTCTCTCTTTCAAAGCCCCCTGGTCGCTCTGCTGCAGCTCCCAGCCATCCTGTTTTCAGATGTCATTATCTGAACACGCTCCTAATCCGACCTCGGAGCACGGAGGTTTGTTCTCACTGGAGCTCTGCCCACAGCACACGGGATATTTACATCACTGCCTTTCCGGGGGGGGGCACGACACGACTCACGGTTTGAAAGCTCCTGCTGGAACTTGCCTGCTCTCTGCGGAGCTCTCACTGCACTCCGTAACAGAATGACTAAGTCGTGGGAGAAGCAGCGAGTTGAGCAAATCAAAGCCTCAACCACTGCATTTGTTCCAAGCCCTCCCAACTGTGACAGTGCAGCTCTGCAGCTCTGCATCCAGCCCATGAGCTTGGGGAGCCTCGGGCAGGGAAGGCAAAGTGGCAGCAGGCACCTGATGAAGCTGCTTGTTTGGAAGTCTGGACAAAAACGGAGCAGTTGCTGTTGTTATGTATTGATTACATCAAGCCTGTCCCTCTAACAGTGGTTTTGGAGTGCAGGTCCCTAGAGTTACGCACACATCCACAAAACTACACTGCCTGATTTACACAAGGCACTCGGTACCGCTTTTCAGCACACTACGGACCTTGTGCAGCACCCACCAACACAGGCACCCACAGAGGGAATATCCCTTGGTACCAGCCCAAATGTGCAGCTCAAGCAGAGGAGCCCTGAGAGAGGAGCCCTGCCTTCTCCTTTCCAGATGATTCATAGACTTTAAACCAATACAGGCAGCAAAAGTTCAATTGCCTCAAAGAAGCAGCATTCAAAGTATGCTAGGACACAGAATAGGAGGGCAGATGGTTCTGCTGCTGCTTCCCATCACCCTGGTTTTTAGATGCCATTAGCCAAACACGCCTAGCCCAGCCTAAGCACGCAGACCTGTCCTTGCTGGAGCCGTACAGACTGATATGGACAGAAATAAAGACAACAGAATATCCGTGTTGGCCTAGAATAAGGGTAATGGCCACCCTGGTGCCCCAGGAAGATGATAATGACAATTTGTCCAGCTACTTCTTACAGCTAGTCTAGCACGAGGGCAGCCAGCAGCAGGTGTGCAGAGCTGGTGCCCAGAGAAACCCCGCGCAGCTTGCTCAGCTGAGCAGGGAATGCAGGAAAGCATGCCTGGCCGGGAGGATATTTACTCTGGTAGCACAATGCCTCCTACACCCTGGCAGAAGGAAATTCGGAATTCTGATGTTTGCTGGTACAGAGGAGAGGCAGCTTTATGACGCACAACACATACTGGGCATAACTTCCAGCTGGAAGGACCGAGGCTCAGCGCTGGCTTCCTGCAGCAGATTGACATTAAGAAAGGCTTGGAGACCTGCTAGGGAAACAGGGTGGTCAGATGAGCCCACCTTCATGCCTCTAGAGAATGAAATTTGGAAGGGAGGAGGATTTTAGCAGAGAAGGGCACTGGTGGAGTCCCTGGGTAGGAGGCTGCCCGGGGAGCCCAGCTTCAGGAGAGTCCCCAAGGCAGGGCAGGGGATGTGCACCCCTGCTGCTGCAGCTTTAGAGAAACCTACTGATGGGGAAATGGGACCTGCCCCTGATCGAGGGGGTCTGGAGGCTCCCAGCTCTCTTAGAAGACCAGCAAGAGTTATTCTAACACAGCCTCATCCCTGTGACAGGACAAGAGGCCAGAAATGGACACTTTGACAAAACACAGACACAAAAGGAAAAAAAAAAAATCGCACAATGGAGAGGAAAAAAAGAATCGAGCCAACTTATGGTACAGTCCATGTTGTTCAGGTATGGGAGCTAAGACAGAAAACGGCCATTAATAGATAACAAGTAGCTAATAGGTAACAAATGTCTTAATCTTCCCAGAAAAAAAAAATATATATATATATATATTTATATTTATATATATATATTTATATATATATATATATTATTTTTTTTTCATTGGGCATAGCAATGCAAAGCACAAACCCTTTCCACGCAGTAAGGTTCTGCACCAACAATCCCACTACGTGGTGCCCACAGACGGCATCAGCTGCTGGGGTCCCGGCTGAGATTTGCACCTCCGGGCTCTTGCAGCCGGGCACAGCCCCGTGCTCAGAGTCGCAGGTGCCTCCCTGAACGGCCACAGGAAGCCCTTCCACAGGGGAAGCTCTTGGGGAAAAGGGAGGAGAGGAGCCAAGCAAATTTCTCCCTCTTCCCTTCCCCCCCAGTCACATTCCAGAGGCCTGAAGCTTTACGACTTGACAATGAACTCTCACATCATCTCACATCTTCAATGGGAATGTGAACTTTAAAGACTTCTCGGGCTCACACCTACTCCAAACAAAAAGCCAACAGGTAGCTGGGAATTTCTGAGTTTCACATATACACAAACATGCAAATGAATAAATGATTTCTGTCTTTCTCTACAAACCAAAGCCGAACTTGGCTTAATTTGACCAAACTGGGGAAGAGCGAGAGCATGCATGAACTATCTGCACACAAGACTTGCACACTTAGAGCAGGGGGTACAGGTTTGCACAGTGCTTGTGTGGGACAAGGGGGGTCTGCCAGGCTGGGTGAATGAAGCACACACCAGCGTGTGAAGGACCTGCACGGCTGCCATCTCTTACACCTGCTCTATTTTATGGGTACCTGCAAGCCGCCAGCACCTCCCTCAGGAGGCAGCAGCCTCTCCCAAAGGGCTGGGGGCTGGCAAAGGGGGCAGAAAGGCACCGCACAGCACCTGCAGCTCCAGCGGGTGGTGGAAGGGAGGACAAGCTCTTCGTGGTGGCCCTGGGGCAGGAGGGGGGCTCCTGGCATCCCTACCACGCGTCCTGCTGCACGGGTCAGCGCTGGCTCAGCAGATGGGAGCGGGGCTGGGTGCTCTGGGCCCGGGTCCTGCTCTTGTCCCTGAAGTGCCCCAGCCCCATCCTGATGAGGAGGGGTGACCGATGGAGGCGGCTTCCCTCCTTCCTTTTGCTCTTTTTTGGCAGGGAAACTTTTAAACAAACAAATGAAGAAACACTGAGGATTTAAGTAAACAGACAAAGATTTATCTGACAGGCAGACTAAGGAGCCTTTCCCTGCCCCCTTCCCTTCCCACAGGGCTGGGTGCTGCCTCATGCTCTCATTACCCACAGCTTCTGCCCCGTGCCCTTGCTGTCACCAGCGGTCCCTGGGACTCTCCGGTGATCCCCAGCCAAGCTCTGCTGAGATACCAGAGCCCCACAGTCCCCAGCATCACTGAGGATAAAACAAAGCCCAGATCTGCACCCAAAGCAAGTCAGAGGGAACCGAGCTGGGTTGCCCAGCCACCAGGCACTGACCCTGCGAGCCCCATCCCGGCTGTGCCCAGGGGACGGAGGGGGAGCAGCTCTGGCTGGTGGCCGGGCAGCAGCGTGTCCCCCTGCCTGTCCCCAAGGCTGGGATGGAGCCACCTGCACAGGGAGGGCTCCCTGCAGCCAGCAGGGACCGGGGACATGCACGGTGCTCCTCTGCTGTAGGTGAGGGATCGGGCTCTGCCTCAGGTTTTTAGAGTTGGGAACAAAAGGAGGCAAAACCCAGGTGCAACAGCGTGATGCTCCAGCTCCCGGCACCTAGCTCATTCTGGGGAATGGACGAGACTGCAAGCCCCAACCTCCCTTTCACACCAAAACTTGTGTCTGCTGTGGTGGAAGAGTTGGTGTTACCAACTAACAGCACCTGCTGTTCGTGCTGTCTGAGGGCAGGGAGCAAAGAGCAGATCCTCCACGTCGGAAAGCTGCAGGAGTTTAGCACAGAGCCTTTTGTGCATGCACACGTCAGTTTAAGCTGCTTTAACTAAAGTAAACTGTTCGAGGAGATGGAAGGATGTCCACCCCAAAACTTCCTCCACTTTAATTAAATCGTTACAGAAATTAATTTTAAAGAGGTACTGCTCTGGCTCCACACAGATAAAACCTCAGTGCCAGCTTATCTAAGTGGAGGGACAAAGTTGAAAGCAGCCGGTGTCTGAAGTCGTAGGGGGCAAAAGAGAAGAGCATCGGGCAACAGGAGACAGGCAGGCACGACGGAGGGCTGAAACACCAGCGGGGATGCTGTAGGAACAGCCACGCCAAGCAGACAGAGTAACTGAGAGACAGACAAGCGAGCTGGCAAAGTGACAGACGTGAAAAGAAAAATAGGCAACAAATGCACCAGCTGTACTCGTCGATGCTCTGAATCAACCCTACCCAGCAATCACCTCCTCGCTCGGGAGACACAGTCCTAGAGAGAAGCAAGTATTTTATCTGAAACCAAAAAATGCAACATCAACTTCCCCCCCCCAGCCCCTCTCCAGGCATGTTCTTGCAGCTAGCATCACGAAAGATCTCTCATCATTTGCACAAATACAGAAGCAAAAAAAAAAAAAAAAAAAAGGTTAAATCCTTCAGCAGATGCAGAAAAGAGGGACTTAAGAGGGACTTGGGGGGGGAACAGGGGCATTCTTCTAAGATGCTCCATACTGTAAGTAACCCCTGAGCAGTCCTTGCAAAGCATTTGGGGAGATTTTTAGTCTGAAAGACACTTTACAAAAATAAATTGTAATTGAGTTTAATAATCTTCCCCTTTCCAGAAAGGGCCTGACAGATGCTGCCTAGTGCTCACTTCTGCCCCATTTCAAATATTTTTACCTTATTAGGATGAAATATATTATTTTTCTAATGAAAGGAGCTTTTTTTTTTTTTTTTTTTTTCCAAAGAGCTGGTTTTCCCTTCGTCCAGCTGGTGCCTTTATTAGGTTAGTGCTTGCTCCCTTTTGGGGATGGGATTGTTTTTTTCCCTGAGCTGTGAGAGACCATGCCAGCCCCTCGATCTACAAGTGCGCAGCTCAGAGCTTCTGCTGCACAGCAAGGGAAGGACTTGGGCCCTGCCCTCCATCCTCCCTCTTCCCTGCTACCCTAGATTCACCTTAGCTACACTTGCACTATTTTATTTTTTATTTTTTTGACAGCGTAGGCTGCGGTAAGGGCCAGCCTCCCATCAGCATACCAGGCGGACACAGCTCAAGGGTGACCACAAAGGCTGGCTCCTGATGAAGCTGCACGGGCTGGGAGATAGGAGGATGAAAGGGAAAATGAAGGAAGCTGGACACTCTCCTGCACCCTCAGGTAAATCATTTCCTCCGTTTCACCTGCCAGCAGTGTTTATTTACGTTTCCTATCTCTGGAGGCCAAGCCCCTCTCTTGGTTTGCAGTAGCAGTGGGACAGAGCCCGAGTCCAGGCTGGAAGACTCACCTTGAGCTTTTGGTGTGCTGGCTCACCACCACAGGCAATTTGTGCTGCACAAAAGACTCCACCACATGGAAGGGACCTTCCAAAGCTCCCCGTCACCAAAGCCTTGGGAAACACTTCACGCGCTCCACAGCCTGCCATGTGTGAAGGCTCTGGCCAGGCACGGAGACCCCGACCTGAACACAGCAGGGCTGCGCCAAAAAGCAACCCTGGCCCTGCTGTCTTGCCTTGGTTTCCCCCAAGCATCACAGTGCCACACCAAAGGGCAGGCAGCCTCTGTTTCTGTAGAAGGCACTGCAAATGTGAGCACCAGGGTAGACACAGACTGGGTTTTGTCTCAGCCCTACCCCAGGCAGCAGCCCAGCACGTTGCCTCCTACCAGCACACACCGGGGGAGCCCTGCTGGCTGCCCTGCCAGCAAACCCCACCGCAGGGTGAGGTGCCCACTGGAAACGCAGCCAGTTCCCCCAGTCTACCAAGGACAAAACCAAGAGAGAACACAGTTATTAAAAAGCACTTACTTGCCAGAAGCAGCCGAGTCACAACGTGCAAAGGCCAGGTCTAAAATGTCTGCCTCGAAGGCTGGGCAGCACAGACTGCTCAGGACGGGGGAGCAGCTCCTCTCCCACAGCTGTGCAGCCCTGGCCATCAGCAGCTGGGGACATTGGGTGCAGCTGGGCGGTGTGCTGCAGGGCACAGCTGGTAACGGGCTGGGGCTCTGGTGTGAGCTGCAGGACCTGGCATGAAACCTGGCCCCCAAAGTTTGCTTTTTCTTGTCGCAACTCAGCATTCACCGGCCAGTACTTTTTGTTGTCGCATGGGGAAACTGAGGCACGCTACAAGTAAAAGGTTCTGCAAAGTGTCACGCAGCAAATTAGCAAGAGCATGAGGGACCCTGCAATCCACCTCCTTTCTGATCCCCAAACACTGTTAGGGAACACCCTGGCCATGCAAAAGGCAATAGAAAATTGTTCCTGCTTCTGACAACGGTGCACATAGAGCTGATTTGTCACATCCAGGGGTGAGGAAGGTTGGACAAAGACGATCAGGAGACATGTCTCTTTTAATCCTTTCACACTTTGTCACATTTTTTTTGAGTTCCCCGTGTTTCTCTTGGAGCTATTGAAAAGGGAGCTTTTATATCCTTAAATTACTGGAAAGCACCAGCCTGACGTTAATTCCTCTAGGGGAGAGCACAGGCTCACAGGGTTTCACTGGAATGTGCCCAAATGACACTCTTTAGAGGGAGCTCCCTTCACCCATTTTCTACCCTGTACCAAGAACCTACAGAAACCATGCTGCGAACCCACTGAACTCACCAACCTGAGTGTTGTCTTCTCTGCCAAAGCCCAGGCTGGTTACACTAAAATACAGTCCTTGAATTATGCAGCTGGTGAGTGACTGCCTGCCGGTGCTGTCTGTCTTGTTCTGCAGAAAAAGGGTTCGATACCTGGTCACCTTTAGTTAATGTGATGTGATCTCAGTGCCTACTAGCTGTTGAGCTAAACAGCAGCTGATACAAGAAGCTGGTTTCTAGTCAAAAAAAAAAAAAGAAAAAATAATCACAAGTTAGCAGGCAGGCTACGTGGTTCACTGGGACCAAAACACTTGCCCTGAAACTCCTGCTATGCTGGAAAGAAAGGCAAGAAATTAGAGGCTGAAGAATAACACTCATGATTCCCAAAAATACCTACTGGCAAGAAGGTCTGGCTTCTTCCAAATTCCCTCCTGGTGGGCTGGATCTCTTCAACGAAGTACGCAAGACCCCATCAGCAGCCAGAGGCCCAGAGTCAGATTTTTTGAGCAATGGGCTACGAGGGAGCTTTCTGTGATTCATATGGGGCTGGGGTAAGGAAAAAACGTGACCTATTCAGCTGGTAAAGGTTGCAAGGAGCAAAAGCTGAGGGAGGAAAAAGGGCAGTTGAGGAAAACTGCCTTTTACTCTGCACCAGAAATCTTAAGGTAAATTAATTGAACACTGGGAACATGAAGGAAAGGGGGGAAAAATGAACCCGCAGGGATGCTTGTACTGTAAACCTCGTAAGTCACTCTGCAAGGCACATACCTCAGCAACATATTTTCCACATTTCACCAACTGCTGTTGTCCAGGCACTTTCTATTTTCAAAACCTTCTATGTATATAAAATGTACACAGGCAGGACAACACTTTTTCATTACATCCCTGCGTTCAGTCGTGTTTTCTTCTCACAAGGATTCTTGGCATGGAGAAATGAAAAGTGCCATCCCTTAATAAAAGCCTGTCCTTTTAAACACTTTCAAATTTGCCCTGTTTTAGCTAAACGTGACGTTCTTTGTGAACGTTAAACAGCGGAGAGAGAGACGGAGAGGGAGCGGGAGACACACACACACACTCACTCACTCCTGGGGAAGATATTCGTCCATTTAAGGAATGAGAAATCATCACATTCAGCAGCAGGTCTAAATACAGTAATATGAAGGTCCCTTTCACTCCCCCTGAGCAGGAAAATGTCACTCTGCACCAGACACCCAAATACTCAGGATTCAAGTAAATCCCTCATTTTTAAGGAGGGAGCCAAACACTTCTGTTGAGCAACGATGGGGCTGCAGTAGTGACGAGCTGCTGTACACCACTTCTTTCAATGGCTTCTGTGCCGACATGGCAGGGTTAGAGACCAGTCATGGGACCCGGCACAGCATTCCCTGCCCGCAGATAAGCCTCGGGGCCATGGGATATCTCACACGCTGCCTTCAGCACCTCCTGCTGCCAGGGTGGAAGGGAGCGCTGCGCCGCATTCTGCACCCTGCAGAGCCTCCTGCTGGGAGGACGGGGACCAGAGGAGCTGCGTTTTACTCACCAGTGATCCATCCATCATCTCACCCTCTGCAACAACGGAGGCAACCTAGAATTACGGTGGTGTTGGAGCTATTTGTGCTGTACTTTATAATGCACTTCCACCATTCTCTACACTGCCTCCTGCTGACATAACCTAGGACTGGAGCAGCTAGAAAGCAAGCCAACCACAAACATCCATCAGAAAACATTTTATACAGACTGAATTTCTGTAACCTCCCCTTTTCCCTCCCTTTACCACCCTGCACAAATTATTTCTCCATATTTCTCCCCTCAAAAAAGAGCCACAGTAATCCAGTAACAGCCTGGTGTTAAATAGTGGTAACTCATATTTATTACAATTATATACAATCGTATTTTATATTTGGAATCTATACATGATCACACAGACGAGCACGCTTGCTTGGTGAGGACAGTGAGACTCAGTTGTTACAAGAATTGCTCCGCTAAGAGGCTCTGATGCAGTGAATAATATAATTGGACACCACCATTTTAACAGCCGAGAACACAATGCTGCAAATGAGAGGTTTTAAAGTTCACTGTTTTAATTTGTATATAGCCCCAATGGGGCAAAAAAAAAAGGCTGGACTGGGCAAGAAGGGCCAGCGGTGTACCTCAGAGCTGGAATTGTTTTCTCTTCTGTAAAGACTGCCTTGCTAAAGCAGGTGCCTGTCACTGGGTAGGTGCAGGTCTCAACTGATCATTTAATACAGGTTTTCTCCTCATTTAGGGAGAAAAACAAGCTAAGAACCATTGCAACAATTCAAAATTAACCAATTATTTCAGCATCTGATATCATCTCATTCAGGGCAGCTATAAATAAAATGTAAGATGTCAAAAACTGATGCGAGCTCCTTCTCTTTGGAGGAAGAAGTGTAGTAATTGGGATGAGTGGGGTCATCTTTTAAAGCCTTCTTTTACTGGGGAGCAATCAGTAACAAAGCCACCTGTTCTCATGCATTTTACTGTGGCCATGAAACCTGGACTTGGTCCCAAGCAAGAGGCCAGTTTGAAGAGTGGAAGGGAGTGTGTGGGGTGGAAATAGTGTTCTTTGGACCCCACAAGAAATTTAGTGTTTTCAAATGCTAGGTAGTTTCAGGAATTTGAGACTTGACGTAAGGCTTGGAAGAAGGTGGCTGAGACTGAGATCTGGTGAGGAATTCAGGATTAAACCGTTCTTTTTTGGTGACAGAATACCAATTAGTTTGAGAAATAAAACAGGTATTTGGGGAAACAGTGAGAATTGCCTAGGGGATTATGTGGGGATTGAAGACTTGTGAAATCAAAGAGCTCGGCACAGAAAAGTTTCTGAAACTGAATGGAAGGACTCTAGGATGCAGCAAAGAGGCTGACCACTTCAGGAGAGATGCTGAGAGTTTTAGTAAGGGGACTTATGTAGTTGTGGGGCATGGTAAGGCGACTGGTCTTCCAGCCTAGGCAGTGACCCCAGCTCATGGGGAGAAGGTAGGTCTGGGAGGGGAGAAGAAGCCACTGCAACGCTGCACAGCCTTGTGGTGAAACAGGGCCCACCTTATTCACCGGGCAATCATGACCCTACTCAAGGTCAATCATGGAAGAATCACTGGAAGGGATGGTGGCACTCCACAAAATGGGAGAGGCACCGGGGACAGTGCAGGAGGCTAGGGAAGATGTACAGCAGCATCAGCAAAAGCCAGGGTGCTTTAGTCAATCTCGTTCTCATTGCTGGCCCCCTCAGGTCTTCGTAGCTTTTCCACTTGCTCATTAATCTGCCCATCCCCTCCTCTCCGGTCCTCAGTCTGGACACCCAGACATTCCTCCTCATCCACGTGGCTCACATCATCATCCTCATCATCCTCTTCCTCCTCTTCATTCCTTTTGTTTTCCCTTTTCTCCTCCTCGCCTTGCACCTCCATCCGCACTTGGCTCTTGACATCGATCACCGCCTTGTTGCCTTCCTCGGCGCTCAGCAGATGGCAGCTGACCTTGGAACCCTCCGGGCTGTGGTTCTCCTTGACCGGTGAGGAGGTGGTGGACTCGTTGCTGACGGGTGAGATGTCGCTGCTGCTGTTGTGGTTGGCAACAGCAGGGTTGGAGGGCGAGCTTGGCTTCACTGGGATCTGCCACGACGGGATCTTAGGAGCCGAAGGGGAGGGAGGGAATTGCCTCCTTGGGGGAGAGAAAGGGAGGAAGAAAAGGAGAGAAAGGGGCTTTTATTAAAAACACTGAGGGGTTATCATTGGAGAGAATGGTATTTGTAATGGGGAAATCACGTAAAGCAGGACTGAAACTTCAAGTCTCCTTTGTCACAAGTGAACAAGAACAAGGCCACTTCTTCAGGCAGAAGCTCAAAGTGTTTTACCCAGTAATTGAGGCTACACACCAGTAATCTGAAGTACTAAAATGATCTGGTTCGGCCAATTTCACAGAGTAAGTTAGCACTCAGGAATGCTGCCTCTGGAAAGACATGAGTGTCCCTTTTAAAACAATCACTAATTAATTGGTAAGGAAAATTCCCACTGGAGCAAGAAGTCAGAGACATCAGCTCCTGGTACCTGAGCCAAGAAATTTCACCACCTGGCTCTTGCCTCCGCTGTGATACACAGCTATTGCACGCTGGCTCATTACAATCCAGAGCCTATCTCCTAGTCCCAGCATGCACTTTACATGTTTGGGCCAGATCCTGGCTGTTGCAAACTGGTTCAGCTTCTCTGATTTGAATGGAGATGTACTGGCTTGCACCAGCTGAGAAGCTAGCTGCTCTGTCCTCAGTGAGTCCTCTCCAGGTGGGCTTTAAGGATTTGATAGTGCCAAGCTAATCCCAGCTCTGAAATGAGAATGTAAATACTAAACATGACAAATGTAAGTGCAATGGGGAGCCCTGGTACTCTCAGAAAGTGATCCATAATGAAGAGTACAGCAAAAAGGCGTGTCTGCTGTGATGCTCCCTATGTGTCCTTGCTTTTGTAACATGGAAAGTGGGAGTATGAAGAGATATCAGATCCCCCTCTGAAAAGGATGATCTGTGACAGGGCGTTCTCATGGCACTCAGGTGAACTGGCAGTGCCATGGGCGAGAGCAGAGCAGACCAAAGCTGTCTGTTCTCCTACAGGGAGTCCTTGAACACAACAGGGTCCATTTCCACAGACTGACCTAGGAACAGCAGTTGCACTCACCTTCCTCTTCCCACTGCCACCACTAGTCATGGAAGAACTCTGCTGATCTAACCTCCATCTCCTGTGAGTGCAATAAGCTAATGCCTGCATTATTCAAACCAGTATCATAAATGCAATCAGCAAATTCAGTCTGGAGACTTTCTTGGCTCCAGTGTTGCTGCTGCCTCCTCACGCAGAAACATTAGCCTTTTTGTTAAAAAACCAACAGCAAAGTTTGCTTTCCCTAAAGTACCTACACCCCAGTTGCATAAAAGTGATTTTTCCCTAATGGCAGACAGCCCTCACCCTTGCCCATTCTGGAAAGCCACTTCTCCTCTGCTGGTGGCCATCAGCAGATGGCAGAAAGACTTTGTGCCAAATGTATAAATCAAAGAGGGAACCCTTCTTGACAGGCAGACCAAGGGACAGGTAAGCGTCTTTGCTTCCTATTCATCCAGCCTGACAAGCAGAGGCCTAAGAAAGAAGACCGGGTCTGTAATCTCTGGGCAACCTTCCTGTTGCTGAAGAGATGTCATTAACTAGTGCTCTCTCCCAGCAGTGGTGCCACTGTGACCCAACTTAACAGACAGTAACTTAGTATGTGTCCCCAGTCCTCCACAGCTTTCTGCTGTGACTGCTGGTGGGAACAGGAGGTGTGGCAAGAATTTAAAAGACTATTAAAGCCAATACACTCTTCAGACTTCTGAAAAGCATTCTTGCTGAGATTCAGAGTATGTCTAGTCCAATCAGAGATCAGTCTTTGAAGTCCATCTCTGAGGAAAAAGATGATTTGAGAAGACTTAGTTGCATGTGGAAGGAGGTTAAGGGAGTCAGATCGGAGTGAAAGGATCAAAAACTGAAACGCTTAATAAACTCTTAAGTACTGGTTTTAGAAAACAAAGGATTTCCTCAAAAACTGAGATCCTTAGGACTGTCCCACAGGCTGAGATTTCTCTCACCTCATTTCAGACTTGTACAGTGTAAGATGTCTACATCTGAGCTAGCCAATGGAGAGAAAAAGGCTCTGCTAAAGTGCAATTTATCCTGGTTGTGCCCTAACCATGAATGGGGCAGAGGAACCGTATCCACCAGTGGTTCTCTCTCCATAACAGAATGGAGGAGGGCAGCTCACGTGTAGCCAACAGCACGAACTAGGTGAGAGGCATCCTCCCTGTGGTGAAAGGCAGAGAATTCCTCTATTGCAAACAAAAGGGAAAAATCTTATTAATTATTAATTGCCCAAAGCGCTCTGTGATTTAAGGCAAATTTGAAAAACATTCTGAGACCTGCAAATAGAAAGTGTAGCAGAGTGCAAAGTGGTATTATTAAAATAGCAATAACAGGATATAGAGCTAGTTCCTGTTGGAAATGTCTTTCCTCTCTATGACTAAGAGAATCCCAGAAAGCAACCCTTCCCCACACAACCATCTTCCATCAGCATATTCTGTCCATACCGGTTCAGGAGGAGTCCTTTTAATGAGTAGATCTCAGATTTCAGTTCATTAATATTCTGTGACTCCAGAATCCAGTTGGTAGAAGTTGTTGCCTATAACATGGAAAAGAAGGTGTAAAGATCAAAGCATGAACTGGGAGATAGCTCACAAATGTCAATTTTTCTATCTCATCTTACCTCTCCTCCCATCTGGGAATCTCAAGCTGGGGCTAACATACATAAGCTCTATCACTTAAAATCTCAGATCTGAGCAAACCAAATTCCACAATGAAGGCGGACCTGGATGGATCCCCACAATAACCAGAAATAAAAATTGTTTCAAGGTGCTCAGACAATTCAAATATTTGCTTTCAGGTTAGAGGACTAATTAATCTTGTTTCCAACAACCATTGCTGAAGCATCTCAAGGGGACCTTTCTTTTTCCTTTAGAAAGCAGCCAGCACTTGTGAGAATTCAGACAAAGCAAGCTCTGCACAGCATGTTTTCCTCCAGTATGTCAAACAGAGAAGAATACACAAAGACATAAACCAAATTATTTGACCTATGGAATGATTTTTAGATAAGAACTAGGATCCTGAAAGGCAGTGGGAGTTGCACTGAATCAGGTCCTTTACTCTCTCCTGTGCCTGCAATTAGCTGAGGCAACAGATTCAAATATTAGCAACTCAAATAGCAGCAACTGGTTTAAAACCACTCACTCATTTCTCCTAAATCATGAAATTAAGTCGACTATCTGCGTTCTGTGGTGTTTAGAGGTGGACTGATAAAGTGATGCTTGAAAGCTCCAAAAACTTTCCCCACTAGATCTGAACAATTAGAACTATGCTTGAGTTACCAGATTGTATCTCCAGGAAGCAGCTGGACTAGGCACTGTCTCTCGGATATTTCAAAGCAATGAATGCAATTTGGTGGGGAAAGATAAGTAACTCTTGGAAGCCTGGTACAGCTGCTGTCAGCACTGCATCAGAATTGCTATGGGATATCAGGCAGAAATTAGAGTAAGGTAACAACTGAAGAGAACATGCTGCAGATAATACTTTTGGCAATTTTTCTTTTAACCCTTCTGGGAACTTGAGAAATGGGAACAGCACTCTGAAACAGAGATCACGGTATGGTTACCCCATCCTACCACTGCAGCAGCTCCTGTAGCAATGGGCTGAGTGTGGGACCAAAAAACACTCACATCTAGCACTTCCCATAGTAATTTCTGCTACAAGCCGTTACAAATGAATCCATTCACGAGCATCTCTCCAGAGATACTCTTAGTAAATTCCCCGATGAAGGAAGCCAGGACTGGAATAACAAAAAACTCCTCCTTGCCAGCTCCTCCTAGACGTAGCCAGGATTGGTTGCTCCTACTCACTCCTCAACCAGACTTCAGCTAGTGCTGAACAGCCCTGAACACCTTCAGAGCCAGCACTCCTCACAGTGACTTCTGGGCTGTGAACCCAGTGAGCTGGGAGAGGCTCAGCCTGTAGTAGCTGTGATATACACAGATGCGTTCCCCTGGGATTCACACTCCCAGCCCTCAGACAGCAAGAATCCAGGAGCCACTGTTCTGGCTCTCCAAGACCTTGAAAGCTACAGCAGCACATTAACAAGGGAGTGATTTCCACTCACTGGCCTGCAAAGGACTCAAATTTCCAAAACACATATGGTGCCAGATGCCTAGGATTTAGAAATAAAATCTGACATCTGGGGCTTTTTAGCCAGTCTCTTTAAAAAACAGTTGTAGAAAATTCAAGCCTTGAATTTTTATGTACGTTTTTTAATTACTTAAAGTCCCTCTTTTTAATTTTTTACAGCATGCCAGTAGGAGTTTGAAAAGCAGATATAAAAACTTACATTACAGCTGAGAAAACACAGCTTTTATTCTTTGGTTTGTGGGGTTGCCCAAGTTTTTCTTTGTACACATGAGGTTTAGATATCATAACAATGTGTGCTACCATTTCAGTGCAGGGGGTGGAGAGGGGGGAGGAAAAACTTTAAGACTCTCTAAACCACCAAGACTCTTATGCCCTTTTCCCTTCTTAAAGCTCAACATGTGGCCTTAATCTTAACACTTACGACCTGAAAACAGTTTTCCAATTTCCGGACTGGCTCCAGGCCACCGACAGGCCACAGTTCCCAAGGAAAATTGAAGTGGAGTGTTGTGACCATAAACTGGCTTTCATGGTTGGGTTTACAGCTGTGCCACTGAGGGATTCCTACTGTACAGTGTGCACACCACAGAGTCAGCTGTGGCCCACCAGTTACACACCATCAAAGGGTTTCTATGAGATTGAAGTATAGGTATGGGGAGAAGACAACTTCTCATGCTGCAGGTAGATCACAAGGTATGTGTAGGGGATTTAACAGTAGAAAGAAAATTCTCTCCCTGTACTAAGAGTACTGAAAGATGTCTGGAACCTGAATAATTCCAAATTTGTGAGTGAAAGGAAGACATCATCTCTTTGTGACTGGTTCAAATCCATCCCATCCCACATGTAACTAACACCTACTGATTGACAGAATGCTTAGCTGCCAAGTACTTCAGAAACAAAAAGTACCTGAACAGGAGTTAAGCCATTGTTTTGAATCAAAATACAAAGGAGATATATAAACATGTAAAATTACATATTTTCAGAAAGAAAAAAAACGCACATCTGGCCTTTACACCTCTTTTGGTCACTGGACTAACAGGACAATTATTTCATTTCAATTGCATCTCAGAAGTTACAGAGCTGAGAACAGGTCTAAGGCCTCAGACACAAATGCTGCACACAAAGCCATATAATAAAGCCCTCTTAGAAGTCAGATATGTCACTGGGTACCCAATTAACATCCAGTGCTTTAAACAGCCAGCCTATGGAAATGTCAAATGCAGAGAAACTGGTGGGGGACATGACAGAGATGAAGGCTGGACTGTGAACCTAATAAAGTGCTTTTCATGTGGACACAAAGGAAGACATGCATCTTCTACAGATGGTGATGTTCTGAAGGTGAGGAGCTGGAGTTTGATACCTTAGAAGCAGCCAGTTCTTGGGTGAGCTCCTGGATTTTCTGTTGTTGCTGGATTAGCGATTCCTGGACAGCTGCTAAAGTCTTCTGTAACTGAGTCACTGTGAGGGAAAAAGCAGGAGAGTGTTAAACTGAGATACATGCACACACGTCCTTTCTGCTGTCTAGCTACAAAGATGCCTCTATTCCTACTATATCTAATTTATCTACGCCCGCCTGCTCGCTTTAATCCATATGATTTATCTGCACTACGGGTAATCTACCTGCACTGCATCTAACCTCCAGTATTTCTAGTTTATCTTTCCATTGTATAGATGTCTATAGAGCACAGTATATCCGTCCAAAACCTCTCCCTTCTAATTATATTGGTTTATGATTTGTACATCTCCCTGAACTTATACAATGTTTGTATCATTTATCTACCTTGGGCCTCACACAGGCAAACTCTGGGGCTAGCTCCAACCTGGAAAGAGGCTGGTCTCAGGGCTGACCTTAGGGTATCATGAGAAATGAAAGATGCTTGTCTTCTTGCCCTCCACTAAAAAGTGTAATTAGCAGCCTCCTGCCCTGGACTCACCAGCTCCTTCACCCCCAACACGTTTACAAACACTGCTGAAAATCAGCTTTTTTCCATCCCACCATATACTTCGTGCATCTTCTCTTGTATTTCGAAAGAAAACCCAGTATTTCCCTCCTCCACCCCAGCAAACACTGAAGATCAACTGTTGGACTTCAATTCCATCTGCAGGAGAACTTTTTCTACTTTGGTACTTTATCCAAAGCTTCCAGGCAGTAAACAAGCTGATAAAATAAAATAAAAGCTCTATTGGTGTGACAGGTAACAGCTAATCCAGACCATCATTAGGGCATCGGGTAATGAACAAGCACCCTATAGAGTCAATAACAGAGAAGGTGGCTAAGGTCAGGGAGGCACAGTAATTACAGACTTTCCTGACCCTGCCTTGGATTTTCAGATGGAAGGTGGGGGGAAAACACCACAAAAAAGCCCCTGAAAACATCAGAGAAGCAGAAATTAAAAATGAACTTTACAGCCCTCCGAAAGGCTGTCATTTTATTCCCCTTATTAATATTCTGAGGTTGGGAGCCTTTCCGTAAAAACATAATTAATTGAGGCCGCGCCGACAGTAAACAAGCAATTTCAAATTAAACCGAAATGACGGCGGCTTCATTTGCAAATGTGAACAGATTCTCAGAGCAGATAAATGAAGTCACCACATAAAGTGGAGATGGAGGGAAAGAAGAGGGTGGGGGTCTTGGCAGAATGGAGGATGCAGGGAGAAGGGCTTTGAGGGGTGAATTGATGGAGTCATTAATCTTTACCTGTCTGTGTCACACTGCCACTCATCTCGGCAATGTTTGACTCAATCCTCTGAAGTTGTTTCCTATCTTCTTTGCCTCCCATGATGAGAGGGAGCAGGTATTTCTGCATGGAGGACATAAACTTTTTTTACAAAACAGGGATATGCAAAGCAGTCTCTCTAATCTTCCTCAAAGTCCACCACCCAAACCCCATCTTTATCACAGAGCCATAGATTATTTATCCACAAACCTGGCTGAGAAAAGAAATTCTTCCTAATCTAGGTATTAAAAGAAGCTGCTGAAGAGAAGATGCAAGACCTGTGGGTATATTTTTGGGGGTGCTGAAAAACAGTTCCTGACTCTGTTTAAGGTTTCCTGGGACGGCTCTCACTCCAGAGAAACATCAATGACATATAGATGTCAGATTCAGACTTCAGATTTCCTGTTCTCAAATGTGAACACACTGATGTTGAACAATATTTTGAGCTCCATCAACAAGATAAGAAATGCAGAAGTTGGGGGAAAAGGGGAAAGGCCCTGAAAAGGACAGAGGAAGCATAAGAGAGGGAATGAGAGTTGTTATAAAACCTGGTGAACCCTGGTGTTAGGAGGGTTAGAGTTGCAGAGGGAAAATCAGAGATCTGGAGAAAGAGGGATCTGTAGAAAAAAGGAAATGGGGCAGAGTTAGTATGAAAGAACTATGGAAAGAGAGTAAAAGAAAGGGAGAAGCTACTACAGGAAGCAAGGCAGCTCCCTGACCCTGTACACAGCCATGAAATCTACATTATTCTGCCCCTGCAGAGGCTTGTCTTCATCTATTAGGTCCCAACTGTCCCCTAACAGCCATAGATCCTTCTGCAGCACTGCGCACAGGAATTGTTTATGCACTCTAAGATGAACACATCCAAGTGCAACATGGCAGGTGAAGAAGAGTGAGAGAAGGATGGTCTAGGATGTGGAAACAACTCTGATAGTGCCTATCAATTCTTCATCCTGGCTTTTGCTGCATGTACACACACTGTAGGGGCATACATACAGAACCGTTTCTGAGACAGAGCTGATTATCCAAACTGACATGTGTGGGACAGCTCTCTTTTACACTTAATAGCATTGGTTTAAGATTTCACTGTCGCTGTACACAGCTCTTACCCTCACAAAGCATATGTATGCACATATGTTTACACTCAGACATTCTGAAAACCAAATAGCTTTTGATGACTTTCATAAGCAGTTCTCTTTTAGTCCTTACAGAACACACATGGACAACTAAGTCTTATCCTAGCATCCTATCTTTCATTTAGAAATCACTATTTGCAAACTCCCTCAAAATGCCACGGAGGGCAGAGGGAATTTATCAACTGTCTCCAGAGATTTCTTACTCCTATAAAAGAATATGGGTCTCTGTTAGGCACACAATATGTCTTACGAGGTTTGGATAGACAGCAGAGCAAGATCTGTAAACAAAGAATACAGCAGTAAGATGTATTAAGAGCATCAGTGACATTACACCAAAATTTTTATGTAAACCATCAGTATGTGTTAGAGGTGTGTCATTCAGTAACAGCAATGTGTTAAGGTTTGTAAGGCCCAGCAGCTGTTGTCTCCACATCTCTCTGGACACTGATCAGCCTCACCATTCTTTGCAAGAATGAAAAGATCAGCAAGGTTGGCATCACTGCTTTCACATAAAAAACAAGGGGATAACATAGCTTCAAAGGAGCCATCCTCTAAGTTGTGTAATTTTACTTGCATAGATGGAACAAGTTGCTAAATCTGGCCTCCCTCTCTTACCCTGAGACCCAGAAAATTAATGATAGAATGGAACAAGAAAAGTAGTTTTAGAAAAGAAGGTCAGCACTTGATTTGTAAAATAGATTTTACTACAAAAGGCAGTAGGATTATCTAATGTCACTTACCACAGTATTGGAAAGCAAATTTAGAGTGAAAAGAGTATGTTCAATCAGAGGAACATTGCTCAAGAAATAAGAAGAGGCTACTGTCTCTACAGTACACAAGCAAACACGTGCTTGCTCTCCCTAGCTCTAAGCACACTGGAGTAGAACTGGGTGGATGCATGGTAGAGCTAGACATTAGCACCTTCTTTTCAGCCTTCTCATCAGTCAAAGACAACTCCTTGCTAATCCATGGTGCAGGATCAGCAGCGTACAAACCATTAGACTATGGCTGTGACAGTAACGTCTGCTGGCCAATGCTGAGAAAATCCCTTTACTGACCTGTCCTCAGTTTGCCCGGTTTAAAAATTAAATGAACATATAAATACATGAATCAAATGACCTTGTTTCTGGCAGTTTAAGATCCACTGCTGAAAACTAGTTTTGTTTGCTTGCCATTTTTTGCCTCTGCATTTCCATGTGAAGTGTCTACATTTCTCACATACACCAATGGCAGTGTCAGTACAAGCTGAGATGCTTGACCAACTTGGAACCAATGTGATCATTTGGAAACAAGCAGAATAACATCATTCTCTCAGAGTACAGAGTATGGTGTTGGAGTAGTGAAGGAGACATTACCTTGTACAGCTGGTGGAAGCCAAAGGCAATTCCTGCCATTATGATAGCCAAAGCCCCATAATCTCGCCATCTGGAGCCAGGTGGACCTAAAGGCCAAAATCAAGAAATAACCATAGTCAGAACTGCAGGTGATAACATTTTCAACTGATTTCCTGATATGCCCATTTTGTCAGAGAAAAAAAAAGCAATGAATAATGCCATTTCTGTTTCTTAGCAGGCATAGATTTAATGAACAAGGGGCATTTGGATGCTGGTAGCACTTCAGGTACGGTGTACAGGTTCCTGTCCTTAGGACATCAAAACATCTGTCCAGACCAGCATCGATACCGGCCTTGCTCACGGTGTCAAAGGGAGACAAATCACATCAGCAATTAACAAAGTTCCATCCAGCTGTTTTTCTCTACTCTTTCCTTACAGAAGGCACTCTACACTCCCCCTAGACAACTATGGTGTTGAGTGCTAGCTCAGGTTAACTCATTACTTGAATACCAATTACTCTTCATTATTGTAATTCTTTTAAATGGGGACAAAACCAGAGACTCAGAAGAGTGCAGGAAAAAGAAAGAGGGAAGCGTTTAGAGGAAAAAGAGAAATCTATCAGGGCAATAAATGGGTTTATGAAGGCTGTGTCAGCAATTACAGACTGTTTCAATAAGGAACGATCCAGTGTCTTTCAAGCCTGAATTACAAATAGGGACCAAAGCACATACAAACAGCAAAGAAAAAATATGCAATTAAATATCTACAGAGAGAGAGGTAAAGGAGAAGAGAAAGGATTGAGATATTTAACACACAATTCTGCACAGAAGCTTAGAGACTCAACAGAGCAGAGCAAAGATATGGCACGGGCTGCTCCTCCAAGCAGAATTAGAAGACACCTGTAGTTTTCCACCAGCTTTATCCTTTCACCTCCCTCGCAGTTCCCTTAGTGAATCTTGTACTGCCCCCGGGTTTCTGTAATAATAACGGGGATGCAGAGTGATCTTTCCTGAAGTTCAGTGGCAGGATGTGGGCAGAAGTGATGAGGGGGAGGCTGGTGTGCAGTCTCTAACCAGACAGACCCAAATCTACATGGGACCTACGATGTCTAGGAAATGCATTCTGTTCTCCAAAGTTTTAACTTGGTTTTAACTGGCCGAAATGCCTGGAAGCTTGTCCCCTTTCCGCTTGGTTAACCAATTGTCAGTTTTCTTGTTGCAATTGTCAGTTTTCTTGTTGCAGAGGTCTCCTACAGGCATTTCATTGCAACAGTTATTCCTAATTCCAGCCCTCGGGCTCTACAGACAGACACTGACTCAAATATTGGCACCCCTAGCTTCTTGCTACATCTCAGGATACAGTTCTCAGATTATCTGCTGGCTAGAAATCCGAACAAATTAAAACAGCTCTGCCAGAACCCAGGAATAGTGTCACCAGCAGTATTTTGGGTTGCTGTGGTTGCAGCTTTGGAGCTTAGGCACATGATCAAATTATCATAACTTTTTAACTTAATGAGTTAAAACACGTCAGCTAAGCTGCAGTAACTGGCTGTGTACATGTCAGGATTGAAAATGATCCCTGGCTAGCCTTGCTGCAAACCCCAGTCCTCCACCCCACTTCCCCCTCCTTTCTCTGCTCCCACTGTCATTTCTGGTACCCGAATTTTCCTGGACGTCCAATTCTCTGCCTTGAACTTCAAGGATCTTTCTGTGACGCTGCAACTCCAGGCTGAGCTGCCTATTGCAAAGGGTTAATTAATCTCAGAGGGTCGGTGGGTCCAGCTGTGGCCTGTCCATGGCAGTCTGTGGCTGTCCCTGACTGTCCCCAGCCGCGACGACCTCTGAGCAGGATGGGGAGACACCTGTAGCACCCCGCCTGCTTTGCCCTTTCACCTCACTCATCTCTCCCTCCGTTCCTCTAATGCTGGAGCTAAGAACATTTTATTGCCCCCTGGTTTTCATTATTAATGAAAAGGGACCAGAATGATCTTTCCTAAAGTTCAGAGAGTCTATAAAGGCAAGAAGCCGAAATGCCATTTTACTCGTTTTAGAGATGTGTGAAATAATTCTGTCTTGTGGCAAAAAAAAAGTGAGGGGGGTGGAGAGGAAAACTGAGTGAGGGACACAGTAAAGGCTCTGTGCTGACCACATCAACGTTACGATGTTAGGAAGAATGTCACAGCTCTGCCTGAAATCCACATTCAATCTTCTTTTTTGTCTGCAGTGGAGGGGGGTTAGAAGTTTCTCAGCTCACGCTGACTTTGCATATCCTCAATTTCCCCACTTCTAAATTGAAAAAATATTCAGAAGTGAAAAAGCACTAATAGTCTAGATACTCCTGAGTTTAAGTACTGAAATCCTCCTGAAGGAGATACGCTACATACTTGGGGATATAACAAACATACAGAGACCCTCAAAATGCTGATAGAAGTGACATGGACGTTTTCTCCAGCTGTAAATCTGTTTTTTTTTCTTTTTTTTTTTTTTCCTCTAAGTATGTTTAATTCTCACAACAGCAACTGTAAATTGCACCTCCAGAGCAAATACTCACTATTTTTAAGATCCCCATCTGTCTCAGAATTAGGTTTCCTGGTCTCAATTAATTAGGCCTCGTGCATCACTAGCAGCCATCACTGGCACTCACATTTAAACCCATCGAAAGTGAGGCCAGAAAAGGTGATTTTTCAAGAGCAAACAGCAAACCCATACAAAGAAGTTGGGGAAAAAAATACAGGAGTCCAAATTCTTGTTTCTGTTTTCAACTGTAGGAGGAAACAGGATGTATTTTACAGCCTCCTCTCACCTCATGAAGACACAGGGACGGGAGAAGATATGTGGACACATGGAGAGAAGAAGACCCAAATGGCAAGAAAATCAGTCCTTGGAGTTCTGTTTTACGCAGGTGTAAAATCTCCACAAAGTACCATAAACCCCATGGGTTAGAGCACAGACAATACCTGGATGATAAGCATGCAGCTTTGCACACCTAGCTCAGAAACTCCCCCGAGTTTGCATGTAATTACAAGGGTTAGAAAGGCAAAAAATATACACACATAAACCCAATTAATCATTTAAATATTTAAAGTCAGATTTTTGTCCTCACTGCTGGATTAGTATATTTCATAACGCCAACAGCAGACAGCCCTGTTTTTTTACTGGGGGTTCATTTTAGAGCATGTTTAAACTAGTCAGATTGAGTGATGCTTCCAGCAACTAATCGCATGTCAAATAAAAGATATTTTATGTAATAAATTACCGCTACAAGTAATTCAAATGTCATTTATCAGTTTTATTATCAGTCAGGCAAAGTCTTGTTTCTCTATATTAATCAAATTCAAGCTTTTTTTAAGCTTTTTTTTTTTTTTTTTTTTAAGCAGTTTTGACACCTCTTGGCAAAAGTACAAACCGTGGGGAAGGAATTACTCCTCCAGAACAGGGAGGAGAAATAGTAGAGATAATATTAAGCTGAAATACAATGTCTAGAAACTTTAAAAACTGAATTCTTTTCTCTTTCCCCCAAAAGTTACTTAAGGCAAACCCAGCGGTAACAGCTATTTCCAACAAAAGACTTGAATATTAAGTAATACCTACACCATCAGTACAATTTCTGCAAAAGGAAGTATTTAAGAGGTATAAGTTATTTCCTGCAACTTTCAAAATGACACCAGCCTCAGTTGACTACAGCAGGAGTAGGTCAAGCAAATAAAATCAAAAGATGTGTGTAGGGCTTAGTGCTCTGACTCACAAGAGCGGACACCTTACACCGGAGTTGCTGGCAGGATCACCCACTCCTTTGCTGCTGAATGAACTCTTGAGATAGTCCTGAAGCCACCCCAAACTTCTGCACTCCTAACCCATAGTTTTAACAAATTTTAAACATGAAGCAGCAACACCTTGGTGTAAGGGGGACAAGGAGAAATTACATTTCACAAGCCACTAGCCACTGCTTTTCAGCACAGCACCTCCTCAACCATTTCTTTTCTCTTCCCCCCAATTTTTTTTTTTCCTCTGCCGACATAATTTTCTCTCTCTATTCTTGTGGTTTAAAGGTGTCAAAACTAATCAAAAGCCAATAACCAGAAGAAAAAAAAAAATCAAACCCAAAACGGTTTAGTCTTCAAGACTTAAACTCCAGCACATTAGATGCTGCTTCACAAGAAACTCAGATGTCTTCTTTAGGAAAAGCAAATGCAGCCAATAATCTCAACACTTCTTTCAGAATAACTTGTTCCCATCCACAAATCAACTTCTAGATTCAACCGTCTACCTATCTCATTAGTCCTTTAGATACACTTTTGAACTTCAAACCTCAAAACATTCTAACACTAAAGTAATGAATACTCTGTAAGAGCATAATAGATAGACAGGAAAAAGAATATCTGTCTTATACATGACAACGCCTGACAAATCTGTGAAAGAAAAATTGACTTAGTAAACTATCACAGAAACAACTGTCCTGGAGCAGATTTGGACCAATTCAGCAATATTCATTACAATACTAGCATCTGTTCAACAATAACCTACAGCAAACCCAGCACCTGAAAAAAGCACCGAGCCACATCTATAAGGACTCAGATCTGTGCCTCTGCACAGTCTCATCCTTCAGCTCTAGAGAAATTCACATTTTCTTCTTGCAGTTCTGACACCACGGAAAGCATTTAAAAGGAAAACACAGAGATGGATCCATCATTAACAACACCAGTGCTACACCAGTCAAGGCCCAGAATTAAGCACAGATGACATCTAATCAAAACAAATGTTTTGGTTAAACGAATACCACATATATTTAGCTATTAATTCTTTTTATAGATTCATTTAAAGGTTAAATAGAAGGTCTACAAAGAATGGCTGGAGAGGGGAGGAACAATATCTAATCAACCTATTGCCACTGCTTCCCAGATGTTGTGGGTTGCTAAACAAGACTGGCTCACAGGCAAAAGCTTTTGGTTCAAATTACTTAAAAAGCACTAATCAGATCACAAAGCTAGAGCATACGTTTATAATCACAACCCCTAAAAAAGCTCAACTTTGGTGGTATTTTTCTTCACCTTTGGTTTCTGAGCATTACAGAATAATACTTTCACAATTCTCTTTGGAGCTGTTACTAGGAGCTTTAATTTTTAAATATTAGTTAAGATTGTTAGCTAATTACAAGAAATAGAGAGCTAGTGCTTTGAGGAAATCCAAAACAGTAAAAGGGGAAAAAAATGAAAAAGCTGTAAGTGTTAACAAAAATGACAGCGTTTTCCAGTCTGAATTGCACACTTCTTTCCTGCCTTACTTGTATTAGTGGAACACTATAAAATAAGAAAAAATTAACTCTTCCAGTATTTTGTTCTGATAAGAGTTTGCTGAACAAAAGAGGGATGGCACTAACAGGGATCTAACACTTTGATCAGCAGATTTTGCTTTTCTGGCATTTTCTGTGAACTGCAGGAGAGCAGTATTAGCCCGGGAGGAAGAATTCAGTCCTGGAGTTCACCAGTGCACCCAATACAGCTGTAAGAAATATTCCAGTTCTGAACCCAACTCCAACACAAACGTTTTTCTTCCCAAACTGTGGCAAACCAGAGCATTTCAAATCTCGGAGAACAAGCCTAGCATTATTTCTGACAATAGTGAAACTATGTCATAAACTAATAAACACAGCCCTATGTAGACTGTTACATTGGTCCATGTCTGAGCTCAAACTGTTTAGCAACAATATCAAAATCCAATTCTTAATACTTGGCAGGTAAGTGAAGTGCTTTTCAAACTGCCAGGCACACATGTGAGCTGAACAGCTTCTTTTGATGGATTTTTAATGGTGTGTACTTTGGTTTTTATTGTTTGGAGCTTAGATACTTTTTTGCGAGGTTTATTTTAAAATGCAAATATATATGTAAATTTTAAGTCTACACAGATTATGCTGGGACTTTAAAAATTCTCTGGCAGTGTATTTCGTACACAAAATCATACAATCTTATCCACACAGTCTACACAGAATTTCTGCTGTCACCCCTTACGTTAAGATTGAAGATAGAAATCTTGTTAAAAATAAGCATCACTGTTTATTATTATTTGTAAGCAGACAGTATTCTTAAAACTCATTGTGCCAGACACATGGGAAGTCACAGACTAAGTCCTGAAGACATTATATTCTGTTTTGTTGTTTGTGCTGAAAATACACCTCTTTCAATTAACCATTCAACATTAACTGATCCGTTGTTTGGCCAGTTAAGAAAATAAGTCCTTTAACTACGATGTAAAACCTTGTGATCATGTGCTACAACCAGTTTAGTGAACAGACTCCATTGCTGTAATACCTAAAGATGTAGTAACATTGCACTTTTACATCACCTTCTGTCCAAGAATCTATCATCTCTATCATACATTAATGATCTAAATATTAGAAAGCCCTATTGATGAAGGGAAGTACGACCCTTAGTTTTAGAAGGGAAGACTGAGTCCTACACTGGCTAAATGCTTTTCCAAGTCCTTACAGCAAGTCATAAGCTAATTTCTATTGACTATAACCCTTCATGCCAAGAGGTGTCATAGGCTAGTATTTATGATGCTTGTTCGTAGACCATGATCATTTGTATCAAATTTTCCTTGTGTAATATGGTCTTGTGGCTCCATCGTGTCACAGGTATCAACAGCTACGCAGTACATTCAAAGTAACATTCGGTGTCTGATTCTGACAAAAGTTACGGTATTATTGGAATTGAAACCTAGGATCTGGCACAGAAACGTGTGAAATTTTTGCAGAAATCACTGCAGAAAGCACCGTGACCAGATGTTTTTCAAGGGGTTACTTACTGTACACCATGGGGTGAGCGGGCTGAGCTGGCACCAGCTGTGGAGAAGGACCTGGGGACTGCGGCTCATCGGTGCTGGTGCCCGACTGCTGGAAAGCCAGGTCAATTTCTTCATCTGTCAGGCCTGGGGGAGCAGAGGAAATGAGATCAGTTTAGCACCTTTACCCACTTGATGCACGCATAATTAAATTCTCAAGCCAGGCAGAACCCTTTCAAGCTGCAAAGAATTTTGGCACCGACTTGAGCAGTACTGCCTCCCCAATTTTGGATTCACTGGAATCTCTCCCTCTCTCTTTCTCTGTTGCAATTTAACCTTAAGCGACAGAATATTAGCCTCAACGCTGCTTCCAAATGTGGCTCATTCAATTTCCTTAATTTATCCTTGAGTTTATTGCTGCTTTTGAAGTAGCTTTCTATTGCAATTCTCCATTCTTCCCCCGAAAAAAAGATACCATCAACTGCAAATGTGGCTCATTTTAATCTGTAATGGTGTAAAAAAAAAAAAGAGGGGAAAAAACTAACAATAATGCATGAAAACAGACAGGGAAACAAAAAACTAATTATTGGGTTAGACGACTAATTAGTCTAGATCGTTTCCGAAGACGGGAATAATTTGCTTTATTTTATGACAAATGCAGAAATAAAAAGAAAAAATCAGGACTGACTGTGATTAGTATGAATGGGACACAGAATGCAAGGAGGAAATAAAACTATAACAAAACAGATCAAAACAAGGCCAAGCCCAAACTTTCAGCTTAGCATTGCCCCGGCCTACTGCTGCCTGATTAGATTGCCCTAGGGCAGCCTGTTTTTTATTTCACGCAGAGCTGTAGTCACACTGCACACATGGTACACGTTGGTGCAGTCCCTCCTGCCATCAGGAAATGCCAGGATGACCATCTGTAATTGGCCACAACATATGGAAAGGATTTGGCCAACAAGGGGGAAAAGAAAAGCAGCTAAGGGATTCATGATGACCAGCATCTGTGAAGAAAGAAGCACAGCTGGATTATTTTTTCCAAGAGCAGAAAACATCCTCTAGAAAAAGAATTCGGTACTCAGATGGCAACCATGATGTGGGGCAGGAGAGCTGGGTGTTATTTGTCTGTTACTCTCCTGCACAAAAGCAGATAGAAAGCCAGTGGCCCTGCTATGAGGAACATCTGAAGTGATTCAGGACCTTCTACATACAGTACATATGCAAAAGCATTCAGAGCCTGGAGGTGTGGATATGGATTTAAGGGACAAGATTTAGAAGAGACAGACCACTTGATTCTCATGTGGTTGTTGCAGGGATTGAGCACAGCGAAGAAAATGGTACAAGTGTGACAGCAGTGGGAGCAAACGGAGGAATACTTTCCCTCCAGCACCTCCACTCGAGGTCCATGAAGTACTGCTGGCAGATGAAATTTCTGAACTTCAGCCTTTAAAACACTTAGCTCCTCAACAACACGGGGAGATGCAATATAGAAAATGGCCAGGTTTCTGGGCATTTTACCAAAGCTTCAAAAATATTTTTTTTCACAATCTTAAACTTTACTGCGTACTGGGGGTCTAGACAGAATAATCCATAGCACAAACAGTATTGCCAGGAATTAATATACAAGGCTGTCTCAGAACTGTTATTCAATATAACACAGCACTAACACAGTGCTTCTGAGCTTTAGAAGCCTTTATAACTATGAGCATTTTGTCCCTGTTCTTGTGGGTTAACTACTATTCTGTCCACTGTGCAGTGCTGATACGGATGTGCAGAGGAGTTAGGTGATTTCTCTAACATCACAGAATATTGTCAGTGTCAGAAACTGTACCAGAAATCTGAAGTTCCTAATCCCTGGTCCTGCAGTCTGATGAAATCACCCCTTTATTTTTATTTGATGCATGCCTCAAACAGTAAGGAACCCAAACCACACAGAATAGAATGGACTTGCAGTGAAAGTAATAAAAGGCACATGAACGCATCAACTCAGCCTACTGTTCTAGTCACAAAAACAATATTTATGGTGTCTAATCCATGTTAAAAAGAGAAATCCTAATATGAAAGAAGCGGTTTTAACCAGCTCCTAATTATCCAATATAGGAGAAAGCATAAACAGATGCCAACACTGCAGATCACTAGCAACTATGGAATTTCATAAAGATGGAGCCAGACACACAAGACAATATCAGCTGCTGGCTGTAAATGTGGCTCCCACTAGAACGGGGGCATTTTGTTCTACTTCCATGCAAAGATAGCAAATCTGAAAATATTTAACATTTGGAAATGTATGGAGGTTATGGGGGATCCTTTACTCATTCTACAAAAAGGGCAGGAAATAATACTCACTGCTTCCCAACCATACTGCCCCCTTGGATTCTCGCCCTACTTGAGAAAAACACTAAAATCTTTCACAAATAAAACACACTTCTAGGATTTTTTCTGGTCTTGCCAACTAGTGACACTCAAATATCACTATTTTTGTTAAAACCCTGCTACACGGTGAAGAAAAAGCCCATGTGAATAATAGAACAATGGGAAACCTCTCACATTTGAGTCCCCAGTATGAAGCCTGTACAAAGTAGAATAAGTAAAAAATGTTATTACCTCCCTGGACTATTCTGCCTCGTGAAGTCGTCTTGTTTGTCGTACTAATGCCATCATAAAATAGAACATCACAACTACCTCCCTTCTTAATTATCACAGAAGACCGGGAGCGCCGTCACCTTGAAACACCTCCTTTTTATTCACCTGAACAAGATGTTTTTAAGGCCCTGTCATCTTGGCCTCCAAGCATCAAGGGAATAATCTCCCGGAGCTGATTCCTTAAGCATACATATGGAGTGAGTCTGCACTGCACCGAGGCATCTGTGGATTCAGAAATATACTCGTCTTCATGGCTGTCATTTCTCACACCCACTAACAAAAATGTAAAAGATATTCTAAGGCTGTCCTTGGGCATTTATAACTAACTCATCAAAATTCCCTTTGGATTTTATTTTTTCAGATTCACCATCTATACACACGTATGCATACGGTCTGAGTGCGTTTTCTATGCCCTAGATTATTCAACCTTGATGTATTAATTGCATGGAAAAGTGAATATTTCTAAACCAGCTCAGAGTCATCTGTTCCAATATCTCATCTTGCTTTATTTTATTACGTATTACATGAAAAATATCCCTGTTCCACTCATTATATTAATCTAGTAGGAAGTTGGTAACCCCAAAATAATACCACTTCCCTTGGATGCAAAAGCAGTGCTATGAAAACTGGAGCTTTGTGTCTAATATAATCCCTTCTCAAATAGGTATGTCAAGAAAATGACCTCAGTTTAACAGAAGAATTGCTCTAAATCCATTTTCTCAACACTTTGGAAAACAAACGTTTTAGTTCTTCTAGAGTTTCAGCAAGATCAAGACCATGCAGAATGCAAAAGGTTAAAAGGAACAATAAAGGAAACTGCCAATTGTAAGTGAATTATATTTGGCTTTGAAAGCTGAGCCACGGCTATATTATAAAAGGCATCTCTTTGCGTTGTTTACCATCACCCTGACTAATGCAGACCTTTTTTTTTGTTTTAAATAATCTCATGCAAATTAGACACACACTTCCTTCCAGTTGATTGCTATCTGCAAGGAATAATCTAACCGCAGAGGGTACTGAGCAAGGACTGAGCTGAGGAGAAGGATGCAAGGAAGCTGTCTTCACAGCCCTACAGAATGCAAACCTATTCCCTTCCCCCAACCATCCATCTCATTTCTCTTCTGTGCCACAGCCTTAGCAAAGAATTAGTCGTAATTTTCACAAAGCCTTAAAATTTCCTTCGCAGGCTTCGGAGTGTTGATTTGAATTACCCAGCACCCACAATTGTTTTGCATTCAAAGGTTCTTGCTGACCCTCTTTTGTGATTGTCACTGCTGCCACTGTTTTCAGGGATCACTCAGCCTCTGTAAATTGTAGTCAAACAGAGAATCGGAGCAAGTCAGGGAATAAAATGGTTTGTCAGAAACATCTCTTGGTGCCTGCACCTTTGTTGTACAAAAACCTCCTTTGCCCAAGAACTTTTAGGACTTGACTGTCTGTTTAAGTCTGTTTACAATATCCACTGCTATTTAATTTTAGGGCCTTGTGTACATCAAAATATTTTCCTCTTACGACCATTCTGAAGCAGAGGAGTACTGTTATCCGTACCTGCAGATGAGGAAGTGAGACACGCAGATAGAGATGCGCTCCAAGGGCAGAACCAAACCCCTGACCCAGTCAGAAACTAAAACTCAGGAGACGTGAGCGACAACTCTTTTTCCCATCCACTGAGCGTATCATTTTCTACATTCTGTTCTCCCTTGTCTTGCTCAATCCAGTAACTCATGCAACATTTTTCCAAGCTGAAGGCAGCATTAGTTTTAAGGAGAAAAATTCTGGTTAGGAAGACAGAAAGTATTCTGCCATAACAGAGGAAGGTGGTGGTAAGAATTAAGTTCCTTTTGTGCTTTTCCAGCTTTATTACCGCTCTGACAGCCCGCCCTGGAGCAATCATCACACCTACCCTTTTGCAGAGACAAGCTGGGTGGGTTTTCTGTTGTTCACCCCACACATGCACACCCTTCTTATTCAGAAGAAAACAAACCAGATCTGGACAAGTTTAACTACAACAAACTGTATGGCTGCACCAGGTTTGGGTGGAGAAGCACATGACTAAAAGGAAGACCCACTGTAGACATCCTGAAATGACATTACACTCCTGTTCCTGGAAGCCACGATGTCAACCCTGCTCAGAAAGAACACGGCCACATTTTAAAAGAATCATCATAAAAACCTTCTGGGATCTGATCCAGACTAATGATTCCACCTGTTCAGTCAGCTGCACGCGGTGCTGGGTGACTCGTTTTGTCAAATGTTAATCCTGTGGTCTATTCTGTGCTTAGTTTAACACATTTCAAAAGGGTCAAAAGGTATAGGCTCCTGCTCCATTTTCTTCCACATGTCCATGTTCCATCAGGCTCTCACAAGGCCAATCCCAACCTAACCTAATGAAACCAAAGGTCTCAGGAACATCACTGATTTTTAATATTTTTTTTACCCTTCATTTACACTAAGACACTTTATTTGAACGTAAACATCCTACTGCTGCACTTCCAACTCAAACACTGGGGAAAGGAACCCAAACATCAAAGTGAGAATGAGTTGTCTCAATTGTGTGGCAGAAAAATGCAAACATAGAAATCATTTCAAAAGTTACTGAAAGGGCTTTGAATTCTTGCAGCTTTATTCATCTGGGGGACTGCTAATTCTGCAGTTCCAATCTTTAAGAAACATTATACGCTTATTATACTTACATTAAATACATCAGGGTGCCTAGGCAGCATTTAGAACTGATAAAGGTGCTCTAACCTCAGCAACACTGCACTGAAATGAGGAAGGAAAACCCAGCTGACGATACAATGCTAAGAATTACATGGAGCCGACCAGGAGAGAAAAGGTTAAAAACAAAAAAGTATTTTGGCATTACAAATATAAATAAATAAATAAGCCTGGCAGCAGTTTCTCTTCCTGGCCAGGCTTTTTGGAGTCTATAATAAAATGAAGTGTAATGGAGGAGAGGAGGGCAATGTCAGAGGGTGAGGGTTTGGGAGAGAGGTTGTTAAGTATCTCCCTCTCCTCAGCTGTGTTTACTCCATTTACAGGACCCCAGGTGATTGATAGACAAAAGAAAAGCAAGCAGATAGTAACCCCCCTCCGGGAGCATCAGTAAAGAGGATAACTCCCGACATCATCCAGAGCCCCAAACTCTCCTCAGGCCACTTGTAATTAAAAGGACAGAGCAAGATATGCAAACCAGAGAAAAAGTAAAAGAGGAATTTTTTTATTTATTATTAACATTTTGTTGGAACAGTAGAGTGCAATAAGGACTCTCAGAGCCGTTAAAAGTCGTCGGGTGACCTGCAGACCCCTATTTCCCAGAGCCTTGTATAAAATTGAATTTTTTAAACATAAATTACACGTAATGACGACACTGTAAAAACTAACAGTAATGGAAAGCTGTGCTGTATTTCATTAGCCTGTATTATTCCGTGCCACCTGATCCAGCCGGGCCTTGTTTATGAGTTAGTGTGTTAGCAGATGCCGATGGAAGCATTTGCTTCGACCTTGCTCTTCTCATTGGGGCATGAAATTACGACGGCAGCACCTTGATATTACAGCCATAAATACAGTAAACTGCAAATTTAAGCCAACGGCTCCTATTGTCTCCGAACATAAAGCTGATCGGTATTTATTTAAAAGGAGAACGAAAAAAAATATTATATATCACCTTGTTTATGGGTCCAGTCCCCCCCCTCCCCTAATCTGCCTTATTCACTTGGTTAAATACTAAACAAACAAACTAAATCCTCCCTATTTTCTACTGATTAAATATTCTCCTGAAATGAGTATTGTCTTCAGAAAACTGGATCAAAGTATTTCCACTCTGAATAAGAAAGGGCAACCTGCTTGCTGAGCATGTTTTGGAATGGAAAAAACAGGAACAAGTCCTACAACTTTTCTTCTCAGTTTTCTATATTTGAGAAGTTCAAAATATACAAAGAAAAAGTTGCTTCTGGTCACTCTTCCGTGTGTGTGTGTAACATGTATGTACATGCAACCAAGAGAGAAATGTTTCCGTCCAGTTGTTGCTTATTTAAAAATATCTCCCTCGTTAATACTGTTTCGAATGGAGGAGGAAAGGTACAGAAAAAAAAATGCAGTGAGATTAATAGGAGGAAAAAAAAAAGAATGCACAGGACTCCTCTATGCAACAGAGAGTGGGGAGAATGCCTCATTTTCCTATGGGCATTTAGGGGAAATACCCCCATTCACTGACAACATACCCACTAAAATTTATTAGGGGGAAAAAAATCAAACACAAAGGCAAAAGGACATTGTAATATCACAAAGCATATCACAGCATAAATCACAGCATTATAAGTCAGTGCAAAATGTATTTCACTGGTAGTTTCAAGGCAGGGAAGATACAGTTTCACTTGCAGTAAGAGAGGTCAGGTCTTCCTCTTCTAACGTAGAGAAACCTCTTTGCTCCTTGCCCATATGAAGTATGTTATCTCTGTTCCACACAGGAAAAAAAGGAAGGGATGCCTTATGTAAAAGCTCCCAGTACTACAGTGTGCATTTCAGGGGCAAAGCACCAAGTATGAGGAACAACATGCAGGACAAAATCGCTGGATAATGGGACTCAGACCCAGGACTCTGAAATGCAGAAGTCCTATTAGATGCAGTACTATCACAGCCTTAACAGGATTTGGACGCCTCATTTTTGAATTAATCTACAATAAACCTTCAACTAGCAGACAGCATAATTCAACAGGCACAATTTTTGCTTCACAGAAAGTTCAAACTACAAAAAGGGCAGCCAGCTACATGACTCTAAATCAAAGAGGACATGTCCAGAAGTCCTCAGAAACCTGAACTGCAGGACCAGAAGTTTTGTTACAAAGCCCGGTTAAATTCCTGTGTAACTAGGGCATGCAAAAACACATTGAAACTTCAGTCTTGAGTAGCTTCTTCCAAAAACTTGTCTATTACAGAGCCATTCTAGGAATACCACGATCAGCAAAAAAAGAGAGAAGAAATGAGTCTTTCTGTAACATAAATACAGATCTCTCCTTCTAAAAATAGGGGGAAATTTCCTTCTATCATCATCTACAAGTCTCTTGCCCGCAGCCTTTCCTTTCTATTATCATACAAGCAGAAGAACAGTATCTGATAGAAAGCCTCTTTTGAGTGGGCAATGGTAGAAGATGTCTGCACCTGCCTGTGACACACTAGTGATGAGGAGACAGCACATGGAGCTGAGTTGAAAGCCAATTTTTAAAAGGGGAATGCAGGACATCCAATTCAGCCAGCACACGATGTAGGAACACTACATGGAGAACAAAAACCTCTGCATATTGTAAATGATTTTAAATGAATATCTACCTCAGGGTTTGAAGGCTTTGAAGACTCCATGCCAAGATGCCAATTCTGGGGTAATTTATCAGGAATGGAATATTACCAAAGCTCTGTCATTTGTTTAAAAGAAGCCTGCATAGGGCAGAAAATCCAGATAATGGAAGAGACGCTACTCTAGTAACCATAGTGCTGTCATAATTTGTTACCACAACTGACAAACTCCCTAGAAATAAAGCTATGCATTCAGAGAAAACAAACATTAGATACACCAAACAGGTAAGTTTCCAAGCATACCCCAGCCTGTGATCTGCAAATGTTATTCCTGCAGAGAAACAAGTCTCATGGTGATGGTTCCTGATCCTCATTACTGGTATATTATAATACTCCTTAGAGGCTCCAAAAGGCATTCACTGCACCAGGCACTGTGCAGAAACAGAGTAGAAGGCAGCCAGAGCCAAAGCCTCACCAGTTCATGTGAATGAGACGGGCTGGAAGGAAGAACACTGCATGCATAAATGAAGCAACTTAACCACAGTACATAGCAGGTCTATGAAACTCCCCTTCTATTAAATTGAAAAACTGCAACAAAAAAGCATTCTATAAATGTGAAAAGATATGTATTTCTTCTACAGGTTCATTTCCAAAAGTAGAACAGTTTGGAAGACAGCAGTTAACTTCAAAAACCTAGTAACCAGACTTTATTAACAAAACTTACCACAGATTTTAAAAATAGCAATCTCAGAAAACGTTTGTGCTTCATATACATTTACTTTATGTGAAAGAAAAATATTTTGTTAAACAGCTTGTTGAGCAATAGTAACAAAACGATTGGCCTTTGGCTACTCTTTGATCTGTGATAATATCTTTAGGAGCTTTTTAAGGGGAAAGCAAGAGGTTGTCTTAAATTCGGGAAAGGTAAAACACTGGCAGCATAAGAGGTTTGGTTTTGATCTACCTTCAGAACTCCAATTTTAAACTGTATTTCCAACTCAAATGAAACAACTTGAACTAGCATGTCACAAGAATTCTGGCACTGAAGTAGAAGGAGCCAGTGTGGAAGATCTGAAGGCAACCAGACAGCTGCAACACCAACATCTTTGTTATTGCAGCAAATAACCACCAAGCCTTTCAGGGGCACAAACCCATGTATGGCCCCTATTAGATCTGACCTAGAAAACTGGCACTAATGTGAACTAACTCCAGATTAGAAGCCACTGACTAGAACAGAGTGGTGTGAAATTCTAGAAACGGACTTTTTTTTTTCCCCAACTCTGAGTTCAAAAGAAAGTAATTGTGGACAAGAACAGCACATTCAAGCCACCATAAGGAATTCTTTAACCACATTTGACATGATATCCAAAGGATGACCTCATTTTATATACAAGAATGGAAAAATCTGTCCTGATGCACCGTTCACAGTTCTTTATATTACCCTGGAATTACAGATTGCCCTAAACACCCACTAACAAGTGCATGTGCACATTTCTTACCTTAGACAATACCCATCAGCATACCCTCTACAGACTAAGATGGACTGCAATGTAAGGAGCAACTTGCCTTGATGTTATTTACTTCCTCTTCTACTGTTAAAACTTTTAGCTTTAGAAAGGAACAGAACAAACACATTAGTCTAGACTGATCACATGAAAAATCATACAGAGGGTATACTTAAGGAACTTTCAGCTTTTGAAGAAGACACAGAATGGCAATGCTGAATATGCAACACAACAGAGCTGCTGTGCCCTCTGTCAGAAAGCATTGCTCTAAGGAGCACTGAGAACAGTACCTACAGCTGCACGTTCCTAAGAAAATGGGCAAATATATGGAAGTATGAATGAGAAAATATATGGAAATGTAATGAAACGAGTAGCCAAAAAGAAATGAGTAGCCACGAATGCAGAAATCTAAGTGCTTTTTCGGACAGACATTTTCTTCACAACCTCACAGAGTGACTTTGCTTCTGTAACCCAGTTTCTATGAAGTGGAATCGATGTTAGACACCTAGGAGTCAGGTATCACAGCACTGAGAAGATAAGCACAATTAAGAAAAATACATCTAAGTACTACATATTTGATTATTATGGCACAAACGTTTCAGGTAAATCCGGTTTGCGTTTCCCCCAGAAAGACACAGACACTAGCACACTATTATAAAAAGACATGTCAGCAAGTATTCATTACAGATTATAAATCACCCTCGTTCTTCTTTCTTTTGTTTTAGAGAAATTTTTTTACATGCCATTAAAATATTGTTTGCTGAATGCTACTACAAAGCTAGCCACCTGTAAAATTAAAGGCTGATGCTGCCAATAAGTGTTGAAATACCTTCTGTTTAAAAGGCAAACCTACTTTGTAATTTTTAACACAACTGTATAAATATTTCTCCACCCACCCTTCACAATTTTGTTGGTTACACTGCGTCCATTTAGACAACAACCATCTATGTCATCATACAGGATGTTAATCTTGGGTGGAGAAGAAAGGAACAATAGCAAATGAACTTTTAAGAAACCAAGATTATACATTCAAGCAGGGACCTTCACGATAAAAGAAGAGCGAAGACAAAAAACATTAGGGGACAAGTCAACAAAACAGCAGAATAGTTTCAAAAGCTCATTTTTCATCTTTTGGATTGTTTATTGTTATTTTTTTCTCCCCATGTGCCTTCAGCAGCTCTTCAGAGTTCTGGAGAAAATTAAAGGAGTCTGGATAAAACGCCCAAAGGACAACTAATGCTAACAATACTAAAAATAACGAGGTTAAGTGGTGGAAAAAACTATGGTGACCACACACGGAGAACTGGAGTGGTAAGGTACAAAAGGAGTTTCATCATTGCTCCCTCAGGACATGCACAGAACATACTAACTGCTTCTAGTTCTCTAGGGTTCCGATTACCATGCCAAACACACCTCCAGAGTTTCCTTATTAGTATAATAAAAAGCCTCTACACATTTGGGTTCTATTCCCAGCCTTGCTATTGACCTTGGGTAGGTCACTTAACCTCCATCTGCCTCAGTTTCTACATTTGTAAAACAGGAATAATATTACACAACATCCTTTGTACAACGTTGGAGACTGACAGGACAATTATCATGTACAAAGCATAACTGATGGTTTTGAGAATCTATACATACATTATGTGTATTTGAGCTATGTAAGGCATTTGTAACTTATTCAAGTAACAAGTTTAGACATTTTTTTTTCTGCTTGCAGATCATCTTTGGTAACACTTCTGGATTTCCGCCTCACATCAAACTACGCAAGTACCCGAATTTGTGCTTTGCTTCGGCTGGTTGCTAAAACCAGCTGGCGTTTCTCTGGTCTCCCTTTGCACAAGCATTGCCCTCAAAATCCAGTTAACTGGGGTTGCACGTTCAAAATGGGAATCTCAAAGTACATTTTTTGAAGACTGTTCTCTTCCAGTGTCTCACAAAAGTTCCAGCCCAGGAGTAAAACAGGAGTGGCTACACAGAATTCACACAGAAACTGGAAGGAAGATTAAGAAACATTTGTGGGCATGTTACTGCAATATAACGCAAGTCAGATCAGTAGGTGAGGCAGCTGGAGCAGCTGAAAAGCTTGTGACTAGTATCAGCACATTCTCTATGAGGATACCCGTTGGAGCTCCAGGGTCAGGGGATATCCCCTAACCAAAGGAATCACCTCACAAATAAAAAGAGAGTGAAGAAAAACGGGAAGATATGTCCTTCTGGGCACTACCTGAGAATGTGTCTCCTCTCCAGAATGCCAAAACGGGAATCAATATCGTTACAAGGAGCTACTCACAGAGTCAGGGTGAGCGATGAAGGGCCAAGGACACACTTTGCAGATCCCCGTCTGTCCATCTAAATCTGCAAACTATGGCCCCAAGGCACAGGGTTCAGGCCAGGCCTCACTGGCACGCTACTGCAGGGGAAGGTGCTGTCTGAGGTGGCATTTAGGGGCAGATCTCTGCGCAGCAATTTCAGCCCTGGTGCCTGAGGAACAGCAGCCCCTGTGTTCCTCAGTGCCAGGCACCCACCACAGCAGATGAAGTTCATCAGAAGGACTCCGATTTCCCCCCCATTTTTCTTTTAGTGCTACTCTGGCCTGCCTCAGGAGGCCTACCATGAAACAAGCTCTCGCTTTCTGACAGCACCTGGGGCCAGGGGAGGCCCTGACCCTGCAGGTACCCGGACAATGGGGCAGGGGCAGATCGCGTTCGACCCGACGGGGCAGGCGCCGGTGCCGCCACCCTCCTGGATATTCTCACTACACACAGTGCCAGCCCCAGCTCCTGGGCTGCTCACACACACACACACACGCACGCACTTGCTTTACCCGACACTGAACTCACACCTCACAAACAAATTATTTAACTACTCTATCCCCCAAGGAAGCCGGTGATCATTTCAAATGCAGCTCCCTGCTCGTCTCTCACATACACGCAACGGCCTGATAGGTTAAATGCTGCCGTTTAATTACAGTAATGGAAGCTGCTATTTTTTGGTTCCCTTGAATTCTCTCTCGCTCTCTTTTTTAAACACATACAGAGTCATCTTTTAAACATGTATTTTATATTTCTGAGTTTAACAGCTGCATTCTCCTGGTTACTTGAAGTGCAGGAGCAATGGTATTCTGATACTCCTCACCTCCGAGCAGCTTACCTTTTAAATAAAAAGAAGACAGGCTGGGGGAGACGCTGGAGGAAGGAGACATGCGAGTGCCACAGAGGCCAGCCTGCCCCTCCGTTTAACTTGGATGGTTTGCATTGGTTTTGTTGAATACAACCAGCTCAACCCCCACGCCCCAAAGCAGCTGGGGCCTGGGGAGGATAAACATGGGAGTGTTTTGAGTAATTTTACTGAAAATGCAACATCAGTTCACCACGCAGTGTAGCACAGAATGGTTATCTATTTATGGGACTGGGAGTCGGGATTATCTCGGATCTAACTGTTCCTGATGCCTCTGACTCAGTTTCCCCCATCTAGAATGGAGATTGTAATTCCTCTGCTTCCCACTAAAGTCTGGAGTTTGTGAATTGCTGGGAGAACATAGAGGTCTAACCGAGAAAATGTAAATAGGACATGAAATGAATCTTATCATCTTACCATTCCACAAAAGGTTCTGCAAGGCTTCGTCAGTTAATATTTGTAGAGTACTTTGAATTTGCAAAGTGGTATACAAATATGAAATGCATATTTGTTAAATTCTTGAGCATGCTGCAAAACACTTTTTTTTTTTTTTTGGTTTTGTTTTCTCTCCACTGAATTCAGGAAGGGGGCTGCAGGTGGCCACAGACTAGAGGGCTTTATGCTTAGTTATTAATGAAGAAAGACACATAACGTGTATTACCTGGGTAGCACAAGATCTATTTGTGGATTTTACATTTTGCATCGCATGGCAATTGGGAAAAATCTACAAGCAAGGACTAAGTACTTCTAAGTAAAAACAAATTGTTACCTATGCTAAGGCCACAACTCTCCTAGAAAAATACCCATACTACACCTGTCCTCAACTTTATTTGTCCTCTAAATGTGAAAAGCTTATTTATTTGTTCCGTGGCAGTTGGCTCGCGATCAGCCAGCCACCCATGCAGAGATATTGCCCATCTTCATTCTCTGGTACAGATATCCACCGGTGTCTCTTAAGGATGGAATCTTAAAAGGTGAGGCAAGGCAGAGACAAAGACAAATTTAATTTTATCACCATAAAAAGGGACATTTCCACATGGGCAGCAAGGACATGAATATCATGTGTATGCGGGGGCAGGGGGGGGATTATAAACGCATTTTTGGCGAAATTCAATAAAGCTGATTCCACTGCATAAGGTCAGCAATTTACTTTTAAAAAATGATATGATTGCAACTTTTAATATAACCCATGTATTTGCTGCAAGATGCTCTAGAAGATTGTGTAATGTAACCACCCGACCTCTCCACAGGAGCAGAGATCACCCCATTTACCCTTTATTGTCTTGCTAAAAGCAATGCACATTTGCACAGTATGACAAAGTCAACAGCTTTTACTTAAGAGAGCCTCAGATTTCATTGAGAATGAATTCTCTGCTCTCCTCCTAGGGGAGCAGAGTCTCGCCTGGGCTAGGCTCTATCAGAAAGAATGAACCAAAGACTAAATTTCCCTTTTAGCTAAGGAAAGAATGACAGCCCTCCAAATTAAAATTAAGAGAGAGCCATGTGTAGCAAAGTAAATAATGGGATTTCATGTTTGTGGGCACCCAAAACATAGTTTTAAGCAGGGTAGGAATGTTGTCTCAGAGAACCTAGAGAATTATCTCATACAGGAACTTATTTTATCTTTCCTAACAGGAAAGTATCATTAGGTCTGAGATGGATTTCAGCAGAAGAGCAACACAGATTAACCTAATTACACTCCTTGTTTTAGCCCCAAGAGAGAAGGCTGTCTCTTTAGACTTAGAATACCAGGTTCATCCACACAGCAGATCAGGAACTGAATTCCTTCACTCGCTCCAGGAAGACTGTGGGGAAACCCTGGGCTGCATGACCATGAAGAGAGAATTATTTCTGTAACAAAAATATTTTTATACAAACGAACACAGATTTCTTCAACTGTCTCAAGGTGAAGCTTGCTTCAAAGGTCAAAGCTGCAGGGCTGGATTAGGATTGCACGCAATCTGCCCAAACCGTGACATCTTGACATTCTCAAGTTTGCAGCTCTCCCCTCCCATGCACAACCGATGGAAGTAAATTCTCTGCAAAGAGTGGCTCTTACTGCAGCAAGAAACTCTGAAAATCACACATGCTGCAGCACCAACAATTACAAAACAAGCATATCAAAGCAGTTTATAAACATAGTTAAGATAAATCTAACTATGTCGATGATGCAAAAGTGGTAATTAAACCCATTTTAGAGACAGACAAGCTGAGAACAGGTAACTTGCCCACAACCAAGCAAGCAGTCTTATCTCAGATCTTCAGTGTCTGTGCTTAGATTGCAGCTACAAAGGTGACTTTCTTTTGGTACTCTACATTTACTTTCACTTAAAAAACATGATAAAGAAATTCTTAAATTTACAGGTCACACTTAGCATGTGTGATTTTTTTGCCCATCACTAAGGTTAACAATTCAGGACTCAAAATATAACCAACTATTTTAGCATCATCTTCCAGAACAGACTTCAACCCACTCTGCTGTAATCATATTGGTTTTTCAATGCTACCAGGAATGGAAATATTATTTTGACAGTAAACAAGGCAGATATGACTCAAAACCCACTCACTGAGCAATAGGAGTTAATTTTGCAAAGCCATTTTTTAACGGCTCTTTTGCATTACGTAGTTACTGTCAGATAGCCAAGTGAAGAGATACCATTAAGCTCATGACATTCTAATTATTTCTTAAAATTAAGCCTACGACTAATATTTTAGAGCACACACACAACTTCCCAGGAAGAAAAACAGTCTGTTTGAATTTATCAATAATTTTCAAGCTACAAAACCACAGCAAACTTGATTCTGGTCTTTTCACTGGAATCACGGGGAATTTCTGTGGCCCAAGAGAGGCAGGAGATGTAGCACACTGCCCACCCAATGTACTCTAAATGAATCACCTCTCTTGTTCTGCAGAGTATACATCTAAATGGTTTGAGATCACTGTAGGTTGAACCCAATGTGAGAGAGGGAGGATGTTACCGCTAATGTAACTTGTACTCTCTGTTACAGAACATGTAAACGTGCATTTAGAGGACATCAGATTTGAGAGTCTCTCCCTCAATGGCTTCTTCACAATGTCAGTAACATCAAAGGGGCGCCTCTTTTGTTGCACCTTCTCAATCTTTCCCATAGAAACTAAAGAAAAAGTCACTGAGATTTCCATGTTTTCAATAATAATTAGCAGAGCTTGAATCAAAGCCCTTTAAAACAAATTTGCTTAAAGCAATATCCTGTGAAGCTTAGTAGGCCTGAATTCTCCCTAACTTTTTTCTTCTCCCTTTAAACAAGCCCAAGTAGGACTTTTTCCCCTCATGTTCAGCAACATACCAGCAGAGTTCAGAGCCAGCAGCCTAGCAGATTCAGACCAAACTTGCAAGCACAACACAGAGCAAGATGACAAGCTTCTTGGAGCTACCCAGTAACAACAGTCATGTATTGTCCTGCTGGTGCACTTCTGTAGAGGATTTTTTTAGTTCCAAGTAGAACTAGTTAACAAATGTCCACCACAGCATTTTTTCATACAGAAAGTGCTCCTTCAAAAACAAACAAAAAACAAACTGTTTTGGAGAAAATTCAAAATCTCTTCTATTATAAATTACAATATAAAATACTTCAGCCTAGTCAATAGGAAAAAAAAAATCAGAGTCAGAAAATCAGAGTGATCAGATGGATGAATAATATTTCATCTGAAAAAGTGAGATTTTAAATTTTAAACCAAATTTAATATGAAAACATTTTAAAACTACGAATTTTCAGTGGGGTAGAAATGTATTGTTCAACCTAGTTTCTGGATACTGTTGAGCTACAAAAACAATTGTTATAAAACAATGAAACGTACACTGAGTACAATGCTCTTCTAAAATAAACTCATTTGTAAGCAAGTAGAGTTTCTATCAACACACAGATGCACACGTTTTCCTTAATCATCTGGCTACTCTAAACATTAACAGGTCGTCACATGGTTAGCTATGCCTAAAGTTATACCAGGTGTTTTTCTGCCCTCTCTCGAATCACTAGTGACTGGAACACGTCAAAGACGAGATATGAACAGATTTCTCCACGTAGATAGGGAATAAATAGCTTCCTTTTTCCAAACTTCCTTCCAAATCTTGAGGCTTTCTTTCCATTATAAATATTTCCTTCCAAAAACCTTGACAACTCCAAAGAATTAGCGTACCTGATTCCCCAGGATGTCCTAAGGTCAATCATTTGATCTCATTTTGTTAACAGTGTTGCTGCAGGTCTCTTCTTGGCACACAAGCCAAGAAAATCTGTAGAGTTCATGACAAGTTCAGATAACACAAGCAATGGTAAAATTGATGGGGGAAAAGAGTCAGCATGATGAATAGGCTGGTGCTGAACAGCAGGTGACAGATATGTACACAGAAGACTGGCAGGAGAGAGAGACATCTCCTTCACAGCAGATGGATGGAGAATCTCAATCACTTTCAGGAAGAAAAAAGAAGGCAACAAATACAAAATACAGAACTGTGGCACTACATTCTGGTTCATGAGCACATTTATTCTTCTGGATTATGAAACTCCAGTGGTGGAAGTCTTCCTCGTATGTTGAACATTATCAGCATTGGGTAAACGTAGCAGAGTGCCAGTAACGGCTGTGACGACTGATGGTGCTGGTTGAGACAGGAGCTGTTGGGAGTTTGTTAGCATTGAAAGCATTCATTCTCTGGGTCCCTGATGAGTTCCCTGAGGATACAACTGGATTTCCCCAGTAAGGCATGGTTGTATTGACCCAAAGCTTGGGGACAGGTGGCACCTAAAGAACAAACTGGTAGCAAGAACATGTGTAGGAGATATTTTTCTTTAACTTAAGCAGAATATTATGAGGTACATTTGCTGTCTTTCAAAGTCATAAACAGAGGCCTAAGCATCTTTAGTAATTAAATATCCCATAGTGCTTTTCAAGAATCTTAGTAAATTTTTTACTCGGTAATTACTTTCTCTATCCCTAAAGCTCCCCCTGCAAGATCACTTAGATAAAGTATTCTTCATTTCCTCTCCTAAAAAAGATGTAGTGATGTTAAACAGCCACTGTCCTCTACCTCAGAAGTGAAAGCTTTTCAGTGGAAAGCACAGCAAGATATTGATAACCCTATACACGCCATCAAATGTGCTCGATGCAAATAGCTGCAAAGTTTCAGTGGTTAATGGGTACAATGTGCTCCAAGATTCTCAAATGAAAAGCATTATGAAAATGTAGAATGCACTCTGACTTTCCTTTAACCTGTACAATCATTTCCGTACATCCACACAAGCTGTTAGACATACTCTGTGCTGCCTGAACACCTGTTCCAAACTCCTGTAGTAATCAGAAAGCACACCCTGCCTGGTTCTAGCCATGAAGTGGACTTTCAGCGCTGAAGTACTCTGTTCTAGATGCTTAATATACTAAGTGCATTCTTGCCATTTCTTTTTTGAATCAATATCTGAATTCCAGGCCTCACTTGCAGCTTTGCATGTGCAAGTGATGAGGTCTACTCAGGCATGATCACAGAACGCTAATTAGACAGCTAGAGAACAAGTTACCCCATCTGCAAGTGCAAAACAAGACAAGTGCTCACACACACTATTGGCTGGGCAGTGAAGTCAGGTCTTCATTCCTTTTCTTCACCATCTCTTAAATCCATATCCTGCCAGCATGTCTGAAGAGAAGGGCAAGTCACCTAGCATTCCTTGAATAGTTTACACTTCTGGCCTAATCACACATTCTTTTCTCAAAACTGGTCATTTCTAGAGAAGAATGAGGTTTGGAGGGCCCTTGCAGTTGGCCCAGATACTCAACAGCACAGATTACCGACTGTATTTTTTGCATGAATTGTCACTGGACTCTATCGGCTTGCGTTGTATTTTCCGCTCTAGGAAAAGCTTTATAAAAACTGTTCGAGCTTCACTGAGACATGTTAAAGAATTAATTACAAAGTAAAGCTGAAGGAGAAAATTAATTTTGGAAACACAAGAGGTTACTTTTCTTTTCCTCCCTTTTCTGGAAGTGGGGGAGGAAAGTTATTTTCATCTTCATGCTGGGGGCAGAAGCTGGGAGCTGTCCAGTCGATAACCTGGCCATCAGAACAAGGTTTGTAATTAAAAGGTCAGTGACCTGGAAAGCTAGGGCCTCACTCTCCGGGCTTCTCAGTAATGACGGCGCTATTAAATTAAGACTGTTATGAAATCAATGCTAAAAAAGCTTTCATGGTAACGAGATTCCATTCAAGGACATGCAAACTGCCTCATGAAATGGACTTAAATTATAAAAAAGAAAAGTAATAAAAGAGGGTTAAATTGAAATCTGCTGAAGAATTTACTTCCTTTAAAGCCCTCCGGCAGTAGGCTGTGCCCCCTTCTCTCAGGTCCTCAAGGTGATCCACCTTGGTTTCTTTGGCAAAGAGGAAAAGACAGGGGTTCGACTTCCAAGGATGCAGACTACAGAAAGGAGAAGAAAATTCAGCTGGTTTTCTACTGGAGATTCTGGGGATGATGGCCTTTGTTTCCAGGGAGTCAAGTATCTCTGAGCTCTGGTTGGAAGGGGCACGTAAAATTAAATTATTTATTCATCTCTTCAGAAATCACCGCAGCCTGACAGCTTGACACTTGCATAATTTTCTGGAACTCTGATGCACTGCAAAAAGCTGTGCGAGACCCAAAAGAAAGCATCGTGTAGTAACTCCCTTCCTAGCAGCCGAAGTACTGAAACAGATTAATAGACACAGGATGGAAAAAGACAAAGACAACAATTCCAACAGCCTGCAGCACATCTCACCAAGCAAGAGTCCGATTACTTTGGGAAGCATGTAGCCTGATGTGTTACATATATATGCATACATATATGCATACATTGATACAAAGGACAAATCCAGGTACCAGCACCCCAAATAATGAAGCACCACGTGTGTTGTGCACTTCCACCCCGACTCTTTATCTGGCCAGAAGTTACAGATTCGGAGTACACAAAATTAACAAACCACATGAGTTACCGGATGGGTAGCTGAGCAGTACAGGACATCTGAGGCACAACAGTTAGATGACAGACACATTTCCACAAGGGTTTAAACCCCACATGTTGTCTAATTACTCCCAAGGCGCCGCTGATTCTGTGGCATGTCATCAGCAGAATCAGCGAGTTGGACAAAAAACAAACAGCATCTTTTTTTCCTTTCTTTTCTTTCAGATACTCTGAAGGGAAACAGCTGTTTTTCCCTTCATCTGAAGAAGTTCATGATAAAAAGGAGGAAATGTCATAAATTACACAAAATGCCAGTGTAAGCTTCAAAGAAAATGATAAATGATTCTAATAACTTCATGTTTCTCATTAATGCCTCTGTATTTGGGAGTTTAAAAGTGCTTAAGACAACACAGAAATCTCATCCAACTTTTGAAAGACCTTTTTACAAATTCAGGACACCCTCATTCTCCCAACTGTCATCAACAGATTCATCCCAGGTTCCTGAGAGCAGCTCAGCAACCCCCTGACCTGTGAGCACCCAGGGAAGCCTACTTTCAGCTGCTGCAACTCCTGTTTCACAACCAGCCCCAGTCCGACTGATGATCCTGAAGTACCTTTCATCTCCTACTCAACCAAAATGTATTAAGAACCTCAGTTCCTATATTAAAGAGCATTAAAAGAAAATAAAATTTGATTGGCATTTTTAGGAAAGAGATGCTTAAAAAAAAAAAAAAAGAGAAGAAAACCATAATTCAAGGCGGAACCATCTCTGTAAGTCTCAGAAGTGAGACTGCAGGACCTGAAAGCTCACCCACAGGTAACGCTCCAGTTCTGTTCCTGGAGGCTACAACGGCTGTAGCTGGGATAGCAGGAGGCTGCTGCAGGGCAGGGCACCTAGCCTTTTCCTTCAGCATTCCCAGACACCGACCTCTCTACAGCAGCAGCTTTCACCCAGACCCAGTGGGCAGTCAGAGACCTCTCCTGTAGGGTTCCATAAAAGTAACTACAAAAAGCAAGTTCATACATGGTGTACATCTAACTGGCGATATGAAAATTCAGGGATTTGCCCCTCCACTGAAATTCTTCAGTGGTCCACAGGAAGATCAAACCTCTCTCTTCTGCTGCAAGTTCTGCTGGAAGTAGCCTGGACTGAAGAAACCACAAGGGTATCTCTGTATAATTTCCTACAACGTTATTTTAATAGAGACTCTTGTAACCGAAATGGTTGCTGTACAGAAATTATTTTTTGACTGACAGTGAGGACTTCTCTAGCAGACAACACAACTTTCTCTAAAATGGGGATAAACGTTGTCATTGGGATGACAGTGACTGGATATCCGAGCAAAGCAGGAGCAGCCTACCAAACCGTACGATCCCCATTTACCCAGGACTGGATTTAGCCACAACACCTAGGTTGCAGGAATAATTGCCCCCATCTGCTACAGCACATGCATACAGTAACAGTACAGACCCTCTGCTCTCGAGTACTGGACAGAGATCACGTTGTGAGCTCAGTGGTCAGATTCCATACAGCCGTATTTCCAAAGACCGCTGGGTACAGGCACTACTGGACCCTGCTCCTTCCTATCTCCTACTGTTACGTTTTCAAACAAATAATTAGCACAAAGGGAAGGCGGGCTAATTAACAAACAGGAACAAACAAACAGCTCTACCAAACCATTTCTGCTCTTTAGTAATTATTAGCCAAGTAATTCATAAGAAGTATTAGTCGGGCCACAGTTTCTCTCTGCCTCCATCTCCCCACCCTTCCTCTTCTCCCAGTCAGGGATTTATTAAAATTAAACAGATTAGATGGAGCTCCTGATACTAAAAACTGTTCAGCGAAGCCTGCGGTGGGGAAGTGCAGAGCAAACACCAGAGACATTTGTCTCTAAATTGCTCTAAATACCTTCTGCAAATGAAATTCTAACCCAGCTGTGTTGAGAGAGAAAATGAGGAATAACTGGTCATTGTCAGCACAGGAGAAGATCAGGCAGTTATAATATTGCACGATATACTGGGGGCTAAGGATCTCTCGGCAACAATAGATTTTGTATCAGGTTACCCCGGGTAATCAGCACAGCTTTTAGGCTCAGCTTTCCCTTGCTTCATTGCTTCGATGATAGAGTTGAAATCCCCAAGCTTTTATGATTAATTACTCCCCGTAGGTCCACATATTTCAAGGAAAAACTCATGGAGCACGGCGGCCAACAGGCTCCAAATTTTAATGCCATCCTGATGGCAGGGCAGGGCAAGCAACGTACCTAACTATGTGGCTGGAATGCTCTCTAACTGGCGCTAGGACAAGCAGGGAGATGAGCACATTAAAACTGATGGACCCATGAACTACTTGTCATGACAGCATTGCTAAAACACAAGACTGTGCCATTGCCTTCTAGGTCCATTGCTGTTCAAGATGAGCAGAATGGTGTATGTACTTAAACTCTCCTCATGACATTGGGTCTCAGGCATCTCAATAAACAGCTCATATCCCCAAACTTATTAAAGTATTTCATAGGCTTCCCTACTTTTTAAAGCCCAAGATCTTTAGCTTTAGAATTTGATGTACTCTGAAGTACTCATGACTTCACCGTTTAAGTGGGTCACTCCCCTCTGAAGTTTGGAGTTTGTATTTTCAGTATCATTCCAAGTGCTTAAAGTGCTCCACAGTGCATGTAATTAACTCCAAGGTATGATTGTCCTTATTATTTACATCTTACATTAAAGATTTAAGCAATAGGGTCCTAAAAAAAGTAGAATCATATGGAAGGCAGCATAATATGGAATGAACTTCACCTGAAATGCACTCTATGTTGTTGAACAAAACTTTATATTAAAGAAAAAAATAAACAAAATGTAGTTCCTTTATAAATCAAAAAGTAAAATAAATTCTCAGTAGGCAATGCAAAAATACGTTCCACCTGTCTAAGACAATATAGGATTTGTCAGGATCTGTTCTTTCTCTGCTATAGAAAAGGACTAAACTCAGTCAGTAATTTACCATTTCAGCCTGAAAGTCAGGATGACCCCAAGCTTAACCTTACCCTGATCTTGTTTACTTTTACAAAGTCTTTCGCCCTTCATTCCTCTCCCTGGCTCTCTTCAGAAACAATCGACCTTTTCACCTAGAAGCTGGTCATTCTAAAGCCAACATCATGAAGACTAGAACTGGCCAGCTATTCCACATCTCTAAACCATCCTCATCTCAGAAAATGTGCAATAATAGTTAACGTGAGAACTTCCAATGTGTCTTATGTGTTCTACAATTCCACATCTGGTGCCAATATTGCTCTAGTCAGTATGGAAGAAAAGAGTGGTATTTCTTAAAAACTTTTTTTTTTTTCCTCAGACAGACTACCTGCTTTGTTCTTAGAATCCAGTTTTCCATAGAAATACTTCTTGGCTTTAACCCTAACTCAAACTTCCTCGTTATCACTGAGACCACAAACTTAAAGAGTCCATACCTTTCTTCTTCAGAAATGCTCTTCTGGTTGCAATAGGACTTTGGCGAACTCGTGGATTCTGTAAAAATTTCACTGCTGTCACGATCTGATGAGGGTAGGAGGATTGGAGAAACAGAAGAGAGAAAAAGATCCAAGTTAGGAATGGGCAAATTCCTATTTTACATTATGCATTTTGTACTGCAAAGAAGGCATCGAATCTAACACATGGAGACAGTCTGGAGCTGACACAGATCCAACTTTCAGAGATGGTTCAACAAGCATCAGAGTTTGTGGCTAAACTGTAATCAGTAAATTACAGTATTTCAACCTAGAAGTTTCTGTTTGAATTGCTCTTTCGGCAGGTTGACCTGTACAAAAATCTCTAGTAAGGTTCTCAGAAGTTTCTGTCATTTACAGTGATCTTCTTACCTAAGTTGGCTCCTATAGTTCATGGCAACCTTGAGATATCGCATGTGATCTGCAACAGTAGACTCTTACTAGGAAGAATGATTCCTTTCTTTCTGACTTGAAGTTCCCTGCAAATTCTCAGAGATTAAGGCCTTTTCTGCCATCATTCCAACTCACTGTCAGCAATAAATAAACCTCAGCTTGTCACGACTGGAAAAGAAGCAACTTCCCGTGTTGTGGATCACACAACAAAAATATCCAAAAAGTCACTTCTCATGACATAAGTGGGTTGGTGAGTGGTTATTTTATGTTCCGCTCTGGTAGAAATCACAGATCATTTTTGTCTAATGACTGACTTCCTCTACGTGCTTCTTTAAGGTGTCATAGCACTTAAAACAAACTCACTTATCCAAACAAAGGATAAAGTCTGGGATAACACTGAACGGCATCAGCAACAATGGCACCGGTTTTTCACATCAGGATTTAGTGCCAGTGACAGGTATTTCCTTTTTTTGTTCGTGTGGTAGGTCAACTTTCCACATACCCTCCTATATTGTTACACACATTATTACATGCTGCCGCACTGGTGAAAAACAGCTGATTCGATTTACTTCTGTACAAAGGCATCTGCTCCGATTGTGGCATCAGGGGGAATAATTTGCTTAAAGTTAACAGCACGTAGGAGATGGACGCATCTATGTGAACTACTGGAAGAGATGACTTCCTTCCTCTCTAGTTAAAAATAACCATGCATAAACAGGGAAGAGATTTTTTCCCCCAAACAGAGGCCCGTGCCTTTTCCTAAAATGGCCGCACGTGGCAGGCCTATGTTAGGTAGCTCTTGAAGAGTTTTACTTAAAACACTTTCAGAAATTCAGTTCCGAAAAGGTTTTCAAAATTTTTCACAGCAGAAAAAGAAAGACAAAATAGCATCACTATTGAAATCACCAAGTTTCATTTTGTGTTTGAATCAAAGCCTTCGAATATGCATTTCTGGTCAGAGAGCAAAGTTCTGATGGGTTTAATGGCACTTTCAATGTACTCCTCGGTGCATTCCATCAATGTTTTTTTTTTTTTTTTTTTTTTAAATTGCATCTCTTATTTCTTTAAATACATTAATCAGGCTAGTGTAGGCAAAACGGATCCATTGGACAATGCAATAAACATGAATTATCATCTATCCAACACGCATAATGGCTTAAAAATACATAATAGCAGGTGTAGTTTAAATGATTAGTTATTACACCTGTGGTGGGTCTGATTCAATTGGGGAAAATCATCTTTAATAGGTTAAAAGGTTTAGATCACCAGGCTTCCCTTAAAGTGGCTGTAGAGAGGGTATGATGGAGTACGCTGTCATTACTAATTCATTTAAGAAAAACATGGGGGATACAGCAAAGAACAGCATAAACGAGCGAATCCAATTTAAACATCAGGTAAAGCAGAAAACACCTTTTAAAAAAGCATGATAAATGAATTTGGAAGAGAGATGAAATTGACATATTTATTTTAACGGGAATTTGACAAAGTCCCGGCACACTTCGAAGTTGGGAGGATAAAATGAAGGGGGTATTTTTCATTCTTTTCCTTTTCTTATTTTCCTTCTTCTTCTTTTTTTTTTTTTTTCTTAAGTTTACATTCAGTAATTTTAAACCATAAAATACTACAGCAAAATACCCCACATAAAGTACATTTTGGTCTCATTTATGTGCACTTGATCTCTCTCCGGCTGAAACGCAGGTGACAGGCAAATCACATATTTAAACAGTGCTGATATTGCTACACCAGATGCAGAAATATGAAGCACACAAACTAATAACTTTAAGGTAATATGCTGAATAAGAAAGATGCCCAAATGAGCAGACCACCAGATATGCGAACATATCAAAACCACTTTCCCTCTAACAATAATTACTTGTTTGTTTCTTCAGGAACTCCTCAACACTCCCTCCCACATTTCGTGAGCGAGAGACACAGACACAAAAGGCCTGCAGACCTGAAATCCTGCAAGCTCTCATATTTAATTATCACTTTTTAAGCATAAAAAAAGCCTGTAAGAAATAAACAGTATTTTTCATTGTGCTATTTTAATCACAACCCTTTTAACGTTTTATTGATTCTAACCCTTTATTAAAACTTATTTTTGCCTTGCAAAAATGTAAACATTTCAGTAGTAAAATTCACTCCAAAATAAACTTCTATTTTATCTCTTCCCTGCATCATTTCCTGCATTATTCACAAAGTTTTTAATCTTAAAACAAAATGAAATTACAGGCAATAACAAACTTCATAAAAAAAAAAGAACATTTACTCCTCTTTCGAATAATCCCACGTTTTTCATATTTTTGTGTTTGCGTTTTCTCCTGTAGGCTGAGCTGAAACTTCTTCATTTCTGTAATTCATCTTGTATACGTGAGCCAATCTTGTATACTTACGAACCAATTTTGGCCATGTCAAAACGCCAATATTTTCAACAAACATACCCAAGAACGTTCCTACCTTCTATGGATCATTTTCTTTGCACAAACAAGGGCAGCTGTAGTCCATAATTTAAAAAACAGAAAAAGAAGAAGGAGGGGGGAAGATGAGAAGAAGACTTTGCAATCCTATGTATAGCCGAAAAAAAATCATGCAGCAAATAGCACTCTGACTCAGCTGGTAACATTGTTCTGTACTATTTCTGTTGCATTTGTAACACTTCTCCAAATTTTTCTAGTATTAGGACACTGCCAAATAATGTGCATTGTATCACTGCTCCGATTCTTAGATTGCCAGCACACACTGGCCAGCAAACTTGTTTTATCTAGCGGATCAGTTACATATTTCTCTTCATGAAAGCTAACATATTTGGGGTTTAAAAACAAGTTAATTCCATAAACTTGCTATCCCACCAGCTCTTCCCCTGCAGTGACATGGAAGGGGAACATATTTCTGGGCGTATTTCTGGGTGGTGGTGGGTGGGATTCCGCGGCAGGTCCTGTCCTCCAGTTTGATTTTAGAAGATGAATGCTACTATTCATGGATTATATTTGCGTCTGGCCAAATTACATAAATTCAGGCCAAATATTCTGTTCCAATGTCAAAGATATAAAATGGAGACAAGAACTTTATTGCAGATGTTGTGGGAGTGCAGCAGGCTGGTGAAATTCTGGGCCAAAGCACGGCACTTTGACGTTATAGCCAAGGTCCCTCATTTCTAATTTCCCTCCCTTTTGTGTTAATGGGGAAGGTGAAGCCAGCCTTATTTCTTGTTATGCTCAAGACTGCAGGAAAGCAGTCTAAGCTACTTTATCAGTTACTAGCATTAGAAAAATAAACCTTCAAATTTAAACTGCAGTGCCAAATGCCCACTTTCTACCATCTCAAAAAAATATAATAAATAAAAACAAACAAACAAAATAAAACCACCCTCATCACTAAAAGCTCCACAGGATTTGGTAAAAGAGGTCCACATGGAGAAGAGAAGCAAATGCCACTGGGAGTGCAGCCAGTAAGAGCTCTAATAGATTTCCTAATTCTGGGAACCCTCTGTAGGTTATTACTAAACAGCATTTGTTGATAGACTGAGACTTTGAGATGACCTGTGATGTAAAGGTTGGGTCTGAATTATACGTTGCAAGGGCTGGTATTTTGTCTTTCTGAGTGGATCTGTATCTGTTTAAATGCAACACTTCTTTTCATTAAGCAGAGGCGGCACAGGCCATGAACTATGCACAGACAGTTTACATTACATGTGCGGAAGCAATCAACACTGGCAATATACATGACGTATGTAAAAGAAGTTGGAATTAATTTTTTTCCCAGTGTATTAAAAAATAATAATATGGCAGTATCAACAAACACTCAACCTATTTCAGCCAGAGCAGAAGGCCACAGCTATAGGGCAAATGGAACTGATCAATATATTAGCCTACAGCAACAGCCCCTCAGTGTACGGCTGTATGTTCGCAAGGCTCAGAAGATTAAATTGTCTGTGAAAGGTTTCTGCACTCCTACTCCAAAGGAGATACCCAGAATCCTGTTAACAAGCATCAGGCTAAAGCCAACTTACGTTTTAACAAGGGCTGACTTAAAAGCCTGGCACTGCGACGAACACGAGAAGCCCTTCGAAGAGAAACGCTGCGTTTTGGTAAGAAAGCAGTGCTCTGTCAGGACTAACTTGACAAATACGGTTAGCGGTGGCACACGGAAATAGTTGCAAAGCAGCTGTTAATCAGGGAAACACATCATAGAACGCTGATGCTAGCACTCGTGAAAAAATGCAAGGGGCTAATTATGAAGCCATATATCTCACTAAAGAGGCGCTGCGCCTCGCGATTGCAGGCAGAGCGCTCGGAGCCGGGGTCCTGGGACACCTCGCAGCGCCAGTGCCAGCGTGCTCCTCCTGGCCAAACCTCCTCCCAACCCACCGGCCTGGGTCCCCAAACACCCAAGTGATGCTTCCCAGAAACAGCAGGTCAGGCAGGGGAGGCAAATAGGAGCTTCAAAGCTCCTAGAATTTCATTGAAATCTTTGTGAAAATGGACAGAATCAGGGATTTATTTCTGTTGTGAGAGGACGTTGAAAGCTATGAAGTTTGGTAGATCTCAGTGTTGTACAGAGAAAAGTTTTTAAATAAAAAAAAAAAAAAAAAAAAAAAGCCCTCATGTATTCATTTTTTCTTTGCTCTGCTTTACAATTTAAAGCAAGATTCACAGGAGTCAGAACCAGAAAAGAACAAAGGCAAGGAAGGAACAAGCTTCAAACTGTACCTGAAATTAAGAACCCAGAACTATAAGAGTACAGAAGAGCAACCAAAAAAGGGCAATAAAAACTAAAAAGGAAAAATCCCAGGTGCCCAGAACTCTGACAGTTGTATGAATGAAACCTAACTCGAAAGCACGAGTGTAACAGCAAGCAGACAAAAGGCAGGAAAATAAATTCCAGCCGTGCCTTGGTCACCCGATTTTCACGAAGCCCTGAAAGAACGAGGTTCCCGAAAGCGAACCCGAACGTGAGCTGGGGGCAGGTGAATTTCCATCCAGCAGCGAGGAGGTAGCGGGCGGCAGGAGGAATAACCTTGGGCTGGCGAGCGGGTGCTAGCGCGGAGCCAGGACTCCCCCTAGCCGAGGCGGGCGCGGGCGGCGGTGCTGAGAGGCAGGCTTCAGCGGCGGAGCCCAAATTAAGTGTTTTCACTCAGTGGAAATGAAATGTTTTGCAAGATGAAACAGAAAGAAAATTGAGGTTTTAGGTAATTACTAGTTGGCATTTACATATCACAGGCTGGTTCAACACCTATTCATTTTCCTCTTTTATTTTCAATTTTTTAAAATTGCTCATTAAAATGAACACATGACAGGGACGGGGGGAAAAATTACTCTTCCTCTTTTTCCCGAGGACTACAAAATCCAGATCTACTTTAAATACATTTATCTATAATTATCACATACAAAAAAGCCTTACTTAATTTACATTAATAGGGTGACCAAAAAAAAAAAAATTTGATAAAAGCCAGCAAAAAAAAAATCCCAAGCTGAGCTGTCTTGGTGTCATCTTGTTGTGCCTACTTGGTTCCAGGGACAGCCCCCGCGCAGCCGAGACCCCTGCGCGTGCGAGCGTGGAGGCAGGCGCTGCAAAGCCCCCGTGCATGCTGCCACCCCGCTGCCATCCCTCCCACCCCGCAGGTTAGCTCCTGGGGCACGCTTTCAGCTGCTTTCTTTCCCTTCAGCACACTTTCCCCCCGTTTCCTCTGCTATTCTTGCTCCGAAGGAGCGACTCCACGTAGTCCCCGTTCTCAGATTCTTTGTTCCAGGAGGCACTTCGCGTTTCCTCCAGCTGTTCGGAGAGGCATGACCTTTCCACCTCCTTTATTCACACCGAACCAGTCTTTCCTCACATAACCTCACCATTTCCAGGGATCCCGAGCTGCAGCTTGAATGAGCCTCACGGTCTCTCCCAGCACTGTGGCCTCTCCATCCAGATTCCCATTGTTGGGTTAAATATTTCCCATGCGTACCCCTTAATTTTCCTGCACCCTCCAGCTTTTTTAATTTTAACCTTGCGAAAGTCTTATTTAACCCCACGCTGCATTCCAGGATACAATTTGTATGAAAAATGCTGTATAAAATAAAGTTTTATTGTATCATATGTTAAGGACATAAAACATCCCTGATAGAAGTGTACAGGAGCTGACATGATAGACTAATATATTTTAAGGTCTATTGTGTAAATATGTATTTAGGGAATTCTAAAGCATGGTATTATTGACCCAAGTCTCTCTTAAAACACAATGATATATGGAGTGAAAGCCCTTATGAAAAGTAGCAACTTCGTCTGTGTAGTAGTCACCTTTCAAAGTGAAATATCTCTGCCATCTTCAGTTTCTTCTGATTCAATTTAAAACATAGTGGACATCCTGATAAAATTCCTCTCTTTTTATCAGAAATAATGCTCATTCAGGTAACACTTCCATGCGTAAAACTGAAGGGAAGAAGAAACCTTTGCTCATGCTTTAAAAGAAGCGTACAATAACTGTATTTCTACACACAATGTGCTCTGTATTCTTTTAATTCCAAAAGGAATACAGCTCCGAATGAGACATTGTAACACCAGGCTTAAGGCCACACAAACTGTTACAGGCAAGTGATAAATGCTAGAAAAACACCTTGTAGGAAGTATTAGCAGAACAGCAAACCTTGTCTTCAGCTGAAAATGCAGCCATAATCCATTTTAAGCAATAAGTAGCACAAACCTTTTATCTAGAGTTCAAACATTCAATTTTTTCACTGAAAAGGAAAGATATAATCTTACTTTGGGATGGAAACTTTTTAAAAATCCCCTTTTTGTACTTCTGCCTAAAGTTAAGTTGCAAGCTTCCTCCAGCCACCAGAACCACCAAAGAAGGTATTAGAGCAAGATGAACAGGATGGAGGGGAGGGAAGATAATGCCTGCAATCCAACTGGCAGCAAATTATTTGAAGTTCTGTTTACATAAAAATGGCAATAACCTCAGTGCTGAATGCACGGGATCATTGCGGATAATATATGGACTAGAGAGGCAGTGCCTCGTGCAAGTAGGTAAGGCATACAGCTTCCAAGTGTGCCTCAAGCCAGCGTGCCATGATCAGGTCAACAAACTGATTCAACGGGACCCAAGAAAGGTGCCAGACAGATGACGAAAGGTTAAAACTGACTAAAGAGAAGCTGATTTTTAAACTTTTCAGGCAATACCTAATTTATACACCTCGTTTCTCCCTTCTTATAGAAGGAAGCTTAGGGATCATTGAGGCTCTGTGCTGTAAAATTAATGCAAGTGTCAAGTTGTTGAGCTGAATCATTCCAAAGGAATGCAATGACTCAGTGTCCAAGATGCTCACTACAGCAGAACCGTGAGATCATTCTGTGGCTCCACAACTGAAAAAAAAAATTAAAAAAGCACGAATCTTCAGGGAGCAGATGGGCAGCATCTCCAGCTCTTACCTTTCCCACTGCTCTCCCCCGTTGCCATTCCTGAAGAGCTCACAACAGCTATGGGAAGAAATCTTTTACCCTATTACCTTCACACATGCACAAAGTCAAAAAACAATGAACCAGTGACTTACTACGTCTTCATTCTTTTACTGCAGCATGGAAAAGGACTGCTGGAGCTTCATTCACATGCTGGGGAGCTAGAAGATGACTCAAGAATAGGAAGTCTGTGTCACATCTAACAATTGTGCCTGAGTACTTCAAATGGCCATTCAATGGTAGTCTCCAGAAGGCGACATCAATCAAAGAGAAGCACCAGGATGGGATCGTTGCTCAGACTTACACGGATCCTTCTAATTCCACAGTCGAGAGACTGGCAAGTACTAGGAATATGACAGCTTAGATTTAATGCAAAAGAACTGGAAGTGGATCCCATCTGTGGAAGATGCTAGTAAAGATGTTTCAGACTAAAGTAACTCAAATGGACATGAAAAAATCAGCAAGCTAATAGTCCTTGAACCTGCTATTTCAAGCACCCCATTTAATAGCTCCATAGGAAATGCAGGTTAGAAACAGTGTTATCCCTCCTGCAACAAAACCCCAAACTATTAGGAGAGAAGTCAGGGGGCTGTGCTGGTATTATATGGAAGATCCTAAAGCCAGAATACATAAGGAGCTACAGGAGGAAACTACTTGGTTTCTGGCAAATCTAGCAAACAAAAGGTTTCATGTTGGAAAGATTAAAGAAGCTGGAAATTGTGACAGGTGCACAATAAATCATGCAAACCACAGCAGTTGAGAAGTAATAGCAAAAGAAGAAGGGCTTGGAACACTTGAAGACCTTAATGTAAATTTAATATTTTACTTAGAGCTCTTTGGGACAAGAATAGTCGTTTTACTCTATATTTGCAGAGTGCCTGGTGCTGGTCTGCAACTGGCCTCCTAGACACTTATTACAACACAAATAATAAAGACTGAGCAGACCGTGCACTTTGTTCCTGCTGTTAATTGCCCCATTAAGGGAAAAAATAAGTAAGGGGCAAGAAATCTGATTGGCCAGAGCTGCCTAGTCTATAGGGATTGCAAGTGTAATAATTTTATAGATTTGAAAGCAGCTGCGTCCCTTGTCTTTGTCCAGTTCTCAGCAGAAGGAAGCACACATCACAACATTTCTCCTTCATTTGTAGGCACTTGCATGAGCAGTTTCAAAACTGAGCTGCCCTGGCAATTCAGGATGCTTCCTCTAGAAAAGGAGTGAAACACAACATAAGGGCAAACACAGAGAACATTTCCACTGTAGCTGCCCACGGCATTAATATTCTACAAAGAATGAGTCCATCTCGCTTCCCCATGGGGAAAATTTGGCATTTTTCATGGATATGTTACACTCTCTGCTTAAAGAAATAACACATATAGGTGTCAGGAAAAATTCAGAATGCTGTTGAACCTACACAGGACACTGCATACACCAAAAAATCGTGGGTACTGTACTGATCACCAGCTCCTATCTCTTGAAACACTTGAGTAAGATCCCACCATCCTAAGCTAAATTAAAATGTCCAAGGGAATTGGTTCTAGAGACAATTATTCTCAAACCAGGGTGCTCCTGCCTAGTTTCTACACAGAAATTTGGGTCCAAACCAGGAAGGTTTACAAAATCAGAGAAGCTTAAAAATTCTGCTTCTACTGTTTTTTTGTTTTCCTTAAACCTTGGCACAGCCAGCACATGTCAGGGACTATCATAATTATACTCTTTATGTGCTGAAAAATTAATAAACAATTACTCACTTCAGGAAAAAAAGAAAGCAGCCTTTTTCCTTGACAAATGCTGCAGAGAACATCAGCAATCTCTCTGAAATCTGGGTCCACACCACAGCAAGGGATTAGCACCAATGTAGGAACTAGGAATAGGCAATGCTGCTTCTGAGAGCTGGCAGAGCTGAAAGCTCGACTCGGCGGTGCTGCAAACGCTGTGCTCAGTGCTGCACCCACCCGTAGCAGCCTCCTGTCTTTGTAACAGAAGAAAGAAGATTCAGCCTTCACTTCTGCTTTGGCCCAACTCAGGCTGTTCAATCAATTTCTATTTCCACAAAGTCAAAAATGGGAGGAAGTGTTTGAAATGCACCCATTTTAATCCTGCCAGGCCAAAAAGAGCTTGTGTGTTGTGGTTGTGGCTGGAAACTGAGGGTTACAGTGCAGCAGCTTCCCGGTGGTAGGAATTGACACTCACCTTCCCAGGAAATCAGGAGAATGGTAAAAAACAAAACAAAACAAACAAAAACCCCACCATGCTTCCCTGAACAAATAGGTGAGACAACAAGTGTCTGGGATGCTGATAAATTCTTACTGAAATTTATTTGTGGTCCAAATCTTGACTAAAACCTGCATTCAACTAGCTCTTCCCTAAAAGACTAGGGAGCTCCATATTAGCTTCCTTCCAAATCCAGAGGGAACTCAGGTGCACTTGCACTGAAAGGCTTCCAATTTTCTTTAAAATAGTAAATAAAATTAAATAATTTCCACATATCCTTTTTTAAGCAGACCCATGCTACTCAGTCTTCTCCCCACCTTAAATCAATGGTAACCCAATTCAAATGCCTTACAGCTCTGTCTGAGAACTAGTGGAGAGATCAACGCTTTTTATCTTAAGGATTATGGATCGCTACTTGGCTGACTAACGCACCCAACAGCCCATTAGAAATGCCACAAAAGGCTCCCTGTTTCTCCTTCCACCCCTCGGATTTGAGAGAGCAGCACATAAAACTTCGCCCCTCCATGTTGCAGTTCTTAGCCTGCCTGCCTTGTTTCATACTCTAAACATACCAAGATTTATTAACCTTTACAGTAAAAACAAATAAAATAATGATGAAGTAAAAACGCAGTGATGTAAGGGCTGCAGCTAGCACCGTTTATCTGTGGAAATCCAATTAGTGCTCAAGTGGCAGAGATACCTGGAAAAGTGCTCACAATCAAATCAAAAAATGATACAAAAACATTAACCTGATGGCTAAAAACTCCACATTTAAACATTTAAAGTAATAAAGGCGCTTTTATTGAGTATTTTCTATATTTCATTAGGTTCCAAATTGACGAGGAGCCCTAGAGATGCATTTCCTGGGCTTTTGGATCCTTCGACCAAATGCTTGACTTTGTTGTTGTTGTTGTAAAACAAAAAAAAGCACAAGCGTTTCTCGCTAGAATGGCAACCTTCTTTCTGCAGCAGCAACCACAGGAACAATTGCATGTGCAGGAAATGCTGGGGGAGCCTACGAAGATATTCTTAGATCTCACACATTCATTCTGTGCTCACCATGACACGAGCAGAAATGTCGTTTGAATTACTTTTCCATTTGAGAGTGTCTGGATTCACCTTTACCGCTATTGCTGCACTCTACCAGAAGTTCTTCTCTCAAAACCATTACATCACGGCCCTTTGCTGGAAAACCGATCACGGTGATGAGACAGTTGTCAAAAAGGCAAGTAGCTCCTATCCACCTCGGTGGTCTCAAAAGACAAGAGAGGGACTGAACTAATGGTGAGATTAGTCAAGCCCCTAGTCGTAGTGCCCTCCAACTAGGTCTCTTTTACAAGATTTACAGAAAAAGCACGCAGTACAATGCCCATGCTCCATCTGAGGCTTTATCTTCCAGGATACTATGACTCTGCTGCTTTTTGTCAGCATTAAATTCACTTATTTTTTAAAAGAGAATCAGAAGAGAGTCACTGTCAATGAACAAACGACTAAACTTCTGAGTAACAATTTTCTTCATCTCTCTAAAACCACAGAGCGTGAGATAACACTTGATAAGTCTGGAAGCATCTCATCGAACCCTACCCATTGGTTTGCTTACAGCAAAAATGTCACACTTGTTTCCGGCATTAATTCATGCATGCTGCTCTTAAACTTCATACAGAAGAGTTGAATATACACATTCAGAACAGGCTGCATTAAATGAAAAATATAATGTACTGAAATTCCATTCCAGTGTGAATTTATTTAGTTAAAAGAAGCAAAGTTCGTAAAAAGACACAGAAAGTACAAAAAAAAATAAAAATGAAAAGGGCTCCTTTCTTTCAGGTATTGCAGGATTGCTGCCTCCTATTTGTTTTCTGTATTTTGTCCATCTATTTTTAAAAGTCCTCAAGTCTTTACTACCTTTCTAGGGAGAAGATTTCATTACAGATCACTGTCAGGATTTTTACCTAATGTTAACCCTTGCGATCCTTTTCCTTAATATGAATCCACTACTCAAAAATAAAGAATTAAACATATGAACAGCTTGGATTGTAAAGTACCAGGTACCTGAAAAGTAGTTATTTCCTGACTTTGCTGTTTCACTGGGCTGCTACTCATTCTCACATGTTCATAACTGACTGGCCCTGTGTGTGGTATTCTCTTTCTTCAGCAAATATTCATGAATTACCTTTTAGATGCCTAGGAGTACAGCCTGTCTTCAGGGAGCAATTTCTATGTCTCTTTAACTTCTGTGTTTGGTGTGTAGCAAATTATAAAGAGGAATGTGATACCTGGAATTTGCACACTGAAATGTAAAATGTTTAAAATAAAAAAATAAGGGGGAAAAAAAAACACTATACCAAACAGATTCAACACAGCAACATTTAGATTCCCCTCCTCTCCTTCCCCTGTGATCAACTGGGATGAGTACTGGGTAAGAATCAGTGGTGAGAGACCTCCTGCTCCTGTTTGGAGTATAAAGAGTCCTGTTTTATTATTCTGCATTTGCATGTGGCAGCAAATGTGTAAATGTTTTAATAATACAAAAAATCCCAATAGAGTGGAGGAGGAGGATATGAAATAAAGAAATACAAGGACATTTACTTTCTTGAGAGTGAGACAGAAAGGGAAAGAGAGAAAAAAGATGACACGATAAGGGACAAAGCAAGCTTTCTGGGGTATATCTGGAAAAAACTAGAAGAGAAATCATTAGGAAGTCCATAGTGCATCTACAGTGATACAGTGCGGATCAATTCATTTAACACTGCCCTGTACATTTACAGAAAAGTACTTTTGATATAATAAAGGCTCATAAACACAAAGAAATTGGGTTAGACCTGTTTCGAATTCCTGCCAAACAATGGTTCAGAAAAATGAAGCTCTATTTTAATTAGCTCGACTCAAGAGTGATTTGATAACAGCAGATGCTGTCTGGATGCTTTCAGCTTGATGGGCTCCACATACATGAACTTAAGAGTGGCTTTGATGCAATTAGACCTGTCTCTCTCCTTTAACATGTGTTAGGCTCTGGAACCCATGGCCTGTGTGTATTTAACATCTTGAACTAGGACATTGACACTCTTCCTCATTCTGCTCCAAATCTGTGGAGCTACAGCAAAGAAGAGGTGGCTTACCTGGGGCTTGCCCATGGCATTTCAACAGCTTGACGACAGAAAAGAAAGGGCACCAACACCTTACCCACAACGTAATGTTAAGATCTGTTTCTCCCATAAACCACATTTCCTTGCACGCAATTTTTATAGTCATGGTTAGTCCCTGCTCTGTCAACTGCTGCTTCGGCTTATGTCATCTTCTAAAAAAAAATGGAGGGACTCACTAGTTCCATGCATCCCTTTCAGTCCTGTATTACCAGAAGATGCTTCACACTAACGCACTGCACCCTAACAACCACAGTACAGTCCTCCCACCTCCTGCCCACCATTTTTGTTCAGAGCCAACTTCTTCCACTCCTGGGAACATCTGTGCGCTGACACCTTAGAGCACCCTTCGCCTTTCTGAAGTGATCTAACTACCTCGCTCCGTAGCCATAAAGCACAGACATTTGCTAAAGGACACATGCAACATAGGAACTGCTTCAGTGCGTCGGGGACAAGGCTAATAGAAGGTCTTGATTTGTTAATTATCTGTCTGTTTGTCACAGCTGGGCTGTAAGGAGCGGGTGGGGGAGAAGCTTTCTGCTCAGCTCTATCTTTCTCTAAATGCTGAATTAGGCTGTCAAAACCTTCATCCCACCACGAGAGGCTGTGAAAAGAAGAGCCAGGCGATCCTTTTCTTCCTTCTTCTCCCAGCAGGATATGCTGTTTCAGATGTCCTACCCTCCCACCACGTCTCTGGAAATGTATATGGCATATATAAAGTGACCTTCACACCATCGCACTGTGCCCAGTTTAGTCAAGGGACATTAGCGGACCCAAGCACAATAAATCAGGGAGGAAATCCCAGTGCCAGGAGAGCAAGCAAGAGGCATTTATTCTGCAAGGAGCCCTAAAGTTGCTACCTGCTTGAATCAGCAGTTTCAGAGCAGGGTTTTGGAAGGCAGAAGGCTTGGCCCTTGTGAGAGCAGACAGTTAGATATACATGGAGCGATAAAGGGGTGGGGTAGCGGCAAGATTCCCTTTCTTCTTACGGCTCTGCCCCACGTAATCCTCTAAGCAGGAGCAAAAGTTCAGGCTGTGAAATGGGATAACTCATGGAATACCCCCATGGAGACAAAGCTAGAAAAGCAGAAAGCAGGCTGTGATATAGCAGTATTTACTAAAAATGCTTACGCCTCTGAAATCCAGTTAAATGTGGCCGTTAAGCCAGGAGAGCCTAGGGAGATCCCCACCCACTCCTCCGTTTTCCCTGCAGGCCACGTCCAGAGCATCCCATCACTCAAGTCCTCTCCTCAACAGGCCCTGGATTATGAAAAATCCCCTGCAGGAGCTTCCCACATGCAAGAGACACACCCCTTTCCTACCACCAGCGATGCTTCGCCTTTGAGGTGTGGGAGGCTCAAAATTTATTCCAGGTACACAGGGGTGCTGCCTGCTTGGGATGGGAAAATTGGGAGCATTCAGCTCTGGCTTTATGCAGCTGATCAGATGCTGTAAAGTCACCTGAGCCAGGGAAAAAAAATGACCAGAAGCATTCCCCTAGTCCATTGCAACATAAACGGAGGTGCCTCAAGTTAACGTTTGTTTGTTTTACTCTTACAACAGCCAAGGAGCCCATACAGGCAGGACACAAGTCAAACTTTCAAAGCAATTTTCTTCTGTGGACTGTCTTCAATAATTTGAAGAAAATGGTGCTTTTCTTCTTTTGAGCTTGGGTCCCTTAGAATCAGCGTTCCAATTTCTGGTGTGACCCACCTAGCAGTGCACAGCAAGGCAGCTGGAAGGGTAGGGTAAGAGCTGTGGTCTCCTAGCCTCATTATTTAGTCCTGGGCACTAAAACAAATGACACTTTCCTGCACAGACAAATCCTACATTCCCCAAACGGGGACTGCTACGAACTCCACTGGGGATGAAACACCAGTCTTTAGCTTTCATCAGGTAAAGTTAATAGATCCATTTCAGGGAACATTTGCAGAGCTTGTCCCTTGAAAATGAAATTTGCTAAAGCACTGCTTCTCAAACCTTCTGCACGCTTGACTCCCTTCTGCACTCCTCTGTCCTGGTGGCTCATCCCACATTCTTCAGCTGAAATGGCAGCAAGTTCCTTCTGGAGAACGAGAGTTACTGGAATAAATGCTAACTCTTCAAACCAGGAGAAACAGAACTCCTGATAGCAATTAAAAGTAGAAAGCTGTTTACTGGCGAGTAACTTTGTGACTTCCTTTGAAGCCTTTTGCATCCCTTTGGGGGTCATAACCTAAGTTTGAGAAACACTGCTTTAAGGAACTTAACTATAAAGAGGAGCAGGTGATGACATAGCATAGTTCCCCACCCTACACCTACATAAGAGTTTAGAAGCAATTTCCCAGCAGGTCCTGGTGGCTTCAGCCCCTTTGCCTTCAAAAGCTCTGCCCTACAGTGATACAGACTCATGGGTGCTGAGATGATGCTTGAGATAAAGACCCGGTAGCATCATCGATAATACAACCAATGCAGCAGTCAGCATTAATTATTCCAAACCACTTACAGGGGCAAGGCCTGTGTCTCTTAAAACATCTGTCTCTCAATCTTCTGGTCTTTAATAAAACCACCCTCCCAGCCATAGGGTGTAACTGGAATTGTACGTACGCATGTGCATGCAAAAACAGAAATGCATAAGGAGAGATTCAGGTCCTCATTAAAAAATGGAATAAATAAGAATTCACCAAGGAATTCTGCCAGAGTCTGATTTCCAGATCTGGTTTTGCTGCATTCTTGCCCACAGCCTGCAGAGTTCTGGGTGCCTCCCTATCCTTCTCCAGCTGCACAGTCCTCTTCAAATTCAGACTTCTTGCACCTATAATTACTAGGTGCCCTGTGCCAGGCTCCTTTAATTAACCAACCCAACTCTTCCCCCTTTGGGATCAGACTAAGCTCTTTTTTATTAGTTCCATCATTTCAGTATCTAGGTTATCCGAAGTTATCTAAGCAGGAGAACTTCTACCACTCCGTGAGTGGGACTGAGGGGTGCAAATGACCTCCAAAGCACCTGTCCTCTTCCCTGCATAAGAGACAGAGAAAGCAAGGCAATGAACCAAGGGGATACGGCACGAGGGGCTGCCGCAACACCTTTCAAACCTAATTACATCAGCAAAAATGAAACAGCTCAAAAACCTCAGGAAAATGCCTGGCATGAGGGGGACCCCGGTGGGCCAGTTAGATGCTGTGACAGCGCTGACTGCTTCAGCTCACAGACAAGAGGAGAGGCAAGAACAGCATTCCCTTACTTGTTGTTACACTGGAGCCAACCTCATTATTTTCAGGGCTCCAAGAAAGCGACGAGCATTCCTGGAGAGCTCTACTACTTCCCCAAGCCTCCCGCTCCCCCGCTGACACTGCTGTACCAGCAGCTGGTATGGAGGCTGAATAACAGGTCCATGCAAAGCCCTGGAAGAACAGGATCCCCATTTTGCTCTTTGTACTCCAGACTCCATATTCCTGTCTCTCAGGAGAACTGGTAGATCAGAGCCCCGATACCGTCCACAGTTCTTACCCTGTGTAATACCATGCCTTGCGAATTCTTGTAGGCAGTTTCTTTAGCATTTGGTGGGATTTTACCTCCAGCCAAGAGGCTCACTGAAGCTGCTACACCTAATTCATAATCAAAGAGCAGCACACGTGCAAAAGAGAAATGACAAAATGTACACTGGCCTTCCGTGGACCACAGGATATTCTGCACATGTGGGCTCACACACAAGGAGGAGAGAATGGGAAGTGAAAAGCAAAAGAGCTAGCTAACGTCCTGGGATTTCACAGGACAGGCGGTCGCTCTAGTTGCACAGCTTGACTTCCCCTGAGAGTTTTCTCAAGGAGAAACCAGCCATCGATCCTGGGACACACAACTTCCAGGACCGTTCCTTATCTCAGAACAGCTTCTGCCACGAATTCCTGCATGCGCTTTAATGTTTAAATTATTAAATGCATTAATGTATTTACATTATTCAAGTCTTATGTGCATTTTTCTAAGATAATTTATGTATAAGAGTTTGAATGTCCATGACTGTTAATGTCTACAACCCTTCCTGTTCATTATTGATTCTGGAAGGAAAAAAAAAAGGCAGTGTTTTAATGCCTTATTTTTAATGTATTAAGAGTCTGAATAAGTGCATTCTCTTTTTTCTTTTGTAATTTCATAATTTAAGTAGTGCATTTATTAAACTGACACAGTATGAATTGTGGTGAAGTCTGGCACAGGTCCATGCTGCCAACGCAGCCCAACCGACCATCACGCTACTCTGCAAATCAAGTACAAGCTCAGCTCCTCTTACGCCAGCTTTTACTCCCTACCTGAAATCAGAAGGGACACAGAGTACAAAGAACTCTTGCGAAAATATATTTCCTTTCCTATTCACATTTTTTTTTCCATTTTAAGTCAGTGAAAGTTTTCATACTGTATTGCTGAACTGTTTTATTGCAAATCTGTTTTGTCAATGAGCTCTTACACACGCACCGCAGTTAAAAGACTCTATTTCTCCAGTACCTTTTAAGCCCAATAGCTCCAAAGCTCTTCAAAAATCCACACTAAACAATTTTGTTGTTTCTACACCATAACTGCGCACACCATAAAAACATTTTTTCCTACAATTAACAATCTGCCCATAGCTTTATGTCCACAGACAAATTACACGCAGGAATCAGGTCACCTTCGCTGACGAGCAGCAGCCACGCCTGAAGCACAGCACAACCACCACCCGGCAGTGGTTGGCCATCTTGCACGCCAGTTTGGGACAAGAATGCTATAATAGGCAACAGAAACTAAAAAAATAATCATCTAACGCACAACAGAGCTACCTCCGCTCACTCCACCCACACGTCAGTGGTGTTGCACGGACATGCACTTTACATATAAATTATGTGTAAATGCCTCAGATGTTTATAGCCCCAAATACTACTTCCAAAGTCCAGCTTTTATTGCCAGACAAACCCACTGCGAGCTGAGCCTACGCAGAGCAACAGTGACACCCGATGGCTTTGCAGCCTAACCTTCGGCCACGCGTTCCCTAGGAGAGGAACCCAGGGGCTCCGGCTCCTCTCTCCTGATACCCCAGCTCACATCACCTATCAGGCCAACTCATCAAGAAGCTCAACTGCCGAGAGATAAAACTTGCCGTACGTAGGCACTGTATGTAATTAGGAGTGTGTGCAGAAGTTTCACAGTACATTCTGCATAATTACAGCCTTGCCTGGCACAGTTGCCAGTGCGAGCATGAACACACACGCACACACATAATGTATGCACAATATTGTGCATATGGACTTGGGAAAAGGGAGAGAACAGCGAAAGTTGCTGGCTGTTGTTTTAAGAGCTGACTCTGCCATTTCTAAGGTTAAGTTTGTGTTTTTTTGCTACTCATTACCATTCTTTAACTGTTACAATTTATATCAGCATATAATGTTAAATAATTACAGGGAGCGGAGCTCACTCTAGCGAGGATATAAACGCGCTGTGGGATTCTACAGATTTAAACAAATAACACTCACAGCAGGGGGTGAGCAGATGAATTAGCATTAATATCCTGCCTGGGAGATCCCAGTGCTGTGCTATGGCTTAAATACAGATCTTTTCTGTAACAGTCAATATGACAGCTACCAGCAATACAGCCCGGCACATTCACTAGTCAATATAGCAGCTGCAGCGAAAAGAATGCCCTTGTAATAATCCATACGGCAGCCAGTTAAAATAAATAACTTCCCTTTAACAGTCTATATAGCAGCCAACTGCATTAAAACCTTCCCTTTTAAGGTCTATACAACAGGCAGCTAAATGGAAAAATTGGCATCCTTCTTGGCAGCTTCAGAGGGAAGGCAAGCATCGAATGGACTGGACTGAGCTCTCCCCTCCTCTCCTGTCCTGGGGGTGAGGGGGGTCCCTGCCACGCCGTGCTGGCGAGGAGTCCTGCAGTGCTGCTAGCCCAGCACAGCGCTGAGTCCTGGGAGATGATTTAAGTCCCAAAGCCAACACTCTGCTGTCTTTGGCAACCATTACATTCCCTTTAAGAAATAAAGACCAAACCTTCTTCTTTCCCGATCAGAATAAAGGATCGGGTACACAACAGCTGGGCAGGAGTAGCCAAATGTTCTCGGAGCAGCGGCAATGGGGCTTTGCCCAGCACTTCCACCCTCAGAGAGATGCCCCACCTCAGCCTACGAGCAGAACCCAAACTTGAACCCTCCATTTTAAATCAGCCCCTGTTTTTTTGTTTTGTTTTTATAACTCTCTAACAAGAAGGAACAGGCTGAGGTGGGCTAGGAGCGTACCTCCCTTGGACGATACCCCAGCACTTCATTTTGCAATAGCAATTGCAAAAGATCATAATATAAATCATGGCAATAAACAGTTGCAAAGCATTCAAACCTGCAAACTGAACTGGAGGAAAATCTATGACCACGATGAATTCTGTCGTAAGGCAGAATACAGTTTTTATATTTGTATAAAAATACCCAGTTTTTATAACTAGGGTCATATTCTCGTGTATACAGACTTTGTACTTATGTAACTCCACTCTTCTGTGATGGAGTGGCTGTAGATTTTCACTGCGAGTTAACTGACTTCCAGAACAAACCTGCAGAATTTTGGCAAATTAAAACAACACTTCTTGGGGCAGATTAGAAAGTAAAACACCCAAAAAACGACCATAAAGCACTTAATATTAAGCTTACAGTTTACAAACTGTTGTACAAGCAGTGATAAATCACTAGAAAGTAAAATGTGTACGTATTTTCACATTTTCCATACTGCTAACAGATTTTATTGATAGGGAATTCTGCCACTAAAATACTACACTTGCTGGTTTCCTATAAAAGAAAGGAGATGGCCGAAAATTTTGTTAGAAATTGAAATGATAAAGCAGGAATGGCATCTATTCTTTAAAACTCCACAAATGAAAAACATCTGTCTGCTTTCCTTTTGAGGAACCTGTCCCTTTGGGTATATATTAAAAAACAAAAACATAAACCAGGGGCCGACAATCCCACCAGATGTTTGGCACCTGGAGCTTTTTCAAGTAATTGATCAAGAAAATGAATATTTTTTTTCAGGTAAAAGGGGAAAAAAAAAAAAGCTTTAAAACCTTTCACGCTGTCAATGCTCTAATTCATTTTATCTCAGACTTTAAGGGAAGACTGCAGCTACAAACACATTCCAGCTTATAGCCTCCCAAATTAAAAATAAATACACACCACCCCTACTCCAGAAGTCAGGGTTTGAAGCTTTGACCATATTTTGCAAAATGACAGTTATTAAAAACAACAAACATGCATCGCAGTGAGTCATCTGGTTTCCAACTTCTGAGTCAAAAGGGGCTGATTCCACACAAACTGAAACCTGGCTCTCCGACTACTTGCATGTTTAACGATTTGTATCTCTGCACCACAGCTTCAGAACAGGATGTGGAAGAAAAGAATGAAAAGGAGATGGGAGAAAGGGGAGGGGAGGGGAAGAGAAGAAACACTTCTTTACTGGTCCCAGTGTCATTGCAAATAAAGACCACGTCAAGATTTAAACCATAATAATGGAAAGGCTATAAAGGTCCCTGCTATAATGTTTCCTCTGATATTCCCTTTCATAAATGCTCTCTTTATGTTGCATGCTTTGCAATAATACATGTAATGTTTGTGAACTAGCCCCGCTGGGGAAGCTGTATCATATGAAGCTTCACAGAACACAACATTAGAAGGCAGACAATTCATTTCCCAGTCCCCCAGCCTTTGTCAGCTCCACCTATCTTCTTGAAACGAATGCAGCCAACGTGAGGAGACAAGTCATCTAAAGCAACCTCCAGATCTGTTTCGCTGGAAACGGATCTGTATGTTCTCACTCCTGGACACGCAGTACGGAGCTACCTCTGCTCCCAACGCAACACCTCCCTGGGCTGGGCTAAAAGCCTCTTCCCAGGCCCAACATGTAGGAGCAGGAACCCTGAACTCGTTCACAGCTGTGCCAATCGGATCGATAGCATCCTGAGCTTCCTCTTGGCAGAGACCGTGAGGAACATCAGTGCCAAGAGTATCTGAGGCACAGATCCCTGCCAGCACCAGTGCTGTGAGCCTCCCGACGGCACTGCTTAAACACATGCAGCAGGGCAGTGGCTGCAACACCTCTCTCAGCATGTGTGTGCATAGCAAGAAGGGCCAGCAGCAGGCTGAGACCTCTGCAGGCCCGGCAGAAGCACAGGGAAGACCTCTGTAAGAATTTCGGGTCAGGACAGAATCCCATGTGGCTTTAACAGTGAATTCCCAAGTGACCTGAAACAAGCACTCTGAAACACACCGGTGCCTGGGGCGCTGACCACTGGAGTGAGACCCAAATTCATCTTTCTGAGCCCGTGGCAACCTGATGTTGAGAAAGGGGTTGTCAAAAATACAGCGTCAAGGGGGAGGGGGGGACTCATCTCAGTCTTGACTGTAATTCTCAATCACCGCACAGAAAGTATTTATATCCTGTTGGCAGCGTGTGTAACCAATGCGACTCTTCGTGTCAGAGCTGTCAATTACAGCCCTGACTTATGAGGAAAGATTAAATGAGCTAAATATGTAGAGCTTGGCTAAGAGACCGGGATGGGGGTGGGGAGAGGAGAAATGATGTGATAACTGTCTGCAAACATCTGAAGGGTGCAGATGCTTAAAGAGGAAAGGAATCACTTGGGGTGGCACACAAACAGGAGAAGCAAGCTGGAGGGGAGACACAGGAAACTCTCGCTGCATGGCAGGGATGCTCCATCCCAGGAAGGCGTGCTGAGCTGCACAACTGCATCCCAAGGAACAGCTGACAGCAGAGGACAATCCTGCTCTGACCAAGAGATAGAACACAATGTAAAAAAGCAGGGCACACTGTGAGCGTGGCTGGTGATATGAAGTTATCCCTCATGCTTCTTTCCAGCTGTAAAATCCCCTTACTAAAGAGCTATGCATACTGTCATTGCTACTTTTCCAGAAATGCATTTGTCAAATGCATTGTCAAAAGCCATGGTGTGTTATGGGATCACAACTGGGCAGAAGACACGGTCTGTACAATCACGACAGGGCAAAGAGCTATGCACACACACTCACAAAACAAACAAAGCCCCAAATGATTAAGACGTTTGGAAGGATTTGCAATTGAAGTGACCTCCAGAGAAACACAAGAAAATTGAGCAACAGGGAAAGTCTTCTCTAACGAGCTGCTTAGGAACTCCCAATCTATGAACTACAGTGACTCTCAACTTTCTAGTTTTACAAACCTCACTTCTGAAGGTGTTGGCATCAGAAGTATCTGAAGGATGTATTCCTGCTCATCAAAGCTAGGGAAAGTTCTTTCAAGTTCCTGAATAATTCATTCTGCCTTTTGTGCCTCAGCTTCCATACTTTAACGTGATGAAGATGCAATGTATGCTTTGCTCTGAGGCACTACAAAGACGCTGTAGCTATTGCAATTTTTTCTTACAGTGTGATCTCCCAGGTAAAAGTAAGAGAATGCCAAGAAATTAAGAAAGTTATTACATGTAAGCAGTTATAATCTCATGAAAGTCGCTAGCAGTGACAAGACTAACTCTTTGATTGCAGTAACAACAACCCAGACAGCAGCTGGATAAGGGCAAGAGGAGTCCAACTGCTCAGTGGTATTAGAGGAGAGGAATTAAGAATCTCTGGCAACACTCTCCAGGTTAGGAATTTAATAACATGGAGTCAAGAGGCACTCTAAAGAACGAGTCTCCTACATAAAGTTATTTCAAGAAGCTAAAAAGGCAGACACTCCTGTGAAGTTCTTAAGCTGGTCCCTCCTCTCCCTAAGCGGAAAGAACTGTGGGCAATTGCTGCCCTCTACAAGTTGTTTTGCACATAGCATATTTTCCACGCACACAGAGCTGAAGTGATACTATTATCTCACCTTGATCCCGTAACCCATCATTACCAAAGCACACACACTGCAGGCGCCTCCTTGCTGTGTGCCGCCACCTGTTTGAAATTAAAAGGCACCCTTCCCAACAGCTGGGGTGCACACAACAAAGTGCTCCCAATCCTTCTGAGCAGGCAAAGAGCTGGGCTGCCAACGAACACAGAGCAACCAGCTGGCAGCAAAGCAGACCCTGATCTATAAAAAGTTCCTTGTAGGTGTAGCGTGTTTATGCCTCCAAAACATCCTGTGAGCATAAACAGAGAAATGAAATTCATTTTTCTCAAAGGTAAATAGCAAGCAATGTTAAATATTTTCTAAGTGGGTGCCAACATTTTTTTTTCCAACGTCACAAATCACCAGAGCTCCTTTTCTGCCTTCAGTGAGAGCTGGGATCTCCGGAAGCCAAACCATACCTAACGTTAAAGGGATTGCAACTGAACTCCCAGTACATTAATTTCCTTGCATGTTTTGTAATGAGCAACTTTGCCTGTAAGGAACAGCTTTGCCAGAGTATCATGACTATTTCAAAAACATCTTAAAAGTCTTCTGAGCAGTAATAGTGGTTTATCTGAAAAGTGAGAATTGCTTTCAGAAATTTTTTCTGCATGAGTACATAGAACAACGCTGTTGGTAACCAAAAATGAGTGTACCTACCTAGATGTTATGATACTTTCACCCACTGGCTCTAAGTTGTTGTTTAACCTGTAAGCTCTGAGGGACATCCAAAGCCATTATTACATTTTGTACAGGCTGATAGGGCCTTAACCTGCTTTGGCCTGTAACTACTGCAAGTTTCTAGCTTTCATTCATTAGCATATAATGCTACAGCAGCAATTATATCCCAAACGATTATATTCCATCCTCTTTTAAAATTGGGATTTAAAGGAATTCCAAGGAAACTTTCCCACTGACATCAGACCGACAATTTAACTCAATGTGGCAGTGCTCCTTTAACTATGCTCTGTAGGTAAATTTACATCCGCGTGTTTTGCACGTATAATGTATTTCTCTAAATCAACAGAGCAAAAGAGAAGTACATTTTGCATGAACAACAAAAGAAGTCAGTGAATACTCGGTAGTGAGACCAAAAAAAGGGGAAAAAAGGGAAGAAAACAAAAACTTCCAAGCTATGAAAACATCACATACACCAGAGGTGTGCTTCGTCCGTATCAGAATTCGCTTTGCAGCAAACCAAGGCATATTGTGCAGGGCAGTCACACACCTCTGGCTCCCTGCTCTTGGCCCTGTAAAACTGAAATCCCCGCAGCAATTGCCTTCCACAGCCTGATGGAATTACTGTCCAGCACTGGAAATCCACAGCAACACGTTCAGGAACTCCCAAACAAACGGAAGCATTATCACACCATTAGGGTTACTGCCTGCACAGGAGGTCACAGAGCTGATAGTCTCTCTCCCTCTCCTGCTGACAGTGGTAAATTATCCTGACTAATGTTTCGCTGGGGGCTATAAGTTAGTTGCCTACTGACTCTGGCTGTCTGGAAATCCCCTCTGGATAGATTTACTTTTAGAGAATTATTCAGTGTAGGCCACCACTCTGAACAAACCCACCGTGGCAGACAGAAAATTTGTACAGTAAACAGGTATAAATCTTGTGTTAAACAATAAAGGGTGGGAAAATGGAAAGCAGAAGTGTGATAAGGATTGTCCCTCCAGAACATTCCTGTCCCTCAGATCATCTCTGAAAACAAAAATCCTTCTGAAAAAAATAATACTTTTTCTACAAACCTAGACAAAGATCTGTAAACTTCAAAATAAAGTGTAAGGACTACATGGTATCCCTAGTGGAGGAGTGTGTTCCAGAAATCCAGGTATAAGTTTTGCAGTGAAAATACTTTTAATTTCAACAGAGTTTGGACAGAAGAAAATCTTTTTTTTAAAATAATTAATTCTTGACTTGTTTTCTGTGGGGTTTGATTGGCAGAAAGATAGTATCTATTGCTTTGTAAGAAGGAGAGCAATATGAATTCGCAATGTGCCCAATGATTTGTTCATCAGAAATGGATTCTGAATCCCCTTATTAGCCCCAATGAGCTCTCTCATACCTTATGGCACAATTCTGTAACCTTTCCTCATTCCCACTCATCATCTTGTAGTGTTAGGCTCCTGCAACTTCTACTTACACCAGTCAGAGCTAAAAGTAGTCAGACTTAAAATCTCAATTGCAAAGCTCCTTCCTCAGAACTTGAAATGAAATTCTCTTTAACCACAGTCTACTGAAAAGGAAGCTTGGCAGAACAAATAAAGCTTAAAAGGAGGCAATGAAACAGAGGAACTGACCATTCTGCTGTCATGCACTAAATCCAGGCAGCTGGGAGAGGTAAGTACATGAGGAAAGTTCATCTCTGTCCAGTTTCAATGTCAAAAGTTTTCTCCACCACAAACACACATCATATTTTTTACTGGTTTACTTCCAAGGAAACAGAAATGGAACACAGAAACTGCAGAGGAACTAAATTTGCCCGTAACCAAACCACAGCATCATGGCTTCAGTTTGGGATCTCAGCTGGTGGGTCAGGAAACCAGATACAAATACCAAAAGTGTTCAGCATGGGCAAGAGACTACATTAACTATCATGAAGCTGTGCCTACATATAAGCTATGGCTATAGCAATGTCAAGTCCCCTTTCTGCTCTTCTTTTTATCTTTCCCCATTATTCCTTGACCACCAGAAAAGGAGTCAAAAAGAAGGGTGAACTAAAGAAGCAGCTGAGTGAAGTATGCCGCAATCACTTAAAAAAAGCATACAGATGCAAGCCTAGAGTCTCTTCCAAAGACATGCAAGGGAAGAGAAAATAGCAATGACCTCACTTGCCAGGCCAAAAGCCCAGGTCTCTGGGCTCTACAACTTTATTCACACTTACGCCACCAACTTGCCAAGTGAACCTGGCTGAACAGTTAACCAGAACATCTAAAATAGCTTCTCTAAAAATCTGAAACAACACAGATGCATTCCCTAGACATGATAACGAAGGGCTATAGTATACAGCCTGTGATGTCTGCACAAAAGAGGCTATTAAAAGTATTTTGGCCATTACCATGAGCCTTAAAAATTTGAAAATCTGCTTAACAAAGGGTTGGAAAGAGCCATGAGGGCTCCAGCACATACCAACAAATTCTACACTAATTGCTGTAGAGACAGCAGTAATTCTTGTTACCTTGTACCTTCTGCCTGCCTGTAAAAAAGGGAATAAAACGTCCACATTTCAGTGCTGACTGCTATCATCTGCAATAAGAAACAGAAAGAAACAGCACATGCTAAAAATAAAAGTTAAATAATTCTACAAAAGAGAATACCCCGCTCTTTACAACATGATCCAGGGATTTTGTAACGCAGTAAGAAAGCAACAGAGTGATTTACATTTGCAACCAGTATTTTTATATTTACTAGTACTTCTTCCAGCAGCAGCAGGGGAAGGAGTATGTATTGTGGCAGAAAAAAATAAAATAAAATAGCAGCATGTGAGAAGACCTCACTTATGGGCTCCGTTCCCTTAGGTTTTTCTCACAGCCCAGACTTGTGTTAGGGGCTTTCAGATGCACTGCCTTCCTAGCTGTAATTTAGGCTGCAGTAGATTGGGCAAAAACCAAAGGCCAACAGCAAACATATTCAGGCTATTGAAAGCACCTCAAAAGCAGCACAGTAGGTCTAACAAGCTACAAGACCTTGCTAGGGAGAGTCAAAACAAGCTAAAAAGAAGCAGAAAAGACTAAGTAATCACTCTAAAGAGAAGAGAGAGAAATGAGATGAAAGAAACAAAGATTGGAGAAGAAAGGGGATTTCCTAATGTTTTAACCTCGCAGAAAGGGGCTTTGTCCCATATCGTTACATCTTTTACACATCCCAGGACTTTGCTGTGAGTAGCAGCAAAAAGACAAACCTATTCCAATGCCACAAGTGCTCAGAGGATTATCGGAGGTGGCCGCACATACAAAAGCTGGGGAGAGCAGAAAGGGATGCGGCACCGCTCACTGATAAGCTGCACTCAAGGAGAAGCTGATCCTGCACTGACGATGACAAACGTGGCTGTAAACAGCAGCGGAGCGAGATGCTGACACTCTGCTAACACAAGGTTACACTTCCCACTACGGAGCTACACGGCAAATTTTAATGGGCCAAGACCGACAGCTAGGGAAATGAGTGTCCGCTCTCGGCTGCAAAAATTATAGCTGCTCCCATCCCCCTCCAACCCATTCTCCACTGTCAGTGCTGTAACACAATGACCTCTCATTAGGGAGTATTTTTCAGTTGGGACAGTTTATTGTAAGGACACCGGATAACTCAAGGGATTAATGGCATGGCTGCGGAGCCCCTTATCTCCATTCTGGTGGTTTGGAACAGCGCACACCACGAGGGAGCTGCGAGGAGAGCTGTTAGGAGTGTGACAGGAATCTGTAGGGCCCTATTCTGGAGGCCTCAGTAAGGCCAGAAACCGCAGCGAGGTACAGTCTGAGGACACAAAACGCAGGACACCGAGGACGTGTCGGATCGCACCTGGTTACGTGATCTTGGAGAACATTGAAGTCTTCCTGCAAACAGCCAGAAGTCATCGCTTCTCCTGGATTCCCCCTGCAAGCTGCATGCTTTGGGGGCACAGCACACAGAAGAGTGTGACCAAGCACAGAGCAGAACAGACTCAGCACCATGCAGGATATAGTACCCATTACAATCACAGATGTGAGACAAAATCAGCTCAACCCTATCATGACATGTGCTGACACAGTATAAGGTGCTTTAATTTCCTTGCTTTCTCACTCTTGGGCACAGCACCACCGATTTGTTCAACACACATCCCGACCCTACAAAGCCCCAAGTACCATCAGCCACCAATTAAGTCAAAAAAGGCAAGAGGGTACAGATCTGAATGTGGTCCTGAGACACTTTTCCCCCTCCTCCAGACCCTGTAAGGCTCTGAAACCTTATATTCCTCCTCAGCTGCTTACCACCAGATCTGAAGTCAGCGACGACCTGCCTGAGCGCATGGCCCTTCCACATGGAGCCACTTGCTGGACTCGTGCCACAGTTTGTTCTGGCGTTTCCGTAAACATTTTTTATGACATGGCTCCATGTGCCTACAAGTCCCCTTCGTGGACCCAGATCTGCTGCCTGCGTTAGAAGGCGGCGTGCATGATCCTGGCTACAGAGAAGCCACAGGAGCGTGGTGGGAGCTCGGTCATCTGGCTCGCAGAACCGAACGGCTCCTTTAATAAGGCTTCTCCAGATACTCAGCTGGAAACAATAATGGCTCCTAAGCAAACGTGACAGAGGCTGTGAGAGCTTAATATAAAAGACAAATAATGAAAAAATAAGGAGAAAGGCTCCACCTTTCAAAGGGCCCTAATTAGTTCACATGCAAGACTCACCATCGTGAGAGGAAAGTTTACTTTGGAGTTCTTTACATTTATAAATATTTGTACATGTCTACAAATATATATCTGCACAGAAAGATACACAGCTGCTATGTGCTTCCTCTGAGCAATTCTTCAGTTGCACATACAGTAAGAAATTAATTAAATCCAAGGTGATGCTGGAATCTGCCTTGAGAAGGAGAACGCACAGTTTACCAACACAGGCTGTGATGATCTGCTGCCAGCTATGAGCTTCCTAAGTGGGAGCACCAAAACCACCAAATCCATCACAAAGCTGGTGTGCTACCCTTGTCAGTAACAGCTTCAGGTAAATTCACACGTAGACGTCTATGCAATTAAGAGATCACACGGTGTTACTAGGCTACTAGGATTTTCACTGCAGAGCTTAACAGAATTCATGAACAGCCCTCTCATTAAATGCTTTTTACTGACCCTTCCCAGTTCATAGTCTTTACTCACATCTCCCTCCCTTAAAAATCATCTCCTGGGTTATCCAGATAAGAGTTACAAGGTAAAAATATGTTGATGTAACTGGTGCCATGCCATTATGGAAAGTACTTGTGTCTTCTCACTGCAAACAGCTTGTATTCACCATCGCCACAAACTGAAATCCAGAGAACGAGGGGATGATATGTTTAGCACAATAAGAAGGGCTAACATTTTTGGCAACGTTTTGACTGAGTTATAGAGAGCTGAAGAAGAAGGAAAAAAAGAAAAAGAAGGTTGTAAAATAAATTAATGCAGCTCAGGAGACTGGTGGCTCGCTTCCCAGGCTGCGTCACCATCAAAAAAAAAAAAAAGTTCTCTTAGTTATCCTCATATAAAAAAAATCCCAGAGCCCTTTCCAGAACAGTTCTAGAGTCAAAACATTGGATCACATGCACTGCCAGCTGCAAGACACTTCTAAGCTAGCTCTGAGTGCGTCTGAAAATAAAGACAATTTGAATGAGGTCTCCGAGCAGCAGAAGTTATTTTATTAGACAACAGCCCTAGGAATCTCTGTTCAAATTATGCTGCACAGGTCCTTCTTCAGACTCTTTAACAAATAAGCGCTAATCGAGAGCATGCACTGCGCACATTTAGGACAGATGGTCCCTGCTCAAGGACAACTCAGAGCCTGGGTGCCCCATGTGTGACCCGCTGGAAAGGCAGGAGCTACAGGTCAGAGGCCAGCAACACGGTGACATCAGGCAGCTTACACCTCATTCACAAAACCAACTCCTCGGAAACATAAGGCAATGTATGCAAAATGATGCAGCAAGTACAACAAGTCATGTATATTATATTATTAGCAAGAAATTATTTACTGCTTCTAGAAGAACTCACCAGTGGCTCCCGAGATGCTGCAGTTTCAGTCGCAGGGCAGGAGCCAGTCTGCAAAACAAAAAGAAGAGTGAGGTTACATTGCCACCTGATGGACACGAGTAGAAATGCTCGTCTGTAAAGGCTACACATTTGGGAAGACACTTGTTTCCACTATCAGCAGCAGTTTTGTGATGTGCTGAAGACAAAAATCCCTGGATCACAGAGATAATTAGTCCCAGCAGTCCCCATTTACACCAACAGAACTCAGAGAATGGGCAGGACTTGCTCTAGGGAGCCAGCAGCTAAGAGCCAGAGGCCACTGACAGATGTCACGACAGAAACGTTCACCTTAACTCAACCTCTGTAGTGGTGCAGTGAACGAGCACGGCATTAAACTTGGTCTCCCTCTGCTAAACCCTTGGTTGCAACACTTGTCACACTGCAGGGCACAGACAGGACGGTTTCATCACACATGAAATGAGGATAATAACTCGTTTGTCTCTAGGAAACCTGATGAGCACCTGGTGGCAGCAAAGAACTTTGAGGTACTAAAAGATAGAAAGATACTAAAAAAGAAGCAGCCCAAAGTATTGCTGTCAGAGTGGATGCAAAGGCACCTTGCTCTAATTCCAGGATTCTTTTTCTCCTCTGCAGAGGGACTAAACCTAACCTGACACTGAGCATCTCCCATTTCCATGATCCAGTAATGCACCCTTCGTTTTCTGCACTATTCCAGATTTCAAAGCAATTATGATTTAACTACAGCTCCCTGCACCTCAGCAACACCAGCACCATCCTTGTTCCCCACACAGAGGTAAAAGACGTAGCTTTAGGACAAAAGCTGAACACTTCCCCTTGCACACTAGGAAGGAGTGAGACACAGTAGGAAAGTGAAACAAGCTGATTTAGGCAGGACAGAAAGTCAAAGGTGGGCCTAGACTTAAAATTCAGAAGCTTCCACTCTCCTGCTGTAATTTTTTAGCTGAGTCCCATGTTTTGTGAAATTTTTCCCTGGACTTGACTGTAGTGCTGAAAAAAAGCAAAGTTTGATCCCTGTATATCTGAAATACATCGGCTCTCCCAAAGTTTTATCATAAACTAAACTTAATCTTGGTCAACCACCTACTTTCCAATGGGATTCACATGATGTTAAGATGGTCTAACCTATATTGCCTTCACTGTGTTTTTATCTTAGTAGAGCTGACACATACAGGTTACCTCAATTGTAAAAAAAAATGCAATTTTACTGGTAAAGAAGCCATGTTTTAGGCTCACTTACAGAAAAGAGATCCTATTCATGGAGTACAGTGAAAGCTAAAACTTTTGAGCGATACCAAAGAAGTCCTTAAATGACTTTTTGTCTTCCAATTGCATTCATCACTTTTATGCAATACACCACACTTCCAAAGCAGCCCAAGATTTTTTCCCCACCTACAAAATACTCAAAAAATACAGAAAGAAGTACACATTGCCACAAGAGGGTGCCAGTAACTCAAACATACTGCAGCTCAGCTGCCTCCACATAGATATGCATCATTCCCAGGGCCCAGCTAGATGTCACAGCCAGGCAGTGATTTTCTCAAGAGGCCCTTATCCTCGTTTTTGTGAGCCCACTGAATATCTCCTAAAATTTCAGCCACTATCAATTCATTTAATATAACCACTGCAAATACCAGCTTATCAGCTTCAATGCCATGCTGGAAGTCCCACTGCCTGCTGTAGGGGAGGCAACACTGTGTGATAGCAAGAAAAGGGCACCTCTCTCTTCAGGCTTGTCACTGGCTTCCTATTTTTATATGCACAGTGCATCTGCTTTCAAACCTTCTATAGCTGGATTAAAAAAAAAAAAAGAAAAAAAAAAAGAATAGTCTCAAGCTCACTCCACCGCTTCAAAAATTTGGAAAACATGAGAATTAAAACAAGAATATGGCTTGCAGGATTTATTAGTAAGTTAGCTGAGCCTCTTTAGGTTGTGGATAAACTTCTTTGGTACACACACTCTACTTTGTTTCTTTAGTTATGTCCCAGGACTAACACAGGTGTCCTCCTACGGTGAATACTCCTGATTAATAGGACACTGAAGTTAAGGAAAAGATTCTCATCAAATTCAGTTAGTACAGGGTCAGAGCTGCTGAGACAAGGCAGCAAAAGCATAGCACAGATAAAATTCCTGTTAAATACTTCAAAAAAGTACCAAGAGCTGATAACTACTATTTCCATGGAACTACTCCATCAAGATACTCGTGTTAAGTGTTGAGCTTTCTACAAATGTGCATATTTTGCTATCTGCAGCATGTTTCAAGGAAAATTCAAAGCATTTTAACTACTTAAGCTGACTTTGCTAAGAACTGTGAGGAGCAAACAGCGAGGTCGCAAAGCCACAAAGAAAGAAACCATCTCCCTGCACTGCCCACCACAGAATTCACATCCTCACAAAGTTCGCAGAGCCTCCAATCCTTGTATGTTCTGCCCTAAGGAGCTGCCGTAGTGTTTGTGGACTGTCAGACACAATATTTAGCCAACCTGGGACACTGCCCAAAGAAAAGCATCTGGCACGAAGGCAGGTTACTGTGAGAAAACGTGTATTAAGTGGATGGGTAAGAGGCTTGATACTGAATATGCATACTCAGAAATTCTGATGTGTGTGTGAGCAGCCCATTGACATATTTGATTAGTCGGGTAACTTATGGCCCAACACTTTAAATGGGATCTGCATTTTCCTTCCAGCAAGACTTCCAAGCACAGCACATACTGTAACAGCGAAGGAAGCTTCTTGTAAGGCAGGAGTCAGCAGCCCTCTGGAACATGGTGGCTCTGACACAAGTCAGGGAAGAATCCATCCATTCCACGTACAAGCTGTTCATTAGCCTGTATTTAATGAAACAATGGACATCCAGTCCAGAGACCTAATATCCTATACCATAAACCATCCTTTAAGATGAACACAGCAGAGAATCCTGAGGCTAAACACTTGAGCAAGAGGGAAGGAAAAAAATCCCTATATATTGGCTAACAATGCAACCAGAGAAGTCTTTGGAGCAAGAAATCAGGCATCTTTCAACACCTTTGTTTATAATCTTTAATTATCTCCTTACACGAAGGCAAAATGCAGCTAGATGGCAGACTCAGCCCAAGGCTGCCATAATGAAGCTTTGGAAAGAAAACAATTAAGATTTGGGCCTTTGTATTCCTCTTGCTTCCCCACTAACTGACAAGTAGGAGCATCACCAAGCATAGAAGGTGTTTGAGCACCAACACATTCTGTTCACGTTGTCACCTCTATGTTCTCAGTCTCTCACATGACATTTACATGCAGTCTGGCTACAGCAAAGAGAGCCTTGCAATGTTATGAAACAAACAGAACAATTCCATGCACAGAATCCACTCTTTCCTGCCTCAACAGCTGCACAACCGTTTTGGTACCAAGTCCAGCTCAGCCACTGACTGTACCAACTTGAGGCCTTTTATGACTCACAGCAACTCACCACACACCGACTTCCAGGCTACAGGATTCCTCCTTCTGCGCGTAATTACACGGACAATTAAGTATCATTTTGTGTCCCAAACTAAACAGCTTTGAAAATTTAGACATGGTTATCTAAACCAAGTGCTAAATAACGTTAAAAAAAATAATAATAACAACTTTCTCTAACACTGGGATTCAAAGTTACATGCAACACTGAGGAACTGGGTTGCTGGCTGGCTGGCCAACAAAACTCTCCAAATATCCTGTCAAGGTACTCAGCACCAAAGAAATACTGATAGCCAAGAAAAATCAGTAACTGGTTACTCTGTTCACAGGCCATACTCTCCTCTTGCTCTTCCCTTACTTTTATTATTAGGAAGAGTCAAAGGGAGATGGGCTCTTTTTTCTTCTGTTTTTGTGTTTGTTTGGTTTTTAGCAAAGACATTGTTAAAAGACCTAAGGAACGCGATTTTTAACCAATTAATGAATCTTTACATCTCTGGTAGAAATGTTTATTGCCTTTAGAATATAGAACCACAGAATCATAGAATATCCCGAGTTGGAAGAGACCCACAAGGATCATCAATTCCAACTCCTGGCACCACACAGGTCTACCCAAAATTTGACTAAGTGCACAGTCCAAACGCTTCTTAAACTCCAACAGGCTTGGTGCAGTGACTGCTTCCCTGGGTGCGACAACCCTCTCAGTGAAGAATCTCTTCCTGATGTCTAGCCTAAACCTCCAATTTCATTTAGCTCCAACACCACCCCCCACAATGCTTGAGGCAATATATTAATTCATGAGAATGGGAAAATGAAACTAAGTAAAACAGACAGCAAGCCAAAAGATATCTGACACTCCCTTTGCAGCACCTAAACTAGCTAGATTTGTAACAGAAAATGACAGGAGTCAAACATAAACACGTTGAGCAAACCACTGCTACTACTCATAGCCTTATGTTGAACACTTGGTAATAAATAAACAAGTATCTTCAGTGGTGGAAAGTAAATATTTCCTTTAAGTTCTTTAAACATCTAGGGTGCAATAAGGACAACTTTTTGCATACCAGTGTCAAAACTGCAGTGGCCGCTCAAGAGTAGCGGCATTTACATTCTGGTAGGCTAATAAAAGACACTGTCATTATTCTGTTTTATTCCAAAATTGTGCCCTTAGGAATTCATCTCCCGGGCAATATACCCTTTAATGCTAGATTACACCCCTTTTTTTTTTTCCAACCAAACTTGGAAGATGCTTTCAAATTCTACCCAAGTCGACAGAAGTTGAGAGTACTGAACAGTTCTCACCACAGATCTGGAGCAGCCTTGGTGAGCTGTGTCTCACACGAGCACACAACGTGGGGACGGAGAAATTCAACAGAGAATCAGGGCTGCTCCTGCCATGTGGGAAGGGGCACCGAGAGGCATGGCCACCCTTTAGCCAAACCTGGCTGTTTCCTCCCACACCTGAAGCAAGGCAAATCGCCAGAGGTGCCCTTTAATCCAGCTCTGCAGCTAACAAAGTCCTGACAGGCCAGGAGCCAAACGGGGCACAAGTAATTGGCTCTTGCCTGAGAATCCCGTGGTTTTGCATACAATGTGGCACATTCCAGCAAGGATGCGGTTAATTGACCATTTCCTCCTAGGGTGGCTTCAGATTGTCTCCCTCCTCAGCGCTGCCAGACACTAAAGTCTCTGTGGTGAGAAGTTCCTTTCCAGCAGCCTGTATCCAAAATGCAAACAAGCCCTGAGGTAAAGCAACACTAAAGAACTATAAAACAAAAATGTGAAGGGTGCCATGGGAGGATACTGTACCCAAACTCATGAGAACCCGAAAGTTTCTTGGGCACTCACATTTGCCCATTAACCAGCTTTCTTTATCTACACCTGCAGTCAGCTGCCTCGTGGACTGCCCAGTGGCTCACACATCTGTCTTGGGTTGTTTCAGCTTTCCTCCTGCTGAAGGCATTCGCTCCGAGCACGAGGAATGGATTGCAGTGCCTGCACCTCAAGCTGCTGTTGATGAAAGCACATAGCCATAGCAAAACTGCCCAGCAAGCCTACCGCCAGTTTGGCAAGAGGGCCTTTCACAACCTGGCAGATTTGTACTGATTAGTCAGGGCACATGCTTTATGTAACGTATTGCTATCGCAGTTCACTTCAGCGTTGGGCCCTACAAACTCAACCAGTCCCAAATAAAAGTACCAGCGGCCATTGAGTCAAATCAGGAGAGATTTGAGCGATTGCACAAGAAAGCGTGGCAGACTTCGCTCTGTTTTCCTCCCTCCTGCTGACCCCGCCAGCCCTTTCATCTCCCGGCTGCTGCAGAGCAAGGCCCTGCTGCAGCCACCTCGGGGGTGGTTTTACAGATTTCCACAGCTGCCACACATTCAGGTGTCTGTGGGGGATACTGGTGGGACGGGGAAGGTGCTGGGTCACTGAACTGGGGCCAGCTGAGTTTGCAGCGGGCCCGAAGTTACACTGGGCCATCAGTGAGCCAGCACAGCTGGCTGAAACCCATGCTGCAATGATTCCGTTTTCATTTCAGGTCCTGATTTATAAAACCATGGCATTTTCAGTGTGTTCCTTGAGCATGCACCCAAACCAGTGAACCCACGGACCCTTCACCCTCCACACTCGGTTGCTGACAAGGTTTGGGCTGCATCTGTCACAGCGCTGCCCTTTCCACAGGGATCTCGGAGACTCGAAGCCCTGCTGAACCTGGAGGTGCCGTCCGGCCTTTTTAGTAATAAGCAATAAACCGGCCTTTTTCATGACTGTGGCCCTGAGACCTTCCCCTCTCACCGTTTCCAGCCACAACCACAATCACTTCCCCCAACCAGCGCTGCCCACCTCCAACCCCGCTGCCCCCCGCGCTGCCTGCTCTCCCTTTCCGTGTTTTGGGGGGGGATTTTGGTGTTTTGGGATTTTTTCCCCTCCTTTTCCCCACACAGCTCGGGGGGGGTCGGCGCCTCAGCAAGCGGCGACCGTTGGGGAGGGTGAAGGAGAGGACGGGGGGGGAGGGCGCCGGGGTCGCGTGAGGCGGGATGGGGGGGGGGGGGGGGCGCTGAGGCCCGGGGCCCTGCCCACGATCGTTCCCCGGCGGCAGCGCCCGGGCCCCGGCCCCGGCCCCGGCCCGCCCCCGGGGGGCGGCGGAGCGCAGCGGGCAGCGAGCGCCGGCCCCGCGTACCTGGCTGGGCTGCTCCGCTTGCTCCGAGGAGGCCATCTTGGCAGGCCCGGTTAATCCATCCCCGCCCAGCCGGCGGCACAGCCCGCCCCGCCGCCCGGCGGAACTACACGTCCCGGCGTGCCCGGGGAGGGAGCCCGGCCATGGCGGCGAGGCCCAAACGCTGCCTGGTGAGGCGGGGAGGGGGCAGAAAGCAGCACGGCTTGGCCGCCTCCTGCCTGAGGGAGCTGCGCCAGAAAGGTGAGGGCACAACGCCGGGGCCGCCCCTTATGTGGCTGGGATATCCCCGAGGCGCTGCCCGGCCCCGCGGTGAGGTGACAGAGCTGCGTGTTCCCCGTGCTTCTCACGCAAAATGTTGTGGTTTTTGGTGTTTTCTTTTTTTTTTCCCTCAGCCAGCGGTGTTCTGGCCATCGATAAAGCCTTGGAGCCCATCACCATCGTGCTGGCGGAGGACGGCACCATCGTGGACGATGAGGATTACTTCAGGTGCCTGCCGCCCAACACCAAGTTCGTGGCGCTGGCGAAGGACGAGAAGTGGGGCGGGAGGAGCCCAGGTACGGGCTGGGGGTGCTGGGTGGGCTCCCCGAGCCAAGAATACTCCCGATATTAACTCAGGAACAGCCTGTGCTGCCTGGCGGCTTGCTCCTCTTCCTGCAAACCCAGCGAACAAAACAGCGAGCGACGGAGAAAGCAGAGCCACGAGGATGATTGAGGGAGCGGAGCATCCTCCTTGGGAGGAGAGGCTGAGGGAGCTGGGTCCCTTCCATGATAAGGGATGACCTTATTAATATTTGTAAATATGTGAAGGGCGAGTGTCAGGAGGATGGAGCCAGGCTCTTCTCCGGAACACCCAATGATAGGACAAGGGGCAGTGGGTGGAAACTGGAACACAGGAGGTTCCACACAGAGGTTCCGCATAAATATGAGACAAAACTTTTTTACGGTGAGGGTGACAGAGCACTGAATAGGCTGCCCAGGGGGTGTGGAATCTCCTTCTCTATAGACATTCAAAACCTGACTGGATATGTTCCTGTCTGACATGATCTAGGTGTTCCTGCTCCAGCAGGGGGATTGGACTAGATGATCTTTCAAAGTCCCTTCCCATCCCTAACATTCTGCGATTCTGAGAAGTGGGAGTAACAGACCTCACTGCTGTTTTGATGCTGATCAAACAACCCTAAATGGCGTCACACAGCTTCCAGCACAAAGTCAGGGCTCTTGTTCCTGTATTGCTTACTTGTGTTTCCATCTTTTCGCGGGTGACTCGTGTCAGGCAGCGGAACAACCTGGCTCTCAGATGTGGATGAAGTGGACGGTGCTGCAGAGAAGTGGAAGCAGCTGGCCAGGCAGCTGAAGGATGACCTGTCTAATATCATCCTGATGTCCGAAGAAGACCTACAGGTACACAGGGAAAAACTATTCTTAGTTTTGCCCAACGTCCATTTATTGCAGTAGATGGAATAAAATAAGAACAGAATAAGCACATGAGATCTCAAAGTTTAATTCAGATGTTGTATTTTGGCTGTGATGCTAGACTGAAATTTCTCCTTGACTTGTTTCACCGTCAGGGCATGTGTTTGAGGAGGATGCTCTTCATCACTGATTGTCCTTCACAGCATGTCTAATTCTGGCTGTAGGAGAGTGAAAAAGGAAGTGTGGGCCAAATGACAGCAGAGGTGGGCTCTTTTCATAGAAAATAGACACCTGTGTAAAGCCTCAGAAGGGAGGGTAGAGCAGCATGCCAAATTTGTCTGCTCCAAGGGAGGGTGAAGAGCTGCTGACAGCTTCCAGAGCTCATTGTTTCAAGTATGGGAGCGCCTAACACCCTGTGTGTGGTGAGGCATGGTGATAACAGCCTCCTGGTGCTTTCCTGCACTGTGCAGCTTCCCAAGTGCCCAAGTGCCAGCCTGTTGTATTTCTTTTATGTGTTCCCATGCACACGTAAGAATTGGTGCTTTGATTGACAGAAATTGTCAGGACGTTTGTTAAAAACACACAGTTCTGCACCTCCCTGAAGACCTTTTGGCTGCTGGTAAAGAATGTGGGCTGGTGGAGTACCAATACAGCTTCTCAGAACCAGGCTGACTTGCTGTGACACGAAAACCTTGTGAAATATGCTAGCTTTCATGAAGGTGGAGGCTCTGTCATTCAGGAGGCTTGCTGTTTGTACTGCAGTTGGTGTAATGGAATGAGTTAACAGGAGCACTCCTATTTTTTTCAAGGTGCTTATTGATGTACCGCATTCAGACCTGGCAGAAGAACTTGCCCAAAGTCAAACCAAAATCCAGGCGTTGCAGAACACCCTGCAGCAGGTGCTGGACAGACGAGAAGAAGAACGCCAGTCAAAGCAGCTCCTGGAACTCTACCTAGAGGCCTTGAAAAACGAAGGCAGTATCTTAAGCAAAGTAGCAGGTAGGCAGCATTAGGATACTAACGAATGAGATTTTCAGAAAAGCCTGAAATAGTTGAATAGAACAAATAAGGCGGAGTGAAAGTGTGGAGTGAGCCACTTGCTTAGCAGCTATGAATATGACTGATGTATTAAGCTGGTGTAGCATAAGAATTCTCTGAATGGGAGAGATCAGGAGTCCTTTTGCTGCTTTGTCACGATTCTCACGCCTGAAAGTAGAATATTGGGGGGAAAAGCATAAATCATGTAGTAATCCTTAGCATAATAGATATCCTAAGTTACAGGCTACATCTAGATACAATGTATGCCTTACTAATCTCAAAAACAGCAATGCATTCTGAGCTACTTTTCCTGTCCTGTGCCTGTCACAGGCTGTAATGATTTTGCTGCCACTTTTCAGAGTCTGAGACCGTACCAGGAAAGGAGATGGATGTGGTTGACACGGGTACCAGCAGCACTGGCACTTCAGCCAAAACAGCACTCAGCGACCACCTCCTTGCTGTTCTGAAAGGGAAACCTGTCCCAGAGCTCTGCTTGGACAGTCAGGATCTAGAGGTGGGTGAGGATCACATAACCATACTCTGGCAAATCTCTCTGGTGAAAGGGGTGATGGGGGAAGCTGTCCCTGCCTCTGGAGGCTCTACTGTCAATATACCTCAGTCTTAAAGTGCTGAGGTTTAGCCCGTTTTTCTTCTTCAGTAACACTACCTCCTGCTTCGCTGTTAAATGCAGCTGATAATCCTCCAAGTACTCTAGGACATACTTGGAAAAGCCACAGGAAAAAATTGTGGTTTTAATCTCTGCCAAATCTTGATAGCACAGACAGCCAGTGCTTCATCTGTATTACCAGCAAGTCTTTTGGATGCAGATACATTTAGCCGTATTTGTGTGCATCCCAAGGCAAAATAAAAACCTCCTTATTTTGGAAAATAGTGTAAATAAACCTATAGCTTTGAAAGGAAAGACTAGGTAAACTAACCTATAGGATGTGTTCTGATACTATGAGTCTTAGTTTCTACAGAAGAGAAAAACAACTGCTTTCTGTTTGCTTGAACATTGGAACATAGCTTCAAATTCTAAGTACCAGTAGAAAGAAAAATATAGTAACCTAAAAGATGAAATAGGTAAGCTAGAAACATCACCAAATTGGCATTGTTAAATAGGTGTCTAATTGTTCCTGTTCTTAGTGCGGGCAGAGGAGGTTGTGGTGTTAAAGCATCAGTGGAGAAGACTGTTACAAATCTGTCTCATTACAGCTGGTCGTGAAAGAAGACACACAAGCCCTGGCTGCAGCTCTCAGCTGGGACAAGCAGAAAGCTGAAGCTCTGCAGCAAGCCTGCGATCAGGAGCTCTCCAAGCGCCTACAGCAAGTGCAGACCTTGCATTCCCTGAGGAGCACATCAAAGGGCAAGAAAACGCTACCTTGGGGAGACTGGCTTAGTTCAAAACGTAAAAAATAAGACTCTTGTTCTGCCTCAAGTGCCAAGGGAATGCAAGTGGGGTGTGCTGTTGTTTTTTTTTTTTATTGTTTGTTTTTCTAAATTGCAATCAACGTAAACACGATACATCCTGGCAGCCATAGTTTGCTGGTCATACCATGGTCTGGCTGTAGACAACTGAAATCTGGACATTGTCCTGAGGCTTAAACTCCTGTGATGACTCAAATCATGTGTAACCAAAGGGATTTAGACTTTTTGCAGAATACTAGAACAATGGAATTACTAAACACAGCATGTAAGAGTTCAGCTTTGAATAGCTGCTTGGGAGCCAGAAAATTCCATCTGATAATGCTGGATTTAGCTTCTGGAGCCTCGGGCAGTTTGGTTACTTTATCTTCCCACCATTTGCAGTGTAAAGGATGAAATTCATCTACCTCATGGACGTTAACAAATAGGAAGAAGGCATTCTGAGGACTGCTCATTGAACACAGCGTGCTTTTTCTTTGTAGGGGTTTGTTGTGATTTGGCCTATTAAAGTTGTCATGTGGTTTTTCCAGCTGCTGTCTGGCCTTAAGCTCTAGCCTGGCATCTAGGAACTTGAACTTCTCTCTAATTTCACCAGTTAAAAGTAAAATCAAAACCTCTTAATTTCTGTGGCTTTTTTTTTTCTGTAAGGAACTCCTGCCTTGAGTGCAGTGTAAGCACTAATTTGTAAAATAGCAAAAGTGGAAATGCTTGTTTTGAAAGGCTGTGGGATGGAAGACTGTCATGGTTCCGCTCGAGTGGGCAACTGAGCTCCACCACAGCCGCTCTCTCACTCCCCCTCCTCAAAGAGGAACGGGGAGAAAATACGATGAAAAGGGCTCAGAGGTTGAGATAAGGACGAGGAGATCACACAGTAATTATTGTAACGGGCAAAACAGACTCTGCATAGGGAGATAGTAAGATTTATTGCTTATTACTAACAAGCTAGAGAAGCGAGAAACAAAGGAAAGAAACCAAAAGCACCTTCCCCCCCATCCACCCTCTTCCACCTCCTCCCCCCGAGCGGCGCAGGGGAACGGGGAAATGGGGGTTATGGTCAGTCTGCAGCGCTTCTCTGCCTCTCCTTCTTGGTCACTCTCGTCCCACAAACCCACCAAGGTAAATGTTACATACTCACCATGGTAGAAGCAACTACCGGGTGGCTGGAAACAGCCAGTAAACCATGCCACGGCCTGAAACACTGTCTTGGGCCTGGAAAGACAAGTGCTGTGGTGACATGGTACACCAGAGAGAATTGAGTCTGACAATGGGAGTCACTTCTGAAACAATTTGGTCACCTCCTGGGCCAAGAGGCATGGCATTGAGTGAGTGTATCACATCCCTTGTCACCCACACGCCTCTGGGAAGGTTGAGAGGTACAATGGACTGTTAAAAACTATGCTGCGAGCATTGGGTGCTGGGATGTGGAAATATTAGGATATAAATCTACTAGAGGCCACTTGGCTAGTTAACAACTGGGGGTCTGACAGCCGTCCTGGTCCTGTTGAAACGAAACCCCAACACACTGTGGGAGAAGCTAAAGTCCCTGTAGTGCATGTGGGAAAGTGGATGGGGAAGGCAGTGTGGGTTGCCCCTGCCGTGGGAAAAGGCAAACCCACTCGTGGGATTGCCTTTGCCCAAGGGCCATGGTATACCTGGTGGGTAATGCAGAAAGATGGGGATATCAAGTGTGTGCCTCAAGGACATCTCAAACCTCAAGCTCTCTGTGTTGTATTTTCTCCCCCTTCCTCTTTGAGGAGAGGGGGAGTGAGAGAGCAGTTGTGGTGGAGCTTGGCTGCCCACCTGAGTAAAACCACCACAAAGACTTCTATTTGGCCTGTCTGTATTCCTATCCTAATCACTGGTATGGTATCATAACACCTCTGTATTAACCTGCTTATTTTTAAATTGGTTAAAGTCTTTTTCTAATGTCATTAAAACCTTTTTACTATACTGTTGGACCAGTTTTGATATTCCTGCTGGTGGCTATGATTAAAGAATGTGCCAATATGTACACTATTTAGGGATAGAGGAAGAACTTAAAATGCAAAAGTATTCCATATTTAACCTGTCTGAAGATGATATTTAGGTATAGGTGTGAACATGGTGAGAGTTCTGGTGTACTCTTTTCTTCTCCTGTGAGAATGTGAAATGCATACAAAAGCAGCTGAAAGGTGAGCTGAAACTTTGGGAAAGTTTTTGTAGGTATAAATCCTTCCTAATATCATGCAAAATCCACCGATTTGACATAACCTTAAACCTTTAACATAACCTTAAATGGTACTGGATGCTGTCTGCTGAGTATTGCTACAGCAGGCACTGTATATAGATACACTGGAAGTCTAAATTTGCATGTGGTTAATTCAGTAACTAAAATATTCTTATCAGTTTAGTACATCTGTGTAGGTAAGCAAAAAATACTTCAAGGAACTTCTGAAGATGCTACCCCCTGAGATCTGGCTGGAATTTGGGGGTAAGCCTTCAGTCAACTTTTTGGACAATCTGTTTCGCTTGGGCAAGTGATTGCTTCTTCTTACAGTGTATGCTTCTGGCTTGTAACATCATAGGCCATGGCAGGTAAAAGGGGTTCCTGCTGCTTTAAATAGCTACTTATTGCAAGCTTTTTATATTCGAGGCTTTCTGAAAGAACACGTATGGCTGTCCATTAACAATTTCTGAAGCATGCTGTATTGCACTCAAAGCTAATTACACTGGCTACCCATTGAAACTGAGTGCATTGAGCAGATTAGCTGTCAGCAGGCTTTTTCTGTGAGCTTATGTCTCTGCCTGTGATTACCACTCTTCCCCTTTTAAACCCTTTTTTCAGTCTTGCTCAAAGCTTCAGTGCTTTGCTTTTTTCAAGCTCAGCTTAGCAATGGAAATCCTACTGCTCACGCTGTACAAGAGGAAAGCGGTTTTACCTATCACTTTTCCATATATCTGAAATAACAGCATAATTACTTCAATCCTACATGTATTACAAACATTTTAACTACTTCAGGAGAACCCTGAGATGGCAGTCACAGAGACCATGCTGATACTACCTGTAGAAGGCAGTGATGGTCCTTTCAATCTAGCCTTAAGAAAAAAGAGGATTTTCATTTCTGCTTTTTTTCTGTTATCAAGTTTAGAGCTCTTCAGATGCCTGTAAATTACTAAATGCTGCAGTTCTTACGCTACAGAATTCAAATTATCAACTAGATGTAGCACAGTATAATTTTAATTGTTACTCTTAATTGTTCTGTTCTACTAACAACAAAAACAGATTTTCATAAGCTGATGGGAGCTGCAGTTAAACTCTATCCTAAAGCTGAGCTGAAGTAATCTCGAGTATTATCTGCGAAGAGCACATACACAGTACTTAGCTCTCTTTAAAACTCTATTATAGTCAACATCCTTCAAATGTCTCTGTGACAAATGAGAAGCGATTAGCTAATAGGCTAACAGACTCCAGTGCTATACCTCATCCTCTAATTTCTATGAAAAATCCTTTTATAATAGTCAAGTTTATGTACTGCTTCTTGGATCTCTTTCAATAGTGCAATCAATCAAACAAAGCTGAAAACTCCTAAAACATCTCCATTAATGGGATTTTTAAACCTAACAGTTCAATTATCCTTATAAATTGATTTTTTTTAGGGTAGATTTTATTATAGATCTTTAGATCATTACATTCCAAAAGTCAGCTCAGAGCTAGAATTTCCTGTCAGTGATAACAAAATAACCTCTGCCAGATCTAATGTTTCCACAGCAAACAAACACAAGACTTTTCAGTAAACCATCTCTAGCTTTCAGCCAGCATCTTCTGCATTCTGCAGTGAAATATGTGTATGTGTTCAGACAGGAAGTGACAGATTTCAGACAAGGACTACAGAACTGTCTCTCCTTCAGTGAGAAGTGGGTAAGAGCAAAAAACAATACTGGGTTTTTGTCCTGGGTTATTACTCTTTTAGTCAGTAGAATAAGTTTTCTAAATAAATCAGTAGAAAAGTTTTCTAAAGTAGAGTAAGTTTTCTAAAAGCCCATCTCATCCCTGGAACTGGAGCAGTTTGGGACAAGGAAACAGGAGGGTGTTTAGAAGTGTGATTGTGAAAAACGTCCCGTATAGATCCAGAGGGAGAGATTCGTGCCTCTTTTTTTTTTTTTTTCCTGCACTGCAATGCTTGGTTTTATTTGATCAATACCGAATAGTTACAGCCTACAAAAAGCCTGTTTTTTCTCCCCATCCACCACTGTTTGATAGCTCAAACACAGAGCAAGAATAAAAGGCAGCACATGTAAGGAGCCCAGAATATTACTTTTCTCCCATGTGCCAGGTACAAATGAATGACCCTAGTCCAGAAATAGTACTGTTCTTTCAAGAGAGAATGATTTTAAACAAGAAGCAAAGCTATACCTAGAAGTTTTTCAGGGCAATTAGAGTTATCCTGTAATCATGGTGTAGTATTTAAGGGCTGAGAAGAGAATTACTGAAATGAAAACCTGATAATTTCAAACATGTTTTTGGGAAATTTCCCTAAGCTGCCTCCTTCAGGACAGAACAACTGGCATCAAAGAAGTATTTGTCTGATGGGTCAAGAGCAAGGGAAAACCAGCAATCAAGTCTTTTTGTCTCTTACTGCACATTTTAGACTACCCTGGGCAAGCATCCTCCTGCTCTATAAACTTTCTCATACCACAGTTTTTTAAGCAGCCTTCTCCTCCTTTCATTTCACTATATCTAGTACCTTATGTCTTAAGGCTGGACTAAATGATCTTTGAGGTCTTTTCCTACCTTAATGATTCTATGATTCTTAAAATCTGCTTCTACAGAACTAACATTTGGTAAGTCTGTACCAGGCCAGCAGAGGGCAATGGTGATATATTTCTGAACACCACTGGGGGGGGGCATATTCCATAAAATTCAGAAGTGTCATGCAACCAATTGAAAGTGATTATTGCATAACAACAATATCACAGTAGAAAAATTACACAAAATATGCTTTAATTGTCAAGAGAACAAGTAATATGGCTAATAAAAAGAAAATATAATACCTTAAAAAAAAAAAAAAAAAAAAAAAGAAATGGAAATGAGAAAGAGATCAATTAGTAGAAAAACTAAGTTTTTGCATGGAGGGAGTTGCACATACTGAGGCCTTATGCTCAGTGGGAATGCTTTCCTTTAAACCCTTTCAGTAAAGGATTTTCTTTTAAATAACAGTAAGATAATGTTTAATGAGTAATTAAGGCATTTTGGCTGTATACATTGCTGAATTCTGACAGCCTTTTCAGTTTTGGAACAAAAAATACAACTAATCATGTTCACCTAAAAAGGTAAAGACTTGTTACTGTTGCTAACCTGCAAGGGCAATCCCTGGTATGCTAACTTTGGTCTTCTAGGATAGTAAGAGAAAACGACCAGAGAAGTTACTTGAAAGGTAAATCATGCCATGCTGGAGTCTTCACTTTCAGACACTGGTGCTTCATGTTCCTCCGAATTTCTCCCTCCCTTAGCTGCACTGGATTTCTTTTTCTTCTTCTCCTTTTGTTCCATGGTATTTGATGTGAGTTCTTCACTCTTCTGTGTGATGTACTTTAGCTGAGAAAATAAACTAATCAGTAACCTAATGAAGAACTTTGTTCATGTATCTTAAAATAAATTAACTGGGCAAACTCTTCTTACAAAAAATAAGCAAGTCACCCCCAAAAAAGTGACATGTACCAATCCCTTTTAATTCTTGCACAAAGCCCTCAGTCTCAGTTGGATAGTCTCAGATACTGCAGTGCCCTAGCAAAAGTAGGATTTACAAATCTACATGTATCTTGCATCCATCACTAGAACTAAGACAGCAACATTAACAGTTACTTGGAGTTTGCTGATCAGAGTACTGAAACATTGTCAGATTCCTCTGCACCTGCTAGACATGACTCGCAATAGTTAAGAACAAAAAATTCAGCTCCAGTATTTATTATGCCTTCTCACAGTAGGTTCATGTTGCATATTTCAAATCACACAGAGAGAAGGGGAAAAAACACACAAAATTAAAATTAGCATTCAAAGCATTCTTCAAATGAGGTGTATTCATTTGCACAGACATTCTGTTTTTGAAAAGAAGCATCTGTTTATAATGTAGAACCTTGAAAAAAACTTGACAAGCAAAGGTAAGCCTCCTTCTGGATTCTACAGCATACTGAACACAATTTTGGTTGTTACCAATTATTAGATACTGACAAGAGCATCCTCCTTGTGAAGGTATTGCCCTCTTCTTCATGTAAGCATTCACACATATGCCTTAAAACGAGTCAATTTAAGTCCACCAAAGTTTATATAGGTCAGAACATACGAGAATACAGTAATGTGAATAATCCCTGAATTAATGTTAAGAGACTCAGCATATCGACATGGACACAAGCTGTTCCTGACCTTAGGCTAAAACAAAGTAATACAACATCAGCAAAAAAAAATAGTGTTTCTTTGTTGTATTTTTGTACTTGAAACCTCAGCAGCTCTGATGCAACCTGAACATTGTTGCTTGAGCTACAATCAGATCTGTGTTCCCACAGTGAAGAAAGAAATTAAATCATTGAATAATGCCCATCTATCATCCACAAATCATTTAAATTGCTTAAGCAATAGTTATTTAATCATTTATACCCTCCATTCAGATGCTCTTTGAAATTAATCAATTGGTTTGAGAAGAGTGTTGAGACAGAAAATACAGTGAATCTCACCAAAGAATTGCTCCTTCTAGTCAAAAGCTTCACATCTTCTGTAGTGACTGTGCTTCGTTTTGCATGCCTGCATATAATTAAAAAACACCCCTTGATGTGTTTGCCAACACCAGCTGTAAAAGGTCATAGAGCATGTAATACAGACTCTTAACCAGTGCAGCTTAATAGGGACCCAGCAACCAACAATGACAATCTTTTCCAACAACAACATAGAAAAACCTTTTTTCAAGTGTGCATGTGTACATCTAAATACTCACACTTATGTGTAGAAAGAGTAGAATTTAGCAGAGATTATCTGACACTGTTGCTGGCTCCTACTTCCCAGTAAGTTACTGAGTTGGTTTTGACTCAGAGCACCAAACAGAGTCCTTAAAACATTCCCTTACCTCCTTGGAGCAACTAGATGAATCACAGGCATGGTAGCAAGCATCTGTCACTCCCAAACCATTCAGCACCACTACACATCAATGAATTTGACAATTTTATGTGGCCATTAGTCTAAACAATCACTTGTACCACACAAATTGGCTTCAAAGATGAGGAAGAAGCTGTAGCAGCATACTTATTTCCTAACTTCACAGCCGCTATTTAATCAGTCAACAGAACCCTTTAAAACTTGAGTTACAAGACACGTTTTAAAGATTATGCAGTTATCTGAGCTGCTTTTGCAGTGATCAAGTGTCCTACTACCTACCTGGCAAACATTTCGAGGTCTCTTGCAAAGTTTTCTGGAGAAAAAACAGACACCATGGATTTTAAAATACTGTCTCTGATTAGGAAGAGATAAGTAATACAGAAAAACAAAGGTGCAGCTGCAAATTGTCAATGTAAGTTTGAAGAAGTAATCATAATTCGTTGTGTGTCACTGTTGCAGGTGGCCCATAAAATTACTTCGTATACATTTAAATGCTTTTTTGCAGGTCTGAAAAACAGAATTACAACTTCTCGCACTTCTAAAATCGTGACGCAAGAAGCGATACATCCCTGACAGCGGGTTTAACGGCTGTTTTTTTGTAAAGCACCCGCTCTCCAGCCCGCCCGTGCCGTTGTGCAGGTAATTAGGACACAAGGGAGGTACCACACTGCCTGAAGGTGATCTCGGCGATGGCGGCGATGGCCTGCTTGCTGAACCGCATGCCCTTGTCCTCGGCGACGTCCTGGCACAGGCAGCCGGCCGTGTAGTGCACCGCAGCCCGCAGCCTCTGGAAGGTCAGACCGACAGGTCAGCTCCCCGCAGACCCACAGCCGATCTCTCGCGGAAATCACGAATTGTGTTGTAAAGAAGCAGCCGTGCGGTCGCACAGCCCCCAGCCCACCCCGAAACCCCCTCAGCTCCTCAGTGCCCCCACACGCTCCCGCCCCGGCTCCATCTTGTCCCGGGGGGCCCCCTCCGGTGGTGCTGCGGCCGGTTCTGTTTCGAGAGGAGCGGGCATCAGGGGAAAACGGCGGTGAAGGAGGAGAAAGAGGAGGAGGATGCTGAGGCAGCCCCGGCCTCACCGTACCTGTTCGAGCAGCACCCGCTGCTCGTCGCCCGCCGCCTCCATGGCCGGCCCGGGCGCGGTTTCCCGCCCAGCGCGGAGGCGGGGCCGCGCCGCCGCCATGTCAGGCCCCTCCCGGCCGCTGAGGGGAGCCCCAGCCCCAGCCGCCTCTTGTCCCTCTGCTTTAACACCCTGGCACAGCTGTGGCTACATTTCACTACAGAAAATTATAATACAAGGTTTCTACACCACACGTTAGGGCAAACTACTAAAATATTCACGACGCTTCAGTTATGGCTACTGCCTGCAGCGTCACCCAGGTGTTCCATGGTATCCCTTCACTTTACAACACAATCTGCAACAAGTTGCTTTAAGTTGAAGCCTATCTTTTGTTAATCATACTGATATTCCACTGATAACTCTGTTAAGTAGCTGTCTCAGTAAACACCGAGCAAAAAATTAATACAGCGAACAGCTCGCAGCACACGCTTTAACACCTGATAGGTTCTGTGATATAAAGGTACAAGCACCCAGGTGAATTTTCAGTCATCTAAAGATGATATCCTCTTCCTTCAAAGCCATCAAGTAAACAGAGACAATTTTGCATGCTTCCACAGGTATTTTTAATTGGACCAAGGAGGAGGAAGTAAAAAAAAGCAGGAAGGTTTGGTAAAATGGCAGCTAAGCCGTCATTTTTAAGCTAGGAACATAAAGATAGCATAAACTAGGAACTGCAGCTGAACAGAGATTTGTTTGGTGACAGGAATACCAGTCTTGACACCCTTGATTTGTATTGAATTTTCTCCGTGACCCATCCCACCCTACGCCCTTTCACTGAAAGCAAACACAGCTCACCGTGTGCAGGTAACACCCAGGAATCAATCTTTAAGAACCAAGCCACTGCCTGTTCCAAATAAACAATCAGAGAAAAAAGCCCTTTACCTCCCTGGAATCTTGTGCAGTGTTACTGTGTTCACTGTCTGCCACTCTCCACTTCAGCAATTATTGAAATGCAGGCTTTTCTATCTCGATTCCTATGTGTTTATGCACTATAATACAATAAAAATATTAGCACATTAAAATGTATTCTATGAAACACCGCACAAAGACATTTTAGCCAGTTTTGGCCAGCAGCAGAGTAAAGAAAGTATCTTGATACATTTATAAGCAGGTTTATTTAGCTCTCTTATATGATATATGAAATATATCCACAAGTTATTACAAAAGTGTGCAAACACAAGTTCTAGCACAGTACAGTAAAAAGGGGTGTTCAAGGAGGTACATCTGAGATCTACAGTATCTTGTCTTCAAAAGGAAATGTTTCCATTAGACGTTGTAGGCAGAAGAAGACACATTTCCTCCATGGCCTGTCCAGTTAGTATGGATAAATGCACCTGGCTTCGATAATAATTCATATGTATGTGCACCAAAGTAATCACGCTGAGCCTAGAAAAAGAACAAAAACAAAGTAAAAAGACACGTGAATATCACAGTCATACAACTACTAGAAACTGCACTTACTGAGACTTGAGTATATGAATCAATAAATAAGATCCAACTCTGATACTGTAACATTCATACTTTCTCATTATTAAGAAAAACTACAATGAAACATTTATTAATACTAGCAATTAAGAGTTCCATAGAACAAGTGCATTATTTTATTCTGCATACTAATCTAAAAGACAAGCACATACATCCAAAAATCCAAAGATACATACTTTTTTTATATAGCATTTTGATCCAAAGGCATTGTAATGGAACAAACTCTCCTTTGGAAAAGAGGTATTGTCTGTGTTTAATTGAGCGCCCCTTTAATCAATTATCATTTATGTAGTACATGACAAAAATTACATTTAACTTTTAATCTTTGATCAAGAACAAATGCTACTTCTGGAAGAAACAAAGGAAAGTTGGCAAGAGAAAGTAGCCTTAAGCTGTCCTTATGTGACATGCAACCACATATATGGATAAAAGGGGTTAGGGTACTTCATCAAGGAAGACCACCAAGGACCCCCAAAAAAAGGAAAGGCCTGAACAGGAACCAAGAAAAAAGATATCACATACTTACACAACTGTCTTTCCTGGCTGTATGAGAACTGGCTTATGACACACTGGGTAAAGGATACGTTTTTTTAAACAACTGTATTATCACCTCTAGTTCACAGAATACTAACATATGCTGGGCACTCTCATACCCCTACCTCTGATGTTCTATGACCAGACATTTCATAGTGTTTTTCTGTCTTGAATTTAAGGTTTCAAAAGCAATCTATGCCTATATTTTTATAATGGTGGAGTATGAGATACTGCTATCATGGTCCTTAGATCAGTACTTAAACAGCAACATGATGATATTTCAGTAAATAGATGATATACCACGTTATTTCAGGCACCTACCTGAACCAGGTTAGCTGGTAGCATTTCATGTCTGTATCCATCATAAAAAGAAAGTGCGGTAGTGAAGCAGGGCATAGGAATACCAATCTGGACTCCGGTACTAATTACACGTCGCCAGGAGTCCTGAAGGAGGGGAGAGAATATTAACAAAAAAACAACTTATCCATGCCTGCTCAAACGCATACGCAGGCACACAAACTATTCTAGTATAATAGCATATGCTATTTCACATTATAATAAAGTCTACATCTGAACAAATGCAGTGGTATATTCTTGATTTTACATAAAGAAGGTTGATCCAAAATAGGAGCAAGTAAGACAGAGTTAGCAAACAGGAAAATAAAAGTGCAGGTATACAATTTACATGCAGTCAAACAACTCAAGTAATGATGCTGTTCTTTCACAAAAATATCATCTGTGCATCCCAAAAGCATGAACACAGTTGCAAAAATACTGAACAAACATTGAGACATTTTCAGGACATCTAATCGAGCACACACAGTACAAGAACTTGCACAAGGGCATAAGAGGTCAGCACATTGCTTCATACAGACACGTGGATAATCATTATTTCATCTGTATATCTGATTTAGTAACCTGCATGGAATATTCAGATTCAATAAAAAGGATTATTAATGATAACATATGACTGCTTTATTTGCCAGATAATGTGGTTTAGTTCTGCCTGTCATCTCCTGTTCGAAGCACAACACTGTTTGGACAGACCTAAATCTAATGAATAGGGTGTCTGGAACGCTGTTATTTTGGTGCTACTGCAAGCAACAGTAACAGATCAGAGCTTTATACTTTGTACCACTGAAATCCAAGTGCATAGTACCAACAAGATACCTGGCAGAGTATTCATACAGGCTAGACATTTTTTTCCTGACACTGTGGTTCTAGTGAATTGTTATATTCTGGCTTAAGGCTCTTCCGTAATGGTAAAATGGAAACCTTTAGTTTCTAATGGTAGCTTGGCTAGTGTTAAGGAGAAGAACCATGACACAAGGACTAAATGTTCATTTGGTTCTGTATTATCTTGATGTTCACAGCATAAATATACATTGCAACATTATGTAAGACCTTGGTTTGCAGCATGATATATCTGAATGATGATTAATAAAGTGATGCAAAAGCTTTTCTGTGTTTAGCGCTAACATTTTCCAACTTTTTGGTGAATGCGAGGCAAGAGGCATTTGTAGGTATTTTTGAAGGACAGGTCACTAACCCTGGTGTCTGGCAAAATTCTAATTTGGATCTCAGTATAGCTCACCTCATCATACTAACCCACTTGTGCAATTTCAACCAGCTCCAACTGTACAGTTTATTTCCCATCCTGATATTTTAAGAGTAGTATGGTCTATTAAAAAAGAATACCTTGAAACCATCATGATTAATTCCTGCTCACGTGAGTACAGATGCACAAAAGCAGTCGTAAATAGCTTAAGGATTGGTTAGAGATCTTTGGGATTAAGGATGCTATTTAAATAGGTTTCAAAGATATTCTTTTTAACTTTTCAATTTTCAGTGTAAATATACTTGTGAAGGAAACAAGCTGAAGAAGTTATACTGCTGTTTTTATGCCTTTTCTTCCTTGGAAACTCACCTGACATTTTTCAACAGCTGTCTTAAAGAAATCATCCAACAGCAAATTCTGGAGCTCAGGGTTTCGATCAAAAGCATCTTTGATTTTTCCCAGGAACACACTAGGCAGAAACATGTAAAGCAGGAATCAAATTTCATATCTTTCTACAGTGGCCCAGAATCCAAAAATTACAGTGCCAAGATTTGACTCAGCTAGAGTGATTCCAAACATCAGGAAAGATTAAAAGAAAACAAAGATCAACAGCGGCTAAGCCACCAGAAAACTGGTGTCATCTGGTAATCTCTAATGCTGACTAGAAAAACCTGGTGTCTTATCAGCTAATTAACTCCGTGGATTTCCCAAGAAGATCTCCAGACTTCTCAGGTTAGCACTGCATAAAGAAAATTGCCTTCTCTTCTCCCCTCAATAACTAAATTACAATTCATCTCAATTACCTTCTGATGATGCAGCCTCCCCTCCACATCAGTGCAATGCCACCATAATTCAGTGTCCAACCAAATTCTTTGGCTGCTTGTCTCAGCAGCATGAAGCCTTGGGCATACGAGATAATCTTGGACGCATACAGTGCCTAAAAAAAAAAAAAAACGCATATTCAAAGAGAACTCCGACAGAGCTGAACAAGAAACTTTATGACTGACATGCTCTATGTAGTCTACCTTTTGCTCTGTGGACACCACTATGCAACCCAAAATGGGATGGCTGAAAGCAGGCAACACTTGTCATGAAAGGCAAACAGAAGAGCTTTTCACCAAGATTTACTGCATCCAAAACTTGCTTTGATCTGCTACTTTAACAGAGCTCTCTGCAAAGCACGACGACTCACCTTGCGTATGTCCTCCAGAAAGGCTTTCTTGTCCCCACTAAACTGAGTCACTTTAGGCCCTTTCAGCAGCTTACTGGCCTGTACTCTCTCTTCCTTGAGGGAAGACAGGCACCGTGCAAACACAGCTTCACCTTTACACAGGGAAGGAAAGGGCAGACAATTAGCAAGTTCAGCATCACCAGTAAGGTCTATTTGAGATACCTAATGCACAGTCAAAGTGCCTCTGTATGATGAGCTACTGCGCAGACAAATGAGAAGTGTACAAATGAATTATTTCAGCTGCATTACTGAGGGCCAAACTGCCAGCCACCACAACCCCTGGTTAAATACTGTCTGATACAGCTTTGAAATGATAAAGGAAAAAAAAAAGTTTTCCACATGAAAATTTAACCTCAGGAACCATCACCAGCTCTTAGGTTTTAGCTGTTTTAATACTTCTCCCTAACCACAGAAAGCAGATAGTCTTGCACAGCAGCACAAGGCTTGTTGACTTCACTAATTCTTGTAACATACCTTGAAGATAAAAAGCTGTTGCATAAATGCCAGCTCACATCAAAACACTAAATGTACTTTGAAATACACACACACAAAATAACCATAACTAGAAACAAGAGTAAACCAGCAAGTTTGAACAAAGATGTTAACTTATGTGAGGAAATAAACTTAACAAATTTGATAGGCCCACAACACTAGGTTCCAGAAACCCACAAGACAGTTTTATAACATCTTTAAGCAGGTTATTAAACATCATTCGCCAGGGCTAAGGAGCTATCCAAGCTGTATCTTCAGCTGCTAAAGAATAAGCCTGAATGCCAATCTCTTGATCTGATTCCTAATCATGCTGCTTTAAGTTGTACTTATTTGCAATTGAAAACAGTGTTGGCAAATGAAAAAAAAAAAATCATCTTTTCCAGTGTCTGATAGAAGGAAAGTAATTAAGGCTTTTATAGCTTTCATACTGAACTTTCCTTCTTCCTTTTAAGTGAGCTGTAAATTACACACACACACAAAAAAAAAGGTGAATGTGTCATGAGTCACATTTTCACAGAATTCTGGACCCTCCCGGCATTAACTGAGCATATCAAAATCAGAGCTGGCTCCTCTCCATTTCAGCAAAAACTTCCTTCTGCAGCTGGGGAGAAGAAGGAGGGGTGCAAATCAGGAAAAAGCAGAGGCAGCATGACGCTGCTTTTACAAGAAGTCTGAGAGTCATGTTTATGCAATAAAACCACATGCACAGCAACTGCCCTAAGAGTGGCCATGTTTGCACAAGGGTTATTACACATACTTCCTTATCTACTGCTCATTACCTAACAGTGCTACCCTGGCACTGCAGAGGATTCATCAAGGAGCGGCTCCTCCACCCTAATCTTTGCGGGAACCCTAAACTAGGGAATACTAATAGCACAAGTGAAAATCTTTGTTTTTCAAGCCTACAACTGAAAGACTATAGCTGCAGTAGAATGCTAAAACCATTTACAAAGCTTGTTTTGTAAAAATATGTTGCTGCAATGCAGTCACATTTCTGTCATAGCTATCATTGCAGTTACTCTCTTTAGCACACTGAATACAGTTTACCTTGTCTTATAATACAGCAGGACATGGGAAGGGAAAAGGAGGTAGAGAAAGCATAAACAATAAAGCCAGTCTGAGAGCAAAGAATCTTTGGAGATTATCTTTCTTACTCAAAAGGAAAGTCCACATGGGACCTGTGCTAAGAGCACTCTAAACATGTTGCAGATCTATTACAACTCAGGTGTCACAACTCTGAGGCCAGGCTGGATAAAAGGGCAGGTAACTACTAGGTATGGATGTGAACAGGTAAATTCTCACACACTTTAGGGATACAATCTAAAGTAATTACAAAATACATTCCTATCATCTTAGTTTGGCTTTCAGTGAGTGGCTGTATTAGCCACAAAACAAAACCCAGCACCATTCCACAGTGTATAAAGAAACACCACAACCAACTGCCATGAGGAAAAACAGCAGTCACCACTACAGGGTAGCAGTTTGCCACTGTTTGTAAAAATGACTGTGCTCCTCAACCCATAAATGGTCCAGCCGTTGTGTTTTTGTCTAGTTATAGTGAAACACACAAAAAGGAGAAGGAAATGCTTCAATAGATATCTGAAAAAGAAGTACTTATCGAGCAGTGTGCAAGCAACAAGGTTTGGGGTTTCCCTCCCTGCCTTTAAAAAACAAAACAAAACAAAACAAAAAAAAACACTTTCAAGGCTATGATGGGATTGGGAGCTGGAGATAGAGCAGAGGATGACTGAGAGGAATGTTGCCTCAGCGTGACACTGACCTACATTTACCTGTCACTAAGTAATCACCAGCAATGCGAAGATACCACGTACAAAGGTGCAGTAACATTACTACAAACATTTGAGAAACCAGGTAAAAACAGGCTCAGTGAAGAAGAACAAAGTTAACAGCAGTCAAGAGCAGAAAGACTGCAACAGCTACATCTGTAACAGCCTCTTCTGTGGGCCAAGCCCTAGCGTGGAATCTTTCCTGAGATCACTGTGAGTTACCCTGCTCCTCAGTGTGATGTGCTGAGTGCAGGTAGGAAAGACAAGGCTGGATCAAAGACCTGCTTACCTATGAGTGTGACAGGGACTCCATACTCCAGGGCAGAAATTGCTGTCCACTTCCCTGTGCCTTTTTGTCCTGCACTGTCCTTGATCTTTGGGAGGAGGTATTTGCCATCGCTGTCTTTGAATTTGAGAATATTGGCAGTGATTTCAATCAGGAAAGAGTCCAGCTCAGTCTTATTCCATTCCTGAAATACCTGGAAGAGAAGACAAAGTATATGTAGACATACATACATATGCACCAATTTACTATGTATCTAATATATATATATACACACACACTGATTTACTGATACATATATGCATATGGATACATATATATGCTTACAGAAATGGTTCATATCTCAGTTACTGGTTTTTGGTACCTCACCACAGCTACCAATGATTTCTGCACCACTGAAACAGCACTGCTCAGAAGCCCTGCACTGGAAGGACACCCCAGAAACACAGCTGCAGGGCATCCATTTCCAAATGGAAAGGCAGAAGCAGAGCTGGTACTGTTAGCTATCACCACAGGCACTTAGGGCTGAAAGCAGAACTGGCCTTTCAAGATACAACACACTTATCAACTTGCTTCAGGCAAGATTTGCCTGGTTGATTATAAGGCTCAATCTTTTACTAGCTTTCTTTCTGGCTTGAAGTTGCTTTCTGGAGACAAGTCTGCTGCAGATCGGGAGAGTTCAGATAATTTCTATAAACATTGAGGTGTTAAGTGCTTGCTGCTCGCTACCTCATTTGAAGCTCACCTGTCCTTGGCACAAAGCATGTCAGAAATATTAATTTCACTTACTTACAGCAGCTTTAAGTTGCCCTAATCAACAGGGGATACCAAGCCTCAAGGGAAGACACTCAAAACTACAAATCACCTTTGACATCTCATCATGCTCCATGCCCACCACATCTTTCATCAGGTGGTAGGCCTCACAGATCAGCTGCATGTCTCCATACTCAATCCCATTGTGCACCATCTTCACAAAGTGTCCAGCACCCTCATCTCCTACCTGTCAGGAAACATTAAAAAAAGAAATTAAAAATGTCATCAGCAACACTGCCGTCACCATGTCCACAGTTTATTACCTACCTATGGATTTCTTCTGCCTAAGAAAGCTTTATCAGCCAGGTACTGACTGAAAACGCTTTGAGTCTAATCACTGATTCACTTTGCTTCCCTGCCTCATGACCCAGCCATAAAACTTTTTTCTTCCACTGTATTGGATAAGTTATCAGAGTTCAGTTCAGAGTAAATCTGAATTAAATGCAGTCAGCCAGAAAAATCAACATACCAAAGTGGCTACTTTATTAGCATTTTATACATTAGTTTCAGCAACCAAGCTGCCTACACAAGGTAAGGTCAGTATCAAATAAATATTTACCCAGTCACAACAAGGTTCCCCAGATCCCACTTTAGCAGCAATGCTTTGGAATATGGTCTTGATATGGGGCCTGTGGGGAGAAATAATATGGCTCAACAGGTAAGCAGAGGACACAAACACCACAAAAGAAAATCCATCAGTATGATGCATCCTTCTGGAAGGATGGGGCAAGGGCATGCTGACAGGCTGACACACGCAACACACAGCAATGTCAAAAAAAAGTATGCTTTTCCCAGAATTAGACACTGCAAGAAACGGGGACAGCCCATGTCATACACGTAAAGCATTGTGCAGACAAGCTTAGTGTACCTAAAAGAGTCCAAATATCACTTTCTCCATTTTACAGATGGGGAAACCAAGGCAGGTTATGATACAGGCTCATATTTGGAGAGGATCAGTGGCAGAGCTGAAGCAAAGCCAAATTCTGCTCAATAGCTACAAGAAAAATCCAGGGTGATCTGGAGGAGGAGAGGAAGGAGGGAATAAACTCCATGAATGTGAGTCAGGATACAGTAACTTGCATTATGTCAGTAACTAGGAGCTTCTGTGACTATCAGGCTCCCCATTGCATGGTAAATTTCCAAGAGCGCATTACAGAACACCAGGTCTGAAGCAAGCTAAAAAGTGACCACTGGGAAAGGAGCATGGGTGGCACATGGGTTGCAGGTGCAATGAAATAGAGGGGACAAAGTTCAGGAAAGGGTTGCAAATAGAAGCTGTCTTCATAGAGCTTTTTATAGCAAAAAGAAGACCAGGCAGCAGAGATAACTGTTACGTTGTCACTGGCTTTGTGCTGTCAAATTTGAACAGGCTGTTACTGGTGTGAAATGCTAAAGGAAAAGGGCAGGGACTTGAGATTCTAAAGCACTGGTAAAGTCTGGAAAACACCTTTTATTCCTACCTTTACAGAGAGAATGGGCAATCAGGGATAAAGTCAAATATGAACATCACTCTTATGTTAACTTGGGTACAAAAAACTAGGGTAGCAAGGCAGAAATTAAAAAAAAAAAAAAAAAAAAAAATACAATAAACATGTAGTGAAGCCTCCCTTAATAATTCATGTCAATACAGTGACGTATACTGCTGCCCATTTTATGGCTAACAGCTTTCCTAGTGCACAGGGCCCAAAAGGAAAAATCATAATAAAGAAATAAGGATTTTGCCTAAACTAATAAAAAAAAGTACTTTCTCCTTTTCCATACATTTCTACCTCTAGATTTCTGTAGGTATTACTTTCGCCTGTGATTCCCTGAAAGACAAACCTGACCTAGTTTTTCCTGCTATGAAAATCAGCACTGGCGGATGACCCCAGATATGTTGAGAAATCTTGAGCCTTGAGGAAGTAAGATGGCAACATATCTTGTTCTCTCCACACCCATGTCCCTCCTCCTTTCCTCCCTCAGCTTTTAGCATGAACAGAAGACGATTATTGCAGAGCAGTCTGAAGAATATACAAGCAAATGCTTACCAGGCTTCTTTGGCTCCTCCTGGCATGAGTGAAGGGCCATATCGGGCACCCTCCTCTCCACCACTCACACCGCTCCCAACAAATAAGATGCCCTTTTTCATCAGCTCCTTACAACGTCTCTGGAACAAAAAGAGGAGCAACATTAGTTAATTTATTGTAATGCCAGAGTGTTAGAAACAAAGGTTAGCAAATCAGACCTAAATTAAGTTTTCAACTCTGCTTTGAACATGCCAGCAGACAACTTCAGAGAAAGCTTGTACGCCAAAGTGAACGTTAGGAAACTTCCTATTGCTTTGACATGGATCCTTGCAAAAGAGACGTGCCAAAAGAACAAATTCCTTGTAACCACCAGAGAAAAGAGCACCGTACTGAGGCTGGAAAAGGCTCACAATAGTGCCAGGTGATACATGCTGTGTGCAAAGATGTGGAGGAGGCAGATTAGGCCCAAGTTGCTGAGTTCATTATGCAGCAAAGGTGCAATTCTGGACAACTACATAGGAAGCTAATTCCTCTTGAGTGGGAGAGAAACACAGGCTGAGATCTGTAAGTGGAGCTGCAAGCTTGCCAAGTATTAAACCTCATTTAATACCTGTTTTTAACTCTGGCTTGGCCAAGCCACTTATCGAAAAACAGGAACGCAAAAGCAGAAGGGCTAATACCAGTATCCCCTCTAAGATTCAGAAGCACCAATTTCTGTGCAACACTTTCATGTAATCATCCCAGATAGGCTAACGTAACTTCAACAGTTACAGCCTGCTCATATGTAGGCCTTTAAAAAAAAAAAAAAAAAAAAAAAAAAAAGGAGCATTCAACAACCAGACCATTGCTGCTTTCATTACCAAGACAGCCAAACCAGCAGTTCTTTCTTATTGGATCTTCCCACAGTCATGCAGAAGAGAGCAATAACAATACAAATAACAATAACAAATGCAATACTGTTCGTACTACTTCAGAACCTGTATTTCAGGATGTTGTCAGCTCCTAGCACACAAGACCAATTCAATAAATATCCTTAGATTTTCAATTATTCCTTAAGACTGTAACAGGACATTTTCTAAGAGACTTCTCTCTTTAGAAGATGTCAGTAAAAATATCCTTTGATAATTTAGGAAACTTAAAATAAGAAATATACTTGCAGAACAGTCCTTATCTACCGCAACAACTGATTTTTAATACACTGCATGATCTAGTTCTGCAGAGAACTCAACTTGGCCTTTCCTACGGGGAAATGACCAACCGTTCTCATGATCAGAGGAGAAAGAATCATGGGAAGTGTATTTTATTCACCCACTTTGGGCAGAAAGCAGGCTTACCGTGGTATCTCTGTACTCAGAATTCCCACCATCAATTATGATGTCTCCAGTCTCCAGCAATGGCACCTGCCAAAAATAAATCAGCGTTATTTTTTTTGGTCTAAGCTTAAAAATTTATTACTGACAACTAATTGAAATCTTCCAGAGGAAGCTTTTCAAAGAGCCAGAGGGAAGTCGCAGTTAGAACATTTGTCTCACCAGTTTATTGATGAAATCGTCCACCGCGCTTCCAGCCTTCACCAGCAAGATGATGCGCCGGGGCTTCTTCAGCTTCGAGACCATCTCCTCCAGGCTGTGAGCGCCGATCACTTTGGTTCCTTTGGCCTCGTTCGCCAGAAAGTCATCCACTTTGGAAACCGTCCTGTTAAAAGCGCAGACCTGGAGGAACACGTTAATAACACCTTAATAAAAGTGCATTAACAAAAGCTGCCAGCTGAACAGTTACATTAGCTCAGGCTACAAATTGTATAAGTGAGGCCTGGTGGTGTGTGCTCTGTTTCCACCTGAAGGCACCGAGCCTCTAACACGCAGCAAGTCCCTGCAAGCACCTCAGGAACCCATTGCTAAGGGACAAGCCTGGAGCACGCCTCAGCAAAAAGCCGTGCTGAGGGGTAAGCCATGCACCACGGGCTGATTTTTGCTGGAAACGGGTCAAAGCACAGCCGGGGCGACAAGGAAAAGGAAAACCCAGCACCCAGCGGGCTACCACAGGGGGACATAGGGGCTGCGCGGCCGGGCTGCCTTCAGCTCACCACGAAGCCGTGGTCGTTCATGTTGAGGATCAGGTTCTGGCCCATCACGGCCAGGCCGATCAGGGCGATGTCGGCTCTGTGGAGAGGAAGAGGAGAACGCGTCAGGGAGCCGCCGCCGGCAGCGCCCACAGGCAGCACCCGCACCCCGACCCTGCCAGCGCCCAGCCCGGGTCCCCCTGCCCCCACAGCCCCCTCACGACCCCCTCAGCCCCTCAGGGCCCCCCCGGCCCCCTCAGGACCCCCCCGGCCCCTCACGGCCCCCTCAGGACCCCCCCCGGTCCCCGGTGCCCCCCCCCGCCCTCACTCGGCCATGGCGGCGGCGGCAGCGCTCGGGGCTCGGTGCGCGGCTCCCCCCTCCCGCCCCGCTCTCTCAGCGGCACCGAGGGGGCGGGGCGAGGGCAGAGCGCGCCCATTGGGTCCCGCCGCCAGGCCCCGCCCCACTGCCCATGGGCTGAGGGCTGGGGAGGGAGGGAGAAGCCCCGCCCCTTAAAGGGCCAGGCCCCCGTTAAAGGGGCAGCAGGGCTGGGGGGGTTCCTAAAATGGGGGGGGAATGAGGTTGACCCCAGGGGCGTGGGGGAGGCTGGGGGCTGTGATCTTTTTCTCCTCTCATTAAGGAGCAGTAATTAGCTAACCAAGCAGTAATTAGCTAACTGCTGTTGGGAAATCGGCCCCAGCCGCAGCCAGCACCTCAAACACTGGCCGGGAGGGGTCCCAGCCCTGGGGGTGCCACAGCAGGAGCAGCAGCACCACAGCAAAACTGTGTTATAAACACAGGGGGAGCTCCCAGAAAGGACTGCCCAGGACAGCAACCCTGAGGAGGGGGCACTGAGTGGAAGAATGTGACTGTCCGTATGTGACCTCGCGTATTGTGACTGTCCCCAGAGCTGGGACCTCACAAGGGCCGTTTGATTTCACAAATTTCCTGTCATTCTTAGCAGTCACCCCCAGATAAAGTTCAGCATTGGCAGCACTACTACCACGAGTACCACCTTATTTTATCTGTTAATCAAAAAACGTTTTTGAAAGCATCTAAAAGCTACTTAGAAATGCTGTGGAACATACCAAAGGGAAGAGGACGACTAAGGATAGGGACAGTCTCTCACCCTCCTGAAGAACGGGGTCAAATTTCTTTCCACAAGAGCATAAACTTGCTCAGGACAGATTTTTAAAACGATAGAAGAAACTAGTAATGAAATCCTAACAAAAGGAGCACACGTTATACCTGCTAATGCACTTGGTTGTACCTTTATTGTTTCACCTCGTTCACTAACAGTTCAGTGGTGCAAGGTTACCATACACAGTTAGATAATATCTGCATTGCACACCTAAGGCTATACAGCAAATGGATCAGAATTAGTACAAATACATGAACTATATTTACATTTTGTATACTCAAGCTCCAAACATCAGATATTTACAAAATAAAATATGAAAATGAAAATCTGAAATTAATGTACAGTGTTGCTGATGCACTCCTTCGCTGGGATGAAATCAGTTTGCAAAGACATTTGTTCAAGAAGGCCACTTATACAGTGTATACCTTGTATACCTTGTGTACAGAGAGGTTAAACAGGGACATGGGAACTGCAAGAAGAAAAAGGATGTGTTTCAGTGCAACAGCATGTCTAATGTCCAAAGTCAAGAACATTAATCAACTGCACGTGAAGTATGAACAAGCAGAGTGGAAAATTAAGAACTGATCCTGGGAAGTGCTGATCATCCAAGACTCCCTCTGCTTCTACTCCTTGGATTCAGTGTGAGCAAAAGGTAGCTCAGTACTGCTCAGGATCGGGCCACAACTTGGCAACATTAAGAATTCAAGAGTTTTGACCTCCACACCCTCAGTTTTCTGAATACACGTCTGCTCCTGTTAATTTAAAAACTGTTCCAATTGACATTGGACACGACCATCTGGTTAGTGTTGGACTAGTTTAGATTTCAAATACTTAGAGCGCATAAATGGCCTTCTGAACAAAAAAATCTCAGTCCTGTTCTTGAACACCTGATGTTTTTAAACAAGGAAGCACAAAATTAATACATTCCTGCTACATACAGTATAGTTCAGACCACAGATTGGGGTTATTAACCACAATGGAGAGATGCAACGCGCACGTCAGAGACCCATTCTGAAGTACATTCAGCAAACCGTTCCAGAGCAGCATTAGTATCCTTCCTTCGAGCAGCAGGTTAACAACTGCATGTTCAACAAAAACACCACCACAGTATAAACTAACACAAACTGAGGCTGTGTAAGTGTACCAGAAAGATGCAGAGGCAGTATTAGTTGATGGGAGAGTACCAATGGGTGTTATTCCAAAGCTAATCCTCTTTCTTATCTAAGGTGCAATTAATTACAGATGTATAAATATACAATACATTACATAAAATTAAATCCCTGTAAATTAGGTAACAAGCAGCAAAAGGTAAAGTCTTTGCTTTGAAATACCTTGCTAATCAGTAATAAGGACTATCACACACTGGCAAGAAAAAAAAAACTTCTCAGTGGTTTGGAAATAATATTCCCTTCCCTTCTGCATCCCACAATAGAGGAATCTTCTTTTAAAAAGTACTTAAAGTGCATTTCTAAAATACAGTATAGGAGGTTCAGTTTAGTTTTTAAAATATCCAGGAAGCTCCATCAAACATTACAGGGTTTTCATTGGACCAGAAGATAATTTTCTTCTCCCATTCACTGATGAACATAAAAAAACCCAAACCATGGCACAGCTTCACTCCCAGCTCTCTCTAAGAAATGCCTATCAAGTTTGCTACGAGTGTTTATGCTCAATGGGCTGGCAGGCCCACAGCATGATGCCTTGCCTCTAGTGGCTGGTCCTGAGAGCTGTCTGACTCCAGGACATCATAAGCATAACCAAGAGAGGGTTTTTTAATGTCCAGAGAAGGCAGCTTAGCATATTTTTCCCTTCTAAACAGACATTTTTAAGTTGTCAGGCTAAATCAAAAAAGCTTTGAAGTGAATGGAAATCAACTTTTTTTTTTTTTTTTTTGGCTTTGCTCTCCTTTAGAACATTTGGATTTCAGTCATCCAGTTTTAAGTAGGGAAACCAATGTATCAGTACATACCGAAAAACTGTGCCTTCACGTCAGACACAGTAATAGTAATGCCCACTTGAACTTCACGTGAAAATTGATTTTGTCATAGATTATGCAGCTTTAAGAAGTACTGATGTTTAAAAATAGCATCTTGTTCTTCTGATGACCTGGTATCCATACAGACATCAAGTCATCAGAAGCTGCTTGGAGTCTTTAGATATAAGACACTTATGCAACACAGCTGTAACATTTCCAGCTCTGTATAAAGCAAGCATCCGTCTCTTCCTGTTTTCAAAGGAAGATCCCTTAATCGTGTTTCTATCTAATGCTTATTTCTCCTTGTTTCTTTTTCTGGTTTATCCAAAGCAAAGACTTAGCAAACTAGCTTTCTTCTAGTATAAAAAAAAAAAAGATAAAAATTAAAATTTTTATCTCTCAGTGCGTCACATAATACCACCACTTAAATTGCTAGCCCTCCTCAGACTGGTTCCACTTTTATTATATACAGTGGTGGTGGTGGCAGCAACAACTTAGTGCTTAAAATTAACCTAATTCATTCTTAAAACATCTTGACATCGGCTTAGCTCCAGCCTGGGGAGCCCACTCCCAGCTCTAGTGGTCTTACTTATCCACACACTGGAAGTGCATAGCGCCCATTGCATAACAAAGAACTACCATCACTGTATTAAGAGTCACATACAATTAAACAAGACAAAAACAGAAGGAAAAAAAAAACTACTATTATGGGTCCCCAGGACATACACTCACTCTGGGTTCCAGTTCTGAAATAAATCTGAGGTCCATAGGAGACAAGATGAGCACATGATTTAGCTTGAGTACTATCTTGAAATACATAAGGATATGTCCTAGCAAGTGTCAGACTCCATCTCCCTGCTCCTTTTTCCAACCATCCTTTTAAGACGTCCCATTATGCATTGCACTTCATCAAATGAAAAACTCATAAAGCTAAAAAAAAAAAAAGTGCTGAGCTGATGACAGTCCCACATATACTTTTGGCCACAGAACTTCCAAGGCATGGTGAGACCTGGTGATGAGTGACCTGAATCAAAATGACCTTCCTGAGCTGGAGTCACAAAACTATTTTTTTGTTTGTTTGTTTTTCCCTAGATGCGCCTACTGTAATGGTGGAACAAAACCCTTTTATATCTCCCCAAGAGACAGGAACCTCAGGATGAAATTCCTGCACGTTCCCCCAGGATCACAGCTAGCCCTATCAGTGCCCAAGGTAAGTCAAGAAAGTACAGCGTAGCAGTCAAACACAGTAAAAGAAAACAAAGAAAAGCCCCCAACCTCCCTGAAAACCTAACTGAGAAAGATGAGCTCACTTCTCAGGAAGGAAACTCATTTTGCCTTTCTTTCTTGGGACAAGGAGTAAAGCTTTGCCCACAAGGAGAACTTCCATTGTAGGTCAAGAACTACCACCACGCAGCTGATCTCCAAGAAGCCAGATGTTACACCCCACTGACCAGGACCAGAATCTACTTGATCCGTCCTCCAGGAAGGATTATTTCTGAAATTAAAAGTAAGTGGGGAGGGGGGTTAGCTGATGAGAATTGCAGCAGGTAGATTAGAGACATTCAACAGTTATTCCAAACGGAAGTGAAAGTGTCCTGCTGTTCCCTGAAGAATACTGCAAGTGCAAGGTCTAGAAAGCATTTTGTAGGCAGAGGGTACTTTGCCCCATGGACAGACAGGGTGTCAGCTGAATATTACAGGTAGGGGTGTGCATGCATAAAGCAGGCATTTCAGAATAATGCCAAAGAACTGTCTTTCTTAGCAAACCAATTACAAGTGGCAATCTCTTCCAGGAGAGGCGAGGACTGCCGCTACAGTCAACTCCAAAGTCAGAGCTAAAAGCAGAAAGGGGAGATATTGCCCTCCTGTGGTGATCTCCTGAAAACGCTACAGGGAATGACCACACTGGTTCCTCATCTTCAACACTCTTCACCTGTGTAAAATCTGAGGCTGAGCACCTAAAACTTTAGAGAATATATCTAATATTTCAGCGATGCCATTTATTTTTCCCCCAGTTCTGTCCGCTCAGCTCACAGACAAGTACTGTTAACGTTTCCGGGGAAGAGTTAAAGCCAAGCACTGCTTACCTGCACCCCCACAGCAAAAGTTTAAAGGTAGATCACTGCAGCCAGCCCCTCTTGATTTGTTCCCTACCTCTTTCCAGTTTATGTCTTAGTCTGTTGGATCTGGGGAACTCAAAAACTTGCACCAAGTCCAAAATCCAGTCTGCCCAGATAGATTTATCCAACATCAGCTTTCAACAGAGTTTAAATCGGAGGCTGGATCCAGAAAGCCTGAGGAGCTATTGCAGTTCCTGGCTGGGTATTGTCTACATAGAAGGGATAATCTTGCCCTGGCATTAGCACTTTGCCCTGAGGGAACCGATGACTATTGCCAAGTCACAAATTGAATGAAAAACCTGCAGTGCTCCGGACAGACAACAATGGACAGTGGGACAGACACCAAAAGGTCAGTTGGAATGGGAAAACAATTTTAAGATTTTTTTTTTCTTTTTTTTTAGAGTCGTGCATAATCGCTTTTTTTTTTCTTTTCCCTTTTTGTTTGGCCACATGCTACCAGTAGGATTCTCCGCACAAGTGAAAAGAAACAAGGTAGTGTTAGAATATCTAGAAAATGTGATGGAGTTGGGAAGGTAGGGGATGTTAAGCCACAGGATTACATACAAGAGAAACTGTCAAGAATCACAAAGAGAAAATGAGAGGTAACACTTTATCTATCAGAAGGCGAGTTAGGGAGAACAGATGAGAACATTACATGGACTCAGTACTTCAGCTGGCCCGTGCGTCTTCGAGCCAGTTTTGACCTGCACAAGAAAGAAGTAAAAAAGCATTTGTTGAATTCTGAAAGTTTATTTTTCTTCCCTCCCCAGACTTCCTCCTTTTTTTTAGTATCTTTTCATATAGTCCTTACTTCACACATTTATAAAGGAAAACATATCAAGGGCTATAATCTGAAAGACATCTCATTCTTCTGCTGTGCTCCTTTGGAAGGATGCCTGGTTCTATTAAAGGACTGCACTGTTAAGAAACATTTGACACTACAGCAATAGCTTAGTTTCTAATTCTGTCTTTCTTTTTTACTGAAATTAAAAGGTACAGTAGTGAGACCTCTCCAGCAAGCAGGGGATGTCTGTGACTTGTATTAAAGGGAAGGCTTCTGGAGAAGGTCAAAAAAGGAAGGAAACAAGATTTTCTGCTTTAGTCCACAATAAAGAGAATGAAAATGCAGTCCAGAACCATCCGCACATAGGTATTAAGAAATTTTATAATTTTGTAAAATAACAAGGACCTTGAAAGACATTTTGTGGCTTCCAAATGCTTCATTGCATGATGCATACCACACGTATCTAAACTGTATACACATGTTTAGAGTGTCACAAACCAAAGCAACAGCCACTGCATTTCTTGAAATACAGGACTTTTTTTTTTTTAATATATAATTTTTTTGTTGCCCACCCCCCTGGTTCCCCTTCAGGCAAACCATTACGTCAAATTCTTCATAACTATGATTAAATTCTGTGATGAACTATCTGCTTACTTTATAACTTTCTCACTGTCTTTATGCTCTGCAGCTGATCTGCTCAGGAACTGCCTCTTACCTTATCGTGCCAGCAAGAAGTGGGTTGAAGGCGTATAACCAGTCATTCATGTCTTTGTCATTGATGGCCTGGAGCAGGACCCCACGATGCTTTGTGCACACACCAAAGGTGTTGGGTGTCTGGAATATTGAGGACAATTTAAAATAACTAAGTCTAAAGTCACAGAAGTTGATGCATAATTCCTCCCTCAGGAAAAGTGTACTATGTCCAACCTCTAAAAAGATCTAAGGTCTTTCCGTTAAGTTTCACTGGTCATTTCCAGGATGTTACTAGTCAGACAAATGTAACATCACCTCCAAAATACAGTTTTAATTGAAGCAAGAGACGTTAAGGGCAGCTAAGATGGACAAGTAAAGTTAAGTTTGATTCTTTGCAGAATGCTTGCATGTGGGTTTTTTAAAAACAAAACAATAAATAGGGTCATTGGAGCAATACTTGCTCATTGAAAGCAAACAATCCAGCACAGCAGTTAGTTTCAGTCTCCTGTAGAACTACATCCAAATCACAAGAAACCCTGAACAAATTGGGAACACTGTGGGCGGAGCCACCAGATACCAGATAAATCTCCAAACAAACGCATGTCCCTCAGACCAGAGATGACACAGGATGTTACAGATGCACTACTACCTGTAATGTTCCTGCTCTGAAGATAAACAGTTGCTCTGAGACTCACCTTTACCATTGCCTGCTGATCCTCACTGTATTCCACCTGAGCTGTGGATAAGTTTATGATCCCTCTTTCCACAGGATCTTTGTCACTGTTGTAAATAAAAACATAGGGACGGCGGACCACCACAAAGTGCTTGGCCCAAGAACTGGAGAGTGGTTCCTTGAAGTGGAGGTATCCTTTCTTTGAGACCACAGAGCTGGAAAAATAAAAACAAAAACAAACAAAAAAACCCACATAAATATCAATATATTTCCCCCTAAAAAAGGCAGCTATCGAGTACTCCTATCAACTACAAAGCACTGTACAGAACGTGGTTCTTAATATGTTTTGTCTGCAACAACATCAGCAAGCTGAATTTTGTCTTCAATAAGAAAAAGTCTCACATTAAAAAGGAACCACAGAGATCTCTGCTTCTGTGACTTTTAGCCATGGTTTTGATAGTAAAAATCATTACATGTAACTAACTAGAAATCTTGTTCATTAAGTAGATGCAGGGAATGAATACTGCAGAGATCAAATATAGACAACTCTCACCAGTCCAGCTTGCAGCCTACATCACTGACCACTGTGTAGTTTTGCAATCACCTGTTTAATTTACCTTCCTCAAATTGGGAAAGGAAACCAGAACTCTCAGAAACCCTTGTGACAGGGCTCAAGAAGCCATGATGACACTACAGTAGAAACATACCCTGGTCTGATTTCCTCAATATCAGGAACAAGATTTAGGAATTCATTCTTTCCAGCTCTGGCAAGATAGGAACTTTCTACTGCAGGAATTATCTGGAACTGTTCCATCTCATGACAGGGACTGGAGGCACGAGAATTTGCTTCTGGAGTCCTTTAAAAAAAATGGAGAGAGAAAAATAAATCAGAACGAAAGAACTGAATGTGGCAGCTAAATTTAAAGTGCACCTACAATCTAGGCTGTTTTATAAGTTTCATCCTCCGGTACAAGGTTTTGTTTAATATTGGGAGCCATTTGTACAATATCGAAGATCATTTCCCTCAAAATCTTTGAATAAAACTGGAAGCTCTGTTGTAAGGAGATAAACAGTAACCGCTAGTAAGTTGTTTTCCACTACTTCTCTCATTTCTCTTGCCAAATACTTCACAACACAGAAACATTTCTTACTATGGAGTACTCCTCTCAAGGATGTTAAACAGTGAAAGTACAAATTATATCTTTCACTAAGTAGTTATTCCTGATTTCATCCAGTTCATTCCTAATTTCGTATCTTCTACAGATACAGCTGAGAAAAATAAAAACAAATGAAGACATTATTTGCTAAACTAGTTTATTCTGGGTTGTTGTTGTAGGTCTTTTAAAGAGACACCTGAAAAAAAAAAAAACAACTTAGGGACTCTTGCTTGCTAAAGAAGCACTGGGCCCTAGAACAACACACACAGATCGTTTTTTCAGCACATGGGATAAAAAACCTGAAAACTACAAAACAAGGGGAAAAATAATTGTGCGGAGTGACTGGAAAAGATAAGGAGAAGGTCTACATAAAGAAAATACTACCGAAAATACAGAAAAAGAAGGGGAAAATTCAGAAAACATAGCAAAGATAGCCTTAAATGCACTATATACACTAAGAATTATTTTTTCTATTCATATCCTCAACTTACTTCTGATCAATTGAATTGCATCTTGAATCCACCAGCGAAGGACAGGTAGATGAAGGTGTGAGGGTAGCACTGCTGAAGCTTGACACTGATGGGTCCCGCCCAATCGGAGAAATATCAGACAACTACAAGGACAAATACACACAAAATATTGGGAGTGGTTTTTTTGTTTTCAGTCCTGGCTAGAGTGTGACAATTCTACATGCAGAAGGCTCGGATAACAGAAAAGTATTTCTATCAGTCATTTCCCTACTCAGTTTTACTATTTTTGCCTATCTATGGGTGAAAATACAATGGCACTTTTGTGCATGCAGCTTGTTGTTAATGTCCTACACTCCTGAGTATTCACACCTTGATTTCCTCAACAGAATATTAGATTATCTGGTTTGCCAAGTAGTGTTACCCATGTCTATACTGTCAGTATTTTTAAGACCTGATTTATCTTTTTGCATAGGGAAAGTGAATAACGAGAACCTCCAGTCTGCTGTTAGACTAGAAGCTACAACATTGTCCAAGTTCATATAATTTCTAATTCCTTCAATAGTCTTTGGAACCTGATGCTGAATAGTCAAATGCTTCCAACAGACTGAAATTAAAGATAATTAATACAAACTGTTTTGTCTCTTCATAGTATCAACAGATTCCATGAACTACAAATATATTGCTATTGTACTACAAATACAATGCATTGTATCAGATTAATTCTTTACCTTACAATCACTGATGCTGTTGTACACCTGGTTAAATTCCCGATTGAAAGTGTGAGTAAGAAGCTGCAGACACTGAGAGGAAAAGAAGAAACAAAGAAAAGGATTTTACTTTAAGATTTTTAGGGAAATTAGAACAGAAGGCAATTAGCCAAACATACTTGGCAGCTCATGAAAGAATATGCAACTTCTAAACTGCTGTGAAAAAAATAGAAGAGGGGAATAACCACTTCCCTTAATTAAATTTAGAAGTTTCATTTACAGAACAACTAAGGAAGAGGGATGAGATGCAGCCATAACCACATAAACATGGTCACCTGCGCTGACTGGTGAGAATGGCTGATTTTGCTGTAGAGCTTATTAAAGTGAAACTCGTGCAACACTGGGTATTCACCACTTTACGTGACAAGCTCATCATTAATCCATCATCAGTTGACAACTCAATTTAGACCCACACTGCTTCTCTTATGTTATACCTTGGTGGCCAGCTCTTTCTCCCGATCCACCAGGCTCTCAATATCTGTGGAGTCATAGCCACTGCTCTCACTGGGCGTCACAGCACTCTCAAATGTTGTGGTGGAAATCTGGGAGGAAATGCTAGTGGAGGTGCTGAGGGTTCCACTGCTCAGACTGGGAGACAACGAGTCACTCAGAGACTTGGGGATGCTGTCACCAAGCTTTTCACGGAGTAGAAGGAAGTGCCGTGTTTTTTCCACCTAGTAAGGAAAGAAAGAAAGCAATATCATCTGCTAGGGTGTTCCGTAGTTGACAAGCACTTCATTCTGAGGCATTCTCATAATATTCATGCAAGTAAACACTTGGTCCCAACGAAAAAAGGCTCCAAAAAATAATCTCCTATGGCACTAGAAATTAAATCTACTTTTGTTGAGCATAGCAAGATTTCCAACTGAACATTGTATGCAGCAGCTAGCCACATTCTATCCTCTCTGTTGGAGAACTTACTTAAATCTCAGCTCCCATTTGGGAACCTGTTCAGCTCAGAAGGTTAGGCAGTAGCCACACTAAAGGCAACCTCAAACATATAGCTGTCTTTTTGCTTTCACTTCCTGTAGCTACTTACCTCATGCAGCAGTTCCAGTTTCTCCAATTCCCACTGATGCTCTAGAATGAGACTGTCACCGCGGGGCCTCCAACCTGCCAGGTTCTCTTCTCCACGCACATATGCCACAGATGTATCTAGGACTTTCCTCCTCCTTCTCTGCATTCCTGAGCAGTCAAAAAATAGCATAATACATGTTAAAAGCAGCCAGGAGGGAAAACAACAAGAAACACTTATCAATTAGCAATCTGCAAAGAACCAACACTTCTGCTGTTTGGCTGGAATACAAGGCAACAACTTCTTTAACAAAAATCACTCATCCTAAAGAGGTTTAATTTAGTTCAGCTTTGTTTCATTCGGGTATTTTCTATTTACTGCCATAGAACACAAATTCCTGGTCAGTCTAATTCAATATAAGAGCTTTGATTCCTAGGTACTAGAGGAAAATAGACTGATTCAACTCGAACTACATTCCTTCCAAGTTATCAAGCTAGCCTCAAGTATCAGCAATATCTAAAATGTGGTCTTCAAAAGACCACACAAAAATTCTATCATTGCAAAACCAAGTCCCAGCTGTCTTATTTACAATGAGCAATCTATTTATGCCCCGTAAGTCTATGACACAAGAACATGCTAAGTTTCGTATTACTGGGAATGTCAGGAAAAAAAGTTTTCTGTGAATCCTTGATTCATCAATGATAAGCACAGACACAGGTCAAAAGTAAAAGCCTGCATAAATTTTTATTTTTAAATGGAGTAGCAATGTTTCGTTGCTCCTACAAAATGTAGAAACTGCTCCCCATCAAGACAGAAGTATTTACTCCATCTTGTCTAGGAAATTTTCTGCAGTATCTCAGTTTACAGCATCTTTAATGCATGCACACTTGGTGACTGCTTACCTGGACTTCCTGTGTCTGCCATTTTGCATAAACTTAGTTCATAGATCCCAGTTACTCGATTGCTGCTCATAAGAAGCCAGAGGGGAAAAAAAAAAAAAAAGGAAAAAAATTATCTTCAGAGATAAAGTACATTAGCTTTAGTTTTGTGGTGCCCAAATTAGAAGTACAGTTACTCGTTAGAACTACATCTGAATTCTAATCTCGACATAAAATAGCCATGCACTGCAAGATCTCTAAAAATGGCATTTCCCTCAAGGTGTTTTTTTCTCCATTAAAAGCTGCTGCTGCAGCAGCAGCTTTCAGCTTGGCATCCAGGTCAACTACAAGCAGGCTTGAAAAATGGACCTCTAGTCCTGGCTGTTCAGAAAGAAGACCAAAAAAGAGGTCATTAAAGAGAGTTTTAAAGAGAGAAATTTCTCATCAAAGAGAGAAACTATGAGTTTCACTGACGTGCAAGCAAGACAAAATGTTCAAAACCAGACTGGAGATCTCTAACTAGGTAAACTTTCAAGGAAGAAAAAAAACTAATCTATGTTCTCCCTATGCCCTCCCCAAGACATCAAACATCAGATACCAAAACCACCACATAAACTTACGAATCTGGAGATTTGGAGTAGCCACTGCCAAAAAGATTGCGCAGCGATCGTGGCGGAGAGATCTTGGCATCTCGTGAGTAAAAGACCATGCAAACATCCTTTGTTATAACAGCAGGTTGAATGCAGTGATCAAGCTAAGAGAAAAAACAGTAAAGAGTGACTGCCTGAAGACATTTATGCCACGTTATTTACCTTCCCTCTTTTAGTAGGACAGCTTTTAAAATCTGTTCTTCTTTGGGTCTTCGGTGGGCTTTTTCGTACGTGTTTGTGAAAGACAATTGTTAAATGCATCTCGTGAGTAAAATAGTGGCACCACACAGAACAACGGTGTATCACACACAAAGCCAAGAGTTAACTCAGTGTCTGCAAAATTGGTAGGATTTGTATCACAATGTTCACCAATTTCAAGGGGTTTTCATATAGATAAAATGAGGCACAGAAAGGTAAGGAGATCACCAGTTTCACTTCAAATTTGTTGTGAGGCAATAATGCCTCGACTTAAAATGGTAACTGCGAATAAGTTTTTCTACCCTGTTCTCAGAAAATTAATAGACTTTCACTGCCTTCAGGGTGCGAAAATCCCTTAGTCCAGTAGGTGTCCGTCTCAGGTACACAGTCTGCTGTCTCCAGTAGTTCTGTTGGAGTCACAAGCAGAAAAAACAACACAGGATTCTAACCTCCAGGTAAGCAGAAAGGGTCATATATATCTTCTCTCCATACGGCGTCACGCGATTGAGGAGAAGGGAATTATGCAAGGAGCTATCCCAAACTGCTTCAAACCGATAGAAAGTCCTGGAAAAAAGTACAACAAAAGCTCAACAGTTGGTTCCTCTGCAAGCCTCTCATCGGTCAGTGCAAAGCACTTCTTCCTTGACATCACCCAGTATGATTGCTATGGACCACAGTGGCTTGCATTACTAATTAGAGAGTTATCTCTTCTTTCCCAAGATTACTTCTACTGAAAAGAGTCTTGCACAAGAAACTATTGCCTGTTTCTAAAAAAAAAAAAAAAAAAAAAAAAAGACTCATATGAAAGAGAAAAGGAACACAGAGGAGAACAAAAGCTATCATAATACCACAGGGAAAACAGCACTAATAGACAGTGTTTCTAAAACAGAGCTTCTCTCTAATGCTTTAGGTACAATTCAGCCCAGATGAACCTTCTTTTTATTATATTTCTTTAAAAAAAAACTCGTTCTACACCATATTCTAGGGCTGGCATTTAGCAACAGAAGAGATACCTTTAATAGCTATTCATATAAAAACAATAGCTTCTGACAGCAGATCAGAATGATTGATAGGTACGGGTAAATCCTGTATATTCAAGTAATAAAGATTTCTTTCTAATTCCCTACTAGCTTCAAGTGAAAACTTGCAGACCTAACACAAGCTTTTGTAAGAAATTTCTTCAGTTTGGTATATGGAAAGAAAAGAGCTAAAGCCTCCCTCAGTTCTACCTCAGCAGTCAGGAATGTCCATCTGTTCAAATAAAAAGTGAGAGGGAGCATCACACAAAGCACATCTAAGCCATCATGTCTATAGTCAGAATTATAGTATTACCTCTCTAACAGGCGGTTAGGGAAACAAGCTCTCTCCTTTCTCACAAGTAGAGACCTGATTTAATGTATGTTCCTTTGGAAAAGAGTCCTGTACCCTTGTCATTCAGGGCTACAGCACGCTTTTCAGGTGTTTACACTAGTAGAAAAAAGGAGGCACTAATTCTTCATCACCTCCATATGATTTCCCTTCCAAACTCCCTTGCCATTCAGGTTTTCCATCCCATTTTGAATGTAAATGAAACAGTACTTAAAGTAAGGAAGCGCTTCATGTACATTTAAAAACAAAACAAGTTACATATCTAAAGAGCTTCTGTGTTAATACTCAAGGCCAGCTCAGTACAATAGAAAATGAAACCCAAGACAAATGACAAAAAGCAGTTCAGGGATGGAACAATCTAAAAGTATATACATCAGAAATGAGTTCTGACCTCAAGGAGTTCCCAAAATCCTATTTTCCTAACACTGGTTCCACTATTTCAAGCTAATAAATACACTGAGACACCATGAACTGTGCAGTCTAGTAATATAATTTGAGAATATTACTAAACACTGCTTGCAGCATGTGTTTTAGTGTTTGAAGTAATATCTAAATTGCTTCTATTAGAAATGCTCCACAGAACCACAATCCAAAGGCTAAGTAATAGGAAACTTGAAAAGCCCTATAATGTAATAATCCCCACTTGAGTTAGATTAGGCAAACAACACAGGTTGTTTTCTAACCCTTTGCATATCTGAGTGTAGTGCTCATGATTTTAGCTTTCATCATAGCTTAATTCTGAAAGCAATATTTAAAAACCATTTAAGCAGGCTCCAGATCTACATTCTGGGTGGAAGAGAAGCCTGGTTCACCGGAGATGGCAAAGCCAGGGTACCCAGCCCCTGAGCCAGCTCTGCACTTTGGGCTGAACACAGCTTCTCATGAAGAGAGAACACGTGCGTAAACGTTCAACAGTGAGAACAAAAGGCTCCTCTAAGCAAAATGGTGCTTTTTGGATCAACACCAAGTTGAAGGCAAACACAGCTTTGAGACGGTTCCTCTACTGGAGTTTGTCTAGCCAGGAAGTTAAATATACACAGGCCTGCCTGTCCAAACCAGAACTTACTAGAATAGCTAGGGACGGAGACAAAAAAGCAGCAGTGAACAAACCTCTTTCAGTATAGCAAATAATGCAAGGAGGAAAATGGAGTACTGAACAAAGGACAGAAAACAGGAGAAGCAGGTTAAGGGCACACATGTACAGTTAGAACTGATTTTTAAATGGTTTTTAGTGTTAGTGAAAAGTGGTTAATTGAAAGCACTGAAAACTTAAGTCTTCTCTTTTTCAAACAGGCAGAACAGAGAAAGCAGAGAGCGAATTGTCCCAGGCTGTGCAGCCAGCATGCTTGGCTGTGATCCACCGGAAAACCTGGAAGGTGAAAGAGGAATCCAGTCTGAGCAGCTACTAAACGCCTTGTTTCCCTGCCAACTGGTAAAGTGAGTACAGCCACCACACGGTTAAACTTCCGATGCAAATCCAGCCCAAGAAGGGAGGCTGAATGCCAGTCACATGGCAGCCACAGCTTTTTGTTCAGGGCAATTGCAAGCTGGAATTTCAAGTAACTTAATCATTCAGTCCTTGCCTTGGTACTTCCACCATGGCAAACATTACAGAGTCAGAGACTGCGAGAAATTCCAAATCTAGTTCTGATACAGAACAAAGGAAGAAAATAGCAAGGACTATGAATAGGAACTACACTCAGATGGCACGTTCTGAGGATCAGAAAGACTGAATGAGGGAAGCTATCTGTTGCGTGTGAAGGAAAATTTATTCTCACATGTTCCCTGCTGAATTTTACCTGACAAGGCAGGAGATCTACTACTTCTAGAAGAGCTAAGAGGCGTGCTAACAAAATTCAGTAAAAACTACAAGGGAAACAGCAGCAATAGAAGTGGGACATAAAGCATTCTATTTTCAAGAATCTTTATGTGCAGAGGAAGCAAACAGAAAATACCTAGGCATATCCTTATCAAGAAAGAGCCTGTAAAAACATAGAAAGAGCTTCAGTTAGTGCAGCCAAAAGCAGAACAAAGCAGCAACAGCTGAGAGGAACAGAACAGACAGACAAAGAAAAACACCACAACCACAAAACAAGTCTGCAGACAACAGGCAAACATAAGACATCCCTGATCAGAGCTTCAGTCCCACTCCACACACCCATCCCTCGACTTGAACTTTGGCATTTTGGTAAGAGACTGTCAATGGCTTCACTTCGCTCACCCTCATCCTTCATGCAAGCAGCCCTCCCAGCAGAAAACTAGAGCTGCAGGAATTTATTGAAACAGCTGGCATCCAGAAAGTATAGGACTTCCCAACTACCTAACAGCATCAGACTGGAAACCAGCAACAGCCCCCTGAAGTTCCAGTGCTACTGAACCATTAGTTCAAAAACACTAGAAGTAAAACATCAACATTGTGTGGGAGGTAAGGAATAGCTGCTGAAAATACCATCAGCATGTGTGTTTACAGACACTAGGTGGCAGGAAGACATTCAGTTAGTAGGAGCAGCATCCTGAATCCTCCTCTAATATTGCAGTGATATTTTGAAGCCCAAGCCTCTAAAGGAGAAGGAAGTTAGAAGCCATTTCAGAGCCGAGAAGGACACCGCCTCCAGAATTCAGCAGTTGCAGACCCAAAACAACCCTGCTCCCCTCTGGGAACACACGGAATTCAATTTCAGAGATATTCCTGCTTTGCACCAGCTAAACAGAGCCACGAAGTGGTCAAGTGACTTGGCTGATGTCAGAGCAGGGGGAGGCTCTGCTGGCAATGCAGAACTCTGCCTCGCTGCCCTTTGTTGCAGATACTGAAGCAGAACAATGCAGTCTGACTGATCTGCGCAGCAATGCACCCTAATGAGGAGACACATGCAGCCAGAAACCTCTCAGAGAGGGGCCCTGCTGTTGCCCCAGCGATTGCAGTTACACAGAACAGACACCTCCTTATCAGAATTAGTGTCAGCTTGTGATATATCTGTGTAAATCCACAACTTATGACATTTAATTTACAAAGTGTGCTCTTGCTTAAACTGTCACATGCTTGTTACAGGAATAATACGGGTATGTACACATCCATAAATACATCCCCGTGATATGGCCCTTCTGCTTCAATGCTTTATTCTCAAAACAACCCTTGACGTCAGTTTAAAATTTCTGTCTTCAATTCTTAGTCTCCCACAAGTCATGCCTTTCCTTCCTCCCTTTACAGTCCTTACAAATGGGAAGTCATCCAAAATCTTCCATGCAGTTCAATGGACCAGATTTATCAAGGAACTATGGTACCCCTCATTCTCTGTATGTCCCTCTCCATGGAATTCTACATTTGATTATTAGCAACACTGCTAGCTTTCCCAACACCCTGTCAATACCTCATTCTGCTAAAAAGAGTAGCCATTGTATTCACTTACCTACTGGAGCTGTGAGATGACTTCAAGTATTTTGCAGAGATAATATTCAAAGATAGAATAGCATCCACAGCAGCTTCATCTACCTCTGCTTTGTTTCTTATACGTCCTGATAAGGGTAGGAGGAAGGAAATTAATAAAATCTTGAAATACAAAATTTATTTTCCAAATATCATTTCAGACTACACGATTAAACAAGCAGCTACAAGTAGAAATGGTAAAACTTCAGTTTTTCCTCTAGGTAAGTTTCAAAATCTAACTCCTCCCACAGCCAATACTCATGAAGACAGCAGAATAAAATGTAAAGAGGCATTTCCATTCCTCATGCAGAAACACACAAAACAGAATACACTCACCAACAACCAGCTCTCGCACATCTTTCCAGTGCAACTCGTTGCCCTTCTCATGGATAATAGTGACTGTGATTCTACGCTGGATTCCCTGGTAGAGTTCAAAACCAAGAATTTATACTGGGGAAGTATTTCCACCCCCCACACACTATCATCATCTATTTTGCACTTATTCAATAAATATGGAGCAAATAATCATTTAAATTATCCTGTAACTGTGAACAAAAACCTTTGTTTGTCTGGGCCCTAAAATTAATCTACCAGAGGAACAGTATGTTCTCATATGTAACAAATTACACTTTTTGCCTCTACTCCACAAAGACAAAGGCTTTTCACCTAAAATAGCCCTGAAATCATTGGCATGATACATACAGTCCCTGGGGTATAGCAGACTCAACTACAAAAACATTAAGCAGTTATTCAGATAATGTATGCTTAAGCACTTCTAAGTATATACAATAAAATAAAAGGTACGTATAGCAAAAGAATTATATGTACTGAAGAAATGTAAGAAAAGTTACTACAAACCAGCAACTATTCATGCAGATATACTCCCTCTTTTTCACATACATCTACATATATAATCAAAATACAAAAAAAAAAAGAAAAAAACTCTGCAACAGCTAGGAAGGAGGTAGAGTAGTACAACAGAAATAAAGACCACATCTGAACCAGAAAAAATCCCCAGGTGTTGGTCTCAATAGTTTCTGCTCTTCCAAGCAAAGATGTCAATTACCCAGAAAGAAAGTGCTGTATGCATAGCTGCTTCAAAAGAAGTTGAAAGATGTTTGCCTGTATTGTGGATTTACATTAGTAATGGGATTACAGAGGATAGAATTACGCTGGTTTGGACTGGAAGTAACTGATGAGGACACTGGTAAATCCAGAAGTAACACCTGTTCCTTTTTTTTTGTTGGTGGTGTTTGTTTTATTAAGGAAATAATTGGAATATGACCATTATTCCCAAGGTACAAGAGTTGCTCCTATCCTTGTAAGAAAAAGAGGAAATGCATGTCACCAGCAAAGTCCCTGAAAAGGAACTGGAAATTTGAGAGTAGAGAAAAAACATAAACAGTATTTAACCAGGATTATCGTTAGACTATGGCTAAAGACGAATTATTATTAAGGATTATTACAGTAGCATTTTTGATTAACTACAAAGATTTGAAGTGCACAGAGGCAGTCATTGTACAGAATCATCTTATAGCCAGCCACATGTAGTGAGAAAGAACCAAGTTGAAATAACAAAGTTAAGTTCACGTGCTCCTCCAGTGATCCTGGTACAGAAATTAGAGAATGTGGGGGGCACAAATTTGGTCTCAAGGGTTCCTGCTTTTCAAAAGGCTTTCGTCTTTTATGATTGAGACACGCTGATAAGCAGAGGAAACAGCAATATACCAGGGGCCAAACATATTCTCCACATAGCTCAGAGCTAACAGACTAAATACAGACTGAAAGATGACTGACCCTACAGCTATCATTAGACAGCTGTGTGGGAAAGGACAGGACATGAGATGCAAAATCCCATCATTAGCACTCTAATCCCCACAGAGATGAAACTTGCTGTTCTACAGCTTTCATTAGTACCTGGTGAAGCAGGAATGTCCCCTGACAAGGCAGGCCTCCAGTGTGGTCCACAATAGCAGGAATATACCTGTATGAGAGACAGAAATCAGCAGGCAGGAAAGATACACTAGCAAAGCAACATTACTCTTTATTGTGTTGCCAACGTTTACCTCTCCATATAATATCTGAAGAAATAGGAGTGTTTCTACCAGCTCTCAGAATGGACTCTTTATTTGACCACAGCATCAAGTTCAACAGAGAAGTCTCATGTACCAATCACAGAATCATCTAGGTTGGAAAAGACCTTCAAGATCAAAGTCCAACCATCAACTTGACCTGCGAAGTCGCGTGTCCCTTAATGCCGTGTCCATGTGTCTCAAATATCTCCAGGGACGAGGACTCCACCACTTCCCTGGGCAGCCCATTCCAGGGCTTAACCACCCAGCCTCTCTATACGAAGAAATTCTCCACAATGTCCAATCTAAACTTCTCTGATGAATTTGAGATTGTGAGATTGTTTCCTTGCATCCAATCTTCTGGACAACTCTGTGAAAACTCACTTCTCAATATAATCCCTAAAGACCTTTCAGGGGAAAGCCTTCTGCATAGCCGAGGTGAACATAAAATAGGGTCTGCTAGACAGTTTCTCCAGTGTAGACTCTAATGACACAAAGAATTTAAACTCATGGCCTAAACATAGAATAAACATTCCCGACACCTGTTCAGCTGGTGTACAGGGGCTTCCAAAATGGACAGATTACTTCAAGCGTTAAAAAAAAAAAAATGACATTCTGTCTCTTCAGTCCTTTCCAAGGGGGATGACAAATGCCAGCAGAATTGATATCCCCTCATTACAAGCTAGCAAGAGACCAGGCTGACACAAGCCAGGCTACCCTTCAGATGATTGCTGAACATCAACCTTGGCTGAACGGAACAAAGGGTAACTGATCCCATAAACCACTGTTCTTAAAACACGATTGTCTTGAAAGAATGAATATTGCACTTACTCCCCTGTTGGCTCCAATTCGCTGATCTCAAACCAGACAAGGAGGTCGTATTTGCTCACACTCTGGCCCAAGCTGGGTTTGCTCATAGTATTTAGCTTTGTAGCTGGCACTTAAAGAAAGAAAAAAGAATAGCTTATCAAGACTGAACGAAATAAAGATATCCTAGGGCTCACAGAAACATGTCATTTCATTGATTCCATGTATTCTATGTACATGGGCATATTACATCTTGTCCCCTGAAAATACACAGCACTATTCCTCAAAGTATTGGCATCAAATAAGGTTATTTAAATTTAAATAAGAAAACAAATGTAGTGGAAATAAAGAATTTGCAAAAATAAGAAAAAAATCATCTCTAGATCCACACAGTCTCCTCAGATGTCCACCAGCTACTTTCTGGTTTAGGAGCTGGAGATTTGAATTGCTTAGATCAGTTCACCTGTAACATTTTTTCACCCAGAACATACATTTTCCCTTCCCCATATAAGAAAATAAATTAAGAACTAAAGAATTCGGTCTTCACTTTTTTGCGCTGCAAAATGCCACTCTCCTTTATCAGTTTAGATAAGAAAATGTGCACAGAAAGAGGATGAATAAGACTTATTCCAGATCTGTAATCCCGTCAAAGTATGTTTCTGGGCTCCTTATGTTTTGGTATTAGTGATTTCTACTGACCAGATCCCCTCAAATTCCTTTCATACTAACGTAGGGATAATTCATGTAGAAAAACTACTACTAATAGGATAACTGAAATTCTAGAAATACCGATATTCCTTCATGCATACCTTCATCACACCTTTTACTTGCCATTACAAGATTTCTCCTCTTTCTGCACTCATTTCATTTTTGTAAATGAGAATATTTTAAGAGCTTGGATAAAGCAACACTTGCAGCTGCACATGAACTCATGACAGCTGGACTGAGTATTGTTGAAAGTAGGAAAAATCAAAACACGTCACTCAAGTTAAGTTTACTGCTACACAGAGAAACTCAAAAGCACCAGAAGAGGAAAAAAAAAAAAAGACCAGAAAGACATTTAATTAGACTTTAAAGCTGGTTCTGGATGTTCTCATAGACTTGTTCTGGCAAAACCAGTGTGGGTTTGTTTGTTTTCCTTTTTCCCCCCTCTAAAACAGAATGTAAATGTAAACAATGAAGAGCACTGTACATGTCAAGTTAATGACAAAAAGATGAGCAAAAGGAAAGGCTATATAGAACAAAGCAGAATGTCTCCTCTACACCTAGCTATTTTTTCATATGTAGCATCTCCCAGTATCTCAGAACTATTTACAGAAGACAAGAAAACAGAGGTCCAGGAAACTTTGGGAAACAGATCCACAGCCAGAGAAAAATCTGCGATACTTATCACACAGGAGTTTATTCACTCTCTATATAGTTTTCTCTAGAATAGCCATAAACAAAAACATGGTGTCACCGTTCTGTGACTGCGGCCATGCCAATTCTAGTCCCAAGACTACTACAAGATAAAAATAAGGAAAAAGGAATCTTGAAATCTTGAAGAATGTTTCAAAACTACTTCTACATCTACCATAGATCAAATTTGGCTACTAACCATCTCGTTTAGGAGCCCGCTCACTCTGACAGTTGGGAACAGGCAGAAAGAGAAAAGGAGGCAGCTGGTCAGCCCCATCTTGGAAAGCAGCCACAGCAGAGGATGCAAGCACGTTGGCATGCTCAGATAGTGTGTTCAGCACGTGCACGTTTACATAGCCAGACATTAGATACCTAATCAGCTCAATTTTTCTTTCATGGTCTGCAAAGCGAATGAAACACACAAAAAAAGGGATGGTAGAGATGGCAGGTGAGGAAAAAAGAGGAGGAGGATATAAAAGGTGAAACAGGAGGAAAAAAACATAAAAGTTCAGCATGCATTGTTAAAATTAAGCAAAGAAAAACAGATAATTTCAACAAGGCTGGCTCACTGAACAAGAATGTTACAGAGCAGAAAGATGGAGTGGTTAATGAATAAGCAAATTTCCAGTCAAGTGCTCAGTATGCACATGAAGAGTCATAGCCAGAACTCATGGAATATGGATAACACCTGAGGAAAAGAATTCTACCCTTTAATGAACCAAGAAGTACTTTACTGCAAGAGGTGGTTGAACACAAGGAAAGAAAGACAGCCCAAGAGGGTTTCAATGCCTTTTGCAATGTTCATCTCATTTCTCAGTATCCTGAATGGCTTCAGAATACACTGTGACCTTTGTTTTCCATGGCAAACAAATGCGATGTACAGAATTAGAGACCTGTTCTCACCTGGCTTTGAGAGTGGCATAGGGGGAGGAAAGAATCTTCGGGAAGGTTGTGGAGGGCTACGGAGAAATGAAGAGAGTTATCTTTACAGAGGCAGCCAAGTAAAGACATATACAATCACATATATACACACATATACACATACTCCAATACATGTCTCTTACAGTCCCATGAAGATAGGTAAATATCACCGTATCACCATCACCGTAACAATTGGACTAAGCAAACTTCTCTAATAGACATTTTTTCTATTCTAACTAAATTAATCCTAGTCGTCAGTAAAAGATATTTATCTACACTTTCCAACTGGACCACCCCCATCTTGCACTAAAAATTTCAGTGGTAACAGGCATTTCCCAAAATATCTTCAGGAAAGAAAGCACGTCTCAGCTGACATTTCCTCTTAAAACCAAGACATGCTTCCTCTTTGCAGCTGCTGCTTTCAGTAGGACGGGTAACCAGAACAAATAACCCAAATAGCCTCTTCCCTTAAGCTGTTGAAGAGGACTAAGGGTCTTTTCCCCAGTTCAACTTTGTCACCAATACTTCCTAAACACATAACACATTCAGAGCCTTTTGTTTTCCCCTTCATCTTGTCTCTCATTCGTAATCCCACCTTCATGCATCAGGCCACAGAACACTGCATCTTGCAGAGTGTGAAGAATTTTTTATCCAGAACTCACTGGGATCACCACTAAAGACTTTGTACAATATTCTACTGCTATTGTTTACAGGGTGGATGCAGCTGTATTGACAAAGCAGCTTTCCATGTTTGAAATGGTAAAACAATCCCATCAGTCATTAACAAAACAAACTACACTGGGTAAAAATAGACCTCTGCCAGCACTCCTACACCACTCAGAAAGCCCACTTGTGAGGGTGTGACTGGATGATTTCAGGAGCATGAAAAAGAGGTGCCTGAACGGCAGAGCTAACCTGAGTGTGATCACAGACAGCCTTTATGCCAGAACAGTGTGCAATACCTATTAAGATCCTGTCCTTGAAGATGGAGAGGGTGCTGCTGATAGTGTCCAAAGACTTCAAATACGATAGGCTTTGTTTTGATGTACTCCACAAATGATTCTGTCACTTCCACAGCAATCTATTAGGCGAGTTAAAAAAAAAAAAAAAAAAAGAAATGAAACAAGCAAGAACAAAGTCTTGAAAGTGCCAATTGTAAATTTTAGAAGCCTACATTTTTCCTACTGTTTAGAGCAACTCGCAGTAAAAGCGACTGTATTCCATTTTGGTTTAAGCACTAATTCTACTCTCTATTAAAGGAAAAAAATAAATGTATTAAATCGAGTCTCTCAAGTAGCAGAAGAGGGAGCTACACATAACTAAAGGATTCCACAGTTCATAACGACAGATTTACTCAGTTTGTTTGATATCATAAGCACTGCTATTCACATATATTTTATTTTCTGAACTCTAGACTATTTTCATTGAACACCCTGCAATGGGAACAGGGAATTCAAAGGCAGGAAATAGATGTGAAACAGAAGAGTTAAATCTTCCACATAGAATCATCCTGTATTTTGTTCTCCATGGGGGATTACATCATCCATCTGATCACTCCTCCTATTGTCTATTCTTAGTAATTCCCCTTGCTCCCCTTTCCTACACATCTCTCATGTGGTTAACAGGAAGGATACACACAACTTCCCAGTGCTAAAACAATCACTTACTATTCAGCTGAAGTTTTACTTACATTCTGAACGTGGTAAAACCCAAGGGGAGTCCCACGACCATTGTTTTTCAGAGGTTCAGTTGAGAAAGCTTCATCGTGCCGATGTAAAAAGCTTTTTAAAAGAGACAAACAACAGTTTAGCAAAAAGTGTTGTGCTGTGAACCCAATACCAAAAGTAAATCTATAAATTTATTTGGCCAGAGGTTTACAGGGAGTTGAATGATGGCCTAAAGCTAGGCCTTCGGGACCAAAATTTCCATTTTGGCTTTATGACACCCAATTTTCATTCTCTTTCCTAAGAAACTAAGCCAAACAACACTTCACTTGAGAGCTACTGATACTGAACTTTATTCCTCAACACCATGCTGACACAGAGCAGGTACTGTTTGTAACAGGAGTTCTGATAACTGACAGTGTGGTACAGCAGAGAAACGCACGCTATCATTGATTTGAAAAGCTCTCAATCTGACCCTCCACTAGCCACTATTATTTGCACCCTCTATGAAACCATACAATGCCTAATGCAAACAAATAGGAACAAATTCTTACTTGAACTGGCAGAAAATATCTGCATACTCGGGAAGGATGCCGCTGGCTTGTAGCACTGTCACACGGAAGGTAAACACACTACCCAGTTTCAAGTGATTACCAATTTCTTCAGTGAATCCTTCCATGGTCATCTTGCCATCCAGTAAAGTGGCTGACTTCAGGTCTTAAAGAGAAATAGACCACATTAGGTCAGATTTTTGTTTTTTAAAATATTCCTCAGGCAACCATTTAGTCCCATCACACATTCTTATTTTTTGAGCTGAAATTATTTTTTGATTATAAAACAAGCTCCAAGTACTTGGAAACAATTTTTCTGCATAGATCTTCAAATACAGAATTCCAATATTTACCATCAGCAATGAATTCTTAACAACCTCTCCATATCGCATTCTTGAAGGATACTCCAAACCTCTTTTTATCACAGATTGAACGTGTCCTAGATTTCCCTTAAATCCTCCAAAATTACTACATATTGCTTGCTTACCTAGCTCATTAATTCTGTTGATCTCCTCTGGAGGAGTGATAACTTCTGAATTCTGTCCCTGCCCTTCCACAATTCTTAATTCTTCCAATGACAGTCCAGATCGAGTCATCGCAACCGAAGAAAAATCACTCTGGAAAGTGAGGTGAAGTTGCATTTAACAAACTCTTGCAGTTTCTTGCTTTCCCATGCCCTTCTTCCCCTATACTACTTACTCTTTTAGAAGCCCAACTACTGTGTTCAAAGAAACCTGATGAAATTTTAAGACTTCTTACCTTATCAAAATATTCATTGTCAAATGAAATTTTAGCTGTGCCAGACTGTCGAATACCAGATCCATAATCGGGAGCTTCTTCATCAGCTAAGAAAACATTAAAAAAAAAAAAAAAAAAAGACAGACCAGTCAACTGGTTTGACTTAGTGCTGGAAAAAATCATGGCAGAATTCCACCCAGCATGTACTCTTGGGTGTGAGAAACCAAGACAAGCCATGAAGTTTCATCATTAATATATTTAACTTTATAGAGAATTTTGAATGCAAAACAACTTCAATACTCATTTTATTTATTTACTTCTGAATGTTACACTTGAAACGAATTAACTTAGATAATACAATGGCCCTCATGGAAATGTATGCTTACATTGATTTAAATTACCATCTAAAATTCCCTGGTCATAAAGAAAGCAGTCACACTAGCCAAGTTCCTCAGGTACATGACGCAAGTTTGAAAGGTGGTTTTGTGCATACAATCTGCCTGTTTTAACCTCTACCCCTTTGTGGAGAGTACCAGAAAGAAGGCCTAGTGAAATACCACCTATATTTTTCCAAAGTAAATGCATGCTTCTAGCATTTAGAATGCCTTCTGAAACTTCACTTTGGTTCAAAATAAAGCTGTGGCCCTTTTTCAAGAGACGTCCCCAGTTTAATTTCTAATAGCCGCAGTGTACTCATTATTATCATCCATTTGGATGACAATACCAAGGAAACCAAGCTAAACCAGAAATAAGACTGTTGTACACATTAAAATAGATTTTATTTCACTTGCTGTTTTAGTCCCTGCCAGACTGATTCTTACACATCTCCAGAGTCTGAGATTTCATTATATGTTCCCATGGAGAGTGAAACTTCCAGGGTTACCATGCTTTAATGAAGAATGTTGGCAGATTGCCATTGCTGAAAAGGACAAACTACAGGAAGTGTCTGTGGTCTCACCAACACTGATGAAACACTGCTAACTACCAAGAGTTAAAGTCAGCTACCTGACTTCATATTGGAAAAGAAGTGAAGTTAGCAGTTGACTAGTAGACAGATTTAGGCTCTGTCATGAATACAAGGCAGTTCAAAACTGGATGAAGCAGTTACCATTCCCATACATCTACCTTGCTCTTCTGGAAGTTGATAGCTCTTGGTGATAAGATGTTAAAGCAGCTTCTAAGTCTCCATCCATTTTAGCGGGGCAATGAAGTGGAAAATTGCTGATTTCTGTTTATTCTATGCCAAAAACTGGACAGTTTCTGGACTGAAAACAGGAACATCTCCACGTGCTATTCAGTCAGAGTATGACAGAGCACCCTTGTGCTCATCACTTCAATGAGTGGTTTGAGAAGAACAAGCAGCTGGTACATTTTCCATTCTGCAAGTCACCACAGCTACCAGGCTTGCATATACCCTTGTGCACTGTTTGTACTGTGCACCAGAAAGAGAACCTCTGCTTTATTTTTTGCTGATTTAAAAAGCAGCATTGCATTAGTCACCAGGTATAAGCTTAGAGTGGTTCCCACCGTCATGTTCAAAGGTTCTGGTCAGCATCATTATTTCAATATTTATCCACACGCAGTCCACATGATTACACCAATGAAAAATTTCAAGAACAACTTAGTAATAAAGAACAAGTGTTCATTGAAACACTGAAACTGTTGAAACTGTTGAGGTTTGAGTATAACACAATAATTTCTGTTTGTTTGTATGTTTTTTAAAGCTGCAGCTATACAAAGCGTACTGAAGAGTTGCAATGCAAAGCTGAGCACCTCACCTGCTATAGCTTGCACTGCTACTCGCAGAAATCCTCGCACTTCTCCCTTCTCGCTAACAACAGCTACTCGGTGAATAAGAGGCACTGGGTACAGCAGATTGCTCAGGTATACAAATGCTCTGGTAATAGGAAGGAAAGAAAACACAAACAGCATTAGGCTATCATCTGCAGAACCAGACTGCAGCATTTGGCTGGCTAATGGGACATTCAAATCTTCAGTCTACTTCACTCCATCTGCTAGACCTGCACTGTGGTCTTGTATTCACATTGCCCATGTGGGGCTCTTCACCAGTGCCAAAGCTAAGTGAAGCCACGAAATGCTCTAAATCATGGTAAATTGGAGACACAGGGCTTGTATTAGTGAGTTATAAAACAGATGAAGGAGACAATTTAAGGTGATGGCTTTATAAAAGGTAATTTTAGATCTACTACAGTTGTAAACAGAGCTGTTAACAAGATGGTAGTCTATTAAGGAACTACTGAATATAAAGAATTATTTCATAAAGAATTACTTCAGTTTTCTACCCTGTAAGCACAGTTTAAAATGATAAAAGGGAATTGATATACTGTGTTTGCACAGCCTCAAGTATTTTATCGAACATATGAAAACACTCTACAAAACAGCTATTCGACTGTTCTCTCTTCCACATTTGGTAACTGCACACAGAGGAATCAGAAATCCCCAATGAATCACAGATCATCTAGGTTTCTTGGAAGATTCACTGAGTGTACAGATAGTGGAAGTCAGTCCCCACAAATAAATACCTTTAGAATTATTACATTTATTTCTCTAAAAAAGGAACAAAAAAAGACCACAAGAGTACTCTTGAACAGCCATTTAGAAATTACAGTTTACAATAATGAAAAACAGCATTTAGGGCCAGCACTGGATGATCCTGCTGAACGTTAATTTTTAAAATTATGTATAATTACAAGCAGGGTCTATTTTGGAACAGTTAACAAGCTTTATTGCATATATTTTAATTATAAGTTAGACTAACAGTGTTAAATTATTTTAGGTTTCTGCAATGAATTGCAGTTTTTAAAATGCTACACTTCAGTATGATTATAGCTTCAGGAAAACCTGAAATGTTGAGAAGTCTAATGAGTCTGGTAAAAGACGGTTCTTAACAAGGGGAAGAAAGGAAGCCTTCATTTAAGGGAGCTGTTTCAGAGTCCAGAAGAACGCTGAGATGGACAGAAGTTTAACCAATAGCTTTACCAGTCATTAAACTAATTTTGTAGGAAATTATTACGAATGTATGCATATTAAATTACACTGAAACATTGGTAATTTATTTAACTGGATTTGCTTCTTGCAGTCCTTTTTATTATTAAGTGTAATTAATTCCTCAGATTTATAAGTTTTCTTGTTTAATATTCACAAGGAAAGTCCTGCCTGACAAAACAGGACTGAGAGTTCCAAATGCTCACTGCCTGTCTGGTGCCATCAGCTGCAGAATTTGTTCCACAAACACAGAATTTTCCAAACTCAATTCCTTGTGACATATAGCTAAGAAGCAAAGTTATAAAAGATTAAGTGTTCCTCCATGAGTTCACATGCCCATTCCCAGGATGAATTGTTTTGAACTGATAAAGAAGTCAAACAGGTGTCAATTATGAACCAAAGAGACAAAAATAATGCTACTAAAAAACAAAGTGGTGACAAAATGCAATAGAAAAGAGAACGATTAATGAAGCTATAAAAGTAACAGGGGAAAAAAAGCATACAATGACAAAAAAACAACTGCAACTTAACATTTGACTAAGATTAGGATCTAATTCCTTTTCAGTCTGCTCCAAAGTGGGGTAAACACTGACAAAGCAGGGGAAGGCAGAAGGTAAATTTAAAGTAACAAAATAGGGAGTTTGGTGGTGCTTTTTTTTCTCCTCTAAGGAAATATTTTCAGCTTTGAAATTTCAGGCAGTGCTCATTTTGGGAAAGAAATGTCCCACCATGCAAAAGAAAATAGCCTCCCACAGTACCAGCCTGGAATTGTTCACTTGGACTATGATCATTAGGAAAAACACATGGCCTTTGGAAATCACATTGCAAGCTAGGGAAAAATGTTCATTGTCCCTACAGAAAGGCTTTAGTATAATATGTATACAAGTAAGAGACAGTTTCACTAATTAATAGAAGAAGTCGGTACAGCCTTCCTACTCCAAAGCCAAATGGCTAGAAAGTGAAAATATTAACTGCATGCAAATGTATTTTATATGTATGGCTAAAGTTCTGAAGCTGCTGTCCAACACATGACAGCCAAAGCACTCAGCTTTATTAGCCACTGCAATTTTGTTGCTTCAACAAAAATCACAATCCCAAAGAAAAAAATATTTCTTAACTTCTTTCCATCCAGTCGCCCAGCTCACTGCAATTCTTTTGACTTGGAGAAAGAAAAGCACATAATGCAAAAAGTGTTACGTTTCCCATTTGGCGAAAATAAAGTTGAATATCTTGTGTGGAATCATGAGCACATTTGCTGTACAGAGGGAAAGAGCTGTTTTATGGTGTAATACTGCCTTCCTCTGCCATTCCATCTGCTTCATTACAAGACAGTGCTAAATTAGGAGGGGATGAAGTATTAAGCTTCTCCTTCTCCTCTTCCCCACATCTGGGAGGACTCCTTCTCCCCGAACACACCCTATGCAAGTGTCCCCCTGCACCTTAGCCCAGCAGACTGAAAGGGGGGAGCTGTATTAGCAGAAAGATTGGTGAGGTAAAATGGCATACTGACAACAAAAACTAGAAATGAAATTTAACAAACACAAATACTTGGAAAAACCAAAAGAAAACCAACAGAAGTCACTCAAAATGACAACACGTTTTTAAATGAACACAACAATAAAATGTCCCATAATCCTCTCCCACCTCCCTTAAAAACATCACTGTTTGATAAGTCACGCTGTTAAAAAGAATCAGCTTTAAAAGACATCCCAGCATGCCAGAAGAGATGGCTAAAGGGACCAGCTCTTTTTTTCCCTTTCTTCTTTCTTTATTAAGTATAGCACAAATAAAAGGCCAGCACAGCACAGGAAAAAAAAATACAATACTGCGATGCCCGAGGAATTGGGTAACTGCATGATCAGTCTCTTATCCTCATTCTCTCCTGCATGACCTGGGCTCACTATTGTTGATAAAAGGAAAATAAAAACAATCTCCTTTTTTTCCACACATTCCACAACATGTGAAACAGTGCACAGTTACTTAAAAGCACACAATGTTGATTTTGTTATGGATTGAACACTATCTTCTGCTCAAGACACTATGTAGATTGTGTCCTCTGATACTCTAAGATGCGTTGTTCAAAAGTAGAATTCTCATACTGTAGGACCTTGAAAAATCAAAATAGTTTCTGCTAAGTGGTGTTAAACAGCTTTCTGCTGACAGAGGCAGCGTGCTAGGAAAACACATGGAATTCAACCAACAAATAGGGGAAAAGTCACTCAGCTATCTTCAGAAATATGAACTAAGTTTCACTCCTCAAGACAACTTACAACCCAAGCAGAGCTCTTTAATACGTGCAGCTCACACGGGTCAGGACAGTTTCCTGAGCTGCTGCAGCTTCACACGTCTGCCTAAAGAGACAGAGCTCAAAATTCTCTTTAATACATGGAAAGGGGAAGCAGGCTGTGTAATTGCCAGGAAGCACAATGGTTCTTACTGGACACTGCATTTGCTCAGCTTGCGTTGTGCTTCCTGAAGAGTCTGTGAAATGAAGATGAACAGTTCAACTTTCTCCCAAGCACTGAGTGCCCTGCTCCGAAGGAACGTGCACAACAGGCAAATGCCCAGGGTGCCAGCACTGTCACAAGAAAGCAGCCTGGTCTTTGCCATTTTCACTAGCTCACAACCATCACCAAGCCAGATAAAATGGCTTCCCCAAAATAACTCTTGGCCTGAAAGAATTAAATTTTGTTAAAAACATTATCAGACACTGCACATAATGGCATAAAGCCGCAGAGATAAAAAAGGACTATTGTAGTTTCTTACATTTTTAGTAACTGCAGTTTGTTTTGAAAACAAGGTAAAGGAAGTTCCCAGCTTAAATCACAAATGGTACCACTGAACTCATCTAAAAGCTTCTTTTTTGTTGATGTTCTTTTCAGAAGAACAAACTCAGGCCCCATTTTTACAAATAGCTGTTAGGGGATCCTGTTGTTTCTCTTTCATAATGCAAGTCAGTTTCCAGCACTTGAGGAAACTGCACTTTCCTGACCAGGATGTCCTACCTGCTTACAGTCATGGAAAAGGATAAAGTTAAGCTCTGGTTAACTTGGTCCAGAAATTCAAGCACAGTGCACGGGGAATGCACTAACAAGCATAAACGGCCAATGATTTTTAATGATCACAAACTTTCGCTACACAATACAATGCTACTCAGAGTCATACATGTCTTCCCACACAGCAGACGTTAGTGGAGGTTTCCAAAAATGGATTTACTGGAGTGGATTTAAAGACCTTCCACCATATCCTGAGATTCTCTTCTACAGAAGAAAATTAGATACTACAATACTATCTTTATGAGCTTGCAATGGCTAAGTTGAGTGCTGCTATAAAGCTTAAATACTGCACACAAACAAAATCACGTGCATTCTATATTGTGACCGACTTCTATAACTAGAAATAGATTTAATCACACTGTCATATCTAAGATTATTTCCTCAATTATGACTTAGGCCTTCCTGGCCTCTGGTAATGGGATTTTAAACCTTAGTGTTAAACTATATTCATTCTCTTGCAATGCCAATTTATGTATATGGCTATTTCGGCTGGCTTAACAGACATTCAGTGCAACACAAAGCTAAGACACTGCAGCCTACAGCAAGAGCTGGTCCCTTTTGGCCATTCTCACAGTAACCTCACCAACCTTCCCACTAAAATGAACCAAGGGGATCGGTCGTAAAACGGGTCGTGCCCATCATTGAAGAGGTCTGATCCCTCCTCAGTTCCAGCGTCGGAGCCGGTATCATCCACAAAGGCCTCATCATCAAAGTCCTCCATCTCATCCTGCTGTTCATCAGCCAGTTCGGTGATGTCAGAGTCAGCCGTGGAGAAAGTGGGGGAGGGCGTGCGATCAGCAAGACGCTCATTCACGCAGCCATGGAAAATGGGGGAGCTAGATATCAGTTAACGGAACACCAATTAACACAGGGAGGGGAAAGAAAAATGCTTCATTTAACAGCCCTCTGTTGCCATCAGCACAGAGCCAACCTGAACAACAAGCAAAGCCTTCAAATCGTCTCAACTGGAATGAAACATAAGGAAAGGGATCGCAAACAGTCAGGAAAAAGGGCATCGTCGAACTGAGTGAAAGCAACAAAAAATGAATACAAACATGGGTAAACATACATTGACAGCACATCCATTTAACAGAGCTACAATTCTTATTTCCAACGTGTAGCATTTTTGTAATTAAAAATACCATAAAGATGCAGCCAACATTAGGAAATATTAAAGAACCCCATTAGATATTCTGTATTTCTGAAGGATGTAACCAAATTATTTGAACAACACATGTAAATAAGGTGCTGGACTGCTTTTCCCATCAGTTTCCAGTGTCCTTCATATTCTCTGTGCTTTCCTCCAATGACCTTTTTAAAGGATTTACTTAGAATGTGTATGGTCAAATCTGATTCTACAAAGTTACACCAAGACAGGCAACGTTATAAAAAACAGTTTCTGCTCTTCACTATACTTTATCAGAAAACCCTGCAAGACAACACACACAACTGACACTAAGTGGCTACACAGTTTATAACCACATTCCAAGACAAAACCCATCCAGGAACTGATGAGAGCTCTCCGCATACCAGGAGCTGAGGTTATCGCCACATACCTTCCAACCAGCTTGAACCAATGAAAGCGATCATAAAAGGGGTCGCTGCCTGTCATTGTGCTTTCACTTTCATCCTGCGTACTAGATGCCATTTCCCCAGCTCTGTCATACATCTCCCGCATCAGGTCCAACCTCTGCCTGCACAAAAGAAAGCAGGATTCAAAAATTAAAACAGAAAAAAAGCAGACACCACAAAGTTGGGTGAACTAAATTCACCTATACCAAATTACACATAGAATAGGGAGAATAAAGAACAGAGTAAGTACCCCTTTTCTGCAGTACAAATCCCCTGACATAGAAGGGATTTGGAGAAAATATCTGTAGGCTAAGCCCACAAATCACAAGGCAAACAAAATCACTTCAGAAAACTACATATATCTTGGATTTCATTTAAACTTCTAATTATGCTCCTTTGACATCTAATTTCAGCATCTTCTTATATAAAATATTGCTGGGTAATTTAAGGCAATGTTTGCAGAAAGCTGGTATTTAGTACACTGTACTATCTAGAAAGGTGGCGTTCAGGAGGACACATAAAACCAAACAAAACAGAGTGAACAGCAAGGGATGAAATTTTTCAGTGAAACTCCTTGGATATAAAGAACTCTGTTCTCCAGTAATGTTTCCATACTTGAGTTTTTCTAAGGACCAATAATGTGTTGCTCCATTCTTTAGATCCTGGACTTCCACAGCTACCACTGTGCGGGGAAAAGGCCTGTTGTCCCGGGTCTTCTCCACCTCTGTGGGCAAAAGCTCTGGTGGCAGTGGTGAGTAAAGGGTGTCTGTCAGCAAGACAAACTGAAATTGCACCTGAATCAAAAAGAAAACAAAGTTCAGAGCAATCAGGTAACAGCATTGCATGGGGGATAGATAAAGATATAACCTAAGGCAACATATGAAGAAAGTTTGACTTTCACCTTTGTGAATAGGCTTTTGCTAAGTCACATGATTTTGTTTGTCTAAAGTGTCACAAAACATTTTTCAGCTGAATACACGTAATTTGCTCTTATCACAACTAGCAGAGGTCCAGAAAACTATAGACTTAGCACACCCTGCAGCATCCATTTGTCTTAGAGAGACAAATGACCAAATAAAGTTAAAAGCAACAACGAAAAGAGAGGCCCCAGGGGGAAATGGGCACGCACATGTGTTTATAATATGGACAGGAACAGCATAAGGGAAATGAAGAGGAGAATATATCAAACAGATTTGAATGGAATATTCATTCAACCAGAAGACTGTATCACAGAGATCTGTGATTTTCTGAACCCTTTAAAACCCAAACTAATAACTAAAATACATTTAGCTTTAAGGATAAGTGACTCTGAGCATTTAAAGCAGGATTACACAGTCAATCAGAAATTTCAAAAAGATGCTCTGTATGCTCCTAACCTTTTTCTTTAACTCTACGCTGATAGCATTGGCTTCTTTCAGATACACTGCATTTCCCCAGAGTAGGTCCCTTAGTGAAGTGAACTGGTGAAATTTCCATTTCCTGAAAGCCCACTGCGCGAGTTCATACTCATGTCGTGTCCAGGGCACTAGAAGAGCAAAGAAAAGAAATTGAAAACACCGTGGCTTCTTCTCTAAGCCATCACATGAAATAACTTATTATCGCTGATATTGTCATCAAGTTCTCAACACCTCTTCTGCAGGATTAAAACCAGAAAACAAAAACCTGAATTTTTATTATTCAGTGACAAAAAATGGATTCAATTTTTCTTACCACTGGTATTGGAGATATAATGCTAAGAGAATTTGGAACGTAGAAAGTAAAACAAATCCCAATCCTATTAGTTTAAATTAGCAATTATTAAAGCCAAATACTAAAACTTTGTAATGAAAGCAAGCATTACAGGACTAATAAAGATCTATCCATTGTCCAGAAATTGAGTTAGTCAGGCATGTCAGAGTACATAAGAATTCCTACAAAGGAAAAAAAGTACCTTCAAAAATCAGGACAAAGAAATAAAGGCAATAGCATTATTTTAAGGACACTTTAACCCCGTTAGTACCAAGAAGAGACAGACTCCTTCAAGTTCAAGATCACCAAATCAAAGCTTGTAGTTGAAATAATCTAGTTTGTGTATCAGTTGAATTTGAGGATGTATATCTACTGTTGATGTGAAATATTCTGAGTAGGTATTTTATATCCCTATGCTGTGAAAATTACAGATCCACAAGTTATAAAGGCTTTCACAGCTTTCCAGAGCAAATTTTCCATTCCATTTTCTATTGCAAGAGACTATAGCAACTGTTATTTCAGGCTTGTGTCCAAATTAATTTTAGCTTCAAACTCACCTTCTTCCTCTTCTTCTTCCTCCTCTGTTGTTTCAGCTGCCAAGGATCGTGTCTCTACCTGCTTCTGCAAGGCTTGCAGCTTACTCTCATAGTCCTGTGGGGAAAGAGGAGATACTGTGTAGGAGGACAGACAAAAGCAAGAACAGTCAAGAGACACACAAAAACCTCAGATGGAGTGACAGACAAAGAACAGAGATACGAGGATACTTCTGTTAACACACAGAGGTCACATACCAACATCTAGTGTTTTAGTATAGCCTGTCCTGGGACAATAGAAAGAGGGTAGACAGAGGCCAACACAGCTAAGGCAGTGTTGTTTTTAAATCATCAGATATCCATGCTCGTATGTGTCAGATGAAAAGGTTGAGGAATTTTTGTTAAAGACTGGATGAAGTGGACTTTGGGAACCTGCTTATGGGTACACTGGAGGGACGTAGAGAAAGGTATGGAAATAAATTTAATAAGCGGAAAGGTAATTCATCTTCATTTTCTCAAACAGAGGGATTAACAACACCACTGCTTTAAATTTTGTTGTATCTAAGAGCAATTCAAATTCTAGAAAAAAGATTTATTTTAAAATTATGTTTTCCTTTTTGAGGGGGCAGGTATCCTTTTCTCATGTTGTATTTAATAGAACATGAAATACCACCTCCAGGACAAAAAGGCTGAGCTTATTTAAGGAAGAAGTGTGTTTGCTCTAAATCTACTCCACACCTTAAGCCAATTTATTGTCTGCAAGTGTGGAATAGAAAGATTCAGGAAGTTCTGCCAAGCCTTGTTCTTTCCATGGAAAGGACTGTATGCCCTGGTTCCCTAGGCATACGTATATTTACAAAATACTGGAATATACAGGAATAAGCCCCAGCGAACAATTCAGATTCATCTTGCAGGAAGGGTTTAGACCCTATTTTTCAGATTTTAGCAAAATTGATCAGGGAAATTATTCTGACCTACCCAGGAATCAGAACGGGACAAGGGCAGATCTGAGCACTGGAGGAAGGAAACAATTTGGAGGTGGGAACCATTCCTGGGAGGCAACCATCGGCCTGCCCTGGCACACAGCCAGAGAGATCTGTGCCGAGGCTTCTGCACAACAAGCACCTCAGCACTTCAACACCTTCTGGGACAAGAGCGTTTCCTCCTGTTCAGTTTAATCACACCTTGAAATACATGCTACTACGACCCTTTCATTATTTGCTGGTAAAATGAATGTGTCCCAAGGTTGTTTTCTGGTTTTGTTGCTGTTCAGTTTGTTCATTTTTTTATTTTTGTAACAACCACTCTTCTCTGAAACTCTTACAAGGTATTTAGAACAGATGCAGTCATTAAGCTCCTGGTCTCAGAGCCTACCTCACGAATTTATTTTTTAAAAAGGTGATCCTTTGGCATTTACTGCACACGTTAAATTGGCTTCTTACAGGTTTTTCCTATAGTGGCAAGGGTGCAAATATCCAACGCACTTGACATTGTCATAACAGAATCACATCAAATTTAACACCATTTCATACAGAAAGACCTTTAGACAGTACTTAGAGAAGATAAATCGTAAGGGCGTTCCTTTAAGTAATATTTCTCGGAGATAGCATTAAAAAATGGTAGCTGTGCTCTTAGAACAACACATCAAAAGTACAAGATTTCCAATTAGTTAAGATCCTTACATGCCCCATGGCTTTCAGAAGAGAAAACCACACTATTAAAAATACATGGCCTTCATATGAGACCACATTTTAATTTTTCTAATTCCCTCTTGAAATTTTATTAGGCTAAAATGCCCCCTCCTTCTTCATCTGTATCTGCTCCACTGACTCCATGATGGCTATATACAGCACACGTAAGGAAATCCCAGCCCAGCAGCAAGAACCAGACAGAACGGGCATAAATCATTCTTTTGATATTACTCCTGACATTCTTAATTCACCGTGAGGCTACTCTGGATTTATGGAATCAGCTTCAGACTTATTTATAGCCCTGAAAATACCCAGGAGTATTCTTAAAAATTCATTAACAAAGGCACTGTTTTTCTTCCCCAACCACCTCTGTAGATAAAACTACTACATCTGAAACCAAGATAAAAGGGGTCAGCTGGGAAGTGACAGAAACAAGCTTCTCTTACTTGCAAGGAAAGGAAAAACAATTTATTTCCCTGCAGCCTGAAGGAGATAATCTGCAGGTGTCATTTTGAGTGACTAGATTATAGAAATGAAGAATGTGTTGGACAACAGCTCCATGGAAGAGCTTTTCAGTTAGCATTTAAGTAGAATCTTTGATCAGATTCTTTCAGAAAAACTGGAAAGCTGCAGAGGGAACGGTCAAAAATCAGGAACATTCCACCATGAAAAACCACATACCCATTACATTCATTTATTCAAAGACAAAGACTTGCTTCTTGTCTTCTGTATTTTCAGACTGGTAAGCCAAACAAATGCAAATAATGCGTAATAAAGTAGACTTTTTTTTTTTTTTTAATCTCCACACTAACAAACTATCCATTACTTTTAAAAGTAGAAGAACTCAAGCTTGTTTTCCCATAATGAAAAAATAGGTACCACTTCTCTACGCAGAAAAACAGGACTAAGATTGCCTCCTGGCACTTGATACTCTGGCAGTACTTAGCAGTAATTGGCACTGAGCAACTAATGATGGATGAATTTCAGGTTGGTTCACTTACAGAGCACTGACTTGAGGAGTGGTCAGCTCTACTGAGCGGCATTTCCAGATCTGATTAGTGATAATACACATGTAATAGTTAGTACCAATGTAAAGGTACCTCAAATGCTAGAAAACAAACAAAAAATGCATCTAGAAGCAGCTGTCCTGGAGGTCCGTGCCTGAGACTTGCTGGACCCAATGCCCGTGGTTGCACAGCTTCATACTGTGTTTTAATCATCAGCTCCATGAATGCAGTAAAAGGGAACGCAAACTTTATCTTGCCCAGGGGCGTGGAAATAGGTAAAGCCATGACAATCACAGTTTTCAGAAAACAGAAAATTTATGCACCCCGACTAGGTCTAATCTCTTTAGACCAAACTGGATCAGCTTTTTCATCAGAACACTGTATCACAGCATAGATACTTTGGACACAGGTGATGTCTGCAAGTCCCTCGTGTATTTGAGGCATACAAAACTTTGGTTTCAAATATATACAGAACAGTCACCTCTGTATTTTCTCCAGGATTTAGATAAACACCACCTGTGATGGTGCAATAGTATAGTACTGAAGACGAGTATGACTTATTACCCCTTGCAGTATGATTTTATCCATTTGTTTTAAATAAACTACATGACAGCAGACAGAAATCTGTTTAAGCTGCTGCTGACACAACTATACAGCAGAAACAGCAGGGTGGATGTGCTTGCAAGAATCAGACTGAGGAAAAATTAGAGAAACCTTAAATTTAACTCCTAGAACAATACCGACCCCAAGACAAAAAATAAAATCAGGACAAGCCTGCAATACGGTATAGTACTGAGACAAGTCTGACACTTACAAGAGTATTTCATAGTTTATTGAAAGAGCACTTGTTACAATACAAACCAGTTCTGCTTTTCACGAGGCAGATGCTTGCTCTTAAGACAATTCAAAACTTGTATTTTCTTTAACAATAGACAGATCTGAAAATCCCATTTAATTCAAAAGGCAACTCACTGCTTTCTTTACAGTACAAATGGGCACACAGCATAGAATTCTCATTTGGCAGCTCCTGAAGTGGTTCAAAGGGAAGTATCAGAGTCAAATGTCAACATATAAAGGATAAAGGACAAACCTCTAACATATAAAGAATAAAGAACAAACAGTGAGTGTTATTGAAACTATGCTGAACGCACTGATAAAAATAGCATCCTCTAGTTTGACAGATCCCCAAGATTGTGTCAGAAAGGACATTGAAGTCAATCAGAGGAGAGTTAGTGTCATGCATTTCCCCACCCAACCCCCAAATCCACATGTCCCTAGTGTGTCTTAAAGGACATTTAATCAATCATCACTAAGGCACAGGTGGATACAAGCCAGCTGTCAAAGCACACAGCACATCAGCACTTAGCAATGGCAATTAAGCTCACTAAAACAGCACTCCCATCACGGATGCCACATTTCTATTAACCTGAAAGCCTTTTCCACAGTCTTCTATGAAAGCAGCTGTATTAGTGTTCATTAGCCCCATTAATGCAGAATTTGAAGTGAGAGGTGTGCATATTTCCGAATACTGCAAGGAGATCCATGAGTTCTCACGCTTTCCCTTTTAAGACAAGGCACTATGCTCTAGTAAAAGTGGCTGATCATTTTAAGATTTCTTCCCAAGTTTCATTTCTGTAGCAACCTCCTGAAACCCAGGAAGAAACCTGCTTCCTCTGAGCAGGCTGGACTTTTGACATTGACCCTTCTGTCAATGACTCCTCCTTTTTCAAAGGAATGGTACGTCAAACCATCCAATAAAATGAACGAGGTTATTTTTCTAGTGCTGCACTAGAACAGGGGGATAACAGACTGATGGCGACCTATTGTTCATCATCACCAACATCCAAACATTTACGGGTATTTTTTTTCAGCACATTCTGCTGAGGTAAATTGGGAAAAAAACTTTTTAGCATTTAGACATCAAATAGAAGGATCTATTTTTAGTCTCCTGTCAGTACATGTACTTGCATGGACTTGAAATCCTGTCGTGATTTTGTGGCAGCCACAATCGTCAACGAATAAATGGGACAAGAGAATCCTGACTTGTTCTCTCACCGCCTACCCCTAACGCCGACTACTACCTCTTTGGCTCAGGTATTCGTACAGAGCTAAGAGGATTTTGCAGAGCTTACATCTGTAAGAGAGCCCAAGCCTTTCTGAGGATATGAAAGAGAACTCATTGCATGTCAAGGGTGAAGTGCAATGCACTCAAAACAGAATTCTCAAAAGAAAGGCACCAGGACAATAGTATTTGCAGCCCAAAATCTCATTTAGCAATTTTGACTCAGGCTAAAGCTAAGTATTGCTCATCTGTAAGGCTTCCTTTTTTTTTTTTTTTGAAAAAAATCAAGGCATTTTTGACTATGTTTTGTTTCCTTTGTTCACATAGGCCAAACATGAGACAAATGCAAACTGAAAATCCATAGGTGGACAAATGAATTAAACCTGCTGTAAAAAAAAGTCCTAAATGGTAGGATGAGCTGATTCTTCTAGGACAGTCAGACTTTGGATCTCCTATATCAGAGGGCCAGTATTCTATCAGTAAGGCACGTGCAGAGGCTGCAGTGGTGACACTTGATTAAACGGTGCATAACGGTGCACTTTACATAAACGGTGCATGGCTGCCACTTACCATGTGTTGCAACCAGCACTTATACCATGCACAGTTGGGGAAGGGGAAAAAAAGTAGGACAAGAAATAAAAATAAGATGGAAGGTAAGCATGAGGCATCTTCTACTTATCTACAGCTATGTTGAAACATGCAGAAGTAACAATTACCAGTAGGGCTTGTATTTTAATCAAAAAAAAAAAAAAGCAACCTCAAGTAAATCAAGGATATTTGTGCAAAACAGCACAAGTCACTTAACTGTACAAATGCACTGCAAAGTGGACCAATCTTGCCAAATCTGGTATAGTAGCCAAGTTCGCTTTTAAAGTTTTATTCAAGTTAAACTTAACAGCAAAAGGAAGTTCTCCTCAAAGCTTTAGATTGGCTTATGCTTATGTCCACAGTTTTTTAAAAGTATGCTCAATTTTGTTTTGCACCTTAAAAAACTCAGAAGGAAAGGTCTGTAATCAAAAATGGAACTCTCCAATTGAGACGAAACCCCAAACTTTTAAAAAAATTATTGCTTAATCAGTACTTTCCCTGTAATTTGTTTAAAAGAATCTGAAGTAGGGATTGCAAGCATTTGTTTTATGGCAGATCACTTGCAAGTATAGGCACCTCAGATCAGAACAGATATTAAAAATACTAACTTGCACTTTAAGCGTGTGGAGAAGGAAAATTCATCTTATTTTTTCCTAAATGTGACCTTCTCCTTTATTATTAAAAAAAGTCTGGAAACAGGGGTATAATCCAAGACCAGAAACAATAACATGAGGTATCACATTAAGATAAAACAGTTCAATTATCCTATCTTTACCCCAGCGATTGATAAATCTTCATAATAACAACTACCTCCCAGGCTTACAGCCTGAGAAAGCTGAAAACAAAATAAGAATTAGCTCTTTGAGGCTTCCTCCTGCACCAGAGTATTAAAAAAATCCCAGTTCCTTTCTGCAATCTCCGTATAATAATTAAGAACTATTATACTTAGAGATGCAATCAGAATTAGAAAAAAATTATTTCCAATGTATTGCTTCAAACATATATATATCCTGACATCAAATTCCATTCAGGCAGCTTTAACTGTCACAGCAATTTCATACCAATAATTATGAACTTGAGCAGAAGGACAGAAGGCATTTCCTACTCAGGTCGTAAGATTGTGGCCCAATAGCTCTTCTTCATTTCTCTATACAAAAAGCCACGTTATCTTGTCAGCCAACATTTAGTTTATAGATTACGGAGAATTTGGGTTAAGAGTGGAAAATATCATACTGAAGAGCCAGATCGATTTAAAAACAGATGGTCAGTTTCCTTATTTCTAAAAAAAAAAAAAAAAAAAAAAAAAAAAGGCACAAGAAACATTCAACGCTATAAACTAAATTCCTTTTTTGATTGTCTACATAAAAACACAGGAGGAAGGTGGCACTTGGTAAGTTCCAGACAATATTTTCAACATTAGAAAAATACTCCAAGACACACAAAAAAATTGGTAAATGAGCTAGCAGAGAAGTTCTCCCCTCCACATCCCTCCCTCCAAATCTTCTAGTCTATGACCGAAGTTCTTACAATTTGTCAGTGTTCTTCCAATCGGGGTTGTTACAACTGCACCAAAAGTCACATGCAAACTGAACGGGCTGAAGTGCCGGTACCTTGTGCCAAATTACTCAAGTTCTCCCTGGCCAAACCCAAGACATAAGCAAAGCCAATCCTGGCTGTTTCTTAAGAAGCCAGCATTGCCCCTGCTTCCCTCCTCCCCGAGACTAGCCTCGGCCAACTAATCATACGGTAGTTTCTCTGCCCGTTTTGAGGTTAGGTGCTGAGAACTGGCGCCTCATCCGTGGGGGCGTCACAAACTGGTTATAGTGGTTAAGCCGGTCAGTCTGTTTCGGGTGGGAGTTCACCGTACTGCCTTCCGCACCGCCGCCGGTGCTGTGATTGCAGTAAGGCTGCCGGTGCTGGTGGATGTGGCGCTTTTGCTGGAAAGTCTGCAGGTCTGGGTTCTGCTGCCCGCTGTACGAGTGCAACGATTCGGACGAGCCCGACGCCTGCCGCCGCAAGGTTTTTTGAGAGCCGTTGTTGAGAGAATTGCTTCTCCAACGCAACTGGGGTTGCTGCTGCTGATTGCTAGGCTGGGCCTGAGCGTTTAGCTGCTGCCTGTTAATTTGGATATTATCTTGATTCCTCTGGGGGCCATAAAGATTCCACAGCTGCTGAGGGTCCTTAGGGGCAGCTCTACTTTCTTTTTCTTTGCTTTCATCTTTGCTTTTATCATCATCTTTTGGAATTCTAACCTCAATAACTTCATCTTCTGTGATAATTATATGAGTGCCTGGACTCCAGGAGTTTCTATGCTTGGGGTTGCTTTTGAAAGGAAACCGGGGCTTGCGATTCTCAGGCGGGATAAATCGGTGAGGCATATTTTGTCGGCGAAGCTGTTTTGCTATTTCCTGCTGCTGCAGATTTTTAAATCGAATCTGTTCTTGCCTCATCCAACGTAATCTCCCACGTCTGAAAGCTGGATCACCCGCCATTAACTGAGAAACACGCTCCTCTTTAGCAAGATCATCGTTCTCACTTCTTTTTAATTCGCCTGTGGGCTTCTTATCCACATCCGCTACACTGTCAGAGTTTGGAGACTTATCATTAGCTGTGGTTGACTGAGCTTTCTCTGAAGACCCTATCAGAGGCAAAACCTTCTCCATTTTTAGCATCTTATTTCTAAGAACCCTTATCTCTTCATCCTTCATGTTGTTCTGCTTCTTCACTTCTTGCAAGATATCTTCTAATTTGTCTATATGCACCTTCAGGTCATCCACATCAGTTATTCCTTTACCATTGCCCATAACATCTTCAATTTTCTCATCGCCAACTCCTACCGTATCCCAGACATCGCGGGCAACAGCTCGCCACGATTCCCGCTCATTCGGATCTTTTTTCCCATACATGGCACAAAGCTCCTTCATTTTAACAATGGCCAGAGCCTCAATCTCCTGTCTAGTGTGCCTGAAGTCATTGAGTGCTACCTCATAGCATATCTCTTTCACAGCCTGGATCTTTAAGTCTGAGATGGTAACCCACTTGGAGTCTTTGCTAAGGCGTCGGCGTTGGGGTATCTGGTACATTTTAATAGGCTCTCGTTTCTTCCCACTGCTGGGGAGGCCACACTTTTTTACAATGGTTTGGAGCTTGCTGGGGGGCAGCTTCTCTCTCAGGGAAGTGATCAGTCTCCAACTCTCCTCACACGATCTCTTGTCCGAATCATCCCCACTATCAGAGTCTGCATCCTTTGGAAAAACAAAAATCAAGAAGTGGCCCCAAAATAACCAAAATTAAAATTGTAAGAAAATGGAAAAGCTAAACAAGAAGTAGCAGGCAAAGAAAACTAAATCAAAAATCAAAACAGAACAAGTGAAGTCCCTGACGACTGAGTGATAAGACATTAACGTGTATCTTCGAGAATCATGGACTGTCAAAATTGGCTCTCTTCACTAAATTAAGATTAATATTACTTAGAAGCCTCGTCATCTTGAAATATCAGATAATCTAAACTCTTCCCTCCCAATCCCTTCCAAAAATCTTTATACTGATCAAGAAAAACAAAGTTCCTGAATAAAAAAAACAAATATCAAGTGTCAACTGCACTTCACACATGCTACAAAGACATGCAAATCCCCGCCACACACATTTGCCTTGGTTACTGCTGTCGCTTCTTTCAGCAAATCCTCCCCAGGTAGGTGAACAAAACAGCCATCATAGAAGATGTCATGAGCAGCCAGAGTAAGTCAGGTTAACACTGGTTAGTAACGTTGCACATGGTTGCAGGGATGCTCAAGTTTAGAATCCGCTTCACTACAACAGCAGCCAGAGAAGTGTTAGACGATAAGAAAATATGAAACAGAAGCAGCCGAAAGGTTTCAATGTTAAAAGGACTGTAAGTGCCACTATGACAGGTGAAGACAGTGGTTCATACTCCAAGACTTGCTACAGGCTAAAAGGATATCCAGAATCAGAGTTTCAGAGGTGTGTTTTTTTGTTTATTTTTTGTTTGTTTTGCTTTTTTTTTTTCCATTTGTCACCTTGTTGTTTAGTTTAAAAAAGCAAAAACATTAACAGTCTTCACTGTCCGAAGAACGAGTTTCAGAAGAATGTAGTAGTGACTTTTTTTTAATTGTTTAATTTGAATTCTCAATTTGATTTCCTTGATTTGTCCTCTTCTCAAACCCTAGAGCTTCCACATGCTAAGAGTTACGCTTGTTTGGTTTGCTTCTTCATTACAAGTTTTCCATCTTTTGCTAAATCATTTGTAATGAGCAGTGCTTCGGGTTTTCATATGCCGGGAATATTTACTCAGGTATACTGCCACCAAAAGTTAAGCGTATCCATTATTGCTTACTGCAACCAGGAGTTAAAGTCAAACTACCTTTTTTTGTTTTGTTAAAGGATTACTAATTTAAGACCTCTCCAACAAATAAAGAAAGTCCTATGTATTAGTGTGATCCACTAGATCCACATCATCCTCAATAAAACACAGCAGTCAGTCTCTGGCAAACCTCTAATGTCCATATTTTTCACATGGAGAATTATAACGCATTAGAAGTCAGGAACAGTAACAGCCAGTTACTCTACAACCAAAGGAAACTGAGGTAGTTTACTCTGCACCACAAGTTTCTAGACTTAAGACTTCGGGTAGAGGACCACGAAGAATGGGGAATACAACATAATTTGTCTTAGAAATGACGAAAGGGAGTAACAAAAATATTGTTCTACCCTATGGTCAACAAGCTCTATAGCTTAAGAATCAAGTTATGTGAGCTTCTTGTGACCTTATGTATCTTCAGTATTCAAGAATAGCACTAGAGAATCAACTTGTACTAGTTCAGGCCAAAACATGAACAAAACGCCAGATTAGAAACAGAACCAACTCCTCACGAATTTACAGGCAACAAACTTTGCAGCCTAAGGAAAGAGCATCTAACAAACTGCACGTTGCAGTTGAAATAAAAGATGCCCTGGAGGAAAATACTTCACAAACTACACATTCAAGTCTACATCCAGAAAGGCAAAACAAACTACTCAGACATTAAGGCATAAATTCCACAGGATTATTTTTACAGATTACAAGAACTACCATATTACTACTTATGGGTAAAGGATGTCTTGCTTATAAAAAGCTGACTAAGTGACACTAGGTAGTCATTGTCCTGCATGTACTCAAGAGATTAACCAACCCAATGAACCCGCATTCTAACACTAAGGGGTCACTGCAAGGGCATAACGACCAAGAAAACCTGGAAGATAACTTGAGCTCTATTAAACACCTTTTCACATTCAATTTGAAAAACGGAGAATGATTATTTCTACTTCCAAATAATGCCAGCAAGGCAAATAGATACTAGTTGTAAATTTTGGAAGAAGAATTCTCACTTTTTTGTATAGCACATCTAACTACAAAGAAATGCCCAAATTGGTTGGCATCTCAGCATGAAACCAAAACATTTTGGAAAACACTATCTTATATCCAAGATCATAATCCCATTTAGAACAAGAAGAATATTTATATTTCAACATCAATCTTATATAGCAGCAAGATACAGAACCTGACAGTGTAGCTGGATATTGTGGCAACATAAATACTTTTAAAGTACACAAGCTGGAATGCATTCCCAGATTTCCCAATCACTATTAGAGAGCTAAAGAAGGCATTCATCCTGTCCATTCCAGACTGCATAGTGACACAGAAGTGACAAGATGTGTCAAGCAGTTGTGCTGTATTCTCATTAAGCAGCATAAAAAGCAGTATCCTGCTGAACTGACCAGTGACCTCATTTACTATGATCCTTACAACTAGGAAAGCTGTCCTTCAGAAATTACATCGGTAATGCATGCAGGATAGTCTTCCACCTTTGCCCACTAAGTAATCAAAATGATCAGCAAAAAAAAAAAAAAGCTTTAAGAAAGTAGCAACTATACTACAGTATTAGATGAACCTATTTAAATAAATCTTCCCCCAATCATAAGTACAGGGAGAAAATTTTCCTTTCACAACACTTGCATCAACACAGCCTTATTTGAAGTGGATCCCCAGGCAGCCAATTCTCTCGTTTAATTCATACAGCAGCTTCGCACACGCCTGTCACCAAAATTTAAGGGATGGAATTGCATCTCTTTTGACACACAGCCAAACCTTGATGCTATTTTTCTTTTCATGTGGAATTGTTTTTTGCAATACTGCTTTCAGCTCCACAAATTTAAAAAATGAAATTGAAGTAACATTATATCAGTTGCATCTTAAACTCCTTTCTGAACTAAGTTTTGCTTTGACTCAAAGCCTGCAGCAACTCCTCTCCACCCAAGAGTACTCCCTAGTTAGAGATGCAGAAGGCTTTAAGTGCACTGTACAATATAAATTAAAAAAAAAATGATGTAGTTTCTATCTATGGAAGCCAGAGTACTCTGCTCCAATATGCTTTTGGGAAAAGGCTAACAGTGGTTTAAACCTCTGGGCTTGGTCGTGTTTTTAAAATTCACAGGATGCTTGGAGATTGCATGCATTTCTATTTGTAATGAACTTCAGAAGACATTTGTTGTGAAAAGATTGAAGTCTTAAACAGGAAATCTGATAAATTAAGTCTGATTATAAGAAGAAATAGGTGAAATGGCGAAATTCCCATTGTTCTGAATGAGTTAACGTTCCCTTTGCACACTTATTCCCTAGTCATAACCCCACCATCAGCACGTGTAGCATTAAGAACCTTACAAGGAACTCCATGCAGGGGAAGGGAGAAGGGTTAAAACATGCACAATGCAGCAACATTTTCAGACATCATTCAGAAAAAATAAACCTAGCATATCATTGTTCTACGAGTCTCTTTGGCAGCACAAAATTAGTACCTTCTGGTGATCCAAGATCAAAATCAAGGCAAACATCCCAAAAGTAGCTGATTAGACTATTGAAAATGAACTTCAAAAAACATGAGAGCATAGAAATGCTCTTCTTTAAGGTTACATTGCAAGAAATCTGACCCATCCCAACAAGAACTGATTAAAGCCTCTTCGGTGTCAATTACATTCCCAATTTAACACGAAGGAGCTCACTCACACTGATTGTAGTCCATTGTAGGCACAAAGTATTTAAAAGCAAAGGGATAACTGCATTGTGCAGACAACCCAAGCAGGTTTCCTAAACTCTCAGATAAGCAAGGACAGGAATTACTGTTGGCCAAAGGTATAGTTAATGTGAAGTAAGGACACATACCAGCCTTTGCTGCTCCAACAAGAGATCTGCTTCCTCTTTTTCCTTCTTATACAAAATCTCCATTTCTTGTAATCTGCAGACAGACAGAAGAACAGAAATAGCCAGGTATCATTAGTTTCATGTTGGTGTTGATGTAAGCAGAAAATCCACTGAATTACAATAACAAGAGTAAAAGTCGTTCCATTTAAAAAGAAATACTTGGTATAAAGTTACTATTTGTTTAACTCCTTTAACCTAAAAAATTAAAATAAAGTACAGTTTACTCAGATCCATCAGTTCTGTGCATACTATCAATTCAGTGCATTTAATTTGTTACATAAGAGACGTCTATTGTGGTACTACATAAGTGAAACTACCTAAAAGTTATAGTGCAGTCCTTCACCAAAATCTGGTCTAGGGAATTAATGCCAGGTGCTTAACTTTTTTTCTTAACTTTTCTTAACTTTTTTTTTAAAGGAGCTACAGCACTGAAGTAAAATTGAGGAAGTTTTCTGAACGTTCACTAGAGGTAGTGGTGACATTAACTGTCTGAACGAGCACTGGAATATGTTGGAAGAAGGGTAGTTGAACTCTGTTTGTTTTTGGAAGCTTCATTTAAAAGTCTTCCATGTATACAACAGACGTTAGCTTTAGGTTTTGCACTGACACAACTCATAGCCTACAGCTGTATCGTTCTTGTTGCAAGAAGAAACTCTTCTTTCCATTACCTTTTCTCCATCTCCTGCTTCATGTCAATGCCTTGCTTCTCCAGAAGCTCCCTCTGAGCAAAAGTCCAGTCAACTGGCTCAGAGGGAGTCTCAGCTGATGGTGTTTTCTCTCTTTCTGCTCGTGCTTGCTCTGGATGGTTGAATCGGAAGACATGGTTCTTACCCATGATGATACGATTTCCTAAAAACAGCAACACAAGTTAATTCTTTCAGGATTCCAAGGCAATTAAAAATATCACTCAGTGATTCATCCCACTTATCCTCGTGTGGCAGCGGAAAAGATTGCTCAATGAGGATTTTAGAATACATTCAAATTAGTAGGTGACAAGGAAGAAAAGAATGTCTGGTTTGTACAGGAAAAAAATACTGGTGATAAGAAGCACTGCTCACAGAGGATGGCATCGCCCTCAAGAGATCCAATCAAACATTCTGGAAAAATTTATCAAAAATTAAAGGATGGACTTGGAAACTGACCAACTGTTGCAGCAAATAAAACATTCATAAAGTCCCATTCCTCTCCTTTACCAACAGTGCCAAAGCATGGGCAAAGACCAATTTAGCAGAAATTTCAGCTTGGAAAAAGTCTAACTTCAAAGAATGGAATGCATGGAGCTTACTTTTCTTTAAAATGTGGTTTATATGCATTGATTTAATTTGTACCCTCATCAGTAATACTTATAGAAGGATTTTTGTTTATTTTAACTGATGTGGGAAGAGCTGAAGAAATGTAATATCAAATCTTTAAGCTAAATCCTAGAGATATCAAATGTCCAAAGAGCCCGAGACGTGCTTGATGGAAGACAGTGGAATTCCTCTGCTCTCCCAGGGAACATATTAATGTAGTTAAAAAAAAATATATTCCAGTAAGTAGATCCCCAGAGTAACCAAAATTGCCCTTATGAATATGTTACTACAACACAGGCATTTCAAGATGTCAAGGCCATATCTAAATTCTCCTGGTAACTCAATTGTCTAGATGCAGAAAGCAAATATCTACTTTTTTTTTTCTTTTTTAAAGAAAGTAATTACTAAAGGATAGAGTCATGGTTTTCAGTATGAGCCATATGTTGTCAGAACAACAAAACACTTGCCCTTCATTGTTCAGGCTTGTACTGAAGTCAGTATGCTTGATTCCATGCAAATACTGACTTATAACTTGGTGCAAATAACTGAGGTGGTTTTGTTTGTTTGTTTTAAATGAGAGGAAAAAGAGGAAGGACACAGAAAGCATCATGTCTTGAAATAGATGGGTTAAAAAGCATAATTTAGAGCAGTCACTCCCTCCCCTCTAATTCTTTCCCCACACGCCTTTCTAAAGGAATGTAGGGGACTGAGTGGGAAACCCAATGAGAGAAAAGAGAAGCTGTTGTACTCCTGCAGAGGGTCATATCTTAGCTTTGCCAGGAAGCTGGGAATTTTCCATCAGCAGCTGGCAGTCTGTCTGCTCTGTCTCACTGAGACTGCCAAGGGCAATAGGCTTGGGCAAGAATGTACTAGAATAATATCAGGGTAAGCAGAAGGACAAGCAGGATGCTGTGTGGCAGTGAATATTTAAGTACACTTACAGCTAATGCAGCAAAGAATGAAAAAAAACCTGCTGATAACAGAAAAATGCTACCAACTTGTTCAAAAGCTTCATTCCAAGAAGGTAATACTCCTGCCCTTTAACAGCACCCAGCACTTTCAAAGAATGATGCAAATGTCACAAATGAACAATTCTTAGACAAAGTCTGAAAAAAAAAAACCACCATCTGTTCTAACATTTCTTACCTGAGCGCAACTGCACAGGCTGCACAACCCTCTTGCCATTAACATAGGTTTCTGATCGTTCGCAAGGCTCCAGAGTAACAATAACTACAAAGAGAACAACAACAAATGAGACTTTAGAGAGCACTTTGTAGAAACAGCTAAGTGTGCAGACCCTCATTTTCTGGCTGTCTTCCTACTAACACCAAAGCAAAATAAAAGTGAATCACTTCTTCATGCTACACTGGTTAATAAAACCCCCCAAGAGAATCAACACTACTGGCATCTTAATTTTGCAGGTGGCAATTATTACTAGTTATTTTCTATTTTTTCTGTATTTCCAACACTTTATTAGGAGAAGTATTTTTTTTTACCTTCACCATTGTTGTTCCTCTCGCTCCGGAAAATACAGTGTTCTTCTTTGATATGAGCCCCACTCAATACAATATCCTGCCTTCGCTCAGCATCAGCTTGGCCAACCCTGAGTCCAATAAAAAACATTTAAAGAGCAAGTCAGTCACTTTCTACAACTCTGTAAGACAATATGGCTATCCTTCAAGTGAAAGGTTTGTGGTGCTTAACTCTGGGTTGTACAGGACATAACAGATTTACTGGAAATTGGAGGAAAATAGCTTGAGAAAAGGAATAAGTTCTCTCTCTGAAAACATAAAAGAGAGAATTGAAACATTAAAGACCTCTGAATTTGAGGTATTTCTTTTCCTGTGTAGTCCCCCTCTCACTACAAAGGGAAGCGGAGGAGAACAAAGGAACGGGAACTTCCAGTGGTCCATTTCATCCAGAATTATCCCTTCCAATAATTACCATCTGCACTTCAACAAAAAGCAAAAATGGCTCAGTAGGCTCTTGCTGAATAATTTGATGCCACAAGCAGTTTCACATAGTGTTCAGACAACAAGAAGAGGCTGGCTGTATCCCAGAAGCATGAAGATTCATGTCCATTCCAAACTGAAATATTTGAGCAATTACAGATATTTGGTATCCATAAAAATGGACAACTTAATTTTTCAATCCTAATGTTTATGAACTTGTTGCTCTGCTGATCACTCTACATATTTCTACTGCCAATTGGTTAGACTCAAAATTTAACATGATTTCTTAAGCCCTAAGCTATTGTCATCATTCTGTGGTGAATTCTCTACAAGTTTGATACTTTTTTCACTAGATCCAATGCAAGTTGGAGTAGTACAACAGCACCTGTCTGCGTACTGTCCTCCATTTGTACCCCAGGAAAATAGAAACCAAGCAGCCAAACACTGCTAATGCACCAGAGTTAAGCAAACCAGCCTCTCTTCTCCCAAGTATCTTGGCAAGTTTTAGAATATAGTCTGCTTTAAGTTCCAATTTTGGCAATTAAATTTAGTCTCATGTATGTGAATTCAGAATTACATTAATTGGGCATTTACACTGTCAGCCAAGAACACCATGTGACTGGCTATAGAAGCGTATTACAAAGACGAGAAGGCATTACATCCAAGAAGACAGCAGAAGAGGCATGGATAACAGTTTGTTTATATGAAGTGAAAGCTCAGCCCTATTCCATTTCCTTTTATTAGACACTGTGGTTTTCAATCCTCAGCTCATCAAAACTGCATTTCCAGTGTTTCATTTCTTCTGTTTCCCTATATTTCAAAAGGGATATTCTGCTTTCTTGTATTGCCCAGTGCAGTAATCAACATCTTATAAAGCAGAGCGACTGCAAAAATTACTTCTAAAGCACAAAGTAAACTATAGAGGGAAATGAATTTCTGTACTTTTGCACCTACAGCAAATCTCATGCTTTATTTATACCTGGAAGTTGAGTAACTCAAGGAATACTTATTATTTAAGCTCAAGGTGTCTCCGGCATAGGAACTTAAGCAAGCAAAGAACCAGACGTCAGCATATTAGTACCAACCCTCACCTAGTAATACCATCTTTGATGTAGTAGAGCAGACATTCAGACATGAGTGGATCTTCATTAAGGTTTACAAGATGAGGAGTCTGAAACAAAAAAAGAGAAGATAATTAAGAACTGAGGACCTACTTTTATGCTTCCTCCCACAGCTGTGGAGAGTGCAGATTAATCCAGTTTTGCTATGTATATCCAGGTTATTCCATAATCCATCTTTTTACAAATAACCTCCTGCAGTACTGAAGAGCATCACGAAGTTAACAGCAGATTAGTTGATACAGCTCAGATTAGTTGATATTTCAGACAATAAAGCAAAGAGGGGAAATAGTTACAACTTCAATTTTTTAAAAAATGATTCCTTAGAAAGTCTCTGTAAACTTTGATATGGGATGGCCAACACAAGAAAAGGGTGCTTAATTACGATTTTGAAACTGATGTGGAATCAACTTTGGCTTTCCTTGGGAACTGTTTTTTCAGGAGTTGGTTTGGCAAAGTGTCCATTAAAGTCAAAGGAAAATCTAGAACTACCATCATTTTCTGATACAAACAACTAAAAAGCTCTTCATCTAAAGTGTTTCTAAATTTAAGTTCACTACAGTTACTAAACCAACCTTCTTTGGTGAAAAAACCCCATTGGAATCAGCAAACAAGTCACATGGCCTTGGTGTGAAAATCTAGCCAGTGAGATAGCAGTAAGCACAAGCACAAAAGAAAAGCAAAAGTGGTTAAACAATGCAAGATGATGATAAAAGTGTTAATAAGCCTCCCTTCATTCTGTTACTCTCAGAACAACTAAACAAAAGGAAATAAGTTTGGTTAAGATTCATTTAAAGCACATTGTCCTTCAACTCATTCTAGCTGCAAAAAAGTTGATTTAATAGAAATGTTAATAGCACTTAGTTTATGGAAGCTCAAAAATTACTGTCTGTTCACAATGAAACTTCCCTTTGAATGAAGAAGTCCAATTGTCTATGGCCCAATGGAAGACTAACCAGAGAGACAGAAAGGCGGGGTAAAAAGATGTTTTTCAACCCCTAAAATTCGAGAGGGCTCCCAGAACTGTAGCCAAAGGTATGCCATGTTATCAACCCTGTTCACACCATTAAAATTGACATTCAGAGGTGTATGAACTTCTTGAATCACGAGAAAACTTGAGAAACCAAGTCCCAGACATACTCAACTGCTATATCAACACTATGACTGTACTACTTGACACTCTGAAATTCAAGCTGTACCCTATACAGATACGTGAGATCACTTTATACACTATGCTCTAAGTCTGAATGTGTCTGTCACAGGCAACAGAAGGCTTTGTAAAAAAAAAAAAAGTTCAACCATTTGAAAGATGATGCTGGCTAAACCTGCTCTTCACTCCTTCTGAGATCTGCTATTACCCAAGGACAACGGTCTTCAACATTCTCCTGTACAGCATTCCTCAAGCATGAACTGAAAAATTTTCCCTGCTCTCTTCTTTGATGAGAACATAATTAAATTTCCACAATCCATTTCAAGTAGTTTCCTGTCATCAAAAGCACAACCAGTAGATTCAATAATGGTTGCACAATGTAATACCTTTTAATTTGTGAAGTGTGCAAAATTTACCTTAGAGAGTTCAGTGTATAGCTCAGCTGGTAAAACCACAGTGCTGTCCTAGTAGCATATGATTATATTTATACTGGTACCTCAGAAGTGTTAAATCTTTATTAACAACTTCAAAATTTTCTATCTCCCACTATTTCACAACAGCAGCCACAATTACTAAGAGGAGAACTAATGAGAGATCTGCAAGGACAGCAAGGAACAGAAGCAGCAAGGACTAGGTCAGAAGTTTTACTTCTAATAAATCCTATGTGGGTAAAAATAAACACTATCTATTACCAAAGCAACTACTTCACTCAGATGGCATTTATACACAAACCTGATCAGCTGAAAATGCATCAAAAGAGTCATCAAAAAGAGTTGATGGCCTCTGAGGGAAAATCTAAAAGGAGATTAGGATCCATAACATAAGAGAAGGAAATGTAAAGAACACTCAACGATTTAGCACCTTTACAAACCTTAGACACTTCTAGACTAGATACTAAAAGCTAACCAGAGCTCTACCTGCTCCAGACATAACACACTAGCACTCCTTTACCATAAAGATAAAACATTTTAACCAACTCTGCTGTCCTATGCCTGCAGATAGGGCCCCATTCACCCTCTGATAAAATTTATTAGACTTGCATAAGCACTGTTCGCACTAAAATATTAACCTATGCTACCTGTTCAAAGATAGGAGGTACAAGGAAGTGCATTCCTTTCTTTACACTTCATTAATTCTGCATTAGCTGCATAGGTAGCTTCTTTAAGTAGATCATTTTATATTTATAGTATTGATTTATGCCCTCTTTCTGCACAGCTCTGCTCCTTTTAACTTCCAGAAAATAGAACTATTGACATGTATTGAAAGAAACATTCTTTCCCCTGCCCCCACTGCGTTCAGTGTTTGCATTGTTAGATCACAATCCATTTTCCTGTTAACCTTTTTCCACCTTGGAAAAATTCAAGAAAGGGCATCTAAACAAGACTTGGAACTCTTCTATGTATCTCAGAGATGAGTAGGCAGAGCACATCAAAGTCACACCCAGTGAACAGCAACGATATAAGAGGCAGCATTTCTGAGTTGCTATTGATTCAAAAGACACGCAAGGAGCTACAAACACTTCCACCAGCAGCACAGATTTTTTCTAAAGGCAAAGCATTCAAACATTTTGGGATATCAGAAATCTCCCAGTGAACTTTTCATACTGCTCCTGTTTCATCAGCACATCAGGCTAGCACATGCTTCCCTACCTTAATGACCAATGGAAGCTATGGCAGGCAATATGCTTTACACAGCTCCCTAGAAGCACTGGGTCATGTCATTTCACACAACAAACAGCACCCAACTTCATTGCTATGAGCAAAATAATCCTCAGATGTAGAGTGTTCTAATAAAGGTATTTCCAGAGAGGTATTGTAAAAGGAACATATTCTGCAAAGTGTCCGAGCCTCACTTGCATTCTCCTGCACATTACACAGACACAAACCCCTGTGTGAATGGCAGTTCCTTCATCACCCTCTCCCTGCAAGTGGATCTGCCACTGACAGACGGGATTCAAAAATGATCAATTTTCTTTACCTTTTTAGGTGAGAAGACTCCCAGTGTTCCACCATCTTCACGAATGGCAACTCCCATTTCTGCCAACAATGCCTCCCTGAGAGGGTAAAATGAGTCATTTACTATATCTTAGGCTTCAAAAGATGCAAATTTTAGATAATGTAAGGTTTCATTTTCACTATGAAATACATTAGACTTTCAACCAGCCCATCCATGGACCATACAAGAACTGTTGCCACCTTATAACGCAATAGGGCACATTTCTAAACTTTAGCCCCAGAGTTTACAGGCCTGTAGCACAGGAACGGCAAAAAAAAAAAATGTACAGATGTTTGACAGTTTTTTAGTGATTTTAGTGCAATTAAGTATCACAAGGTAAGTATATTTTAGGACACTGACCTCCCTTAAGGTGGCAATGAATGTACAAGCATGTTCTAAATTTAAACATTTAATTTAAATAAAGCTACCATTATTCATTAATTTACAAAGATTTAGCTGGCTGTTACTGATTTAATGTAAGAAGTATTCTCTCCTTAAGACATAAAAGGGATTTTATTGGGTCAGACAAACTACTCATGTAATACAGTACTCTTGACTTTGACAAAGCAAACAGTGACTCCAACAGAGAAGAATAAGAACATGGCAAACTATTTTTTTCCGTATTCTCTCAGTCTCCCAGTTTCTTCCCAGGAAAATTCCAGAATTGAGGGTAATATTTCTTTTACATAGCTTTCCAAGTGCTTTTGTTTGGTGTTTTTGGGGCTGTTTTTCTGTTTTAGTTTGTCATCTTTTTTTGAATTCAACTCCTAGCATCATCAGCATAATGCAGCAGATTTCTGCAGCTTACCAATCTGTTGTGGGAACTTCCTATTTGGTTTGATATCTACCACCTGCTGGGCTCGATGTCTCTTAGCTCTTATATTAGTCAGTGAATAATTATTCTCTATCCACTTTCATATACCTCTCATGATTTTATTCACTGCTCAAATTGTTTCCAGGCAAGATGTTACCCTTATATATTTTATAAACAATTAATATTCTAACAAATAATGCTTGGTTTTGTTCCAACCACCTTCTGACAATTCTTAAGCATGGCTTATTGCTTTAAGACTCAAGTCAAACCACAGCTGGAAAGGTGGAGTTGTATCACAAATTTAGATACTCTGGTACAAAAACCTTAATCTTATCTGCTTAACCTAAGGGCCAGAATTTTTGGAATGTAAGGGGAAAGAAAGAGACCAGAACTGCATGCTGCTTTACAACAGAAGCCATAGCAGCAGCTCTGGATGTTATCCATGTTACAACTCTAAACATTAATGTTAGGAAACATCAGAAAGGATGTAGCCTTCTCTCAGCATTGCCCCTACTGTTACACATAATACAAAGGCCAGCAGATTTATCACTAAGCCCTATTCCGCTGTTCCATTGCTTTTGAACAGTGACATTCTCCATTTTCCACACTTCTTTTTAGCAGAAACCACCCACATGTACAGCATTTCTAATTCCTGACCTTTCCATCCTAATGGCCTCTGTTTTCCTCAGCTTCTCTTCCCATGTTTCATTCAGCTCTGCAATGATCTTCTCAGATTCCTGTGTAAAAATCCCACAAACTGTTTTACAGTTTTCTCGACAAAGTTCCCTCCATAATATACAAAATAATTAAAGGTTTTATCAGTGCTAGATGTCAATTTAATTTTGGGTACAAAAAGTACCCAGTGCTTCAAATCAATAAGTTGTCTTCCTTAATTTTTTAGAGTTAATATCCTCAAAGGCAAGCTGAGAAGAAACGACTTCACGTTTAAACTCAATCAGACTTTAATTTGAACCACCTAAAAATTGCTTTTTTCTTTAAAATCTAATTTACAGACATCATTCAGTAACTGGACGCCAGGGAACTGCAGAGACCACACCATTATTTCCATGGTAACAGCAAGTTTCTAATAGGAAAGGGAAATGCAGTGTGTGTTCCAGCCCATTGCAATCCCTGTGGCACTGTCTCATGGACAAGACATGAGAACGAAGCACAGATTCAATACAGCCAGCCTTCCCCACTCATCCACCCATGGAGATTGGGGGCTTTGGTAAAATAAAGAAATACTTCACTGTAATGCACTTTTGATGCGGTTCAATTCTATGCAGAATTGGGACAAGGCTGCTATTGTCTGGATGAAGCATGCTATTCTGTGTGCTTCACATTTTAATCTGTGGGGGCTGGGTGAATACAACAGTGGCAGGATTATTCTGCCTCCTTTTCTCAACTTTGGGGTAATTTGGCTTTCTGAAAGCTGACTGCATTTGCTAGTCAGACCTAGTCCACACCAATGTTGACCAGGCCTCTTGAAGTCTTTACTTAAGATTAAATTCCCTGTAATTGCCGCTGTATCAGAAAACCTACAAACAAAAATCAAGGTGGTCATTTATAGTTTCATTGTAGCTCCAGGCTACAATCAAACCCACACAATCCTACCAGGAAAGGCTCTGCATGAACCCAATCTCTAGCACACCTCAGTTAAACCCACTTTCAAGGGGATACAAGGGGGCTTCAGAAAACTGCCTACAGACACAGCAGTGTACTGGACGTATCTTTGCTGAAGGCAAGTTTTCCCAGCTTTGCCACTATTTACCCTTGGAAAAGACCAAATCAGCCTGCTTAATCTCCAGCAATACCTACCTTCAACCGTTCAATTGCCTCTTCTCCTCCAGGTGTTGACATGATTCTTTCCTGTATACTGGACACAGATGTTAAGCCCACCTGACTACTGAGAGAGCAGGAGGATGGAGATGCAGTGAGGGACCCCATGGAGGCTGTGGAAAAATTGCCAGGACGTTGATTCTCGGAGGCTAGCAAGTATCTATGTTTATTGTTCTGAAAATCTTTCAGATCTGAGAGAAAGACACACAGACAGAGGGAAAGCAGAGAGACAGGGAAAAGGAAAATAGGAGGAGGGAAGGAATGGGAAAGAGGAAGATAGGAAGGAAACACCAGTATAAGAGGAAAGCATTTAAGCAGCAACAAAACAACTTCTGTAATTTTTAGATGGCAGTTCTGAAACAAGTCCTTGAATATTAGTATCCATGACAAAGATAACCCAAATCAGACCCTGGGGATTATTAGTAAGGATCGTTCTGATCAAAAAATCCTTAAATAAATTACACTCACCAAAAATGAACTGTCCTATTCCTAAATGAACACTAAGCTGCTGAGCACCATGAAGCTCAGACCAGGAGCACCTACTAATGAGAACAGCAACATTTTGGGCTGAAGGCTGAATATACACCAACCCCTTAAATTCAGCAAAAACTTTCTCTTCCTGACTTCTTTAATATAAAGGGATGATCAAGTAAATCTTTATCATAGAAGCAGTTCTGCTGCTGAAGCACCATGACCACAAGGACAAAAAGCTAACTCCTCGCTAAATTCTCCCAGCAGAGTGAGTACCTAAACCACCTGTCAGCCCACGCCAGGGAGAGAAGAACAAGTTCACAGTAACGTGGTTGTGCTTTCTCTCGACCCTCCTCATCTCAAAAATGGAGATCTAGGATACGTGATTGGTGAAGTATCTGCAACAGCTCCTATACTTCAGAAGGTGGTTTAGAGGTTTTTGGCCTTCATTTACACAGAGAAGGACTTAATAAAAAATGTTAATAAGACAGCTTGTGTAGTCTGAAAAAACAGCAACCTGAAAGCTGCCCCTTTTAAAGGCAGAAAACAAAGACGAGGCACGTGAATGATTTAAGAACAAACATCCAGAAGCAAGTTATTTTGATGTAACTTAGCTTCTCAGATATGTCAGTAAACCATATCCTCAGAATAACCACAAAAAGTAACTTCTAACATGGAAATATCAGACTCCTAGGTAGCTCACAGTTTAAATAATTTTGATAGGTTTAATTTTTTATCTCAAACAAATCCTTTCAAGTAATTACTCTCCAGAAAGAAGCAGGTCAAATCAGACCTCAAGTTTTGAACAAGTGCTTTGCACTTAGAAAAATGAGAGGTGCTCACACAGACATTGCAAGAAATGTCAGCATCCTTCCACATCTCCTCTGCTCCTATCCTGAACAGTGCCATGGGGAAACCTAACACCCCAGCTCACTCCACATTCAAGTTTCCATTTCAGCCTCATGAAACTGATGATTGCCATCAAGTCAGTTTGAAAACCACCATCTGCAGATAAAGGAAGCAGGGGTGGAAGGTTAACAAAAGAAAGGTAGGTTAAGGAGAGGGAATGCCATCGGGATGAGAAAAGCAGACATGGCAGAGCAGGGGGATGAAGTCTCAAAAGGCCAGTAGAAACATGCACTCCTGGAGATAAAGAAGTGGCTCTTGCAATAGCTTTCACACTTGCTGTGACCGCTGAGAACCAAAACCCTCAACACCATGCACACTTCTCCCGGAGGCTGCAGCTTTAATCAATGACATATGCACACGCTGGAAGCAGCATCAGAAAATCAGACAAGGCCAGGATGAGTCTTTACACCACCAGTAGCTTTGATTTTAGGAAATTTCAGACAGATCTCTTCTAGTTGATATTGTTTCCGAGTGAGAGTAAAGACTGGCTGAAAGAGTTTAAAACTATCTGCCAACCCAAAGTTTATATAAAATACGTATCAGATGTTTCTTTTGCAATGGACTATGCATATTTCCCTTCCATAAACACAAACAGAAGAACAAAACCAAAATGGTATTTACTGAGTATTTCTATCTCTATTAAGATAATCATCATCAACCAGGTATCTCAGCTCAAATGAGGGACCTTCATCATTACGAGATGTGGAACTTCTTTGTTTAAATAGACTATATATAAAAAATAAATAAATCTCAGTCTCCAGGAGGAACTGATACCATTTCAACTTCAGTTAACCAACACATTTAAATATCAATACTTCAAGGTGGAAAAGTTAAAAGGCCAGGAAACTACGTGAGTAGGAGAGGTTTCAGCTGAGCAACTTGAAAGATATTTGAGAAAATTATTTCTAGCTCAAATGTAAAATACTAGCTGTGATGATAACTGGCTAAATAATCACCATTCTCCCTGCTGTATTCTGCAGAAAGCAAGCTAGGAACATATGCTGCATTCCAAACTTTTTTTTTTAGACTGTCAACTTTAACTAAGCTGTTTAAGCTGATTTCTAAGAAACTGTATTACATATCCACAGTGAGTGTTCTGTCTGGGATTTCCCTGTGAGAAATGCTGGCATGCAAAGCTCAGTTAAAAGCTGACCCAGAGGAAGCAGGTTAAGAAGAGAACCACACAATACACACATTTGCCTCCACTTCCAGAGTATTCATCTCCCATTGGATCAACTGAAGGGAAGCAGCAGGGAAAATACAAGAAGGATCATAGTTGAAGATTCACCAGTGACATAGGAAGGGAAGAAAATACTACTTTAACTTTAAAGAGACAATACACAATTTTCATTAACTTTTCCAGTTTTGATTTAGAACCAAAAAACACCAATCATGAAAACACCTGCATTTCATTTTCTTCTGGCCCCCATCTCTTGAAAACAGACAAGTAACGTACATATTACACATCTTTAAGTCAGGACTTCTGCTTCACAGGCAATTAAACTCTAACAAACCAAGGACTGGTGACTGTTTCTTTTTTTTTTTTTTTTTTAAATCACATTCTTTTTTTTTTTCCTTTTTAAGCAGCAAATCATAGCTAATTCAAATCCAGCAGAATACATTGTGTGTTTTTATGGGCACCTCCTTCACTAGGAATTAAAACACTGTTCATATTGTACAAGAATGTAGCAATTAAAATCGTAGTTTGTTTGCCTTATTTGGATCGAGTGCCAGGAAATAATTCAGGAACAAGTTTGTTTTAGTACTTTAAGAGGTTGTTGGCAAAGCAAATCAGTACAATACAGCTCGGCTAACCTCACAAACTCTTGTCCCAAAATAATGCATTATTTTATTCACATGCAGCTGTTTCATAGCTAATTTTGAGATGACAAATTCTTTTTTTTACTAAGGGCACTGTATAATAGGAATTAGGCATCCTTTTCCATTCTGAACAAGCACTGTAGTGAAGCCAGGTATCAACTAATGACCTTTACCCTTCAAGAAATAGGAAAGTGTTTGCTTTCTCAGTATGAAATTCGTTTCTGTATCACAACTATCCTCTTACCATCAGCCAGACAAAATGTGCTTCGTAACTCACCAAGGCAACTCTTGAACGTGGAAGTTCTATTACAGAAAAATCCCCTCCACAGAAACAATAGGTTAATCCATCTCAATGTTTTTCCATGGGAGTCTGAAGGTATCCTATCACCTCTACAGACAATACTAGGATGGGTTGTTTAAAGATCTACCGTTCCTAAAATTATGTGCAAAACCTGAAGTCAGCACCTACATCAACTTCCATCTTTTAAACTCCTTTCTCTCACAGGCCCAGCTCTCCTTTCTCCTTAGAGGAGACCAACCCCAAGATGGCAAGGTCTGTTTAATCCACTTACTGTCAATAATATCTCCCAGCCCCTGGGCTCGCAGGAGATCCTTAAGCCTTGTCACCTCCTCCTTCAGCTCACGCACCAGCTTGGCATTGGGATCTTCATTGATAACAGCATTACATTTAATCTGTTTTGCACGATCAGCATACCTGGAACCAGTCAAAAACAACTTATAACGAACATATACTTGCCCGTATGCAACACAGGAATGCAGCAACATAGGAGACGTTTAGTTAGTAGCTGTATGTCAGAATAATTCATACTTAACATAGGGTACTGCTCCAAAAAGGACAAGACCTCTTCAAGATCTAATCAAGACGCATTAGCAAGGTGCATCACATGTATAATATATTTTTTTCTTCCATTTATTTGGTATTTAGGAGCCTCAGCTAAACTAAAATGCTTAATTCTAGCAAACACAGGAAAACAACATACAAACATGAGAAGATGAGTTTGATTTTTCAAATTAAAAGTAGCCAATAAGATCCTAGCTCCTTACTCACATACTAAAAATCATTTTTCCTCTGTCAGGATAACTGAGTTTTTGCCATTATAGTTTTTCTTCCCTGTAAATTTCTTAAAGTGTGAAGATTTGAAGGACAGCCTGTGTCCAGTAGAGCTAGTGTCTACACCTATCCATCAGAGATGAAAAGACTGTACCTTAAAGTGCTCAAAGTTTCATCATAGTTGATATCTGCTGGACTCAAAGCAGCAACCATAGCAGTTCGGGAGTTACCACCTATAATGCACAGGTGAAGTTTTAGATGACTACACAATCTAGATACTATTACCTACTGAATATCAGTATTTTCTATGAAGTACAGAATTCAACTACATTGTGCATAACTAAGGAAAACAAAAATCATAGAACAGTAACAGAGCAGCAACTTTATCAAAGAATGAAACACATGGCTCAGATTTGACTACTTAAAATATTTAAACCCATACTGAATGCAAATTTAAGTTAAGTGATTAAAAACATTCAGAAAATTAGTGGGAATTTCTTTCTATATTGGCATAGGTAAAATCAGCCATACCTAGATTTTCTCGAAGAAGCCATGTTAGTACAGAATCTCTGTATGGTATGAAGTCTGTCTTCTTCTTCTTTTTACTCTGCAAAGGAAAAAAACACACTATTAAAAAAAATCAACACTGAAAAGAAAATGAACTTTTAAAACATCAGCATGGGATAAGTATTAAAAGAACTAGGAAAGCATACACATTTACTGTCTAAAACAAGGTGGTCACCTATCCTTAACTGAAAAATGATTACAGAAATTGATATTAGGTAATTTGGAACATATTCAGACATCTACATAGGTAAGCAATCCACATAATACCTTTGTAGCACTGCCTTCAGAAAGGCTTTCCTGTTGACAAAGAGGATCTTTATGGCATTTAAATAATGTGTTCTAATACCATTACAAGAAAATTTACACAGTAAATCTAACTTCCAGGGAAAAATTCACTCTT